>NC_133538.1:353708033-354334283 GCF_048544455.1 Silene latifolia
CTTTGACCTTGCTCAATATGTTGACTCGGTCAGCGGGTGCAGAATATGCCCCATCATTAATTATTCCTTATTGTATTTTAGTCAAAAATATAAAATATAATATTCAATACTATATTTGAGATTACATGTATGATTTTATGATTGTGTAAAAAAGCAAAAAATATTCTAATCAAATACAGTGTAACATGGTAGGTACTTTGTACTTTTCATACTCCGTAGTTCATATATGTATACCATTGTAGTTCATCAACAAATAACAAATCGTAACTATAGAATACATACACAAATAGTAGGAGCTAATTTGTAATTCATAATTAAATTCATAAGTATTAAAATCATAAAGTTGTAGACTTGTAGTCCAATTCATAAACTAATTAATAATTTTAACTTTTAATATAATCTTATCTTATTTTTAACTCAGTATCTATTAGTTAAACTCGTTATTTAATTTGGTTCATTCCGGATCCTTAATTCTATTTCGATTTTTAAAAATCGTTTTAATCTTTTCTCTCGATTTAAATTTTAAGTTTTTATAAAAGAAATCCGGAATTCAATTTTAAAACCCCTAAGTTTACCTTGACTTTCCATTACATTTTCGTTCTTCCTTTTTGTTTTTCATTTTCCCTTTTTTTATTCGCATTTTGAGACGTGCGTTCACCCATAGACGGTTCGAAAGGATGATTCATGTCAACCGACCCCAAATCATTTTGGATTAAGGCTCTGATGTTGTTGTTGTTGTTGTTTAACTAGCTTAGTAATTGAAAAAATTTGAACTCTAATATATCACGATGTCTAGTGTCAGCAATCGACCCATTAAATTAAATAAACACAATTATGAGTAATGTTTAACGGAGTTGGTAGATGATATGGTTCATAATATCACAAAATTTGTATTTCGGCAATGATGTCAATATTATCGACAAAAGTATCATGATAATAACCAACTATACTACACTAAGATAAAATTTATGTCAGTCCGACATACTTCACGTACGTCTTTATAAACCTAAATTCTATCCTAAGGAGTATAAAGCATGTGAAACAAATCGCACTCTCAAGCAAGGAAGTCAAGTGGCGGTCGCAACGCGGATTTGGAAGTAGTTACTGATCTTTGTATGATTTGAGTGGTTTCTTATGTTTTGTTGATTTTGTTATAATATTGGTATTGATAAATTGTTTGTTTTTATTGTAACCAAAAAAAAAAAAATTGTTTGTTTTTATCGTTATTTGACACACATCATTTTTCATTATAGTTGGCCTTAATTATTATGAGTGTGGTTTTGGTGACTCTCAAATGAATTTTGTGATATTGGTATTGACCCATGGTGAGTTATGGAAGTATTTTATTTTGTGTTTTATTTTATCTAACCGAAAGAACTAATTTGTTATGGATAGTATTACTCCGTAGTTGAAATTGATGGAATTGAAGCATAAACGACAACAACTCACTGAGATACCCTAATATGGAAAAAGACAATAAACGAATGACCGGGACAGAGGGAGTAACTTATTAAGAGTCTATTCAGTGTGAAATTCTACCATGTTGCAAATTCAAAACTGTTGGTGTATGGGGGAGTATTGGAGGTAGAGTGGAGATTAGTTGTTTGTTTAGTTGATTAATTTGTAGGTTGATTAGTTGGAGTTTAGTTTGAAGGAATTAGTTTGTGTATTGATTTGTTGTGAAATTGTTGGATACACCAAAATGGGAGGGGAGGACCTCTATTTATAGTGCTCCTCCTCCTTCTCCTACATTCTTGGAATTCTCTAGAATAGAGCATTCTAGAGTGACCTAGACTTAGTACGTCTCTAGAGTTCTCTATACATACAAGACATCTCTAGAAGGTTCTAGACTTCTCTACACACATCTAGACCATTCATGATCCTTCTAGAGTATTCTAGACTATTCTAGTAACTTCGACATTATTCTAGAACATTCTAGAAGTTTCTACATTATTCTAGAAAATTCCGGAACCTTCTAGAACACTCCAGAAAATCTCACACTTCAACAAGAAGCTTAAGTTTTCCGAACTTGGACCATCATTTGTTGCATTGCCTTCTCTTTTGAAAAAACGTCATATGCTCCTGGCTTATTTTTATATGCTCCTCCCTTTTTGCTTCCATTTGTTTGCTTGATACAATTTTTCTTGAACTTGATATATTTTGGATTCTTGGTTGGACTTGTCTTGATTGTTTCCCTTTTTTTCTTGAATTTCTTGTAGGGTTGACATTTTTTTGTCACCCTTGTTTGATTTGGGTTAGCCCCATGTGCTACCCTCCCTTGTTTAATTTTGGGTTAGCCTCGTGTGCTACCCTCCCTGGTTTAATTTTGGGTTAGCCTCGTGTGCTACCCTCCCTGGTTTAATTTCGGGTTAGCCTCGTGTGCTACCCTCCTCGGATTAGCTCTTTTGCTATCCAAATTTCGTGGTAACCTTTTTTTTTGTTACCCTTGTCGGGTCAGTTTTCCTTTTTTTTACTTCCCGGATTTCGGGTTAGCATTTTTGTTTTTGCTACCCTATTGCTTTGAATAAAATGTTCCGGCTCATGTCCGTCAATAATTTCACTCGGACGTTTTTGCCCTTTTTTTATGTGTTGGGAAGAGTATTGTTTGATGAGTCGGAAGCAAATAAGTTTTTTTTTTTTTGTGTGTGATATTTTTTTTTGATGGATCGGAGGAGGTAGGATCGTAATATCATCGCCCAGATTTGATAACCATGGGCTGTGATACCACAGTTAACCAAATGAAAATATATGATGAAGATGTCGCCGATACGAGGATTGTGCAGAAAGTTCTCGTAACTTTGCCAAAAAAGTTCGACATGATTGTCAATGTTATTGAAGAACCAAGAGATCTATCAAAGCTCACCGTGACAGAGCTAGTTGGATATTTACGCGCCCATGATTAGAAGTTCAAGACGCAAGAATCTTCTTTCAAAGATACATCTTCCCATGAAGCAGTCAGGCATTGGGAGGAAAAGAAGGTAGAAACAAATATGACCTGGGAGGAAAAGAAGGTAGAAACAAATGTGACCTTACTCCCTGATCATCCCCAGCATCCACAAGGTAATGCTGACACAACCAACAACAATGATTCTCCTATTCCTCCATCAACTCCTAAAGCACATTTTCCATCCCCGAATGACAATGTGGAGAATGTTACAGGAGCACAAGGTAAGAGAAATCTCTCTGAAATTTATGTAGAATGTCTCTCCATTCAAGATACAGAAGAGTGCGAAAGATGCTACTTCACTTTTGAGGAGTCAAAAGACTTTGATGAGGCTTCCAAACAGAAGGAGTGGCAAGAACCTATGGAGAAGGAGATAAATATGATAAAGGAGTTGGTTGACAAGCCAAGAGATCGAAAGGTAATTGGTGTAAAATGGGTTTATAAAACTAAGTTGAATCCTAATGGCTCTATCAACAAGCACAAAGCAAGAATGATCGGCAAAGGATATTCCCAACAAGATGGAATTCACTATGAAGATACATTTGCTCCAGTTGTTCGTCATGCTACCAGCTCGAGGAGGAGACGTACATCGAGCAACCTCCGAGTTTGCCGTTACAAAAGAAAAAAGAAAAAGAAGAAGAATGATCAAGCTAAGTGTTACACCAAAAGTCTCAAGGAGGAGTGTTGAAGTATGAGACTTTTAGTGTATTCTAGAAGTTTCCGGAATGTTCTAGACTTATCCGGAATATGCTAGAATAATGTAGAAACAACTAGAAGAGTCTAGAAGAGTTTAGAAGGATCTAGAAGAGTCATGTATGTTCTAGGTTTATGTAGAACAACCTAGAACCTTCTAGACATGTGTATAAGTGGTAAGGAACTCTAAAGAGTTCCGTGTCTAGGCCACTCTAGAATGTCCTATTCTAGAGTGTTCTTGGGATGTAAAAGAAGGAGGAGGAGCTCTATAAATAGAGGACCTCCCCTCCCATTTCTACTACCCAAGTGGATCCCAACAAATTCACAACAAATCAATACACAAACTAATTCCTTCAAACTAAACTCCAACTAATCAACCTACAAATTAATCAACTAAACAAACAACTAATCTCCACTCTACCTCCTATACTCCCCCATACACCAACAAGTGGTATCAGAGCTCTAAAGATCTTAGGGCAACAAAATAAAACTATGGCTTCCGCATCAAACACTCCATTGCCCGCTCCTCTAGATTTTCTAGATTTATTTAGAGGAGAAAATTATGACCATTGGTGCATTAAAATGAAGCTCTTCTTAAGAGCAAATGCACTATGGGAGATAGTGGAAAATGGTCCCCAGAAACAACAAGAAGGTGTTCCAACCACCGAAGCAACCTTAAAGAAAATAAAAGAGGATGAAATAAATGACGCCAAAGCCCTGTGTTTCATCTTTGATACCGTTTCGGAGATCATTTTTCCAAAAATAATGTGGGCTTCTACTGCAAAAGAAGCATGGAATTTACTCCAAAAAGAATTCTATGGTGATGAAAGGATAAGGGCAATACGCCTTAATGCCTTAAGAAAAGCTTTCGAAAATCTGAAAATGGGGGAGAATGAAGACATAAAAACCTACACTTGGAGAGATTTCTCTTACCTTGTGCTCCTGTAACATTCTCCACATTGTCATTCGGGGATGGAAAATGTGCTTTAGGAGTTGATGGAGGAATAGGAGAATCATTGTTGTTGGTTGTGTCAGCATTACCTTGTGGATGCTGGGGATGATCAGGGAGTAAGGTCACATTTGTTTCTACCTTCTTTTCCTCCCAGGTCATATTTAAATTATCCATGTTGAGAATATCGGGCTCACAATACTTCCGTTGCCAAAATTCCAACAAGAAGTCTGTTGGTGTATGGGGGAGTATTGAAGGTAGAGTGGAGATTAGTTGTTTGTTTAGTTGATTAATTTGTAGGTTGATTAGTTGGAGTTTAGTTTGAAGGAATTAGTTTGTGTATTGATTTGTTGTGAAATTGTTGGATACACCAAAATGGGAGGGGAGGACCTCTATTTATAGTGCTCCTCCTCCTTCTCCTACATTCTTGGAATTCTCTAGAATAGAGCATTCTAGAGTGACCTAGACTTAGTACGTCTCTAGAGTTCTCTATACATACAAGACATCTCTAGAAGGTTCTAGACTTCTCTACACACATCTAGACCATTCATGATCCTTCTAGAGTATTCTAGACTATTCTAGTAACTTCGACATTATTCTAGAACATTCTAGAAGTTTCTACATTATTCTAGAAAATTCCGGAACCTTCTAGAACACTCCAGAAAATCTCACACTTCAACACTCCTCCTTGAGACTTTTGGAGTGACGCCCAGCTTTGATCTTAGAAACTCGAACCTTGTTGTCGGTAGAGCCTTGGTTAGAATGTCAGCTAGTTGGAACTCGGATGGGCAATGGATAAGTTCCACTTCCTTTTCTTGCTCGGCATCTCGAAGTGCATAGAACCTCACTTTCATGTGCTTTGTCTTCTTTGAAGCACACTTTGGATTCTTCGCGATGGCGATTGCTGATTTGTTATCCACCATAACCTTGGTTGCTCCTTCTTGCTTGTAGCCTAAGTCCTGAAGTATCTTCCTTAGCCATATTACTTGATTGACTGCCGCTGAAGCTGCAACGTACTCGGCTTCGGCTGTTGACTGAGCTACGATATCTTGCTTCTTTGAATTCCATGAGAATACTCCTGAGCCGAAAGTAAATGCATAGCCTGAAGTACTTTTCATGTCATCTACCGATCCTGCCCAGTCACTGTCGGAGTAGGCTATTAATCTTGGATTGTCGCAAGGCTGGTAAAATACTCCAAACTCTAGAGTACCCTTTAGATATCGAAGTACTCTCTTCGCTGTACCCATGTGAATCTCACTTGGTTTGCTCATAAATCTTGATAATAAGCTTGTGGCGAACATAAGATCAGGTCTTGTAGCTGTGAGGTAAAGTAAGCTTCCAACCAAGCTTCGGTATTGCTTGAGATCAACTTCTTTTGACCCATCATTTTTGGATAGCTTCTCATTCAGGACCAAAGGAGTAGAAACCGGCTTACAGTTCTCCATCTTGAACCTTTTGAGGATTTCCCGAGCATACTTAGTTTGAGAAATGAAGATTCCATCTTCTGCTTGATGGACTTCCATGCCAAGGAAGAAATTCATTAAGCCCAAATCCGTCATTTCAAACCTTTTCTTCATCTCCTCCTTAAATGTAAGGATCATTTGGGCATTGTTTCCTGTGACAAGGAGATCATCAACATAGAGAGAAACGATGAGAAGATCACCTTGTTTTTTCTTTACGTATAGTGTATGCTCATTTTTACTCCTCGTGAATCCTTCTTTGAAGGAAGTAAGAATCAATCTTGCTGTACCACGCCCTTGGAGCTTGTTTGAGGCCATATAGAGCCTTTTTCAGCTTGCACACCTTTTCTTCATTTCCTTGTGTGACAAAGCCGGGAGGTTGCTCGATGTATATCTCCTCCTCGAGTTCTCCATTAAGGAAGGCAGATTTGACATCAAGTTGATAAATTTTCCATCTTTCTTGAGCAGCTAGAGCAATAAGAGTCCTTACCGTATCATGACGAGCAACTGGAGCAAATGTGTCTCCATAGTCTATTCCAGCTTGTTGTGAGTACCCTTTCACGACCAATCTTGCTTTGTACTTATTGATTGAGCCATCTGGATTCAACTTTGTTTTGTAGACCCATTTCACTCCAATCACCTTTCGATCCTTGGGTTTGTCCACTAATTCCCAGGTGTTATTCTTCTTTATCATGTTTATTTCTGTCTCCATTGCGTCTTGCCACTCTTTGTACTTGGAAGCCTCATCATAGTCTCTTGGCTCCTCAAAAGCGAAGTAGCATCTCTCACATTCCTCTTCATTCAGATTAATAACGGGACATTCTGCATAAATTTCGGAGAGATCTTTCTTACCTCGAGGTCCCGTAGCATTCTCCGAATTGTCATTTGAGGATGGAGAGTGTGCATGCATTGGAGTTGATGGAGGTGTAGGAGGATCATTATTGTTGATCGTATCATCACCACCTTCTGGATGTTGGTGATCAGGAACTAGGATCATTATTTTTTTTTTTTTTTTTTTTTTGATGGATCGGAGGAGGTAGGATCGTAATATCATCGCCCAGATTTGATAACCATGGGCTCTGATACCATGTTGGAATTTTATTTATATGTTGAATGTGTTTATATTACATGATATTTGAGGGAGACGGTATTGGTGAGACCTATTAGCTCCATGTTTGGAGCCATGGTTACACACTACTAATGATCTCAACTCCCATATTTATAGTAATGTATGGGAGTATTCTAGAATACAATCCTTACTATTTTGTTCTATAATTTTCTAGAGCATTCTTACATAACTTATTATGTTACATTTCTAGATAATGTTAAATCCTAGATTTTTCTAGATTAATATTTTAACACTCCCCCTTAATCTTGAAAAATCTTGGATCTTATTTGAAGCTTATGTGATATCATCTTCGATTGTCTTGAATTCTTTGTTCTCAAAACTTTGTTATATGCTCCCCCATAAGCTTAAGTTTTCCGAACTTGGACCATCATTTGTTGCATTGCCTTCTCTTTTGAAAAAACGTCATATGCTCCTGGCTTATTTTTATATGCTCCTCCCTTTTTGCTTCCATTTGTTTGCTTGATACAATTTTTCTTGAACTTGATATATTTTGGATTCTTGGTTGGACTTGTCTTGATTGTTTCCCTTTTTTTTTTCTTGAATTTCTTGTAGGGTTGACATTTTTTTGTCACCCTTGTTTGATTTGGGTTAGCCCCATGTGCTACCCTCCCTTGTTTAATTTTGGGTTAGCCTCGTGTGCTACCCTCCCTGGTTTAATTTCGGGTTAGCCTCGTGTGCTACCCTCCCTGGTTTAATTTCGGGTTAGCCTCGTGTGCTACCCTCCTCGGATTAGCTCTTTTGCTATCCAAATTTCGTGGTAACCTTTTTTTTGTTACCCTTGTCGGGTCAGTTTTCCTTTTTTTTTACTGCCCGGATTTCGGGTTAGCATTTTTGTTTTTGCTACCCTATTGCTTTGAATAAAATGTTCCGGCTCATGTCCGTCAATAATTTCACTCGGACGTTTTTGCCCTTTTTTTTATGTGTTGGGAAGAGTATTGTTTGATGAGTCGGACGCAAATAAGTTTTTTTTTTGTGTGTGTGATATTTTTTTTTTTTTTTTTTTTTTTTTTTTTCTCAACACGAGGCTAACCCAAAATTAAACCAGGGAGGGTAGCACACGAGGCTAACCCAAAATTAAACAAGGGAGGGTAGCACATGGGGCTAACCCAAATCAAACAAGGGTGACAAAAAAATGTCAACCCTACAAGAAATTCAAGAAAAAAAGGGAAACAATCAAGACAAGTCCAACCAAGAATCCAAAATATATCAAGTTCAAGAAAAATTGTATCAAGCAAACAAATGGAAGCAAAAAGGGAGGAGCATATAAAAATAAGCCAGGAGCATATGACGTTTTTTCAAAAGAGAAGGCAATGCAACAAATGATGGTCCAAGTTCGGAAAACTTAAGCTTATGGGGGAGCATATAACAAAGTTTCGAGAACAAAGAATTCAAGACAATCGAAGATGATATCACATAAGCTTCAAATACGATCCAAGATTTTTCAAGATTAAGGGGGAGTGTTAAAATATTAATCTAGAAAAATCTAGGATTTAACATTATCTAGAAATGTAACATAATAAGTTATGTAAGAATGCTCTAGAAAATTATAGAACAAAATAGTAAGGATTGTATTCTAGAATACTCCCTTACATTACTATAAATATGGGAGTTGAGATCATTAGTAGTGTGTAACCCTGGCTCCAAACATGGAGCTAATAGGTTTCACCAATACCGTCTCCCTCAAATATCATGTAATATAAACACATTCAACATATAAATAAAATTATCCATGTTGAGAATATCGGGCTCACAATACTTCCGTTGCCAAAATTCCAACAAAAACGTACAAATTACAGCATATCAAATTCTCTACATGATAGAAGTAATAAATTAGGATTAACAATTTATAATTTTGCTTAATTTAATACTTAGATTTGGGCTTTAACAACTTACAAACAAATGAAGAATTTCAATGTTAGTATACTACGTGCTTTATAATTCATGTAATATAATGATGATATTAGATATGTTATACATATGAGTTGTGCAAAGTGAGGTTAGTAACAATGAGATTCTCATCCTACATACTCCGTATAAAACATTTTAAGTTGTATAGTTATAATTATTGACTGTTTATCTAAATAACCAAGCACAAATATTTTTGTAAGCCGGTTTTACACACATTTATTGTAAGCGATTTTCCGCAACCAATTTAAACATTAGAGGAACTTGATATGATATAAAAGCCTCGCCTTTTAAACAAAAAAAAACTATTTATATCTAATGCAAGATTTTAGGCAAGTAGCTTGAGATAAACTGACTTCATGCCGATATTAAAGTCTTAAATTTTCCGGCATACTAAATAAATTAATATTTAAATTTAGCTAAAGATAAAGTTTTGAAGTTGTTCAACCATGTTAGAAGTGGAGTAGAGGTTAGCGTAAAAGAAGTTGATGAATGAGGTTAGGATTCACATTATGTGGATCATTAGAATTCTTATATTAGATCCTAAATACTTGAACAAATATGCCGTGCAAATAGTTTAACAAAATTTACTCACTTTATTTCAATCATTTGTTTACCTTTTATTCCATATACTTTTTTAGAAATATATTTTATTAAAGGTAAACAAATGATTGAGTTGGAGATAGGAAATACAAAGCCATCATCAATTACGAACCAAAAGAACCCTTCATCATATACGGACTTACGGAGTATGTGTTAGTCATATAACGCTTTTTATTTGTCTGGGGCTTTAGGCTAAAGAATGCAAAAGCTGGGTGGTAAATTGTTGTGAATAGCACAAGATTTTTTAGGCAAATAACTTAGAAGGTAGGAGTAGCTCATATGGTAAAATAATCAATAGATAAGTTAGCTTATACTCCCTCTCATCTAAACTAAAGGTAACAATTGTTTTATCACACTTATCGAGACACGTTTTACAACGTGAATATTTTTAGTTACACGTTATTAAAAATTATAAAAATTTGATATTCTTATAGCATTCGTCATGATAAATCAAATAAGATCTCACATGTCTCTTATAGATTAAGAATAATATCAAAGATTCCCTGACCATGAATAGTGCCAAAAAGCAAGTGTTACCTTTGGTTTGGATGGGAGGGAGTATAACTGATTTTTTCTATTTTCAATATGTACGAGCCATCGCTTTTTAAGCTCCTAAAGCATGACATTTCTCATATCTTTGGTTGTTTTGCCAAAAGCAAACATAATGAATTGAATGGAACGGAGTAAGTACACTTTATCAACTTTTAGTTACTACATTACAAACAACAGAACAATACAAATAGGCCCGTGCATCGCACGGGCATTAAATCTAGTATATAACTAAAGGAGGCTTTTTTTTCTAATTATACTATTAGCATTAGAATTAGGAGTAATTAATTATTTACAATTTTTCTATTATTAGGAATATAATTTTCCTATTAGAAATGAGATTAACTAATTAATTTACATTTTCCCTATTAGAAATAGGAAATAAATTAACAATTTATTAATGCTTTTTTTCCTAATTATACTATTAGAATTAGGATATAATAATATAACTAAAGGAGGCTTTTTTTTTCTAATTATACTATTAGCATTAGAATTAGGAGTAATTAATTATTTACAATTTTTCTATTATTAGGAATATAATTTTCCTATTAGAAATGAGATTAACTAATTAATTTACATTTTCCCTATTAGAAATAGGAAATAAATTAACAATTTATTAATGCTTTTTTTCCTAATTATACTATTAGAATTAGGAGATAATAATTATTTAAAATTTTTCTATTATAATTAGGAATATGATTTTCCTATTAGAAATTATAATTATTAGAAACAGGAAATAAATTAATTATCCACAATTTATTAATATTAAAAAATTATTCATTAGTATAAAAAACCTTTGATATATTTATAATATCTAATTTTATAAGAACTTCCGATTAAAAATATGAGGTATTATGAGGCTAAAAGGCCCTACGTCGAACTGGGTTGTGACAAATGTGCATGCATAATACGTAATACATGGAATTTACTCATGTAAAGAGTAAAATGAACGTTGAAATATGCCCCTACGTCTTTTGTTATTGCTAATGTCATATTTAATTATACATAATAAGAAGTTTATTTTTCAAATGTCATATGTATTTCTCCTACTAATTTTAAAGTTCCCTTACAATACACTTCAACTTCTATTCATAATTTATTATGATATATTTACATTCATTTCTCATTATATAAAAGTATATTAATCAAAATTTAAATAGATATTCACAAATTATTGATAAGTACAAAGTTTGATATCTATTTTTCAAGCAGTATTAAAAGATAAAGAAAGTTGCTGCTAATATGCGAATCTAAATATCATATTATGACAAATGAGTAAATGTTTTGAAAAACTTTATTGTGCGATTGTTTTACAATTTAAAGTAAAAATGGTACCACGAGTAATAAAATAGATTTGAATGAGGCTTGAATGTAATTAGATACACTTATTATAAAAATATGTATAAGGTTAAGATTCAAGATTAACATTTAAAAAAAGTCATGAAAAACACATAAAAGGGTAAGAGCAGTCTTTCCCTAACATAGTGAAGACCGTCTTTCTCAAGATTTTTTTTGACAACTTTACTATTCAATTATATGGATCAAACTAATTATTGTTGATGCTATATATATTTTTGTGTGTGTGTGTAAATTGAGCACATCATCACTATAATTTAGGGAGAGATACGAATTGGGGAAGGGTGAGACATATTCGTTATGCATAATACGATGCTTTAACCACCTTTAGGCAAAAATATTAAAATAAATGAAAAAACTTAAACCTAAAAAGGGGTTACGTACTTGCCAACTCTTCTATAGTTCTCTACCGCATTAATATTCTCATGAAGTTTATGACATTTATTTCATATTAAAAAAAAATGATTATCCTGCTTCGTACAATTTGTGATTTATAACTTTTAGCTAACTTACTTGAACTTGCTTAAATTTATACTGTATATTTTAAGTGAAGAATATTAATTATAAATATGATAAAGATAAAGTTTGATCTTTAATTTTCCCAGAGATAAAAAAAACTCAATTTTTATTTTCTTATAATATACTAATTAAAGGTTATAATGTAAAACAGGAAATTACACCACAATCTACTATTTCAATATGTCGATGATCAACACTCAAAATAGCACATTCGTTATTTAAATAGTGTGAAAACTCTCAAAATGCTAAAAAAAATGTTCAATCTGTCGTTATCAAACAAAGCCTAAGTTTCTGCATTTTTTTTGTCATGTTCAACTTAGTCTTTACGGGATGTAAAAATGATGGAAGTTCTGAAAGTAGCGGTTAGTTTTCTGTTAGTTAGATGGACTTTTCAAGAGAGACGTGAAAGCTTTGCATTTTAGACCGTTTTATGTGTGAACCGAAGGGATTAAGTAGTAGGCTAAAGGTTGTTTCGAGTGGGAATGAGGTTGATTGCAACGAGTTGGTTGACTAAAGTTTTTCCTTACTAAATCTAGAAAGGGGATTATAAATATGGGATAATAAAATTTGAAGAAAAAGGACAATAAAAATGAGATGGAGGTAGTAAGATTTATTTATGCAATGAAATAAATGGCAAAGTTCGTGTGTATATATATAATATTCAAACTTATTCAGTTTACAAAGGTAGGGGAGGGGACGAGAAAAAGACTAGGAAGGGAAAGGGAGAGAGATAAGAGGGAAGATTGCTTCTTAAACTTTTTTTTTATTTGTTAAAGGAGAAATAAATTGTCTTCGATAAGGGAGATGAGGCTCCATATCAGCTATTGTAAAGAAAGGTATTTCATGGAGGTGAATGTGATTTATAACTTCTTAGATGTAAAACGTGGCAGAAAGGTAGTGATAGTGGTAGTGGATTGGAGGTTGTTTCAAGTAGTAAGAACTAATCACAATGGCTGATGTTTTATTTTGCGGGTAAATTAGTGGGGTGGAGGGAGGGTGCATTTGTGGAGGGTGAGTTTAACGAGGATAGTGATAATAAATAAGGTTATTTATCAGCAAAATATCGTTTGCATTAAAACATATAGGTAACATGAATAATAACAAGAAACCTCAAAAGATCATACTGATATACTTAATCTTGACCCCATCAATCCAAATTAAAGTAAAATCTTAATTCTAACAACATTGTCGAGAGCAAGGGTTAGTTTCCATTAGATTGTGGATTTTTCTAGAAGTAGGGGTTTAGATTTTCATTTGGTTGGATAAATTTGAGATAAGTTTCGAAGATAGTTTGACCGGGAGATATAACATTTAACTACCTGTAAATGTTTTTTACGTAACTACCATTTGACCCAACAATGAGTAAATTATGGTTGTTATTCTAAAGAAGAAGATTTGTTCCATCATTGAGTTTATTATGCAAAGTAGATATTATTGTTTTTCTTGACCAATTGAAAAACAAATATGTATTAATGAACAAAATCTAAAAACTTTCAGTCCCAAATATCATATATATAAACTTCATATTAGTTTTATTTTCCTAAAAAAACAACATTGCCGAGTGTAAGGGTTAGTTTCCATTGGATGGTGGATTTTTCTAGAAATAAGGGTGTAGTTTTTCACTTGGTTAGATAAATTTGAGATAAGTTTCGGAGACAAGGATCGATCTTTCAAGGGATGAGATTGTTTAAAATCATGTGTGTGAATAGGGAAGAAAAATAGGGGTCTGCGTGAAAGATTTTGTTTCAAATGAGAAGATAGGGACCAAGACTATTGCTATGGGGAGGGGGGGTGTCATAAGCAGCCCTAGCCATGTAGTAGTGCGTCGGAATTTGATTCACATTAAAACATACTTCTATAGTTTGACCGGGAGATAT
Source organism: Silene latifolia (assembly GCF_048544455.1). Taxonomy (NCBI): domain Eukaryota; kingdom Viridiplantae; phylum Streptophyta; class Magnoliopsida; order Caryophyllales; family Caryophyllaceae; genus Silene; species Silene latifolia. Next base: position 353,722,018 of record NC_133538.1, read on the forward strand.
AACATTCTAACTACCTCTAAATGTTTTTACATAATTACAATTTGATCAGCAATGATTAAATTATGGTTGTTATTCGAAAGAAGGAGATTTGTTGCATCATTGAGTTGATTATGTAGAGTAGAATATTATTGTTTTCCTTGACCAATTGAAAAACAAACAGGTATTAATGAACAAATTCTAAAAACTATCAGTCCAAGTATCATATGTATAAACTTCATATTGGTTTTATTTTCCTAAAAAAAAAGTATTTATTAATCAAAAACTCTTTTATTCTTATGTCAATATTATGTTAACGGGAATTATTTGTTGGTCATGCGGCATACATAAAATCTTAAACATGAAAAATGTACTATATGTCTATATTCCATTTTATTGTGAAATTTATCACACATTATTTTAACATCCGTGCAACGCACGGGCAGGAAAAATAGTATCTATCTATATTATTAAAGGAAGCTTTTTTCGAGCGATTATAGAGTCTCCACCTTTTGTAAACTACTCAGAATAAATCTAATCTAATTTATAATAATATTTAAAAGTATAGAGGATAATATAACCGGCAAGAATGACAAGAATTTGGTTATTAGCAAAGTTCTTTTATTGAGAGGATTCTTACATAATACGTGTTTAACAAGGACACAAGGTCTTTGAAAGTAATTTATTGAGTTTACACTATAAATATTACAAAAACCCCAACTACGTCGCAAATCCCCCATCCCCTCCCCTTCCCCACTAATTTTCATGCTGCGTGTTTGAGTATTAAGTTTCTCTAATACACTATTTGTCTTATCCATGGAGGTATAATTGATGATATATAATCGTGGCTCATATGATAAAAGATGTATTATGAAGTTAATAATGAAGGTATACACGTATTGCTTCTTAAATTTGTTTACTTTGTTATTTGATTATGATAGACATAGTGACAAGTAAATTGTTTAAATCGAGTTTTTAATATGCATTGTAACTTTCTAACAAAATAATTAATACCGCGTCCTACGAGAGAAACACATATAGTTGATTTTGGGATGAGAATTTTTATGAACTCTATTTTAGTTGTTTTGTTATATTAAAAACAAAATATTTTTTATGATTTTTCAGGAAACATGAAAAAAGGATTTGGATAATTGCAACATCAACAAAAATTAATATTTTTTTAATTGTATCAATGTTTTGATGGTAAGTTGACAAATACATGTATACATGTTTACTGTTCCATCAACGCAGTAGCAATCAACTTCAAAGTTCAATGTAACCGTAATCTTACATTCTTACGTACAATTTATTTAATATTCAATATTTGATGAATAGGCAGAGTCGCAGAGACAAGATAAAGACTTTCAGCTTCAACTGGAACAACCTGGTATGGGGATTCAGGTACGAGACCAAAAGCAGAGAATTTATGTTCACAAGTGGGAGCGTCTTCTCGATAACATAATTGAAATTCAGGTACGGCACTACAAGCGCACGAGTAAAGCACTATTCCAGTTAATTGTTAATGAACAAATCAGATATAGAAGCGATAATTTTTTGGCACCTATCCTTCCTATACGCATCGGCTAAAGCCTTGCTTCATGCTTTGCACCTGGCACAATCGGAACAGTTTCTCACAACCCACTTTGGCATCCGACATACCGGTTTATATGACATTGTAATTTCAGCCTCACCCCTACCAATTCAGATGCATCGTACTATTACTAATATAAGAGCTTTGCTTAGTAGTTCAGCTATTTGGTCTTTATATGTATCATAACTTGAGTATTGTATCTTGTTTCTTTTGTTCTATAATATTATATTAACATTCATACGTACAATTGCATAGCATATTATTATTTTATTTCATTAATTTTAATGTAGTACACCGTATGTGATATGACTGTGTTATTAACTTTCAGTTTGAAAAATTCACCGTTTCTTTTGTTTTATTTTCAGGATTTCGAGACAAATTGACAAAAGTGCAAAGTAACATTCAGGCTATATGGATCGGTTATGTCATATATGAAGAGACTTAGCATAGTTATGTGTGGAACATAGTTAACACAAACTTTAGTATTCTTTCTGTCCTGATAAATAGTTTACACTTACTTTATTTTATGAAGGGGAAATAAAGTAAATGTAAATTATTGACGGAGCCGGAGGAAGTAGCCCAGTAATTAAGTGTATCCGTAGCAGTCATAAGGTCGTTACATAATGATCTGTTTTGCCATTTTTAGGTTAACATGTAAGCTCGCAAGCCGCTTGAATTGCTATACAAGTTCATGATATGGACTTCTTATTAAGGTAGTAAACACACAAGCTATGATTTACGTCTTGAATCTTGAAACCGACATAAACTACGTAGTAGACTATCTACAACAGTACAATTTCCTTGAGAATGTTATAGATTGTTTTCACATTAATTTAAAGACTTTTAATACAAGGAAATTTCTCATGTTTGAGAATTATTTATCCGCGTACAACAAAGTGGGTGCAAATGTCAATTGATATTTAATAAATAGGGTGCATTGTCATGAATCAATCTACGGATTATATATCAACTTTTATAAACTACACTATTTAATTAAATAAGATGATAAAAATATCTAATTCATTTAGATAGTATGCAATAAGGGTATTATATTTTTCCTCAAACTAGATGAGATAAAATTTGTTTCATCACGTGAATAATACAATCCAATTTGCAGTAAAGAAGTTGATTTGCGATGCAGAAGGCCGGTATCAAGCATTCAAGCGTATATCTTATAAAATACCAGTATACCACCATCACAATCCTATAGACATAAGACCACTAATATTTGTGTACACAATCCTATAGACATAAGACCACTAATATTTGTGTACATATGTGCTTTTCCTATGAATTACGCACAACCATTCAGATTGAGTTTTTCTAGATAGAGAGTTTTTTTTTTTTGACAATAATTAGATAGAGAGTTATAGATTATGATAAATAAAAACTATGCGAATTATCTAAGTAAATAGTAGGAGCACAAAAACTTAGGATCAATTAATTATTGTAGTTCTATCGTTGTCTTAGTTTGTAAATTTAAAGTCCTTCTGTAACATTGTAACATTGAGTGAGAGCAAAGTGATTTTAATGATGTTTGATTACATTTCAATTGTAGTACGGATAAGGCAAAAGAAGAGTCTCATCTCGCTATAGCCTATACATTAATCAATAGTCTAATAATAGTATAAAAGAATATAGATGGAAGACGTACTTTTATTTTAAAAGTGATATTAAATTAAAACCAAGCTAAAATACATAGGATAATTTTAAATTATACATGATAGAGCATTACATATAGGCCCGTGCATCGCACGGGCATTAAATCTAGTATATACTTAAAAGAGGAACTTTTGAAGCGATTTCATTGGCCATTGTTTTGTTTTAATTTCATTGGCTAATTTATGTATAAAAAAAATAAACATTAAATAATATAGAAGTCTCCTAATGCATAATGGTACGACAACTACAGAACAACGACAAATCAAAAGATCATAATTAATGTATTAAGAAAATAAATACATTAAAAAAATGTTTGAGACTCCTATTGCTGCTGAAAGGCTACGACAGCTTCAATCTATGTTATCACAATGCTCCAATAGTACGACTTCGACACTTCTTCAAATTCTTATCAAACTGCAATTCCACACCTTCTCTATAACTGAATGTTTGTGCAATTCAACTTCTATTACGCTTCTCTCAAACCTGCAACCACAACGGTGTATAAATACACATCAATCATCCATCTTATTATTCACATTCACATAGAATCGAGATAATAACTACACAAATATTTCTCTGTCTTCGTCCTACTTGGGGGAGACTTCAGACAAGTGCTGCCTAAGGGTAAGAGGCAAGATATTGTTCAAGCATCGATCAACAGGTCACATATTATGGAATGAGTGTCAAGTCTTCACACTATCAAAAAGCATGAGGGTGTCAGAAACGGACAACAATCCGCAGAAGCAAGAAAGAAACATGGCTTTCAATAACTGGTTGTTAGCTCTGGGAGAGGGACGGATAGAGACTAAAGCAGCAGAGAACGAAACAGAGACAACATGGATTGAGATACCAATAGAGTATATCGGAAGCAACAGACCGTTAAATATTGAAACAGTTGTTGGAAGAATTTACCCAGATTTTCAACAAGAGCGTTTCAACGAAACGTAACTAAAGGAAAGAGCAATACTCACCCTTTAAACGACATGGCTCAAATAAGAAGAAATGTTACACAAGTTTTGACGAAGTGTGCACAACATCAACTGAAAGCACAGAACAATATACGGAGTACCCTACCGAGTATTTAAATAGCCTAAACTTGCAGGGCCTACCTCCCCATGAGTTGAAATTAAAGAAAGTATTGCCCGTGATGTTACTCAGAAACATAAACCCGTCCAAGGGGTTGTGTAATTAACGGCACACGGCTAATTATTACTCACTTAGGCAACTTTATGAAGCAAAGATAATAACAGGGTCACGGGCTGGTGACAAGGTGCTTATTCGAAGAATAGTGATAACGACAACAGACACAAAAATACCATTCGTGCTAAAAAGACGCCAATATCCACTACGGCAATGTTATGCAATGACAATAAACAAGAGCCAAGGTCAATCACTGACATATCTAGGGGTATACTTGCCAAGCCCCGTGTTTAGCCATGAACATTATATGTAGCTGCATCAAGGACAACATCCCCCCGAAGGACTAAAGTTTTTCATAGATGATTCAAAACAGCAATACAAGGGACACACAAAGAATATTGTTTACAATGAAGTTTTTTCAAATCTACCTGTCATACAACCCGATTAGGAAACTCAACGGTTGGTGAGTACAAAAGATATTTTACTATATAACCAAACAAGGTTAGAATAAAGTCAGTGTGAATTTTCGCAGTTCACACTTCTAATCATATCGTACATGTATACAGTATAAATTACTAGAAATTACCATTAAATTATGTTGTTTCTGCTAAATGAACTACTGAGCTAATATGGACTGTAATAAATATAACAGCAACAGTACTGGGTTGATCGGTAACGACATGCAAATTAGTTATTTCACAATACCAATTTTGCGATATGCGACCAGAACTATAGCTCGCAATTGGATTTGAACAATATGATGCTAACATGTATAAACAACAGCAACATTTTCTACATGTAAACTACATAAACAACAACAAATTAAAGTAAAACAGATGAAAGACAAACCTTGAAGAAACAAAGGCCCCGACTTTCGTGATGATTAGTCTGCGAATCATGACTAAAGTCACACAAAACGAAGCTGCTTCTTTAATATTAGGAACAAATTATTGCTTAAGGCTACTAATAAAGTTGGCAATTTGTTTAAAATGGGTTGCTTTGGCTGCGGCCTTGTGGTGGTGTGCCAAAACCCAAAAGTCGACTGATAAGATTAGGGTGGCAGATTTGTTGGTTGTCAGGAAGGATCTAGAGGATGGGAATGGGAAATTAGGAGATCCATTCATCTGGAATTGAAAAAATTGAAACGGAAAATTTGTTGATAACTAAATGAATTAGAACAAAAGTTAATATGAAAAGCTAAAGTGACACGTGCCTTTGGACTCATACAAAGGTTGAATAGGTTTTGTCTTATTTAAGTCCGATATGTACGTATTACATTTATATGAGACAAATATTTTACTTTTGGCCTGTTTATAAGACATTATCCGTCTTAATCTAAAACGAATATCCCGTCTTTAATGAGACAATATGTTAAATGAATATACTAAATTAACTCTTCTATTGTTAAGAAGGATTATTAGATTGAAAAGTCGTTCATGAAAAATTTGGGCTGATTATGTGATCTACCTTTATTATTTTAATTTCACCCTCATTTTATGTTCATAAGAATCATTTGATTATAAAGTATAATTCTTTTTAAAATTACGGATGTTCCAACTTCGAATTTGTATCGAATGTAACAACAAATGCAATTAAGGGTACTGCGTAATTAACATGTTATTATTTACCAACAATAGGAACTGGAAAGCCTATGTAGTGAAACGACCTGGCCAACGGCCGGGCTTGAAAACTAGTCTATATTAATAAATGAAGCTTTTTTCGAGCAATTATAGAGAGTCCAACTTTTGTGAACTACCTAAAATAATTTTTTAGTAAAAATATATTTAAAGATAATTATAAGAGATATAAAATTGATTATATGTTTGTGATAAATCGGTTGTGTGCAAGTGTAGACCTAATCAACTTCTATTATCATTTACATCACATATTCACACCCAAACACTTCCACGTTCTTATTTTGCGTATATAAACCATGCAATGAATATATGACTGCTCATAATTATTTGATTTGATTGATTACCTCCCTTCCCCATAAAATAAGCATGAACCTAAATTTTGCATATATTATGTTAATTTTGTTGCACGAATACACTTTTATACTATGATATTTATATTTCTACTCTTTTTATTTTACAGGAAACAAAAAAGGGAAGCCATTTGAAGATAAGGAATTGATTCATTGCAACATCAACAATAAATTACTACGGTATATTTTACTTTAATAACAATGATGATATTAAAGGTAAGTTAGTGGTTTTTTTAACGTGTGCCTTATAATTTATCATGCCCGTGAAAAAGTATATATATCGAGTGTATAAGATAGTTATTACGGTGGTGTTATTGTTTATTTTCTTTTAAGTATGTATAAATAAATGCACTTTTATTACGTATTAATGATAACTACTCGATTATTATGTACATCTGTTAAATTAAGGAAACGGAATATCAAAGATACACGAAATACTTGGAAATTATTCCGTATAATCTTATTGTGCTATATATGTATATTGTATATTTAGTTGACATTATTATAGGAGTAGATTAAGGATAGTCAAAGATTGGGTTAACTACATCTTGTATATATGCATGCGATGTATCAGTAGTTTTGGTCAAGAAATAAGAACGTATCCTTCTTCATATTCATCTTTATTAAAATTTCTCATGGTATCAGAGCGAGGAACGATCCAATATCATGGAGAGCTAAAAAGCAAGTGACGGTGGCTAAGTCGTCAGCAGAAGCTGAATACAGAGCGATGGGAGGAGTAACAAGCGAGCTCATATGGATAAAATCATTCCTTGCTTCGTTAGGGGTTTTTCATGTGAGACCAATGAAGTTGTATTGTGATAATCAGGCGGCAATACATATCGCAAAAAATCCGGTGTTCCATGATCGAACAAAGCATATCGAGATAGATTGTCACTTTGTGAGACAACACTTAATTTCAAATACCATAAACACCTTTCACATACGTAGCAAGGAGCAAATAGCGGATTTGTTTACCAAAGCGCTAGGAGGAGAAAGCTTCGACCATCTACAGTACAAGTTGGGACTCGGTCTACGAGTGCTCCAACTTGAGGGGGAGTGTTAAATTAAGGAAACGGAATATCAAAGATACACGAAATACTTGGAGATTATTCCGTATAATCTTATTGTGCTATATATGTATATTGTATATTTAGTTGACATTATTATAGGAGTAGATTAAGGATAGTCAAAGATTGGGTTAACTACATCTTGTATATATGCATGCGATGTATCAGTAGTTTTGGTCAAGAAATAAGAACGTATCCTTCTTCATATTCATCTTTATTAAAATTTCTCAACATCGAACTCGCATCATGTTTGCTCGTGTTTTATTTTATTATTATAGCGTATTAAGAACAATGAGGAGAGTTATGTTCAAAAAAGGTAATATCTTTAATGATGATCGACAAGGAGGATTATCTAATATTACAATTTTGTTGTATTTTATTATTACTCTTGAATATCACAAACTTTATTGATTTTCTGTTTTTTTTCTTGATCTTCACGAGTAGAAGATACCAATTAATCGTATGTTTCCATTTAATAACAAGGTAATAATAGGGTTTCTAATTATATTTACATCTTCTATGCTCATATTAGATACTTCTTTTCAGGGGCGGATTTGGGTAGGTTGGGGTAGGCTTCCAGAAATAAATTGTTAATGGTGTATAGTATAAGCATTAAACCTTGAATGAAACAATGGTTAGTTGCCCACTCTATGATCAAGAAGACCAGTATTCGAATCCCATTAGAGATTTAATTTAAAGCATTTTGAGCTTTAGTTTTTAGCATTTTTTTCTGCTTGTGAGCCTTATTATTGTAGTGAATGTTATATAACATCAAATAGAAATTCAGTAATTGCCCAATTAATATCAAATATAATTATATTTAATATATTTGTTCTGGAAAAAAATTAATACCAAACATTATTTTAATAAAAAAAACAGTGCCTACCCTCGAGTAAAATCATGCGTCTGCCCCTACTTCTTTCGTCCCATTCAATAACCTATCGTTTCTATTTTTTAGGGGTATTTTAATTTAAGGTAAACGAATGATTTACACTTTCAAAAATTATTAAATATTAATGATAACTAAATAAAGAATATAATATATGATTTTTAGTCGATTACAATCTCATATTTCTACAAAGTGAGCCAAAAAAACAAAACGATCGCGGGTTAACATTAACTACTACAAGTGTTTGATGACTGCATGGCAAATTGAAAAATACAAAGTTGTTGAAGTGTGAGATTTTCTGGAGTGTTCTAGAAGGTTCCGGAATTTTCTAGAATAATGTAGAAACTTCTAGAATGTTCTAGAATAATGTCGAAGTTACTAGAATAGTCTAGAATACTCTAGAAGGATCATGAATGGTCTAGATGTGTGTAGAGAAGTCTAGAACCTTCTAGAGATGTCTTGTATGTATAGAGAACTCTAGAGACGTACTAAGTCTAGGTCACTCTAGAATGCTCTATTCTAGAGAATTCCAAGAATGTAGGAGAAGGAGGAGGAGCACTATAAATAGAGGTCCTCCCCTCCCATTTTGGTGTATCCAACAATTTCACAACAAATCAATACACAAACTAATTCCTTCAAACTAAACTCCAACTAATCAACCTACAAATTAATCAACTAAACAAACAACTAATCTCCACTCTACCTCCAATACTCCCCCATACACCAACAAGTGGTATCAGAGCTCTAAAGATCTTAGGGCAACAAAATAAAACTATGGCTTCCGCATCAAATACTCTATCGTCTACTCTTCCAATTTTTGGAGGAGAAAATTACGACTATTGGTGCATTAAAATGAAGGCTCTCTTAAAATCAAATGCACTATGGGAGATTGTGGAAAATGGTCCCGAAAAGCAACAAGAAGGTGTTCAACCCACCGAAGCATCCTTAAAGAAAATAAATGAGGATGAGATAAAGGACGCCAAAGCCTTGTCTTTCATCTTTAATGCTGTTTCGGAGACCATCTTTCCAAAAATAATGCGGGCTTCTACCGCAAAAGAAGCATGGGATTCACTCCAAAAAGAATTCCATGGTGATGAAAGGATAAGAACAATACGTCTCAATACCCTAAGAAAAGATTTCGAAAATTTGAAGATGAGGGAGAATGAAGACATACAAACTTACACTTCAAGAGTAACGGAGATAGTTAATCAAATGAAGATATATGGCGAAGATATTACCGACACGAGAATCGTGCAAAAAATTCTCGCGACTTTAACCAAAAAGTTCGACATGATTGTCACTTGTTATTGAAGAATCAAGGGATCTCTCAAAGCTCACGAGAAGAGCTACTTGGATCCTTACTCGCCTATGATCAAAAATTCAAGACCGGAGAATCTTCTTCCGAGGATGTTTTCAAGTCATCGCATAAAGAAAAGCGGTCCGGAGGGTGGAAGAAGAAAAGTGACGATGGTGGCAATAAACAAATGTCACAATCAAAGGGCAAGTTTCCTCCTTGTGGCATTTGTGGAAAGAATAATCATGCAGAAAAGAATTGCTATTTCAAAGGCAAGCCCCAGTGTCACCATTGTAAGAAGTATGGGCACTTTAAAAAAGATTGTAGACAAAAACAAATGGAGTCCAAGGACCAAGCTCATTATTCAAGTAGCGTTAATAATGAGCACCTCTTCTATGCCGGCCAAGCAAAGACTTCAAGCAAAGAAAGTAGGTGGCTAATTGACAGTGGTTGTACAAGTCACATGACGAATGATTCAAGCATCTTTAGCGAGTTGGATACTTCTGTCCAAACTCCGGTACGAATGGGGAATGGTGAAGTTCTGACATCGAAGGGCAAAGGTACGATCATTGTTCCAACTAAGCGGGGTACAAAATACATTAAAGATGTGCTTTGCTTGTCCCGGATCTTCTTTGAAAATTTGCTAAGTGTGGCACAAATGATCAAGAATGGTTATTCACTAGTCTTTGCAAATAATCATTGCACCATATATGACCCCGGAAATAAGGAGATTGCTAAAGTTGCCATGGAAAATAAAAGCTTCTCCTTGAAATGGAAGTATGGCCTAGAATCATCATATCGAGCTCACGCCGCGGAGACCTGGCTATGGCATAGAAGGTACGGACATTTCAACTTACGTGCACTAGCCGACTTATACAAGCAGAATGTTGTGCGGGATTTTCCAATGATTCAAGCAACTAAAGAACTATGCGAGCCTTGTCAACTTGGAAAGCAACACCGCCTGCCATTTCCAAAGAGCCAAGCATGGAGGGCAAGTAAAAAGCTAGAGCTTGTTCATACAGACGTATGCGGTCCTCAAAGAACTTTATCTCATCTTGGAAACAGGTACTTTATCCTGTTTATTGATGATTTTACTCGAATGACTTGGGTATATTTTATGAAACAAAAATCAGAAGTATTCCAAGTCTTTCAAAAATTCAAAGCTCTCGCTGAAAATCAAAGCGGGTGCAAATTGAAGATGATTAGATCCGACCGCGGGAAAGAATATACTTCTTCACAATTTGACCAGTTTTGTGAAGATGAAGGTGTAGAACATCAGCTCACTGCAGGATATACTCCACAACAAAACGGGGTATCCGAAAGAAAGAATAGGACCGTGATGGAGATGGCCAGATGCATGTTGGCTGAAAAGAAAATGCCGAAGAAATTTTGGGCTGAGGCTGTCTACACATCCGTATACTTGCTCAACAGACTTCCAACAAAGGCAGTTAAGGGAAAAACTCCAGTAGAAGCTTGGAGCGGTAAAAAGCCTACAGCTAAGCATTTAAAGGTGTTTGGCTCAATTTGCTATGCTCACGTCCCAGCGCAAAAAAGGAGCAAGCTTGATGATAAGGCAGAGAAAGGTATATTTCTTGGCTACGACTCAAAATCAAAGGCTTACCGGATTTTCAATATTAATACGGAGAAGATCATGATAAGCCGAGACGTGGAGTTTGATGAAGATGCAATGTGGAATTGGGAAGAGAAGAAGGTGGAAAGAAATGTGATCCTAGTTCCTTATCACCAACATCAACCAGAAGGTGATGATGATACGATCAACAATAATGATCCTCCTACACCTCCATCAACTCCAATGCATGCACACTCTCCATCCTCTAACGACAATTCGGAGAATGCTACGGGACCTCGAGGTAAGAAAGATCTCTCCGAAATTTATGCAGAATGTCCCGTTATTAATCTAAATGAAGAGGAATGTGAGAGATGTTACTTCGCTTTTGAGGAGCCAAGAGACTATGATGAGGCTTCCAAATACAAAGAGTGGCAAGACGCAATGGAGACAGAAATAAACATGATAAAGAAGAATAACACCTGGGAATTAGTGGACAAACCCAAGGATCGAAAGGTGATTGGAGTGAAATGGGTCTACAAAACAAAGTTGAATCCAGATGGCTCAATCAATAAGTACAAAGCAAGATTGGTCGTGAAAGGGTACTCCCAACAAGCTGGAATAGACTACGGAGACACATTTGCTCCAGTTGCTCGTCACGATACGGTAAGGACTCTTATTGCTCTAGCTGCTCAAGAAAGATGGAAAATTTATCAACTTGATGTCAAATCTGCCTTCCTTAATGGAGAACTAGAGGAGGAGATATACATCGAGCAACCTGCAGGCTTTGTCACACAAGGAAATGAAGAAAAGGTGTGCAGTTTGAAAAAGGCTCTATATGGCCTCAAACAAGCTCCAAGGGCGTGGTACAGCAAGATTGATTCTTACTTCCTTGAGCAAGGATTCACGAGGAGTAAAAATGAGCATACACTATACGTAAAGGAAAAACAAGGTGATCTTCTCATCGTTTCTCTCTATGTTGATGATCTCCTTGTCACAGGAAACAATGCCCAAATGATCCTTACATTTAAGGAGGAGATGAAGAAAAGGTTTGAAATGACGGATTTGGGCTTAATGAATTTCTTCCTTGGCATGGAAGTCCATCAAGCAAAAGATGGAATCTTCATTTCTCAAACTAAGTATGCTCGGAAAATCCTCAAAAGGTTCAAGATGGAGAAGCGTAAGCGGTTTCTACTCCTTTGGTCTGAATGAGAAGCTATCCAAAAATGATGGGTCAAAAGAAGTTGATCTCAAGCAATACCGAAGCTTGGTTGGAAGCTTACTTTACCTCACAGACTACAAGACTCGATCTTATGTTCGCCACAAGCTTATTATCAAGATTTATGAGCAAACCAAGTGAGGTTCACATGGGTACAATGAAGAGAATACTTCGATATCTAAAGGGTACTCTAGAGTTTGGAGTATTTTACCAACCTTGCGACAATCCAAGATTAATAGCCTACTCCGAAGCGATGGTAGGCGGGATCGGTAGATGACATGAAAAGTACTTGAGGCTATGCATTTACTTTCGGCTCAGGAGTATTCTCATGGAATTCAAAGAAGCAAGATATCGTAGCTCGATCAACACCGAAGCCAAAGTACGTTGCGGCTTCCGGCGCGATCAATCAAGTAATATGGCTAAGGAAGATACTTCGGGACTTAGGCTACAAGCAAGAAGGAGCAACCAAGGTTATGGTGGATAACAAATCAGCAATCGCCATCGCGAAGAATCCCGGTGTGCTTGACAAGACAAAGCACATGAAAGTGAGGTTCTATGCACTTCGAGATGCCGAGCAAGAAAAGGAAGTGGAACTTATCCATTGCCCATCCGAGTTCCAACTAGCTGACATTCTAACCAAGGCTCTACCGACAACAAGGTTCGAGTTTCTAAGATCAAAGCTGGGCGTCACTCCAAAAGTCTCAAGGAGGAGTGTTGAAGTGTGAGATTTTCTGGAGTGTTCTAGAAGGTTCCGGAATTTTCTAGAATAATGTAGAAACTTCTAGAATGTTCTAGAATAATGTCGAAGTTACTAGAATAGTCTAGAATACTCTAGAAGGATCATGAATGGTCTAGATGTGTGTAGAGAAGTCTAGAACCTTCTAGAGATGTCTTGTATGTATAGAGAACTCTAGAGACGTACTAAGTCTAGGTCACTCTAGAATGCTCTATTCTAGAGAATTCCAAGAATGTAGGAGAAGGAGGAGGAGCACTATAAATAGAGGTCCTCCCCTCCCATTTTGGTGTATCCAACAATTTCACAACAAATCAATACACAAACTAATTCCTTCAAACTAAACTCCAACTAATCAACCTACAAATTAATCAACTAAACAAACAACTAATCTCCACTCTACCTCCAATACTCCCCCATACACCAACAAAAGTATATTAGAGGATGTCGAGAATTACAAAGTCTTTTTGTATAAGAAATGCCCCGAGTCTAAGGCTCCCTAGCGGCCTTATCATTGAAATTGTTTATTGCATGACATCACTGATAAACAAGTTGTATCCTTCCTAATTTCACCACAACTCTTTTGTGATTATCTTTTGTATACAAGTCACTAATTTCATAGTCGTGTCAAAACTTCAGTGTGTTAGTGATATTTGTGATAATTTTAGTTTAGTTTTGCAAAAAATATATGTTCCGTCTAAGTTGATACTCCAAAGCCAACTTTTGTGGGAATAAAAAAAATGTAAGAGTGGATGTTGAAGTAGAGTGTATGTTCAATTAAATGCACTTAAAAAAATTGACTTTACTTTGGATATCTTCTTTTTACTTTCTTTTTACTTCATTTTTACCAGCTTTAAAATTGGTGAGTTCGAATTAGACTAGAAAATAGGATTGTATTTCGTTTAACGTACAGAGTAACCAAATTTTCGTCTAAGGTTGATTTTTGTTTAGTATATATTTCCTACAAAAAGGACTAAGATGCATCTAAGGTTTTAGTGGCGTCAATTGAGTTCTAAGTTCTAACAATTGAATTATTTGTGTACATAATCCTACTCAAGGTGCCAAGCTAAGAAAATTAAACGAAATAGGTTAGTAACACACACTCCATTGAAAAGCTTAAGAAATTTGTTGCTATTAAATCATATAACACCTACCTTGGTACTATTTCTGTATCATTTAACAATTAACTTTGTTTTTTAAGATTGCTTTAGTATAAGACTGTTTATTAAATAAAATGCATTGGTGATTGATCAAACAATTCTTAATGGATCAGTTTTACCTATCTTAACTAACTTCGAATATAGCCATATAATTTTTGGTTATTGTAAATAAGTCATTAAGCAAATCGACATTATTTTAGTGCAATTAAACATAAATTATGAAAGAGTTCTACCAAACGGCCCCGTGCGATATACATATGAAAGAGTTCTAAAAAAGCGGCGTAAGATCGCACGGATTAAATCAAAAGTATATATATAAAGATCTTTTTAGGCACTCTCAGAGACTCAAACTTTTCTAAAACACCTAATTAATTTACTAATTTTACAAGATAAATAAATACTCATACAATCCTCCAAAGCTATATGTTACTCTATATAGAATCCTTCTAAAATTTTCATGCCATTATCCTTTATACTTTATTTCCGTCTTTTACATCCTATTAACTTAGTTATGCATGTTCAAGTATATATTATTTGGTCTTATTTGAATTTTGTTTTGTGACTGTTATTATTGTTGCTTATATGTATTGAGTATTGACCACCCTATGTACTAAGCACATATCGAGTATTAATAAACGTGTAAAAATTATTTGAATTAGTATATTGATTAATATAATTAATTTTTTTTGTATGTATTACGGAGTATCTAATTTTCTATATAGGTAGGATCGAAGGATTGATCTGCAAACAAGGCCCGGAAAGCGACTCCCCTAAGGCACAAGGCTTACTCCATCAGTTTCGGATGGAAGAGTTGCTTGCGTAAAATAAACCCCGCGGTAGCAAGAAAATCAGGGAAAATATACAAAAAAGACATTCTTTTCTATTATATGAGTATTTTTTTCTTGCCTTCACAAATTCTCGGATACAAATTTTTATTCGGAAATAGGAGACATTTTAAATTATTGTATAGTATACATTGTTTCTTTCACCAATTCTCATTTGATTTACTTAAAAGTTAAAAGCTAAACCAAACATAACCATAAACCACGTATTATATAATTCTTCTAATTACTGAGTAGATTTTTTTATTTTGATTCCCTGCATTATTGTTAGATTATATTTGTTTCCATACCATACTACTCCATAGTCTTTTGACTACTTTTTTCTGTAGTCCGTATTTATTCCTTTTGCCAAGGTTTGAGTGAGTATTAGAAAATCAAATACCGGGTAAAAACTAATTCATGATATACTATCGTATTCAAAACGATACAAACGTAATTCATAACATAAAAACAAATGAACGTCATGTAAATATATAAAAAGGCAAATGATACTATTTATATTATTGGTCAATTTGCAAACGAATTTCGTACACTATATACGGGCATATACGCTGTTCATAGCTTTGTATGTAGGGGGAGTTTAGCTATTACATACACAAACTAGATTTCATGCCCGTGTGTTGTACGTCAATTAAATAATGTTTTGTCTTTAAGTGAGGTTATGAGAAAATGTATGTTCTAACATGTTAAAAAGGTAAGTTCTTTTCAATAATAGGCACCAAAAATTTGATGACCAGAGGTCCCATGTCATATATGAGGAAGGGTTTAGGTGTAATGTTTTAATTAATTTAGATGATCGTGTCATTAATGAGTTATATCTATGTCAAGTTACAAAATTATTTAGCATTAAGAGATTTTTTTTTAGTCCCTTCGCACTAAAAACGTATTGTGAGGATAAGAAAAATAGTTAGTCTTGAACAAAGAGCTTAACGTGTACGGGTTACTTATAAGTGATGTTAAAAACCCTACTACTATATATAGAACTAGTTGGAAAGCCCGTGCGATGCACGGGGCTTCCAGTAGGATTATCTGTAAAAATATATTCTTAAGTTGATAAAAAAAAGTCCTACTATGTTGTCATTGACGAAAAAAAAAATCGTGATTGGTATAGATGATAACCAATGAATTATTAATGCTTTTAGCATAAAATTTTTGTCATCGATTAGTATAACATCAAGTGACATAGTTAATTAGTTATAGTATGTCGCTCGCTTTTTCATAGTTACAGACACAACCGGTTTTTAATTAAATACAAAAGGCTTTCTCTAAAATACAAAATCTCATTATAGACGGTACATATCCGTCTATAACTAAAGGCGGGTCAAATACAATACCACATTTCTAATAGGACAAGCAACAAGTGGGGTGGTGGGCCAAAAATGTTAACACTTTCAAACTATTTAACATGTCTTTAACTATAGACGGATATATCCGTCTATAGCAAGATTAGCTGTCTCTAAAAACATGGTGGAGCTCACCAATATGAACCCTTAATAATGGAGACATATATTTATGAGTTTTGCAAATTATTTTACAACTACATAAAATGATGATGATGTTAAAAAAAAAGATTATCATAATTATATATATTTAAGGCGTTGAGAGAAAATATTAGATCTCTTACAACATAATTTTACCTTGACTATATACAATTAAGAGTATTTGCTCCTTATAGACATCTCGCAATATCTCTGATTCTATTACATAGAATGCACGGGCACCTAGTAGTATTATCTGTGACAATATCAGTTAGTAGTTTATGTCATTTTTTAAAATAGTTGGGTTACCAAGTTAGTATAATAATGTCAGTTAGTAGTATATATTTTATGGCACCGCTAAAAACGTTATTTGACGTTACCATGGTTTGGTAATAGAAAACTATTAAATTTAACAAAAAGTCAAATTATGCTATAAATGGAAGCAAACAAAATCTCGGAGGTTGATTTAGATGAGGACAGATTAATCATCAGTTCCTATAACAAAAAAGCAACAAAAGCGTTGTGGCATTTGGTATTTAACTATATCAGTTGTATACTAACATTCAGAGATATAGTTGGGTTATAGAGTTACCGTTCTTATTGTCTTAGCACCATCTATTTTTTAACGAAATAGTCTTTGACTACTTATCCTTAAAAACTCCATGCAAAATATATAATACGACATCTTAATTTGGTAAATTATGAAAACTTCTTTGTAAACAATGTCCTTCTTGTGGACTTGATACAATTGGTCTCTATCATCGATGTAAAATCTTAATCTCTCGGATGACGTTGTTCTTGAAACTACATAAAGCTGGCCTTTAATAAAAATTGGTTTCGGCAAGTAAATTTCAACATGATTTAGTAACTGTCCCTAACTCTTGTTTATTGTTTATGGCGCAGCATTAGAACCGGCAAACAATGACACGACACGAAAACACGACAAGAATCCGACACGAAATTAACGGGTTTGGGTTGACATTTAACGACCCATTTATGTAAGTCGGTCGACACGAACACGACATGAGATTTAATTGGGTTAGGTTTGGGTTGAGCACTCTACACACGAACCCGACACGAATAACTTATTTACTAAATTAATCCCTAATTTTCTTGATCCTCACATAAATATACTTACACTTTCCAAATATGACATGACACGAAAACACGACACGAAATTCACGGGTTATGGTTGAGCTTTGATGACCTATTAATGTAACTGGATCGACACGAACCTGACACGAGATTTAATTGCGTCGGGTTTGGGTTGAAGAGTTCGTGACCCGTTTAAATGTGACACCTGAAACCCGACATGAGCTGATCTGTTTGTCACATCTACATAGTATGACCTCAACGTATATATTGTCTCTACTTAAGAATGAAAAGAATCTTTGTATCTGAGGAAGTCATCACTATCCTCGGGTTCAATACCTTTTGCCGACTTTGGAACCCGTAAGTATCTTCCCTTCTACTATGAATTTTCTAGGGCGATTGATAATAAGACAGGTCCCGTTAGATAATCCTCTTACGGAGTTAATGTTCCTCTACAATTACGTAACCGACATACCATATTTGGTAGAGCATATTATTATGATGAGTTATATTAAAAAAATTCACGATGTATACACTATCCCCTTCTTAAACTCTTCCACTTGGCTTCTTAGAGTTTAAACTTTTACAACTTTGACCATTAATATGTCGAAATCATGATCAAACTTCCGCATTAATAATTGTGTAAAAGCAATATGGAAGATCATTGTGAAGAAGGTGAAATGCATTTAGTGTGAAATTCCTAAGAGATAATGAATCTTACTCCCAAAGTCTACACGAACTAAAATACCCGACAAAATCTCGCATAATGAAAACAAAAGCGATGCCTAAAAGTAAGGGTGCCAAATGGGGGATAAGACATGACAAATGTAGGCCTTCTCATACCCGTATTTAATAGAAAAATTACATGCCCCTACTTGTCGCAAGTAAAGATTTTCAAAAACATAACCGCTTCAACTTTGTCTATTCTATAACATTCTCAATAATTATGATATTATTTTACCCTTATATATGGTTGGCACGATTTAAAATTCAATTTGAGTCCAACATTTTATTTATATTCGCTACATTCAAGACAAATGCGATATATAGTTGGACACTTGTGATAGATTTTCCTTTTTGATCAAATTAATTTACTTTTTTCTTAGGGTGTTGATTTTCGCAGTACGCATTTTACTCATTACAGTACACTTTTGACAATTTTGCCCCTCTCATTTCTCCCTCCCATTTCTCAAGTGTACTATGTAGTACATCCAAAAGAAAAAGAAAAGAAAAAAAACACCCAAAACAAACTCACACCACCACCACCAACACTGTTGACCACCACTTACCACCGTTGACCACGCCCACCTCTCCCTTTCCCCCTTCAACGCGACCTCTCTTTCCCTTTCCCACTGTCGGCGACGGCGACGACCACATCCTTACCTCTCGACAACATTTAGAGTTTTCACCCTAAATTAAACCCATACACCACGCCTTCCACTCTCCCTGCCCCACCACCTAAACCTCGCCCTCACGTCGCCGGCAACACCTCACCATCCCAATTTGCTCACCGGCAACATCCCTCCTCGTCCCACCATCTTTATTTCCCATAGCGCACGATCCCCCACCCTTCTACTGCCTTTAACACCTATGCCTTGCTACGTTGCCGGAACCCTCCGCTTACACCACCTTTCCCTACCGTCCACCACCCACGCCGCCATCCCATCTGGGCCACCAATGCACCACCACCAAACGACCAATGAAGTAATTAAGTTTAATTATCATAAACCCTAAATCAAATAAAAGTCCAACAAAGTGAAAGAAAATAATTAATTTGATTCATAGTCATGAAATTAACGGATTAAAGCTCGTTGCTCAAACAAATTATCATGCAGAGACCATAATCGAAGGAATTGTTTGAGGTTATAGAGTTAGTAAAGGGAGAGAATTGGTAGGGAGAAAATTGGGTTGATTTTTAGCTAAGGGTATACAAATGGAAAAAAGTGGGTAAAAAGTACTGAAATGAGTAAAAAATGTACTGCGAAAATAAATTACGTTATTGTAGAGCTAACAATAATTTTTATTCTTATGTAGAAAGATAACATTTATTTTGAGCCAATTACTTATTTATTCTGTTCCTCATGATTTTGGAGTATATATGTACCTTGTGTTACAATGCCTAATTGTTAATATTTATTTTGAACCAATAGCTATAATGGAGATTATAAAATTAAAAATGAAACTTAAGATCAACTACTAACAACAGGGTTAAAAATAAGTAAATATTGGCAAAAAAAAAAAACATCATTAGATATGAGAAAGGTCGGGAGATCATGAAAAATCTCATATTTAGGTTTTATTTCAAAGAAATTAGTTACCTATTTTTTTTATTCATTCAATTTATAATATGAAATATATAGAACTTAGTATGTCCTTTTATATCATTTTACCAAAAAAACAGCTACATTTCGATTAGTTTGCCAAACATTTTTGGCTTAACCAATTAAATTATCACCTCTTAATTTTCAGCTACCTTTTAATCTACATTTTTAGGTTTTAGTTAATTTTTCAGTTAGTATGACAAAAGAAATTTAAGATATAGTAGAGTTAGTTATATTTTACTCCCTTTTGAAATCCACATTCTAAAAGTTACCCCCTTTTGAATTTTTTTTGCTAAAATTACTCCTTATGTTGCATTTTTCCTAAAATTGCTTCAAAACTTCAATTTAAGTGACTTATTTTATCTGTTTTTGGACTCTCCCTCCATTTGTTTACATAGTTATACCTTTCAAAGTATAAATTGGCTAAGGCATAAAAGGGAATAAGTTCAAAAACAGACGAAATAGGTCACTTAAATTGGAGTTTTTAAATAATTTTAAGAAAAAATGCAACTTGGAAGTAATTTTAGCAAAAAATTTTAAAAGGGAGTAATTTTAAAAATGTAAATTTCAAAAGGGAGTAAAATTTAATTAACTCGATATAGTATATGAATAATGTTTATATTATAATTAATATACCATATCATTAATTACATTGTGTATTTTGAGTATCACCTACTTATATATTAGAATAATCTGATTAAAATAAATTTAATCTACTTATATTAGGATGCTGACTTTATTAAAATATTAGAAAATCTACTTTTATTAGGATACAACAACAACAACAAAATCTACTTTTATTAGGATAATTTTATTAAATTTGTTTCGAAATCTTCTCTTGTTAGGAATTCTAAAAAAGTTGGACTCTCTAATATCGCTTGAAAAGTTTCTGCTTTATATATATGTATTGATTTTTGTAAGTTAATCAAGTCCTACTCTTTTGTAAAACATTTTTCTGTTATAAAATAATACCTAAAAAAACTACGCTGCGTTTTTTAGAATTATAAATAAATATTTTTTTATTATATAAAAAAAATTTTAAGCTTAACTCTTTAAACCATAGTTTATTTTTACTTTTACAATCTCAAAGATACTATTGCATTATTTTATTTTTTTATTGTGTTTATAATGCTCTCTTTAGATTGATAAGATTATATGTAATAGAATAGAGTTTCCATGGTTGTTAATTTCTAATTACATGAATTACAACCCCATTACAATTGGAATTGGGATATTTTTTAATTTTTCAATATCACATAATCATTAATTAAGCTAACTAACTCGTATGTAATTATATATATATGTCACATTTGTCATTATAATCTACTTGTCGTATACACCTTTTTTCACATTCATTAGCTTAATTAATTTACGAATTCATCTCTTATTTTTTCAAGCTTAGTAGAAATCATGATTTTTGCTTTGTAATTAATTTCATACAAATTTAACAAAATTTATATATTAAGTAATCACACCTATATTGATTGCTAATAATAGACCACGTGTCTTACTCTAATTAATACTTCCTCCGTTTTAAAATAATTGACGTTTTCAATTTACGAGGCGAGCATTTGAATTCAATTTATACAAAAATATATTGGTCGAAAAATTATAAAAATTACACCATAAAATTCCTTACGAATAGAGCTTTAATATGAGTATAGATTTCAACATATTTAGTCATATATTTTGAGAGATATTGAAGAGAGAAGTGAGTGTCTCGAAAAATAAAAATGACAATTAAAAAAAAAACAGAGAGAGTATGTTCATGTCTGATTTGATACATGATGCGAGAGGGTTGCGCAACACTTGTTGAGAGTAGTAACAATCAGTTAGCTAATGTTGGCTCGTAATATTCTGTTGAAATAAGTCTTTGCAAATATGAGTAACGTAGTAAAAATCAATTAGCTTGATAAATTATGAAATCAGTATATACATACGTGAAGATACCATGGCTAATAAAAATCGATCTATTGTTCACATCAAAGAAGTGAATATGCAATGATGTAGAACATATTATTACCTACATATATGAAAAATATGTGACGATAAGATACAACAACGGTCAATTGATAGTTCCTAGAACGACGACCTGATCATCAAAAGAAAACAAAAAATCATGATCAGATCCACAAAAAGAAATTATATAGACAATAGATATAATCGTAAAATTGTGTGCAAAAAATGGATAAATACATCACATGAATAATGGTATGTAATTTTGGCTTGAATTGCTTTATATAATGATCACATGGTTGATTAGTCTAAGGACTCCTAATCCTAGCCGATCAACTCAAGCAATAATCGTGAAAATCTATCTTTTATCTAATGTATATTTTAATCATTTTCTAATATATATTTTTATCCATTGATAATTACTCTTAGTAGATAGTCTTTGTAATTGAATTAAAAACGTAGCTTTATGGAGTATGTAACTTTATGATATTTTATACCCTTAAATATCGATCAATTTTAGCATATATGAGAGTCTTTTAACATATTTAAATAGTTTACAATTAAGTACTAATATATTTATTTTATTTTAATATTTTATTACTTAAATAATTCACCAAACTAACTTAAATAATTCACAAAACTTGAACCAATGAAATCGCTCGAAAAGTTCCTCTTTTAAGTATCAATCGATCGATTTTAGCATAGATGGGAGTCTTTTAACATATTTAAATACTTTACAATTAAGTACTAATATATTTATTTTATTTTAATATTTTATAACGTAAATAATTCACTAAAATAACTTAAATAATTCACAAAACTTGAACCAATGAAATCGCTCGAAAAGTTCCTCTTTTAAGTATATATACTAGATTTAATGCCCGTGCAATGCACGGGCCATTTGGTTGAGCCTTTTGTATTAATTTTAGTTACGTTATACTGTTTAGCTCAAATCTTTGAACGACTTCTTTCCAATTTGATGCTAAGGAAATTTGAGCTCAAGTTAAAAACATGATCTATCATAACTTTACCACTTTGTTAGTTTACATGTGTTATATGAATTATAATGTTTGTATTACCAACTTTCGCTATTTTGATCCCTTCTTAATTACAAAGCCAACTTCTCCATTGAATTCCTGTCATATTAGCCTTACTCTTATTCTATGTTTGTTAATCAAGCATAAAATCCCATAGTATTGGTCATGTACCCACGTCTGGTCTAAAAAAGATTATATTTCACCTATATTTTGCTCAAAATCAAAATTACTGGTTTGACATATTGGATACACTTGGATCTTCAAATTCTATCGTCTACATTGAATTATTGTGGGAGTGATCTTTTATCTCGTGATTTATGGAAATGCATATTGTTGAGTACGTGGATGGTATATTGCTTGTGTACCTACTTAAACTATAAAATCACGGAATAAATATCATTAAAATTACTCTATTTTATTATTTAATCTTGAGTGTGAATTCTCATGGAATTCTAATGATAACTAACTTTTAACTCAAAGTCGGGGTACCTTTATCAACTAATCTTTATGCTTGTAAAATTCTATGTTTCCTAGAACACCAATGTCATAGGAAAGTAGCTTCTTACGTATTATCATAATAAACTTAAATTTTATCTCATAAATTTATTTTATTTTATCAAATTATCTACTCATATAATATTAATTTGTAACCCACCTCGTTCAACCTGTTTGACACGTCTCGTTAAATATGTAATCCCTTGTAATAATATTGTACTTGTTAGATTGCATAAGCCATGAAGACGCTTATCTTTAACGGAAAAAAAAAATCTAAAATTCAGGTCCACCTTACCCTATCTCGTTTTTTTTTTTCTGTGTACATTCTTCTAAAATAGGAAAGTTGATTTTTTTTTGTGTGCAAAAATTTCGGCCGCATACAAATATACAATACTCTTCTCCTTGCAGTTACAAATTATTGCACGTAATATAGAGCTAAAAGAATTCATGATATTTATTCATTAAAATATGGATTAATCACCTCTTACTATGTCTGAGACTTGAAAATTTGGCGGATGAAAGTTTAAATGATTTGAAAGCATTATAAAAGTAATATGGCTATTGGATGCTTACTTTTTCCAATAGAATCGTATGAAGATTTGTTCCGCACTGAATTGAAAAACTATGTTAATGTACTCAGCTTCAGCTTCATATTGAACCTGAATTTTTTACGAAATTACACTATCAATATATTTAAATGGTCGTATATAAGCAAACATACGATTAACATAACAATATACACATTAATACCATAAACAAAATAAGTACGTAAATAGGTAATTAGAAAACAAAACAAAAATAAGAAAAAGAACCAAAAACATGCAGACTTATCATATGTGTTGATAAACGTAAGGAATTATATATATACACTAATAACATAGAGGTAATTGCGTTTGATTAGTGGTGTTATTCTCACAAAATTTTAGTTTGTGAACAACTCAAATACATATGAAACGTACATATATGTATAAGAAGATAGTGTTTAAATTGTATAATCTATCTTAATTAAAATTAAAATAATCTTAGGTAGTTCACGAAAGTTGGAGACTTTATAATCGCTCGAAAAAAGCTTCATTTATTAATATAGATAGATAGATACTAGTGTTCAAGCCCGGGCGTTGCCCGGGTAATATCGTAATAGTGACTTTCAAAATTCTATCTTGAGTTTGTTTAAAAGAGCTTTTTTGCAGCTATTATTAACTCACACTATGGTTGCTTTCTGTGATTACCACTATATATCAAAGAAGAGTTAAAAATGCGATTATAATATCACAAATTCTTGTTTGTGACCGCACATATCCGTCACTCTTGATACCATTTTACCTCATAAAGTACCCACTTTTTCTCTCTCTGCAACACTATTCATGTGGTCCCCTTTCTCCACTAACCTATTTTGTTACCATTTTATCTTACAAAATATCCGCCACAAATGGTAACCCGTCACAAGGGAGACCAATTGTTATAATATACCGCTTAGGAATAATGCTTGTGCGATGCATATCCCGATAATAAGGTCTTATTTTTTTCTTTTTATAACTAACCACAACTTATTTGGGCTAATTTGTGTGTCAAGAAACCGTCATAGTGAGGTTTTTCCATTATATATTTATCATACACAGAATTAGCGGATTGATAGGTGCTTAATATAATACAGTATTTTTTTTGGTAATGATCGACAGATGTGACAAAGTTCACCCGTAGATGGGTTCAGCGATGCACAAGTGTACTAGTTTTAAACCCGTGCAAATTGCACGGGTTTGCTTTTTAAGATTTGTTGATATTAACGGGAAAAAATTGTGCTTTATATTACATTAGCTTATTTGTTGTTTTCCTAAGAAAAAACTTATTTTGTTGTTAATATATAACGTAAAATATACACATCGGTTATCAAATAAAATCAAAAACTAAATAAATGATTCGTATAAATGTCATGTGGACTTATTTGTTATTAGGTTACCATAACCTGATTTATGAATTAAATTGTGTTTAAGTATTTCAGTAGATATATTGTTATTGAATCGGTGACATAATTGACATAACTCTATCTAGGTTAAGACATAGATCGATCTCATACATTAAAACTCGTTAATTCACCTTTTTTTAATAAAAAAATATAATTTGGTTTATATCTGGCAAAATCAACCGACTCAATTAACCCGATCCGAAAACCTTTAATTTGACCCAAAATTGACTTGAATTACAACACTCAATGACCTGAAGCTCGAATTGACTCAATCTGAACATGGGCCGAGCTTTGTTGACCCAACCCAAAATGACCTAATCCGAAAATCGCTCAACTTAAAAATGATCCTACAAAACATAATTCTAATTGACCTCGCCTAGGGCGTTTTGTTAGAGCTTTTGAAATAGATTTGGAATGGATTTAATCTATTCTAGTGTTTGGTTGAAAGGTTTTGGAATGTAGTTAGTTACCCAATGGATTCTAAATCCATTCCACCCTATTACTATACTCAATCCATTCCAAGATCGAACCAAACACTCGTGAGCTAGTATGAGGTTCTAACTCCATACCTCTACGGTATCAGAATCCATTACAATCCATTCCGATATTTTGAACCAAACAACCCCTAAATGACTAATATGAAACCAAACATAATATTATTTACGTTATAATAAAAATAATCATTAAAACTAAACTATAAATAGGTAATAATCAATTTCCCTAAAATCATCCAACCTGAAATAACCAAACCCGTTTGACTCGAAAATGACAAACTAAACCATTAACAGTTAACGTTAACAATTAAAATCATGTGTCAATTACAATTTCTAAAGAAAATGTATTATATAGTTTTTTTTTTACGATATAACAGGAACATATATAGTTAGGGTTTTCTAGCGTGTGTCCTTAGGGCACACATTAATAAATCAAATAAGGAAAGATTCATAGGATATTCTCACTAATTATGGTAAAACTAAGTTTATAATTGCATTTATCATGAGAATATGTTGTAAATCTTTCCTAATTTGGTTTATTAATGTGTGCCCTAATGACACACATTAGAAAAAAACTTGACTAGCTAATACTTCGTAACATATTATTTGAATAATAGGTAAAGATGCACAATCCAATCATTTAAAAAATAATAAATATATGTTCTGGCTTGTTTTTTAAGGGTCGTAAACTAAATCTTAATAGGTTGCTCGTTCACCGGGGCTAACTTAACCCGCGAAAATATAATCACCTTGAAATTAAGAAAACATTATCGTGAATTTTGTCACTCATATAATTGGGATGACTTGTTCAAACGCAAATTCTTCACTAAACAGGTATCTCCATATTAAACTTAACACGGGTCAAGTAGTATGAATAACAGAGATTTGACTTCCTGATGTTTAGCAACGACAAAGTGAGCCCAATACATAAAACTAATCTAAACAAATTTGGTTGTAAGTTGGGCCTAACAACCCGAATACCGGATAAACCTAAGTCCATCCATGTGTCATGCCCTAAATAGAGCCACCACCACATTTAGTTCTCAATTGTTACTCCCAAAATCCGGCTATTTTTTCTTCTTATTTCCTTCCCAATGCCACTCTCATGAATGATGAATCTCATCCGTGCCCCCACCTTAGCATATTCACACTTCAATAACCCAAAATTAATAATTTTAATCGAGAGCTATGAATAAAACACAAAGCACACAAAACCCTCAAATGAATGATCTTGCGACGGATACGACCCGTCACAAGCAAGATCAATTGTAATAATGAAGGTATTGTTTATTTCAATTAGAAATTTTAATTTTTCTTTCAAATTGAAATAAAGAAATCTGATCATTTTTTTTTAAATTAGTCTTTAATAAAATTTCAAATCTCAATATACGATTGTCCCCTTCACATTGACGATTAATTTTACATTTTTTTTTCGACATGAATGTCAATTTAGTTGTATTCAAAATGTTTCTTGTAATTGATATCATTTTAGTTGAAACTTGGCGTTTTTTAATTCCACTTCATAACAATAAAAATTTATTATATTAAATGATTATTTTTCTAAACTTTTTACTCTTAAGCTTGGCTTTTTTTTGTCCCCTATAGATTGTAGATTTGTTACCTGATTCATTACTTTTAAATTTTTTTCATGACATTAAATTCATTTTGTGTCGTTAAAATTGTTGTTTATGATCTTATAAATCTATTAAAAAATAAGATGAATATGACTACTCATCTGCCATTTTACGATTATATCACGACTTAAAAGAAGGTAATTAATTAACATTTTCTATTTTACAGTAATTAATTTGTGCTAATTGTGCAAACCGGATATAAATGAACTATAGATTTTTTTTTTGTTTACACTTTGTAATTTATTTGATGGTCACGTTTTACTCTGTAATTTTTAGAGGTTCTTGTATGTATTTAATTTTTTTTTTTGTACTATATGAAATTTATAATTTGTAGGGTATGTAATTTAGTGCAATTAGTAGTTACGTGAAACAATTCTTGAACAATTCAGAGTGAGTATGCTCTAATTAAACTCTTCAGTGATCGTGGGTCCTGTTTTTTAGCAAAAGAAAAAGAATTTTGACTTGTTGATTTTCAACCACAGGCTGACACCTCAGCACTGTGGTTGCTCTTTATTCTGTTGTTCTTTTAATAAAGAGAATTTTACCAATTTGCAACACATTTCTCTTTTAACACATGATGATCTCTTTTTACTTCATACTAGTTATAAACCCGCGGCTTCGCACGCGGCATTGAACGCTTGTACAGATGACGATCCACTATACCGATAAATTGTAGTGGGAATAATACTATGTGTACCACGCGGATACTTACAGAATATAAAAGTTAGCTGATAATCATGATTTGTTGGGACGTAGAGTGTATCCACAAAAGAGAAGTTTTATTAAGAAAAAAATGGTTAAGGTGTCGTAAATTTATTCATGTTTTTATTTGCAATTAGATAAAACCATTCAAAGACTTACATACACCGTACGCATGCTTTATTCAAACACTTTTACAATGTATACACAATACAAGCTCAGTTTGTTATTATACATAATTTTACATTCATACAACATGCTTTATTCAAACACTTTTACGAATATGTACACAGCAATACAAGCTCAGTTTGTTATTATACATAATTTTACATTCATATAACATATTTTAGTAAAATACACTAACCGTTAGAAGTAGCTTCTGCGTCGGCTGTTGCATAAGCCATCTGACTCTGCAGCTGATTGTATTTCTGCTCTAACATATAGTAATTATGTTTAACAAATTGTAGATCATAGAAGTTAAAATCAAGAACATCGATTTTATACATATCGCAAATATATCTCATTGCTTTGCGAGTGCAGTTTTGCTCTGATGGACCAATAATCCTTGACGGGCTTCCAATAAACTTAACACATTTCGGAGGACTTCCAATTCCATGTATCTGAACATAAGCTTTTAGTTCGTCATGTGTGACAGCATGTATTCCATATTCCGCAGGTGCTAATTTAATCTGATGCAAAATATCATTCAATACCGTTTTAAGATTAACTAGTACACAAATGCGGGCTGTATCCATCGGTTCTACAGAAAAGAAAAAAACCAATTCAGTCGTTATTTAACTTATTACTTGTTAAAAAAAATTATAAGAAACCCAAAAAAAAAATATTAATTTAAAGATATACCCATCACGTTCAGGTCGATTGTAATGAGTATTCTCTCTCTCTCTCTCTCTCTCTCTCTCTCTCTCTCTCTCTCTCTCTCTCTCTCTCTCTCTCTCTCTCTCTCTCTCTCTCTCTCTCTCTATATATATATATATATATATATATATATATATATATATATATATATATATATATATATATATATAAAACAACAGCTATCTCTTTAATACACGTATCCAATACGTGGTAAACGATAAGGGTGTCGGGATTTTTGTGTAGAATGACTCATAAACTATCCCAAATACATAAATTCTTATCGGAGTTCAAAGAGATATATTCAGCTTGCCTCGATTTTGATAAATTTTTTTATAATATTTGATTACAGTATCATAAAAAATTTTGTATCAGAAGAATAGTTTTCTTTATCGTATATAATGGATAACTACAACTAATACGTTAAGTAATCGTATTATGTATTGTCGAAATTAATAATTTATTACAAAAATGCGGTTCACAATGCATTTATTCTAACAAATTAAGAACTGCAGTACATTTTTTGTTTAAAATAAATTATATAATTACACCTTTACATAAGAGTACAGTAGACTTTTGATATACAATATACAATATGTATACATTGAGATATTCTTTTAAAAGTATATACATAACTTCTGAGATAAAGAACCTAACTATGCTAAATTATACCGGCACGACGCAATACTTCATAACAGACAATATTTTTTGTTTTAAGCAAACTATCAGATGAATTCTCGGATGCTATAGCAACTACAACATCAGAACTTCTTTTAGCTCGAGAGAGGGCAACATATAGTTGACCATGTGAAAAAACCGATTGAGGCAAGTAAATTCCTACTTTATCCAAAGTTTGCCCTTGTGCTTTATTAACAGTCATCGCAAAACTAAGTTTAATCGGAAACTGCTTTCTTTTGAAGTTAAAGGGAAATTTATCAGCCCGAGATGGTTGCAAAGGTATTCGAGGTATACAAACACGCTCTCCTTTATGATGTCCAACAACAATTTTCGCGTCAATAATATTTCTTGAAAAGGCTTTGCATATGAGTCTTGTGCCATTACAAAGTCCGGAAGTTGGATCTAGGTTCCTTAGTAAAATTATCGGACTGTTTTTCTTCAGTACCAAATGGTGTGGTGGAAGACCTCCTGGATTTAGCGTATCTATAAACTCTATCGGGTACTGTTCTGTAGTGATATCAATAGCCTCATCAAAGCTTTTATATTCAAATGCTTCGCCTCGTTGACGAGAAACCAATATGGAATTTATAGCTTCAGTGTCTTCATTCTTTGGAGTTAAAATAGCTTTTTTAGTTGTAAGAAAAGAGTTTAAATTAATGTCATCTACATTTGGGTAGATAACTTCAATCAGGCTTTCTAATAACGACAAATGTTGATTGCTTCTTATCACAATGGCTCTTGGTAGTGTTATATCTTTACCATTTTCATAGGGTGAACTGCCTTCACCAACACGCAGAACAAAATCACTGAAGCAAGGGTCATTAATGGCTCGCATATTGATAGTTAATCTAATCTTTTCGAGCGTCGGCCACAATGGAGACATTACCAAACTTGCATTGATAGCCTCTCGAAGTGTACTTTTAGGAATGACCGGCAACACTTGGCGAAAATCTCCACCAAACACAACAACTTTTCCTCCAAACGGTATGTTTTTTGAGCAAATGTCACGTAATGTTCTTTCAAAGTGCTCTATTGATTGTCTCTTTGCCATTGGTGCTTCATCCCAGATAATTAATCTGCATACTCTAATCAATTCAGCAAGCGAACTTTGTTTTGAAATTTTACTACTTTGGTTTTCTTCAAGATCAAGAGGAATTTTGAAAAGGGAATTCGACGTTCTGCCACCTGAAATATTCGAAGCTGCAATTCCCGAACTTGCAACTGCTAGAACAATAAAGCCTTTTTTTCGCAGTTGTGCGAGAAGCGCTGAGTAGAGGAAGGTTTTGCCTGTACCACCTGGACCGTCTACAAAGAATGCACCTGGCCTTCTTTCCATAACTCTATTATATATAATTTCGTATGCACTTTTTTGTTCAACATTCAGCAAGTTTATCGCGTTAAGTTCTTCTAGTGTAATAGGAATGCTAAGTTGCTCTTCAATTTCTTTAGCCTTACGTGTTTCAATGTTTTCATCTTCCAATCTTAATCCTCCAAAGTCAAAATCGTTGAAATTCTTTCCCATTGACTCTATGATGCAACATATACTTCTAAACGTAAGATTCAGAACTTTACGTGGATTTTCTGGAAATGCTAATGTGTAGTCCTCTGATAACGCTGAGAAGAAACGATCCCATAGAAGCCTGGGACTTTTCGGGCGTACGATAAATGAGCAATGTAGCAAATAAGCGTCTTAAAGCAAATGGCATCTGAAAATTTGAAGCTTCCGATGCTTGTTTTCCACCGAATTATCATCTTCAAGAAGGCCTCTTTCATATGCTGATTCTTGAAACGAAGATAGCGTAACATTGTTGACGGTACGTAAATCTTCAAATGATTGAGCTCCTCGTATATTTGCAAGTAATAATCGCAGGTAGTATCTTTCACCTTCTGTAGGGTTGGTGTAGACTAACCTACCAACAGCAAAACCTTTTTTTCGTGGAAGCCAAATCTTCTCGTCTTTTTGCCCTAACCAAACATAGTGTTCCGGAAACTGTTGATAAAGTAGAGTACGTGCATAAGCATCAGTTTGATTCCTTTCAAAAAAGCGATTAACATAGTTCGTTTCGATTATCATCGTCGGCAATATTCTGTAGGCGTTCATACGGACGAAAGAGTACAGGCTGCATATTTGGCAGATGAACTTGTAAGGGCACCACATTAGGATGTATTTCATTCATGCAAAATCTAAAAATTCTCCATACTGCCTCAGGTGGTGATATCCATCGTGCTGATTGAAAAGCTGTAATTTCATCGTAATCGCATTGTTCAACACCATCTTCAACCGTAAAAGAAATCCGGTCATGTCCCTTGTAAACATATTTGTAGAGATATTTAACTGCTTTTATTGTTGAACATACTTCTACATTCAAATGGCAGTCATATTTTGCAAGCAAAAAAGGATTATAAGGCACAACCCACCTATTATCAAGCGTAGTAGTCTGCATTTAACTTCTGACATTTCTACCATTCTCGCCGTCGATATATAGGATATGAATTACGACCATTTGTCGTCATATCCGCATAATCACGCGGATAATGATTTTTACAATTTCCGTTCTTCATGCATGGATTTGTTGGAAAATCTCTACCACATGGACCATGCATCATGTGTTTTAAGACAGCACTATGAAGGTGAGGATTTTCTAACACATTTGGAATTTCAGCGGACACAAAAGCATCATATTGATCCGGGGACCGTATTTTGCTGTGACCATCCAATATGATGAGAAAATGTGCATGCGGTAGGCCCCTCTTCTGAAATTCAACTACATATACGTATCCAGCAACATTGCCAAATAGTTTTTTCTCAACAATTTCTTTCTTAACCTCAATAAGTTTTGCTCGAAATACACGGGCAACAAGATCAGGTCTATTCTGTGCTTCCTCGTGTGGTAGTAATTCACGTTCTATTTCTGGCCACCTAGGATTGCATGTCATGGTGAGAAAGATATTTGGTTTGCCATAACGCTGAACGACCGACATTGAACTAAGGTAGCGACAACGCAAGTCTCTGCCACACCCTATAAAGCTTGATGGAAGAATATAAATTTGTCCAATATTAGCACCATATAATTGCCCTGCATTATAGCTATCAATCACGCCTTGATAAAGTTCTGCTCTAATAACAGCTTGATTAGCTCGTATGAAATCAAGTCTGGTTGATTCAAGTTTAATATACATATCAACAGCGTATTGCTGAAGAAGACGTCCGCAACGCAATAAAATAGACGAATCATTTGGTCGAATCGCAAAGTGTAATGATAATATTCTCTACAAGAAACCTTTTTTTCCGATTCCGAAGAACTCGCTACTGTAGTAGAAAAATTTTTTTAAAAAAAAATGTTTAGAATGGAGTTTTAATTATAAGTAATATAAAAATATTTATATATAAAACAATAACCAACCTGCATCTTCAGCCTCTATCAAATCTTCCGCAGTTTGGACAAGAACTTCGTTTATAGGAAATGTAGGACAAACCTCTCGACGACGATGTGAACTATTGTACTTGTAAATACATTGATGCCATCCTGTGTCGCCGTAAGGAAAAAGAAGTGGATATTGTAAAGGGTCATAACAGCCATAATAATGTCGTACACGATGGCTTACCCCTGACCGAGCATATACAACAATATCATGCCTACGAGGTTGATGAACCTTCATCTTCAACCCAAATCGTTGCAACTTGAGATGCAGTAGGTGCATTGTGAGTACGCTGATCGTGGGTTGGATCGTATGAATAACAATACGACTTTCCTCATCAATACCAACTTCTCTCAAGGATCGGAAAAAAACCGCATAAGGATTAACATTCATAATCCTCATTAGTGTACTAACGACAATTTGCGTGAGATCGGGGCAACTTCGTAAACGATGCCAAAGTTCTACATCAGTGTCGAAGAAATATAATTGCATATATCGTGGTTCTTCTTGTGTTGGAAGTACGTCATTTATGAAATAGTAAAACTGTCCTTGAACACGAAATGTGTAGATGCCGCGATTCCTATGCGTAAGTTCAGGATCTTTCTTTACTCCATACGATGTAAAAGCAAAAGAACTATTGTAGAACAGCACAAATTTCTGGAAATTACTCGCATTTGCGTCATTTCCTAAGAAAAGATGACGCATAATTTCCGGAACAGAATTTTGTGTAAGTCGAATATCCCCCTGACCGCAACAAAAATTTATCGATTCATTCCTAAACAATTTTGCCCCACAATATGAGCAGAAACTTGGGAAAGGAAGTATATATGGTTTCTTTGGCGGTCTTTTTTTACCTTAAACATTATCAACAAATAAAAAGTATTAACAAAACTATAATACACGTACTATACTAAAAAAAACAACATAAATTCACAATTAAGTTAAATGTTTCAAACCTTTAAAATTAACTTCGGGGACATTGTCACGCTGATTGTCTTCTAACGGCTGATGGGCATGAGAAGTTGAAGCAACATCCGACAACATACTCAAATTGAATTCTACATAAAAAAATAGTATCATTTTCTAAATGGATTTCCATTCGTCTATATAATAAAATTACAAAAGCATATATTACAAAAAAGAAAAAAAGTTTAATATATACTTTAAAAAATGTTATTTTTTAAAATATAAGTAGAAATACTTATTTCGGAAAAGATACAAATATATTTTATTTATAGGTGCAAATCTTAGTAGTGGTAGAAATTTGACTTCTATTTTTATACAATCCAAAATACTGCGCGTAGAAAGCGTAGAATACGTAACTTAACGAAAACATGAATTCTCTATATACTAAAGGATTAACACATCTAAAAAATTTCCGTTCAAAATTCACACTCACGCATGTTAAAGAGTACTGGAATTTGCGCTCAATGTTATTTTCTAAATATATTCTAGCAAAATCGTTTCTAAATATACCATTGGTAATTGGCTTCGGCTCAACTAATTAAAACTTATATACCGTAAATACATATATACCGAAATGATTTACTCAATATTCATCAATTTCTATCTAAATTATCTAGAAAATTCTTTACCCTCCTTATTGTCTCATTTTCTACCATAAATACATATATACAAATATTCTTTTTGCCGGTTTTATTTACAAGGTTATTACGCGTTTTAATTAGATTTTATATAAAACTGAAATGTATTATTATTTTACATAAAACTTAAATGTATTATTAATGTCATAAAGTTTTCTTAATAGTAAAGTATAATAATATTAGTAACTTAAGGCAAAAATAACTGAACTTAAAGTAACTTTTGACGGTAATAATTTTCTTTACTACCTCTTAATAATATTATACAAGTACATTATAACATTAAATTAAAATTAAAGTCAATTTATGCAAATATTTTTATCGAGACCGCCTCTTTATATAGCCCCGACGCTATTTCAAGTCACTGCATCCATCTAATTAATGTATTTTCAGAAAATAATACTCCCTCAGTCCCTATTTATTAGTTATCTATTGCTTTTGACACAATGTTCAAGGAAATGAGAGAATCTGAAATAGATCAAAACTTACGTTATTTCATCACTTGCACATATCCTTTTTCAACCAAAATTTTATCAAAACTGGAAATAAATAACAATTGACTAATACTCCCCATAATGGAAATTAATCACAATTCACCGGGACAAAGGGAGTAACAATCACCCATTCACAATGAAGACGATTAATAAGATTTGGTTACATTAATGTTCTGCCCAAGTTATCCTGATAGGCCGAACCTTTCTGTTTCTTCTGTCATCATTTTGCCATTTATATAAGTTGGTCCACTTATATTTTTCAACTATGTCTATGAATTTTACAATAAATTTTACTCTTAAAATCAAAAGCTTTTGGGGAAAAAAAAAAAGAAAAAGAAATGCGCACCTTGAAGAAGCACAAAGATAGATTACTCAAAATATGTTGTAGCTGTTGATAGTACAAGTTTTAGAGAACATTTTGTTTTTCTTAGAATTTTTTTTCATAAATCTATGTGAGAACATTGAAAGCAATTTATAGAAAGTTGAATTATAAAAAAACAAAACATATGTAATTATGATTTTTGTTTTATCAGGGTACATTTATATTTATTAAAACAATACCTAAATCAACAAACAAAAAATGACGTAACGGCGAAATATCATAGTAATCCAAAACGTATACATTCGGTTTTCGAAATTTGAAGATATATGTTATTTAATACTTCGTATTTGAGAAACCATTAATTAAGATGTCTAATAAAATAAATAGTATACAAAAAATTCTAATACGTTAATATGTTATGCCAAAATTCTCGTTTGAGATGTCAATATTTTGTAACAAGTTTGTGACATTTTATAAGGAGTAACTGATAGGACAAGTAGGATGAGAGTCGTAAGAATAGAGACGGTCATATGGAAGACCGATTGTTATTTCTATAATTACCGTTAAACATCATAATTTACTTTCTTATAAAAACGATAATTATATTTGCGGTTCATTGTATAAATAGCTATATTTGTTTACGGTTGCTTGCCTTTTTCTTCGTACATGGTTTTTTTCTGAAAATTTATTATAATTACTCAAAAAAATATATTATCCTATTATTTCATAGGTTAACTCGAAATTCGCAATCTGCATTACATGCACATAATAAGCAATAAAAGTTATAAGAACAACCAACGTAAGAATGGTTCGATAAAGGATTTTCAATATGAAAACACATTTTCGGAGAATAGTAATGCAAGTAAACATTTAATATAAAAATATACGCATAAAGGATTGTTGCAAAACGGTAAAACTCGGTATTTTTTCTATTCATATAGTTTACATACGTGAAGATAATTGTTTAAAATACAAACTCAAACAGACCACATACCTGCCACACACTTAAGTACAGACTCAACCACCATAAGCACGGTACATACAATGGATAAGTTGCTAAACAAACCTCTTTTATTGATGACTATATACAAGTATGTAGACTACGACAACATATCATGTAGTGGAAGCGTCTTCTACTCTGCTACCGCCTCTACATGACGAGGAGTAAACCTGAGCTGTTTTTTGGAGCTGCCAAACCGTTTTGCTAACAACTCAATAGTAAACAGTTGACCACGGACACTGTCGACAAAGTCGCTGACCAAAGAAAGGCGTTCCTACGTACACAAAATAGGACATGCAAAGATTATAATTTAAAAAACAATGTTAAAAGATTTTATTGCTTTTATTTTGCTTTTCTTTTTAACAAACTAAAGAAAAGAATTAACCTCAGCCGAAAGGCAAGCAATCTCTGTAGCTGTTCGTTTTAAGACCTTTTCCGCAAGTACATCAAACAGAGTGAGCTTTATAGCAGAGCTTTCGTCGTCAAAGCGAATTTGCAAGTTACACCTATACCAAAATAATCTATTTAGAACAATCCTATAGTCAAACAATTCAAAGATAAATCTATACGTAACATAACAAAGTAAATTCCAATAACAACTAACCTATAAACGGAAGTTCCTATATGCGGTGTGGCGGTCTGAGAACACGGGAATTTATCGCCAATCGGAGTTTCTGTTCCACTATTGCATATACTGCAAGATGAGTATACACACCTCTCCGGATTGATAACATGTGTTACATGACCCTTAATCCACACAATCGCACCATCCTGAAACAATTTTTTAAAATTTTTTTATCATAAATTAAATGATTATGGTAAAATAAAAGTAATATATTTAGTAATACCATAAAATCGGAAATTGCCATACCTCTTGGAATCCGAGTGCGGCAATCGGTAAGACTATCCTACTGTTTTCACCAACAGTTTCATGCAAATGTTCTGCAATTCGAGCTATTTCTTCAGCGTTTTCGGTTTCCCTACATTTGTGAAAATAAGCAAAACAAATATAATAAATAGTAGGTAATTTAAAGTAATCCAAGCAAGGAGATAAATTTGTGTAACAATAGGAAATTTTTTTTTTTAAAAAAAAGAAGAACAAACCACTGTCTAAGAGCTACTGCTTCTGGGCCATCATAGTCTAATCGAACGGTAGAAAAAAAAGTTGTATTCCACCGGCCTCCTGTATTGGTACAACAATATACAACAAACTGAGATTGATAATAAAAAAAAAATAAAACGTGAAATTTACTTT
This sequence comes from Silene latifolia, assembly GCF_048544455.1. NCBI lineage: Eukaryota > Viridiplantae > Streptophyta > Magnoliopsida > Caryophyllales > Caryophyllaceae > Silene > Silene latifolia. The sequence goes on from NC_133538.1 coordinate 353,759,957, forward strand.
AAAAAAAAAAGACTACTAATATCAAATTGTAGAAAATGACGAGACAATTAGGAAAAGTTGTTAAATGAAATGAAAGTTCATTTGTATGGAAATAATATACACGTAAAGATAACCGAAATTTATCGTAGAAAATAACAGACAAAAAATAAGGTGAAACATGATAAAGAATAAAAAAGTAATATCAGAACAACAGTATAAGACAATAAAAGGAAATTTTAAAATGGATTTCATACCACGAAACTTAGAAGGCGAGACTTGTGTTGCTAGAACAGTAGGTCGGGAAGCAACAATATCTGAAATCGTTTGTGCTTCGTTTGACACAAAGGCCTGCCAAAGAGTCAACGTTGTTGGCTTCATGCTGAAATAAGGAAAACATTAACCTTAATTATCAAAAATTACAACTGCATACATACTTTAAAGTTTTAAATTAAATGATAAAACCTTTGATCAAGAAGATAAATATCACGAGCATCAAACTCCATGTTCCTAGATTTTGGTCGAACTTTTCTTGGTGCAGTCACATGAACAGCAAGGCCTATGATGTCTTTGAAAAAAAAAAAACCTTTATAAAATAAGCAAGTATATTATATAATCCTGCCTTGATTTCCTAAGTATTCGATAGAGGAGTCTAGAGACACAATATACGAATGATTGTCAATGTTTGAGTTACTCAACTCAACAACATTAGTTGTAGCCCTGATGGTCATCTGAAAATTTTGTGTACCTCTTCTGACGTCCTCGCGTACAGGTGCGATGACGGCGTTCGTAATTTCATATACTTTTCCCGGGTGAAAGACGTCTGAAAATAACTGAACATCTGCGTCAAAAAGTGTTGCAGGAATCTCCATACCCTAATATAAAAAAAAAAAAAAAAAAAAGTAAGTTGTCATCTTATTTTAAATCATTAGATTTTGTTACATATACATTTGACTAAATAAAATTTTTCTAAATATACAATTGATTAAGTAAATTCCTAACCGTTTTGTCTCTAAATAGTAATTTCTGATACGTAACATCTCCGAGGAGAAATGCGGGCGTTCTCTCGGGATAAGTGATTCCGAGCAACAACTATAGTAATCTTGTTTTTGCTAGCCTCTCATTACCTCCGAAAGAGGTTTTCCCTTCTGATTTCCATTTATATATATTAGGAAAAAAACTATATTAGAAAGAACAAGTGCGTAAAAAGTAAGTGGGACGAGTACAATTTATAAAGAATGCACGAGCACAACAAAACAAACAAGGTTAAATGAAAGCGGTGGATGTTGGCCAAGGCAATTTAATGAGAATTGAAGAAACTCAAACCTATCCTCAATGTTTAATGTTAAAAATCAACGTGGCTTCCATGCATATTACAGCTAGGCGTAATTCTATCTAGAGCCTGTATCCAGACAAACGCCTAATATAACAAACGCCTAATATGGCAAAAGCAATACTACCTGAAACTTGGTTTGAAACAAAATTAAAAGCTGAAGAAAGTCAGCGTTAAAGACCAGACACTTTTGATTACGAAAGCAATGACATTCTCATATCGTTATACATATCTACATACACAGAAAAGGAGGCTACTGCATCCTCCTAATTTTAAAAAAATAACAAAAATTTAATAATTAAAAGAGAAGACAATTTCAAAAACGCAAGCAATGACCTAAACAAATCTATATATATCTTTATGATATAAGGTAGTTTTTGACAAAAAACCCATAACAAAATAATGGAAGTAGAACAATCCTATAGTCAAACAACTCAAAAATAAACCTATCCGTAACAATAATAAACTAAAGCAGAAGCTCAGCATTAAAGATACAACACTTTCGATTACGAAAGTGATGACATTCTCATAGCATTATACATATCCATATACACGCATCCTTCTGATTTAAAGATAAGTACAAAAATTTGAGAATTAAAAGAGAAAACAATCTGTAAAACGCAAACACTAACATAAAAAAATTTATACATATCTCTTAAAAATAAAAATAAAAACTGCACAAGCCGCACATATATAGACATATATGATAAGATAGTGCATGATAGCAACTACACGTAGCATATCTATTTCTGAATATCAGCTTACCTATGATGTGTGACAATCACCATGCAAGAAGTAAACCAAAAAAAACAAATAATGCAGGAAACAAAAAAACAACAGTATTTATAAACTACTACCTGCCAGTATTTATGAGATTAGACCTGCCAATGCAACCTGCCAACCTGCCACATGTTTAATTTTATCGGTTATATAGTAATTTAGATGGTAAAACTTTATACAAGGTTAAAACATTTTAAAAAATGTTCTTTAACTGAGGGTAATCGATTTGCTTAAGTAAATAAATCACCCGATTCATTATGTTAATATGATATCATTTTATATGGTGACAAATTTCCATTAAACTGTAAATTACATACGTAGTGAGAAAAGTGGCGATAAATAGAATTAGGAAGGTTGATTGTGGAGTAAAAGAGAGTCTCAATGCAAAATAAGATGATAAAAGAGTAGGAAAAGAAAATAAATTTGTAAAGTGTGCGAGTCCTCCATACACAAGCGTGGTGCTGTTAAAAGTCCGAGCTAGACATCAGAATTTAGTATGGGGTGTATGAAGCAGAGAGTAAATGTGTTCTCATAGATATCCAAACCAATTGAAAGGATACCGAAAGTAAGGTTTAACACTCGTTTGATGAAAGGTTCAAGAATGGGGTCAGATGTACGCAACCATACATTATCGACTATAACATAAATCAAGCATAATAACTCACCTGGAGGTGACTCTTAACACGTGCCAAAGTTAGATCCTTTACATTCATCAATCAAGAAGCGATTTTGGTGTTGCTCTGTTCAAAATTCATCCAATTAAACATTTAAAAAATGTTCTTTAATCCCTCCAACATTAAACAAAACAACATTCAAAGTTCACTATATATAAGACGGTATTACACAATAATTAACATGTTGAAAATACGAAGAAGAAAAGAAAGGAACATAGTTTCACTACCACCAAGAAGTTGAACAGCACGAACAAAATGAGCATGAAGAGTAGAAGTTCATCTCATTCTAGGAGCTCTAATATTCCTTTTAATCATTGATCTTGCTGAACTCCTTTTAAAATCTCTACCATTAATTTGCGGCTGCTGACTATTTAAATAATATTGTTGACGATGATGATCATAATTATTATTATTATAATTATAATGCGATTATAAACAAGTTGATTAACATGATGACCCATATAATCAAACCCTAAACTTAACCTAAGTTAGGACTGACTATTCTCGCTACCCATATTACTCCAGGCCGACTCGGCCGTTGCGGAACTCCGATCACTAATACTATTATTGTTATTATTATTATTATTGTTATAATAATAATAATGATTATTGGAAGAAATAGTAGGTGGGCTAATGTGAAGTGAAAGATCCATTATTATTAATTTTGAGGAGAGTGGGGAAAAAGGGTGATAATTAGATCATGAGTGGTAAATGATTTTCTACCACTCAGTTCTCCATTACTTTTAACTTCACCCTTGATTCAATTGGAACTCAATTTTACAATCTAAAATGTACCTGATCAATAGTTCATCAAGGTCCAGTTGTAATCTATTTTATATGTGTCCAAGACTCTAAGGCCTAACCATTCCAATTCACATCAACCAACAATAATTCATACAACCAGGAAAAAAACACTAACTCACTATAGTAATCTACCTTCAATATGACACTTCTTTTCCCGGTCATAATAGAATATAAGCTCTGCTCCCGTCAAAAGCTCCAAAAGAAAGCTCAATCATGAAACAAGCTGCAAAACACCACAAGAGAAACATGGCATCACTAACAAATCACTACTCAAATACTATCATATGATTCAGTAGCCTCGTTATACTGCAAAATTCAAATTATTGACAAAGACCATGTTCCTCTTCAACCAATGGAGCATGGTCCTTAACACAGGCAAGTTTTCTAAACCAAGGAATAATAAATGAATCAATATAATATCATCATTTTCTCTGTGATTCCGAAAATTGAATCAAAAAATTTTAAATTTTCATTGATTCATCAAGTTTCACCAAAGATCAAAATTTGAACACTGATCAAGCACAAAAACGGATACATTGGGTAAATCTTTCAAAAGTTCTGACCGAACTTCCAATGGTAAAAGAGCATGTGTAAATCATCCACATAGTACCAAACACAAAAATAGAGTCAGTTTGCAGGCATCTCGCTTTCACGATTTACTCTATCAATTAAGTATTAGAGATGATTATCCTCAAGAATAATCAGTCAAGCTCAAGCACCTAGCTCGTAGATTACATCGTATCACAAAGTAATTGTTGTAATTTACCCTCGCTTTCACGTCAACCACCTAGCTCATGGACTTAGCTGTTTCATACAATAAAACTTTCACACAATTTGTCTCCAATCAAACAAACAATAAAACATAAAAAAGATGGTAGCAAACTCACCTTAAAATGCATCTTGAACGCACCATCGACCGTCGCGCAACCGATTCATTATCCGATATTCCAGTATAGTTGAAGACTTTCAATCGGCTTTAACTATGTAAATGAAACACAAGAAAAACAGAGGGAAATGGAATTAGAAAATTAAGTAACTAACAAAATTTATCAACAAAGATAATTAGTTGTAGAAATTGGGCACTAAAAGTGGTTTCGGGAGCGACAAGCAATCGAATCTATACGACTATACACGCATCGATATGGATGAAGATAGAAAACGGATAGAAAGATTTAACGATAGGAAAATCAGGGAAAGAAGAGCATGCTTAAGTTTGGAAAGAGAAAAAAGAAGCAGCATAAAATTTGTGTCAAACTATCTTAAAAATGTAAGAGAATTATAAATGGACTGATATTGTGTGGTGAACCACAATAAACAATTAGAAATGTATAAACCTCAAGCTACATAGATCATCATGAATACACACGGTCTAGGGTGAGGCACAAATAATGACCTGGTTAGTGGTTTCATCTAGGTCTCTTATCCCAACCCACTTTCTCCCCCACCCCGATTCTGAACAAAAATTCAAACCATGAGATATCTAAGGAGGCTGACGAGCCCTTCAGTTCACAACCTCGACCAACAAAATCCAAATTAAAAGAGGCAAAAGCTTGGGTAAGACCGGCCTACGTGAGTCTCGATCCTCTCCAACTACTTGAGGGTCTAGTACCCCGAATATCAAAGGAAAGGGGTCAAGGAGTTGAAATGTGAAATAAATGGTGTAATCCCAAACCATTTTTCCCCATTGATGTTAGATAAAGCTTTGTCTTATCTTACTGAGGACCGCCTCACCAATAATTCGTTGAAAAATATATCAGCCACAAAGATCGACAAAACATCTTTGCTGGACGTCTACCAACCAAAGAACGTGATAGCAAAATGCATTCACTATGAATAAATGAAATCAAACTGGATTTCATTACCCCTAGAATTTATAGGACCACACAGTTTTGTAAGGTGCTTACACAGTGAGGGGTATGAATGGTGGTGGAATTCCCGAAACAATTGCGGTTGTTCGCTTTTGCGACTAGAGATGGAGCCCATGGCCTTGCAAGGTGCACTTTCGGCCTGCACACTTTGGGGAACTCAATGCTACCTACAACATCGAGGAAAGGTAAATAAAAAGTTGATACAAATGACCGTCAACCACGAAGTTTCCAATAAGCACAAATAGTTGTGTAGATCTTTCTAACATAAGCGTTTCAACCCGTGTTTTATAACATTATATACTCCCTCCGTCTTATTCATTTGTTTACCTTTTTTATTCTTTGCGGGAGATATTTTAATCAAAGGTAAGCAAATGATTGGAACTGAAAGAGTAGTCAACAATGATAACCAACATTTTTTCCTTCATGGATAGTTCTACAGTATGTCGTAGAACCGTCTAAGAAGAAACTTAGGTCCGAGGCGAATAATTCATCAAAGCTACATTCATTAAGCTTACCAAGATCATGATCCTTAACCCCAATCTCTGAGCTGCTACTTGACAGACCAACCCCCTATTCTCTTTTTATATAATGATGTTGTTGCTTCATAGTCATAGCAGTCTCTAGCTAGTACCTAGCTCGATCAACAACTACTAATTTCCTATGTTCCAGTCAAGAGAGTTGCGGATAAAACTGACGGCCTGAAGTGTGTATCCCAGCAGCAAATGGGCACTATTATGGAAAAAATGGAATTTGCAACCATGAAATTCTTTACAAAGGAGTAGCTACCTCAAAATAGAATATAAAACGAAAATTTCGAAGAAAGGTAGATCTTTATCGCTTCTATGATCTAGGTATTTCAAATTTGGTTTAACTGTTCCAAGTTGTAGTTAAGCTTGTAATGATAAACCTTCCCAAATTTCATGGCAGGCATCATTCAGACTTTCATGGAATGAAGGTTTTTAATCGTATTTAATCAATGGTAAACAAATGACCGATACGGAGGAGTAAAAACCGTAATTACTACACTAAAGTTACTCTTTTTCATCCAAGGCGTCTTAATTCTTGCTATAATATTGAAATATACTCACTCCATCTCAAACTCTCAATCATTTATTCACAGTTTATCGTATTTTTAATCGTGTAAACAAATGATTGTAAATTAAGTAATTTTAACAACACTTTTTTAGCAAATTAAGGTGAAAAGATTCCAACTTTACAATCTAAACCTCAAATTATCACCAAAAAAAAAAAAAAAAAATCTAAACCTCAAATAACTGATGTAACACATTAGATCCTCAAATTATTCACTAAACCCATCAATATAAATCCAAAAAATCACTAATTTAACTAAAAAATGTGATCTAAACTTCACATTTTACACCTTTTTGCAATAATTTCCAACAAATTAAGCAAAACAAGAACCAAAATGCACATTAAAAAGCTAAAAACATGAACATAAAATCAACAAAAAGATTAGATTTTTGTTAATTAAAAACAAGCATACCTTGAAAAAGATCAAACTTTCAGGTATTTGTTCCTTGAAAGTTTGAAATCTTACTGAGATATATTGAGCGAGCGACATATCGGTGAAGGAAAGCTGCTGATAACGATGGCGATGAGCACAATGAAAAATAAGGAATTTAGCGGTGAACCAACAGCGATAAACAATAGAAGATGAATGTGTCAGGCGGTAGAGAAGTAGGAAATAAGAGAAATATAATAATAGAAAGTAGGTGGCATTGACTGTAAATAGATGCCTGTATTGTTCGGAGCACCCAAACCCATTGGACCAATAGAAGGACCAGGGTGAGGTACAGGAGATGTAGTCATCCATGCACCAATCGATGTCGAAAGAGCAGCAGGGGCAACTTGGAATGGCTATAATTTTGGAATAAAAATAGATAGTCAAACATCAAGTTGTAGTTAAAGAAATAAACAACCTTAAGCATTATCATCACTTACTCCATGGGCACCAAGTGGGGGAAAAGCTCCAGCCTTCGGGACAGAAGCAGCATTCAGCAGTGGATTGGTCACAGGTGACGGTGCACGTGCCCCATTAGGTGGTCCACATGTATGATTAACAAAAAGCGTCTTTATGTCGGGATTACGCTTGGGATTCTTGCATAGCTGATGTTGCCAATTCAGACTATAATGCCATCGAAGAAGAGAATGTCAGCACAATTCCACACTTCTGCCAACTAAACAATTGTACAGAAAAACAACCACAACAACCAAATCATTCTTTCCATTTTGCGTTTAAGGATTAACCTTTGATTTATTAGAGTTCTGAGTCTTGAGTTTCTCAGTGTAGGAAATTGTAGCTTGTCACGAAACAAGGGGTTGGCTTCAATCAGTTTCTTTAGTTCTGCAAGCATGATGCTTCTAGCTGACTTAGTATCTCCATATTTGGACAGCTGTTCATTTTCTCTGCAATGTTTAACGACAGTGCCCTCTCATCAGGTAAAGTTCTACACAGTTAAAGGGCGTTCTTATCAAGCAAATTCGCAGCTCCTACCTAAAATTCTCCAAAGTCAAGAGAAGTGTTATCTCCTTAAAAAGCTCTTCATTAAACGCAGAAAACACTTTTAAATCCTTGACGAGAATTTCAACTGCTTTTGAACGATCTTTCCTGCAGTCGTCAAGATAAATCAAACACCACAAATGCTAGATAAGCTAACTTCAATTATCCCGGAACTCATAAATTTTGGTCAAACACGAGTAGGGACTTGCCTATCCAACGCCTCTAGGTACTTCTGCTTCCGGATTTCCAAAAATATCTTCATCGAGTATCTATTATCATCAACTTTTGTGAAGCCAGTTAAGTACTTCTCTGCATCATCCCAATTCCCCTCAGTCACCAGTTCCTCAAAGTGCCTCATATTAAAGAAGAACCCTGACTCCTCCTCCAATCTGCACATACAATTGATTTGAAATGGCATATAACATTAGTTATCCGACTTATCCCAATCGTCTCTTTAATACCAAAATGGCAAAATCTGTATCAGGCATCAGCAATAAACACGATAAAACACTCACCACTCCGCCTCAAACCCCAAGCCACACAATACTAAGAGTGTACTTCTGATGAAGCAACTGAAACTCGTTTCGAAAGCAGCTTCTGCGACAGCCAGGGCAGCTGTTACCTGCAATTGACAACAATTCAGAACACCAATCAACGAAAATGTCTCAAGTGATCGAGGCTGAAACTGAACTAAACTAATAAACAAACCTGAACTAACAAACTTTGTGCTTCGTTGAAGTCTACAAGGACAAAGCCTTCAAGATCTTTACCACCATGCTCAAGAATGGAAACAACATAGCACTGATATATAACAAAATCAACAATAAGAAAAGGTATTACCGTGTACCAAACATGCGGCCCAATCATCACCGGGTGGTTTACGGGAGGTGCAGAAATGAGGTATCTACAAATGACGCCATTTTATCTTTCTATGCTCTTCTTTTACTTCATTACCTCTTCCTTGTAAGATTAAGTTTATTTCATCTTCCTCTCTTCCCTTAGTGGTCCTTGTTTGGTTTATGCTTGTATGTTTTTTTTTTGCCTAAAACGCAGCCATTTCTGCTACTTACTCAATTTTTTCTTATTTGAATTGTTGGTTAAATTGTGCTAATCATGCAGATAGACAAATACTTTAAAGGAACCTAAACAAAAATGAAATAGCTCAAATGTGCCACTGAGTCTTAAGTTGTCTTTCAAACTGTGTATGATGTTACATTTGTACACTTTTAAGTATTAAGCATATCCACATTTCTCTAACAGTTGCTAAAGTTCAGAAGAGCTGGGAAATATTGATTTTGTATCGATAAAGCCATTATTTTTAAAGTCTCTTTCAAACTATTGTTACACCCTAATGGCCATTTTTACAAAGACACGCCTATCACAACTTAGAAATAGAGACGAATGAAGTGTAAAAAAATACCTCTTATTTGCACTTTGGAACTCCGTGTCCCATCGTGGGTCGATGAAAAGTTGAAGGCCGACGGTGGTACCCCAAATCCTTCGGTTTCCCCTGCATAATAACCAACGAAATTGCATAAAACCACCCGTCAAACCGACGCAAACGAAATCGAACTTTGTATATACGAATCTGAAGCAGTCAGTGACCATTCTAGAACAAAAATAGTATGCGAATGCATAGTAATAAGGCAAAAAAAAGGAATAATTAGCTTATGCATTTCATCGAACACCTTGTATACACTACAAGAAAGTATCTATACCAGTAGAAATGGCATATGACAACCGACGTAGAAGGCATTAGTTAGTCGAATGAAGCACCTGAATAATAACTAAGAACAAAAGAATAAAAAAAGAACACAGTATCATCCAACCAAAAGTAATAATTCCTAAAACATATAGAAAACTAACCTTAATATATGCACCTTCTCTAATCAACGAACATGAAAAAATCAATAAATTGATCTTATCTGCTAATAATGTGGATCAATAAAAAAATTCCAACACATTACAACTGATAGCTCTCTCAATTTTGATCAATTAAAAATCTCAAATAACAAATTCCGAAGGTCAGAAACTCACCCAAAGTACAACTTTTCCTATACGAAATAGTAGGTTCAAAATCAATAAATTAACCCAACCCGCAAATGTAATGCCCAAAATTGAATTAAACACGAAAAATATGCGGTAATTGGAAAAACAGAAATCGAAGACCAGGGAGACACAGAGATTGAATTCGTACTTACTGAGATATCAAGCGAGCGACATATCGGTGAAGGAAAGCTGCTGAAACGATGGCGATGAGGACAATGAAAATTAAGGAATTTAGCGGTGGAAGAATGAAAAATGAAGAGAAAGTGTCAGGCGGTGGAGGAAGTAGGAAATAAAATAATAGAAAGTAAATGGCTTGACTGTAAATACATGGGGAGTCAAAGGGTATGAGCCGTGCCAAAATATGCAAACCCCCTATTCTCTTTTTATATAAGATATAAGATTTTTTGAACCCTTTGTATTGTTTTTCAACCTATATTAAATATATTTTCGAGAAGGATCGATACTATGTACAAAAGTTTTAATTTACTTTATGTTTTTTCAAATATGGTAACTTCATTATTTGAAATTTTTACACAAAATCAACCAAATGTTGGTACTTGTTAGGTTGGATTTTTAAGCTCTTGTTAAAAAGGGCTTGTTCAGTTTTTAACACAATGGTCCTTAAAAATCAACAAAGCATGATCTTTAGTAATCTTCATAGAAGCGCTTATATATCTCGTTATCTTAATCACAATCACAATAACAATATTACGGACTAGAGTATTTATCATACAATACTCTTAATTTATAATTAGATAATTAATTAGCTGTTTAATTTCTTATTTTATTATCAAGTAGTTTATCAAAGCTGTAGCCAATAAAACCGCTTCAAAAGTTTCTTTTTTACGTATATATATTGATACTTTTTTACGTATATATATTGATACTAGATTTAATGCCCATGCGATGCACGGGCCGATTGGTTGAGCTTTTTCGTAATATGATTTTTGAGCATATAAGTGCAATAATTTAGAAAAATTCTAATGACGACATAAATATATGAACAATGATTTTAAATTCGGCTGATTTTAAACAACATGAAAGTCTTGTTCTTTTTACCTGAAAGGAGCTAAACTGAATTGAATTGAACTAAATGTGGCTGAATTGAACTGAATGTAACTGAACTGAATAGGACTGAAGTAAGAGTTCATTTGTGAAGTGATGAGCTAAACTGAACTGGATGAAGCTAAAATGAACTAAACTGAATTGAATTGAAATGAGCTGAAATTAAGGCCGAATCAACAATGAACAAAATAGACCAACAAATAAAGTTCAGCTATCACCCTTTGTGCAAAGGGCTCAAGCTCACTCATTTGATGTTTGCAGATGACTTACTGTTATTTTGTAAAGGTGATGCTGCTTCTATCATGGACCAACTTCAATCCAACCTTCTCAGCAAGTACGCGACTTGGACCTTCTTGGTCAAGGGCATAATCCAGTAGCCATAGAGATCAGCAACTAAGCTTGGTGTTATTTTGTAAACCGGTTCAGGCTCGGCACTTGCATCTGGGTTGATGGGCACCTGCAGCCCAAATGTTTTTGCTTTCGTTTCAACTCTTCTCTTTACAGCATTTTCAACTGCCTCATATGTCAGCAGTTCCATCAGTTTGACCTCGTCCTGCAAAATCGAGGTTTAAAAATAATCTTGTGAGTTACTTAGATCATCTCTTTTTGGTAAGATTTTTAAGCATACTGCAGATCAGCAGACGTCAGCTAGACTACTAGACAGTAAAGACGGACTTGGGGAGGATATGTCTTAATGTTTTTCTACGTCTTTATCAACATAAGATGCCTAGTAGTAACCCACACTTTAGTTTTTAAATAAGGATTACACTTGCAATCAAGTTTGAGTGACATATCGAGATTAAAATTTCAACTACAGAAGTACTTACTTGAGTTGCAATAGCAGCTGTATAGATGTCAGGTGAAGCTCGGAACTTTGCCTCTGCGACATACTTCCCATAATGTATTCTTTTAGAGAGTGTCTACAAGGTAGAGTGAGCATATTAACAACTAATAAAGCACAATGTACTCAGAAAATGAAATCTTCTTGTTTTTTCTTTAGGGTGTGTTTGGATTGAGGGATTTGGAGGGAAAAGAAAGGGAAGGAGAGTAGGGGATTTAAAATTCTTTGTTTGGATAGCAAATGAGGGTGAAAGGAAATGGAAGGGGAGAGATTTGGAGGGACAAGCCTAATCAAAATCACTCCACAATAGGCAAGATTTGGAAGGAAATTGTATCCAAACACCCACATCTCATTTGCCCTCCCCTTCCCTTCTCTCCCTTTACCTCCCCTCATTCCCCCTCTCCTCCCTTTCCCTCCACTTTTGTTATCCAAACATACCCTTAGGGTGTGTTTGGATTGAGAGAATTAGAGGGAAAGGGAGGGGTTTAATTTCCTTTGTTTGGTTACAATATATGGAAGGAGGGAAATGGAAGGGGAGGGGAATGAGAGGATTTAATTTCCCTCCTTTAGACCAAACTAAAATCTTTCCATCATTGACAAGATTTGGAAGGAAAACTTTTTTTGACTCTCATTTCATCATCATCCTCCATCCACTCTACCATCTCCCTCTTCCTCCCCTTCTATCACCCTCTCATCATTTTTGTTATCCAAACAACCATAATTTATTTTCCCTCCCCTCCCCTCCCCTCCCTTCCCCTCCTAAAATGGTATCCAAACACACGCCCTTAGAGAATGTGGTTTCTCCTATCACATATTATAATAGCATTCAAAGTGTCGATTGTTGATGATATTAGAATAGTAAATCCGACTTTCTGAGTCCTACTTGAAACTCAGCTTACTACCATCCTACTGTCAACAAGCGGGGAGCCAACTCTCAAAGCGTAATATAGTTATGAGGGTCGAGGGATACCAAAGGCACAAGACTGACAAGGGCAAAAGAGAAGTTAACTAGAAATGGAAGCAAGACATGCACAAAAATAATTAACGGTGGAATAAGCATTTAATATTAGAACAGTAAATCCGACTTTCTGAGACTACCATCCTACCTTGAACAAGCGGGGAGCCAACCCCCCAAAGCGTAATATAGTTGTGAGAAATACCAAAGGCACAAGGCCAACAAGGGCAAAGGAAAATTAACTAGCAACTAAAACAAGACATGCACAAAAATAACTAATGGTGGAACGAACAACAAATGCTACAAACAAGAACTGTCTGTAACTGTGTCTCTATGTCAGATACAGTGGGTACCAATTCAGAAGAAAGATAAATAAAGCTAACGATATGGTAAGGAAATTATAGAACCAATGGATCTGACACTAATAAAGCCAAATTGTTTTTCCCGTCAGACACACACAAGTACCTGTAAGCAGAGTGTGTCACAGACAGCAGCAGATCCACAATTACCATCATCTCCATGCTTCACAAGTCTTGGCAGAATATCTTTGAAGTATAAGTCCCATATTTGTTTGTTGATGTTTATCGAATAAGCAGCTGAATGGAGAACCTACTAAGAACATCGACATTAAGCCCAAAAAAATTGAGTAAACGACAAGGACAGTAGAAGTAGTGTAGAACCATTAAAAACTCCATGAATATCTGTGTCCATAAGAATATGCGTCTATTTCAAAGATTTTGATTGTTGCATTTTCTTCCTTTTGCTTTTCCATTTTGTAAACTGTAATATCAAATTTTCAAAAATAGACTTGATGAGTGTCCTTTTTTCATATCAGGAAAACAATGACGAAGATCTAGTACTTGGCCTTACTAAGTCTTTTCTCCGAACCATTTATTCTTTCACTTTTGACTCTTGAGCATGTGGTATTCAACATATATAATCTACTTTTCTGTTATAATCTTAGCTTCGCGCCTTCGCCATGCAGATTATATTTCGAGTGTGTTATGAAATTGGGCTAAGGGACTTAAATGGTTACTGCACTTCCTGGAATTCGGATCTTTAGCGCAAATTTATGATGGAATAAAGCAAAATGACTCGCTAATATAGCTGCACTTCTATTTTTTTTTTTTTTTTTGTGAAGTAGTAGTCATCAGATGTAACTCGCTATGCAATATTCATTATGGATTACCCGGAAACAGGTTTTATTTTATTTTTCTTTGTTTTTATTTTCGAATTACCCATCTCAGAAATTACTTCAACGTATCTGGTTACTGTCTGAGAATTAAACACAACTGAAGCGTCAAAACATTCAACATCAACAAGCATCAATGATCAAACTTCAGGCAACTTAAAAAAAAATAAGATAGAAATTTCAGGAGGAAGGAAGGTGCCATCTCAGTAGCCAAGAAAAGTAATGAAGCCTTAAAATTCAACAACAAACGCCTAGAGCTTAGTGATGGCTCAACAAATCTCGGTAACCAACAGGCATTGGACGATCTACATTATAGCATCCCGGGTCCTTGGACGCGGGCAAGTGAAATATTTGTGCTTAAAATATTTAAATTCACACTTCCTGTATATAATTGTAATATTTATACAGATATTTATCAGGACCGCAAGAACAAAAACATTCAATGTCCAGCACTGCCAGATCAGAGGTTTGGTGGGGAAAGAGGGAGTGATAGATAGACAAGAAATTCTTGAGATATCGACATGCAACAGACCAAAGACTGAGTAGGTGAGAGACACCCAAAAAACAATGAATCTGAAAATCGATTTTGTGCCATTACCTGGGGATACTGTAGAGGTGGCAACAATGGTTCAGGTAACTCATCAGGATAGAAAGGATGTTCATCCGGACTCTTATATCGTCCCACCTATTTTGTAAGGATGAAAAAAATCAAACGCCAAGCACATCCATCTCATTTCTTACAAAAAAAAAAACCCAAGATAACAAAATTTACAATACCTGAGCATGAAGATGTTCAGTTTCTTTGAGGATGTACTCAATTAAGGAACCATGAAAGCCATCCAAGGGAAATGCATCGGGGTTATATGTGTCTGCATTGTAGCAGAACTGTGATCTCTCAAGAAGGCCGAATATGATACTGTCTTCTTGTCGTATTAGAGAGTTTCGAATACCATCCAGCGTCAAACTTCTGCTCTCATCGGTTCTAGTTCTTGCTGGATGACTGCACACAGAAGAAAAAAAGAACATAGAAGTTAAATTCAAATGACACTTGAAATAATACCTTTTTTAAGATTACAAAACGAAGACAGACGTCAATGTAGTAAATTGTGAGATAACTTTGACTCCTGCGTGTCAAGTAAAAGTCGATGAATCTCTAAAATTTTACGGCATGTATGTTTCCTTAAAAATAGATGAAAACACAAAATTGAGAACAATCAATACAGACATTTTCAAATTGTCAGGAACATCTGAATTTTTGCTGATCTAAATAGCATAGGATGAGAAAATCCAATGATTTTCAGAGGAAAAGGGTACAAAAGTAAAAATTCAAACCTGAAAAATACAATCAAATAACGTAAATGAATCACTGCAACTACCAAATTTTGATGAATTGCCATATGCATGAACAACGGTCATAAATTTGGGGAAAATTGGTGAATTGCTAAAGCACCGCATGTTGGAAGTACAAGGAATATGATTAATTAACGCAAATGAAGCGCTGCACTAACTAGCAAATTGAACAAGAGGGGGTATCAGATAAGTGATTAGATTTATACCCAACAGCTTCATTTGATAAAACTTTAAGAGGCTGAACGCCTTTCAGCAATGATCCTTCTCTGCCTAAACCAAAACAAAAGTTTTTTAATGTTTGGCTTGGGAAGGAGAACCTGTGACTTTGTAACTTCATGGTGGGAGTCACCGAATGGAAGGAAATGGGGAAATTCACTAGCATTGCGTCCATTGACACACTCAGACAATACCCAACTTAACAAGAAAGTGAAGAGGCATACCCACATATATGCATATATATACACAGGAGGTTCACTAGACGTTGCACTAATTGACAAAAAGGGAGCGGAGATGAACGTGATAAGTTAGGTTGTAATATGAAAGTGATTAAAGTAAGGGATGTATGCAGACACGCAAGATAAACAGGGAGCGGCAGAGAAGGGGACAATTTTGCGGAGTAAATTACTCAGGAGTGTTTTCTGGTCGATTTTGTCCAAAACTCCAAACAATGTAGATGGGTTACAACTTTAATTACTTTCCTTTTCGATATAGTCGATGGTTAGCATGGTACTCCGTGCTAAATAACAGTCGCGACTCGCGAGACAGCATAGCGATTGAGTTACACTGTATTTAATAACGGTGCAACACCACATCACGATCAAGTTACCATAGAAATTGAAGTTGTAACACATCTACTCTGTGTTGCTAGCAAAAAGTAAGGATGCGTATACCCAACCCCCTACCTAACAATTTGCGGGAACCCTTGAGGCACTAGGGTAATGTTGTTCTTATTGTTGTATCCTATTCCTTAAGGAGTAATGACTACCTCATGAAAATCAACCATGTCTAGACTATCTTTCACAATATTACTCATAAAGCTCCCAGCTTTCTAAAATGCGGATCAGATGCAGAATACAAGATCAATGGTTAGGTGTTTGATGATAGGCACTACAATAAGCCCAGAGAGCCTGGTTTACAAATTAAACAGAACATCTCTTGAGAGCATGATGTCCCTTATCGTTGTACAGCCATATGTGCGTGTGCGACAGGACTGACAGACTAATACAATGGTCGCCCTTAAATATGCTTTACTTCATTTCATAAATTTGGCTCTATATCAGCGCCTCTTAAGAATGGAAGTGTACTGTCGAAGTCATCCAATTTCAAGCAGAAGGAACGAATTCAGCAAAAATGGAGAGCTCATTCAGTTAGCTATCTCAATTGTTTGACAATTTTGTTTCAAAACCTCTTCCCATGAGAAATCATGTCTCATCTGAATAAAATAGAACTATGTTGGATGGAGTGTAGTTTCAACACGTGGTATGCACTCAAAAGTGAAGTGTCGAAGTAACATAAGTTAAGCAAATACTCCGTAATTAACAATTCTAAAAAACCTTTCAGTATCGATTAAGAAGCACAGGCTATCTTTTCTGCAAATTCTTACCTCTAAAAAATCAATCAGCAAAACAATTCTACAATAATGAAACAGTCAGCCCTCAATAGAATGATCAATGACGCAATATCTACGACAACAATAGCATTACTCGAGTGTCTCAATAGCTCCCACAAATTCCGGGGTAAGGGGGTCGGATGTACAATTTCTATATTGCAAAAATCATCCAACAATTAAAATAACCAACAAACAACCCACAATTACATCAATCCAATCAAATAACAATACTCCCTCCACCGACCACCCAATCATTTATTTACCATTGATTAAAATACCCGAATAAAAAAAGTAAACAAATGAATGGGACGGAGCGAAGTACATTAAGAAGAATGCAATGATAAATATTGGTACCTAGCAGCTATACTTGAAGAAGAAACTTTGAGGGACTGAAAGCCATTAATTGATGTGTAATTACAACTTTTAACACCAAAGATGCAAACTTTAGAAGTTTTATGAGGAAATAAATTAATGGGTTTCCTTGAATTTGATGTAAATGTGAAAAAATGGGATTGAATTGAAGAATTCACGAGTTTTGCCTCCATTTTTATGCAGGAAAAATCAAATAAAATTGAAAATAATGCTACCAAAATTAAAGAGTAGAAGAGAGTTTTGAGGAAATATTTGAACGTACCACATGGTTACCAAAAATTGTTGTTGGTGTAGAGGAAAGAGTTTGGTTCGGGGGCTTTAGGAAAGGGAAAGAGAATCAAATGGGACGATTCTGTTTGTTGTTGTTTGTTTGACACAATCAAAGGGTAATCCATACCCTCCCTTACCCCCAAAACCATACTCACCCATACCCCTCCTCCCCCCAGTAACCCCATAACCCATTTTCCCTTCTACTCCCTTCCACTACTGCTACCAACACCCACCGTCAACCACTTCCACCAACACCCACCGTCAACCACTTCCACCAACACAACCACCATCAGCGACGCCGGCGGTCCCTCATTCCGGCCAACTCACCGGCGCTCCACGCCACCCTTATTTTCCATTCGGACCCACTTCCAGCAGCATTTGCACCTTCCGAGCTATTTCATCCTTTTCGATTGAACCCATTTTTGAACAACAGAAAATAGAGACTTTCTGCAATGCTGGCGCAATATCCACTACATTCTTGAGAACATACATCTCCCCCACGCTTCCACCGTCAAGAAAACAAAGATTAATCATCTTCAACTTCGGCAAATTACAACTTGATTGGGAAATCGTGCTGCAAACATCATGACGAAGATGTAGCTAGACGGAACAACGAGGTGGTTGTCGGTGAGAAAACGACGGTGGGCCGTCGGCGATGCTACTGTTGGTGGTCTCGGTGTGGGTAGTGGTGACAGGTGGTGCGTGATGGCGGTGGCAGGTGGTGGAGTTAGTTTTAATGGTGACGATTCCCTTTCTCTTTAATATCCAACCAAACAATAAAGGATATTAGAGGTGATCCCATACCTTTCCCTGTGGGGTAATATCCGTATAATACCCTTTAATTATAGGATTATAACGCAAAATTTACATGTGATTATAGTCATAAAACGAAAAACATAATGAAACGACAAAGATTAGAAATAACCTTCGGTCCTAGTGCAAAATGGCAATGAGAGATCAAGGTAGATCTCCTCCTAAATGTTGCACCCAAGATTGTCCGAGAAATGCCCTTGTGCTAGAGAGAATCCCCTAATTGCCTTGCAATATCGAGGGGATTGTTTTGTGAGTTTGTGTTGGATGAGAGATCCGAATTTCGGGAGGCACAATTCCCAAAACCCTAAAAATTTTTAGCAAATGAATTAGGTCTCAAGTGAAGGAGAGAGCTCTCCTTTTGTCTCACCTAATTCGGCCAAAACCGAGTGGACAAGGGGGAAATGGGCTTCCATTTTCTCCTTATTTTTAACTCGTGGTCCGAGGCTAAAATGTATACAACGCGGTGTTTATTATAGACTGTCATCGGTTATCGGATATTAAATCATCAACTAATAACACGGTTTAGTTGAATTATTAATACATGTCCGACAAAGACAATATTGTATAATTATATTTAATATACATTTAATTAAATATAAAACGCTTATATTCAATTTTACGAATTAACCGCTTAATTCGTCTTAGCCATTTTTATTTAATCCGTATTAAATAAAATATCTCAACATCACATATTGACTAATTATTGGTCAAATAACTCGGACTAACTGGTTAGTCAAAATTGGCGTCTACATGACTGTATTTTCATACCGTCACATCTCTCAAACGTATCCTATAGGTGTGACTTTTAGGGACCAGTTGATCACCGCCATCTGTATGACAATAACGTCAAACTTATCTAGCAAGCCAACCGTTATTGATAAACGTGGACCAACCGATAATAATACAAAAGTATACCCTTTGATCCTTTTAGAGATTTATAAGTCCTTGCACTAATCGTTAAAGACACCAGGCCCAACAAGCTCCCACTTGTCCGTACAAGTGTATGTGCAATGACGTTATCCGCACTAACCGGAGGACACGGCTCAACAAACTCCCACTTGTCCGTACAAGTGTATGTGCGATAACCGATTCTCATATTCATTTAAAATTTCTCCCACTCAATGTAAAACAATTTGCGGATCCGGATCCGCAAAGGTCGTATTTTACAATCGATCTGTATCTAGAGTGGTTTCCCGACTAGAGAGTAACTTAACCGATAAAACGAATCCGTATCCGAGCATGGCCATGCATTTCGATTCTGACTCCTCGAGTGGCCCCGAGAAATATCGAGTACACGATAAAGGTGAATATTTCCTTCAACTCGAACTCCTTCCGGTCTAAGCACAGCATGAAATGACCCAGAAACAATCTACTTGGCCCCCTGTTACGGATGACCGTGAGAAAGAAACCAAAGTCACCCAAAATCTGCCTTAGTCTCAAGAGACAGTCGATAGTCAAAAGAATCGACTCTTAGGATCACCATGGAAGTCCTATCCACGACCAAGGCTGAGAATGTTATAAAACATTTAGGACTCCACGTCGATGTCACAATTGTGTCCTACGAAATATCCGTATAAATCGCCTCTGTGATTGGTCGATCAATGGTTGACTTATGGCTCGTTGAACCCACCATCAACCAACGTCACAAAATAATTGCGAGTTATCACTCATGTGGGCAATTAAGGATCGAAAAAAAAAATATAATGTTTGTTCGAGTTCACTTTGTGGTGTTCAAAATTTGTCGTACAAATCCACATGAAAAACAAAAAATATATATAAAATATCAAAACGATGATGTCGTATAGAGTACAAAAGGGAATGAATCTAATCCATAAAAGAGTACTACAACTTAGGAACACGTTTAATTCCCATGGAATTAACATGCCCTTCATGCTTATCTTGTCGTAATACTTTAGTGAGAGGATCTGCTATGTTATCATCGGTAGCAATCTTGTCTATCACTACTTCCTTTTGCTCCACGTAATCTCGGATTAGATGAGCTTTCCGTTGTACATGTCTAGACTTGTTGCTAGACTTAGGCTCCTTAGCTTGGAAGATGGCACCACTATTGTCGCAATAGATGGTGATCGGGTCATTCGAACTAGGCACTACAGATAGCCCATGTAAGAATTGACGCATCCATATCGCTTCCTTTGTAGCTTCAGACGCGGCATAGTACTCGGACTCGTCGTAGAGAATCTTGTAACAGATTTGTTTGAACTCTTCCAGTGATCTGCGGCGCCATTAAGAGTAAAAACGAATCCAGACTGAGATTTCGAGTCATCACGATCCGTTTGGAAGCTAGCATCTGCGTAACCGGTTGCGCATAGCTTTTGTTCGCCTCCATAAGTCAATGCCCAATCTTTAGTCCTCCGTAGGTACTTAAGAATGTTCTTGACGACCAACCAATGTGGTTCACCCGGATCTTTGTTGGAATCGACTTGTCATACTCAATGCATATGCCACGTCCGGACGTGTGCATATCATGGCATACATGATAGATCCTATTGCCGAGGCATAAGGTATCCGTGCCATGCGCTCATTCTCTTCGGTGTCTCCGGTGCCCGAGACTTGCTCAAATGCACCCCTGGAGACATAGGAAGGAACCCCTTCTTGGAGTTAGTCATGTTGAATCTCTCTAGGACTTTGTCTATGTAAGACTCTGACGAGAGATAGCATCCGTCGTGATCTATCTCGATAGATACGGATGCCTAGAATTCTTTGTGCCTCTCCCAGATCTTTCATCTGGAAATGGTTTTTCAACCATACTTTCACCGAAGTTAAGAGAGGTATGTCATTCCCAATCAGGAGTATGTCGTCAACATACAATATTAGGAAGACAATCTTGCTCCCACTCGACTTGATATATAGACATGGTTCCTCGACCGATCGAGTAAATCCATTTTCTTTTATCACTTGGTCGAAGCGATGATTCCAACTCCTTGATGCTTGCTTAAGTCCATAAATGGAACGCTTAAGCTTGCACACTTTCTTAGGATGTTCGGATCGATGAAACCTTCGGGTTGTACCATGTACAACTCCTCCTCCAAAAAGCTGTTTAAGAAGGCGGTTTTCACGTCCATCTGCCAAATTTCATAGTCATGAAAAGCGGCAATCGCTAAGATAATCCGAATGGAACGCAACATGACTACGGGTGCAAAAATTTCATCGTAGTGCAAACCTGGCACTTGGGTGAAACCTTTAGCAACTAGTCGTGCTTTGTAGATATCTTGTTGACCTTCCACAGAATGCTTTATCTTGTAAAGCCATTTGCATTGAAGGGGACGAACCTTAGCAGGTAAGTCAACAAGATCCCACACGTTGTTCTCATACATAGAGTCCATCTCGGATTGCATGGCCTCAAGCCATAGCTTTGAGTCATAACTAGTCATGGCACCTTTATAGGTTGCGGGCTCACTACTCGTTAAGAGTAGAACGTCATCTATGTCATGTTCCTCGACCATACCAATGTATCTGTCCGGAGGAATAGAGACTCTTCCCGACCTCCTAGGTTCCTCAGGAATGTTAACTGCAGCCGGGATTGAAGGAATAGGTTCCTCCAATAGTTGCTCGGTACTTGGTTCTGGAATCTCCGACAGTTCGAAGGTTCTATCACTCTTTGCATTCTCGAGAAATTCCTTCTCTAAGAATGTCGCACTAGCCGCAACAAAAACACGTTGTTCGGTTGGCGAATAGAAGTAATGACCAAGTGTTCCTTTAGGATAACCTATAAAGTATGTCTTGACCGCTCGCGGGCCGAGCTTATCCTCGTGTCTCCACTTGACATAAGCCTCGCAGCCCCAAACCCGTATAAAGGACAAGTTAGGGACCGTTCCCTTCCATAGTTCATATGGAGTCTTGTCATGAGCTTTAGACGGACTTCGGTTAAGTATTAGAGCGGTCTATTTAAGAGCATAACCCCACAATGAGTCGGGTAACACCGTGTGACTCATCATGGATCGAACCATATCAAGTAGTGTTCGATTTCTCCGTTCGGACACACCATTCAATTGAGGTGTTCCAGGTGGAGTTAACTGTAAGGAAATCCCACAGTCTTTGAGGTGTTGATCAAACTCGTGAGAAAGATACTCGCCACCACGATCTGAACGTAGTGTTTTTATCTTTCTACCAAGTAGGTTCTGTACCCTATTTTGGTATTCTTTGAATTTCTCAAAGGATTCACTTTTGTGCTTCATTAAGTAGACATAGCCATATCTACTTAAATCATCCGTGAAAGTGATGAAATACCTATAGCCTTCTCGTGCGGTGATTGACATAGGACCACATACATCCGTGTGTATGAGCCCTAATAGGTCAGCAGCGCGCATTCCAACACCTTTGAAGGAAATACGAGTCATCTTACCGATGAGACATGATTCACACGTGCCAAATGATTGAAAATCAAAGGCCGAGATAGCTCCATTTTTAATGAGCTGTTTTACGCGTTTCTCATTAATGTGTCCCATACGGCAGTGCCATAGATACGTTTGATCTTTGTCACCAACCTTTAACTTTTTATTCATTACGTGTAATATTTCGGTTGTCTGATCTAAAACATAAATTCCATTCATGGAGACTGCCTTGCCATAAATCATATCGTGTAATGAGAAAATGCAAGTATTATTCTCTATTACAAATGAAAAACCAAGTTTGTCAAGTGCGAAATGAAATAATGTTTTTGGAAAGATGGGTACATAATAGCAGTCATATAATGACAACTCAAATCCGCTAGGAAGCTGGATCACATATGTCCCCTTTGAGACGGCAGCCACTCTTGCTCCATTCCCAACACGCAGGTCAACCTCACCCTTTACGAGAGGCTCGAGATTTCGGAGGCCCTGCACATGATTACACAGATGAGAACCACAACTAGTATCAAGTACCCAAGTTCCGTAACTTGCGTGGTTAATCTCAATCATATGAATAAAAGTAGAAGAGAGAGAAGACATACCAACAGGTTTAACACGACCTGCCTTTAAGTCCTCATGATAAACAGGACATGTACGCCTCCAATGCCCAGTCTTGTGGCAATGATGGCATTCCATGTTTTCATTCTTGCTCTTTGTCGCGCCTGACGAGGTACTCGACTCACCAGGCCCACTCTTACCTGAACCCGACTTCTTGAACTTCGGTTTACCTACTGCTAGGTTTGCCTGAGCTTTGCCCTTACCTTTCCCCTTGTTTGACACAACGAGAACATCCTGTTTCATGCTCCCACTGAGCTTCATGTCCTTCTCGGTCTGTACGAGAAGGGAGTGCAGTTCATGTGGGGTTTTCTTCAAATCATTCATATAGTAATTCGCTCTAAATTGCGAAAAACCATCGTGGAGTGAATGAAGCATGCGGTCGATAACAATGTTCTCGCTGATGTTACAATCAAAGGTCTCCAGCTTCTCGACATTCTCAATCATGCTGAGAATGTGTGGGCTAACAGGTTGGCCCTTCTGGAGTCTCGCATCAAAGAAGCGAGTGGTATGCTCATAGGTCACGATTCTCGGTGCTTTCGAGAATTCCTTGGTGAGCGTGGTGAAAATCTTGTTCGCACCATGGGCTATGAAGCGTTTCTGCAAATTGGGTTCCATTGCAAAAATGAGTACGTTTTTAATCGCACCGCTTCCATACGAGAAATCATTAAACTTGGTGATTTCAGACTCTAGCCGTGGGACTGGGTTTGCGGGAGGGGCTCTAATAGATATTTGAGCTTCCGTCGGCGGCGGGACATTTCGTAATGCCGCCTCCCAGTCTCGAAGTTTGATCCATCATTCTTGAGTCGAGTAAACTGATTCATCCGATTCATGAAGATCCGAAGCCGGGACTCACGGTCCAATGTGGCACTTGGCATTGGGTTATCGGTAGAACCACCATTTGTTATAAGCGAGTTAAAAATTCGTGATCTACACTTTGAAAAAGAAATAAAAACAAAAACGAAATAAGCAACTCATCGAGGTGATTTAAGTCTATTTAAAATTCATTTTAACGTGTAGACTCAATGCACTTGCATAATTGATCTCCCTCAAGAATGATACAAGTGATCCCAAGACTCAATTTCAGTAAATTGATAAGCCAACTGTTTAGCTAATTCTTCCGGAAGAACTCTTGGTCGATAGATTTCCGTAAATCCTATCTATAGTCCACCATAGTCACAGGATCGTACGAGTGACCATAGTGTTGAGATAAAATAGGTCAATCGGTTCCAACTTACCCGACGTAGAAGGGGTCATATTATGCCTACCGACGAAGAAGGGACTCATTGGAGTTTGACCTATAAAGACCGTTCTCAATTTTTGTTTATACGAGGAAGATCCCATCAACTAAATTATAATTCATATTAAGTGAACGAATAACTAGCGTCTGCGTGAATGAATTAATTTGGGTGATGGCTTAAAAAAAACGTGTGACATGAGAATGTCAAAGAAAACTAACTCGTGACCTCTATATGTGTCAGTTTTCATGCAATAATTAGGTGGTTTGGTTTTTAGGCGGAAAATGATGCATACTATCGTTACGATAAAATAAATAAATGAATGCAATACGTAAGTAAAAATTCCTAGTGTGGCCTATCCTAGTAAAAAGAACAAAATACAACTTTGGAATCCACCGTTGGACCCGAAAAGCTTGTCTTGGTGTTCCATCTTTGTCCATGTAGCGGGAGTGAACATCCGGTCTCCATCTTTAGTCTTCTCAAAAATTACAATTTAAAATTTACAAATATAAACCTATTTACATTCTAAATAAAAACTGTAATTAAAAGAAATAAAAATGGAGATACGAGATCTCAAAATACAACCAAGACCGTGTTCCATCATTACGGTAACACGTTCTACTAAGGCCACACTAAGTTACAACCGTTTGCAAAATAAATAAATACGTAATTAAAAGCATTCAAAATAATTAACAATAACGATAAATAAAATGCATCAACTAAAAATTAAATTTATTCGTGACATAATTCCGTAATTATGTTAAATTTTTATCCAAACCACCAAAGATAATTAAAATTACATGACAAAACCGCTTTAGTCAAGTTAATTTTAATCCGAGATAATCCGTTACTTTAAATCGTTTTAAAGTAACTTAATTTTACGTGGGTGAACCGTTTCACTATCAAGCGAGAGCATAAAAACCGTTTTATGCATTAAAAGGGCCGAAAAAAACAAATTTTTTTTTTTTTTTTTTCTTCATCTTCTCTTGTACGTGAAACGATGTACCAGAAACTTTTTTTTTTTTTTTTTTTTAAATGTCAGTAAACCGTGAGCATCAAAAGGCGAGAAGAAAAAAAAAATTTCATGGCTCAAAACCGTGAGCAACAAAAGATCAAAACAAACGGTTTGATAAAACACAATTGCAATTTTAATCTAATCCGTATAGAAATCAAACTACAATTGTTACATCTTCAACATATTGCAATAATTATCGGTTAAAATTACAACATGTGAAGAACGATTGAAAACAAGAGATCGAACGATCTAACAAAATGTGTGGCACGCAAATCAATGCAAAAACAAAGAAAAACAGGCCGTGATACATGAAAGGCCACACGGTTTTCAAAATTTTTCGAGACAAAAATTTGTGCCACACGAAATTTTATGCAATCATTTTAATAGATCTTCTATATATCGCAATGAATATCGATTACAATGCAATATGCAAAGATCAAAATGAAAACAAGACAATCATCACCGTGTAAACTAGACACGGTTTCCAACACAAAAAAAAACGCAGCATATGAAAAATGCCGAGACAAAAAAAATTTTGTGCCGAAAAAAAAAATTTCAGCCGCACCAATTTTTAAACAAAAAATCATCGATTCAAAAATCGTTTAATGAAAATCACATAGAAAAATTTACGTAACCTGGCTCTGATACCACTTGTGGGGTAATATCCGTATAATACCCTTTAATTATAGGATTATAACGCAAAATTTACATGTGATTATAGTCATAAAACGAAAAACATAATGAAACGACAAAGATTAGAAATAACCTTCGGTCCTAGTGCAAAATGGCAATGAGAGATCAAGGTAGATCTCCTCCTAAATGTTGCACCCAAGATTGTCCGAGAAATGCCCTTGTGCTAGAGAGAATCCCCTAATTGCCTTGCAATATCGAGGGGATTGTTTTGTGAGTTTGTGTTGGATGAGAGATTCGAATTTCGGGAGGCACAATTCCCAAAACCCTAAAAATTTTTAGCAAATGAATTAGGTCTCAAGTGAAGGAGAGAGCTCTCCTTTTGTCTCACCTAATTCGGCCAAAACCGAGTGGACAAGGGGGAAATGGGCTTCCATTTTCTCCTTATTTTTAACTCGTGGTCCGAGGCTAAAATGTATACAACGCGGTGTTTATTATAGACTGTCATCGGTTATCGGATATTAAATCATCAACTAATAACACGGTTTAGTTGAATTATTAATACATGTCCGACAAAGACAATATTGTATAATTGTATTTAATATACATTTAATTAAATATAAAACGCTTATATTCAATTTTACGAATTAACCGCTTAATTCGTCTTAGCCATTTTTATTTAATCCGTATTAAATAAAATATCTCAACATCACATATTGACTAATTATTGGTCAAATAACTCGGACTAACTGGTTAGTCAAAATTGGCGTCTACATGACTGTATTTTCATACCGTCACATCTCTCAAACGTATCCTATAGGTGTGACTTTTAGGGACCAGTTGATCACCGCCATCTGTATGACAATAACGTCAAACTTATCTAGCAAGCCAACCGTTATTGATAAACGTGGACCAACTGATAATAATACCAAAAGTATGCCCTTTGATCCTTTTAGAGATTTATAAGTCCTTGCACTAACTGTTAAGGACACCAGCCCCAACATTCCCCTTCTTACCCTTTCTTGATTTCATTCCCTTACCCTTTCCCGTACCAAACTGTTGGGAAATGTGTCCTCAACAATAGTGCGATCACGTGATTTAAATATCATTATTAAATCTCATTTTAAGAATACAATTGGGAAGTAATATTGTTACTGTCAACTGGTCAACATATATCGGTAATGATTGGCTGACTAGAGTTTGACATTACTGTCGTGTGACGGTGGTGATCAGTTGACCCCCTAGGTCATACCTAAAGGGCATACTCTTAATTGATTATTTAATTAATCGTATAATGTTGCGAGTTAATTAAATTACTTGAAAATTGACGGACGATTTTGGAAGTAAAATTTACGTATCAATTTGAAATGTGATTAAATGAGATACGGTCTGAGTAATTAAATTGTATAATTACTCGGATGAAATAAATTGTTTAATGTAACAATTAAATTTGAATGAATTGATATAAATACAATCTGTTGTGATTTATAAATGGTAAAATATTTTGGCACAAGTAATTATGAAATTACTAAGTCATTTTTGTATGTGACGTATTTTTATTAATACGTTGATTTTTAATTTGTTAAAAATACATAACAAATTTATGTCACACATGACATGTGACATATTGACAATTGACAAAATAATATGGAATCCATATTATGTCAAAATGCCGAAATAATGGAGGAGCATTAGGCTAAAATTATGTTTATATTTAAAATGGAAAACATAATGATGAAAAAGCTACAATAGCCATGCAACCCTATTCATCTTGTGAAGACAAATATGGGCATGCATTGGCTCTCCTTCTCCTCCACTCCCACCGGTTTTGGGAAGAGAAAAATCCTAGTGATTTTTCTTATTATTTTACCTATTATTCACTTAGAGAAAGACTAGTGAATCATTATTCTAAATCATCTAAAATAAGAGTTTTAGAAAGAGAAAAATCCTCCATAATCTCTCCTCTCATACCCGGTTTTAGGAGCTAAAATACCAACTATTTTGGTTCAATTTTCATAAGATTAATATTATACTAGTATTCATAATATTAATTAGATTAAGTGAAAGCCTTGGGTATAAAGCATAGGGAGAGATCTTACACTTAGATCTTTGTTCTTCCATTGGAATAGCTCAAGAACAAGAAGAGAAAGGTGATCTCTCTTGTGCCCAATATAGCCGAAATATTGAATGTAAGGACATTATTTCTCTTCTTTATATTATTGTTTGCATGCATAAAATCCGTTTTAATTTTATGACAAATTAGTTTAGCATATATGAGTATGTTATTTATGTATATGAATCTACATTTCCTTCAATTGGTATCAGAGCCACGGTTGTTTGCATGCAAATTGGTTAAAAGTTTTTCCGAGTTATATGAATAACAAAATAAAACTTGTAAAATTTGTGTTATTATGATATATCACGAAATTATTACATGCATGTTAATATTTCTGGTCCTAAAATGTTTTAGGATATTTTGGTTAATTTTTCGGATTTTTATTGTTCATAATTTACAATAATGGCATTTAAATGTGATTTTATGAATAAAAATGTCATTTTTGGTCGAAAATTAGCTATACTTCGAATTTTAAGTTGATCTTTGGATATGTTATCACATATATTATTTTGAGATAACCTGTAATTTTTCATAATTTTTGCACTTGTTATGCTCGAAAAATGAATTTTTCATTATTAAATATGGATTTAAGAGAAAAATAGGTTAATATGAGTTAAATTTCGAATCTGGTCATAGAAAATTAATATGTTGTCACATGCAATTTTACAAAATGTGTGTAAAATAATTGGCTATAAAGAAGTCTTTTAGCATGATTTATGAATTTTTGAAGAAAAATTAGCATAAATAGTGACATTATTAGTGTAAAATTAATAAAACATAATCTATGACTTAGGAAAAACGTCTAATGTTGCATTTTATTGTATTTTTCAGATCTAAAATTGAAAAGTTAATGAAAATAATTTTTCCATGTTTTTATGATTATTTTATTAAATATCGATAAACCGCAACATTGTTTTTCCGGAAATTTTTCGAAATTTTTTAACCTAAGATTTTGAACATTATGAGTGTCATGGATTTTTCCAGAATGTTCATGAATTTAAATTTCAAATTTTGAATTTATTTGAAATTTTGTGATTTATTTGAAGTTTAATAGCTTATTTTTGTAATTTTGGTCCATTTATGAACAATTTTGCAAATAAAAGTTAATTATGGTCAAAATTATTAGTGAAGACTATATTTTGAGTCCTAAGAGGTTAGGGTAATTAACTTATGCATAAATATGAGTTTATGTATTTTTGTGATTATAAAATGTTGAAATCACGCAAACCGAAAAAACCGAGTAATATATGATATTGGCTAATTAAAGGCGATTTAGCATAAAAATTGAGCATGTTCATACATATTATAATGCTGCATTTTTCTTTATGATTGTCATAATTTTAATTTATGTAATTTTGAATTATGTAATTTTACTTAGTATGGCCTTAGATTTTAATTGGTATTTCCCGAAATGTATGGGAATATCGATTCGGTTGTAATTTTTATTGTGATCTCGTATCACCGTTTTGTAATTTAATAGATTTATTTTATTTTAGTTACAAATGTATAATAGGAAATTATGTAATTTATTATGTAATTTTATTCATTAGGAGTTCCAAAAGACGGATTTCTTCAAGAATGGCGATACATAAAGACGGTGTTACCTCGAGATGTGTGCCACAACCGAAGTTCAAGGGACCAATGGAGTTGGTTTCCGAATATGTAATAGATTAATAGTTTTTCTATTTTAGGAAAGGCCATACTAGGATTTATTTATCTTTATGCTTGCATTTTATTTTATGTCACATGCATCGCTAAATCGCCATAACTAAACATGCATTGTCTTATTTTATCGAGTTTATCGACCGTGTCAAATATAATTATCGTAGTTCACCGCTTTAGTTCACTTAAAACGTGATAGATAATAATTTGACATGACCTCTCGCTAAAACTATCAATTGAGACATAGCCTTACCAAATAGTAGAAACCATGAAAACCTATTTCGCGAGGGAGTGCGCTCGGCCCCACCGGGGTACAAACCTTGTTACGTAGGGGAAGTGGGTGATGAATGTTAATCCACCGAATTCATGTTGATGAGGGATGTATCGGCCCCACCGTGCCCAAGTTAATGTGGGTTTGGATCATGGACACATTTATTCGAAATTTGGATTGAACTCAACAAAAGTATTTGATAAGGGATGTATCGGCCCCACCGTGCCCTTGTCGATGTGTTTTGGGCTATAGATAATTGTTAATGTAATATTATCGACCAAGAGTTCTAAAAGTAGAATCGATTAAACGTTAATCCACCGAGTTATATTGATAAAGGATGTATCGGCCCCACCGTGCCTAAGTCGATATGAATTTGGGTCTTGGAATCATTTATTATAGTTGGGTAGAGGTCACTATATAAATGTTCATATCTTGTTAAATTTGCAAGTATGATTTAAAAAGACAAATGTTAATATTTCATTTCCTCCATATTTGTAGTGCATTACAATGAATCCAACAAATGCTACCGCACCAATTACTATTGAGTCGTATCACCATGTTCTTGACGACGTATGCTCCAACAATAATTTCGATACAACTAGAGAACTTCATTTCGGGATAGGTTCGGATGGAAACCTAAATTTCATCACTTCTTCTAAACCACCCACTACTACTAGACCTCGTGTGAGTCCGTCTCAGGAAGACTACCTCATACGATCTATAGGGTCTTTGTCTCTGGAAGATAAAGATGCCAAAGCTAGTGGGAGCTCTAGCAATCAAGTTCTTGCTTCAAAGGGCAAGAGGTTCAAGAAGAAAGCAAAGAAAGTCAAAAACTTCAAGCAAGTTAATGATGAGTGCCATTATTGCTATGGCATGGGACATTGGCTTAGGAATTGCCCTATGTATTTGCGAAATATAAGGGAAGGACTCATTACTCCAAAAGGTACAATTCCTAAAGAAATTTATGTTATTGATATAAATTATACTTCCACTACGACATGGGTACTAGATATCGGTTGTGGTTCTCACCTTTGTAATCATTTACAGGGTTTAAGAGATGTGGAGAAGCTTAGCAAGGGAGATGTGGATCTTCGACTTGGAAATGGAGCTCGGGTAGCGGCCGAATCCAAAGGAACTTATGTTCTAGCTTTGCCAAACGGTTTTGAGTTGTATTTGCATAATTGTTTTTATGTTCCTACGCTCTCTAAAATTATTATTTCAATCGCCATGCTAGACATGGACGGTTTTTGTTTTGTCATTAAGAACAATCGTTGCTCTATTTCTAGGAATGATTTGGTTATTGGCCAAGCTTCTTCCATAAATGGCATTTACATTTTAGAGACCTCAAAACCGACTAATGATATTTATAACATACAATCAAAGAAACTCAAAACAAGTGACCCAAGTGAAGCGTTCATTTGGCATTGTCGATTAGGTCACATAAACGAGAATCGCATCAAAAGATTAATTTCTACTAATGTGATTGCACCATTTGATTATCAATCATTTGGTACATGCGAATATTGCCTACTTGGCAAAATGACTCGTAATCCTTTTAGTGGTAAAGGGACACGAGCTAGTGAGCTATTAGGACTCATACACACCGATGTATGCGGACCAATGAGCATCACCGCTCGTGGTAATTATGACTACTTTATAACCTTCACCGATGATTTAAGTAGATATGGGTATATCTATTTGATGAAACATAAGAGTGAAGCGTTTGAGAAATTCAAGGAGTTTCAAAACGAAGTAGAGAACCAATTGAACAAAAAGATTAAGGCACTACGATCCGATCGTGGTGGAGAATACCTTAGCCATGAATTTGATTCACACTTGAAAGGTTGTGGTATTATATCACAACTTACTCCACCTGGAACACCACAACTCAATGGTGTTGCCGAAAGGAGGAATCGAACCCTACTAGATATGGTTCGATCCATGATGAGTCAAACCGAGTTACCGAACTCGTTTTGGGGATTTGCGATACAAACCGCAATTCGATCTTTGAATAATAGTCCCACAAAGTCCACCGAAAAAACTCCATGTGAGATGTGGACGGGTAAGATCCCAAATATATCCTATATGAAGATTTGGGGATGTGATGCTTACGTCAAAACTAAGAACGACAACAAGCTAGCCCCAAGATCCGAAAAATGCATCTTTGTAGGCTATCCCTCGACCTCTCGAGGGTATTACTTCTACAAACCTCAAGATCATAATGTGTTTGTGTCTTGCGAGGCTGTCTTCTTAGAAAGAGAATTTATTTCTAAAAGACAGAGTGGGAGAAATTTTGAACTTGATGAAGTTCAAGAGCCACAAACCGAGATAGAGACGCAAGAAGATGTTCCTTCGTCGTCTAACGCGGTTGTACCTCCTCCACTAAGAAGGACGGGCCGAGTAATTCGCCATCCCGATCGATATGTGGGACTTATCGAAGAAGATGGAACACTCGATGTGTTACTTATGGAAAGTGACGAGCCCGCCACCTACAAGGCCGCAATCTCTAGTCCTAATTCCACCTTATGGCTTGAAGCTATGAAGTCCGAAATGGATTCTATGCTTGAAAACCAAGTTTGGGACTTGGTAGATTTGCCTAAAGGGGCAAGACCCCTCCAATGCAAATGGATATTCAAAGTCAAAAATGGCATAGAAGGACATGACGATGTCTATAAAGCTAGGCTAGTAGCAAAAGGATTTACCCAAGTCCAAGGTCTCCATTATGATGAGACCTTCGCCCCCGTAGCCATGCTAAGATCCATACGGATTTTGTTAGCGATCGCCGCATTTCATGATTATGAAATTTGGCAAATGGATGTCAAAACCGCTTTTCTAAATGGGCATTTAGAAGAGGAGGTGTACATGATACAACCCGAAGATTTTGTTGATTCTAAAAATCCTAACAAAGTGTGCAAGCTTAAGAGATCCATTTATGGTCTTAAGCAAGCATCTAGAAGTTGGAATCATCGATTCAATCATGTTATAAAAGAAAATGGTTTCACTCGAAATGTTGAGGAACCATGTTTATACATGAAATTCAGTGGGAGCAATGTTGTGTTCCTAATCTTGTATGTCGATGACATACTACTCATTGGAAATGATATTCCAATGTTGTCTTCGTTTAAGAAGTGGTTAGGTAACCACTTCCAAATGAAGGATTTAGGAGAGGCACAACGCATATTAGGTATCCAGATCTATAGAGATAGACCCAAGAGGATATTGGCACTAAGTCAAGAATCTTATGTTGATAAGATTCTTGACGATTCAAAGCATGGACAAATCCAAAAGGGGTTTGGTACCTATGGTAACCGGAGCGATATTGAGCGGACTCAATGTCCCTCCGAACCCCATGATGTTGAACGCATGAAGTTGATCCCTTACGCTTCCATTGTTGGATCAATCATGTATGCCATGATATGCACACGTCCCGATGTCTCGTATGCCTTGAGCATGACGAGTAGATATCAAGGAAATCCAGGTGAGAGTCACTGGATTTCCGTCAAGAACATCCTTAAGTACTTGAGAAGAACTAAGGACTCTATCTTAGTGTTTGGAGGAGACACTGAGTTGCGTGTTACGGGACACGGACTCAAGTTTTCAAACAGATAGAGATGACATGAAATCACAAGCTGGTTTCGTGTTTATGCTCAACGGTGGTGCCGTAGGCGGAGAAGCTTCAAGGAAGTCTGAACCGCGGATTCAACAACGGAGGCTGAGTACATAAAAGATCGGAAGCGCCAAGGAAGCTATGTGGATCAAGCGATTCACGGAAGGTCTAAAAGTAGTACCTACCGCCGATGATCCCATCACTCTCTATTGTGATAATAGTGGGACGATCTTCCAAGCTAAGGAGCCAAAGTCTAGTAATAGATCTAGACATGTACTTAGAAAGTATCATGTAATAAGAGATTTCATTGAAATAAAGGAAATTGCGATTTGTAAGGTTGGGACGGATGACAACATAGCCGATCCGCTCACCAAGCCTTTATCGCAGGCTAAGCATGATGGGCATGTTGCGTCCATGGGACTTAAACGTGTACCAAATTTTTGTTAGATTTTGAAATGAAATAAAAGTGTTATTTTTGTTCATGTTCATAATCGCATTTGTCTTTTATCCTTAATTTATACTTTGTTACATCCAAACGGGTCGTAGAGACAATTGAACCCCGTTAAAGTGAACATGGATTAACATTGTTTTGCCCATAGTTACTTATATGAGGTGACGTCTCGAAGTGACTAGAGTGTGAGGCGATTGATGGCAAGTTCAAGTGCCATACAGTCATGTGAGATGACTAGTCGATCACATAGGCAGATGTTAGGAACATTTTGTCGGGCCTTATGACCGCTTATAGAGTTCTGCAAATTTATATAGCCTGGTCGTGGCGAGAGCTACTATAGTGTTCTAATGAGTCGATTCTTTTGACTAGAGACTATTCGCCTAAGATGGCACAGTTTAGATTAACTTTGATTTGTGTTACTACGACCTTCGTAAATGGGGTCAAATGGGCATATTTTGGTTTATGATGGTTGTGGCTAGTCGAAGGGAATGAGTGCGATAGGAATTGTCCACCCCTTGTCGTGGTTACAACAATATCTCGGGGCCACTCGAGGAGCAATGAACGGAAATGCGTGGCCACGCTCGGAGGGTATCCGGTGTGGATAAATCCGGTCAATCGGTTATTCTCGGATCGAGGAAACCACTCTCGATATGATCACTTGCAAGTACGACTGAAAGAGACCTTGCATTGAGTGGGAGATAGTAATAGGACAAGAGAATTGGTGACGCACACTTGTCGAGGACAAGTGGGAGATTGTTGGGAAATGTGTCCTCAACAATAGTGCGATCACGTGATTTAAATATCATTATTAAATCTCATTTTAAGAATACAATTGGGAAGTAATATTATTCTTGTCAATGGTCAACATATATCGGTAATGATTGGTGACTAGAGTTTGACATTACTGTCGTGTGACGGTGGTGATCAGTTGACCCCTAGGTCATACCTAAAGGGCATACTCTTAATTGATTATTTAATTAATCGTATAATGTTGCGAGTTAATTAAATTACTTGAAAATTGACGGACGATTTTGGAAGTAAAATTTACGTATCAATTTGAAATGTGATTAAATGAGATACGGTCTGAGTAATTAAATTGTATAATTACTCGGATGAAATAAATTGTTTAATGTAACAATTAAATTTGAATGAATTGATATAAATACAATCTGTTGTGATTTATAAATGGTAAAATATTTTGGCACAAGTAATTATGAAATTACTAAGTCATTTTTGTATGTGACGTATTTTTATTAATACGTTGATTTTTAATTTGTTAAAAATACATAACAAATTTATGTCACACATGACATGTGACATATTGACAATTGACAAAATAATATGGAATCCATATTATGTCAAAATGCCGAAATAATGGAGGAGCATTAGGCTAAAATTATGTTTATATTTAAAATGGAAAACATAATGATGAAAAAGCTACAATAGCCATGCAACCCTATTCATCTTGTGAAGACAAATATGGGCATGCATTGGCTCTCCTTCTCCTCCACTCCCACCGGTTTTGGGAAGAGAAAAATCCTAGTGATTTTTCTTATTATTTTACCTATTATTCACTTAGAGAAAGACTAGTGAATCATTATTCTAAATCATCTAAAATAAGAGTTTTAGAAAGAGAAAAATCCTCCATAATCTCTCCTCTCATACCCGGTTTTAGGAGCTAAAATACCAACTATTTTGGTTCAATTTTCATAAGATTAATATTATACTAGTATTCATAATATTAATTAGATTAAGTGAAAGCCTTGGGTATAAAGCATAGGGAGAGATCTTACACTTAGATCTTTGTTCTTCCATTGGAATAGCTCAAGAACAAGAAGAGAAAGGTGATCTCTCTTGTGCCCAATATAGCCGAAATATTGAATGTAAGGACATTATTTCTCTTCTTTATATTATTGTTTGCATGCATAAAATCCGTTTTAATTTTATGACAAATTAGTTTAGCATATATGAGTATGTTATTTATGTATATGAATCTACATTTCCTTCACAAACGCCCCCTAAAGGTTATATTTGACTCTTTGACGCTATTTATGATTTTAGATAATTTTTGGTATTATTAGTAATGTATAAGAAAAAATATAGTCATGCGAGATCTTGTTTGATTCATCGTCATGAATGCTACAAGAATATTAAGTTTTTATAATTTTTAATAATGTGTAACTGAAGATATTCACGTTGCAAAACGCGTCTCGACAAGCGTAATAAAGTCAAATGTATTAAAATGTTAGGTTTAGGGGTTTGGTAAAAAGAAATCTTAATTTATCTTATTAAATGTTCACAAATTCTCATTGAAGATGCACCATATCCGTCACAAGGTGAAGACGGGTCAAATAGTAGGATATCCGTGTGATTTGGGCAGGTGGTTTGTCTAGTGGGTTGATTAAAATATTAAACCCCCTCTCTTTTCTTGTGCACAGGATACTTTTTGTATTTTCATCCAACCCCACCCAAACCCAAGCCATCAAACTTTATGTGACATCTTACCTTCCCTATCACTCTACACAAACAGCACAAAATCACCATGTCCTTTCCGAAAAAAATTCATTCAAGCTCTCATGCATCTTCATCTTGAAGCTCTAATGTCTCACAAAAATATCATGTAAATCTTCTATATAACCATCTTTTTTTTTTTAAATCTTAATCACTAAGAAAAAATAATGGAGGAGGAAGATGCTCTGTTGGCTTTAGCGACGGTTGTAGAAGAATCTATGGGTGCTGTTGATAACGATGATAGTCTAGTTCCCATCGTTACTGATGAAGAAAAAATAATGGAGGAGGACGATGCTCTGTTGGCTGTACCAACGGCTGTAGAAGAATTTATGGCTGCTGTTGATAACGATGATAATCTAGTTCCTATCGTTACTGACGACGAATTTGTGACCATGATGATAAATAAAGGTTTGTTTTTTGCCCTTTTTATGAATGTAAGTCTTGTTATGTTTTATTTTTTGATAATATTTAGGGCAATATAACTCAATCTAGTGTAATATTTGTTGTTGTGAAATTTTTTTTTGGTTATTAAACCTTTTTCAATAACGAAATTTTGATTATGATGAAGCTGTGACGATGCTGATAATTCGCTTAACATTCACATATTTTAGATGTTGTGTTCTTCAAAAATCTGTGAAATGTTGTAGCTTTCTTTGAAATCTTCACATTTTCATGTTTTCTTTACTATAGAAATATTAGTTTCGTAATTATGTTGCTGAATGTGCCACGTTTCAGAAGTTATAATGTATCTGCATATTAACTTCCATATTAGGTTTTCTGAGCTTGTAGTATAAATCACTTTCGCACAGTGTTATTATTCTAACCCAGTCAGACGGACTTGTCACAGGTACTGATTTATCCGGTTCTCTTCTTGGAATAGAAGCAGCGAAATGGGAGCATATTTACGCTTTATATATTAAACATTCGCAGCACATTGGATTTAGTGTTAAGAAATCGACATCTCGGCGATCTAACAAGAAAGACAGACCGTTCATTGAGCGATACTTTAGATGTTCTTGCGAAGTAAATCACGGGAACAAGAGCAAAGGTAGTTTAAATGGTGATGTTGAAGTTTTAAACAGCAATTTGAGGAAGGTCTCAATTACTCGTTGCGAGTGCAAAGCCTGTGTTAGGACGCAAGTAAATGACGAAGGTGTATGGGAGGTGCTGCAGCATGAGATCGAGCACAATCACCCGTTAACCCCCCCTCAGTGGCAGCATCACCATAGGTCTGAGCGCAAGGTTTCAGGAGCGGAGGGCGAGTTAATAAAGGCAATGACTGAAGCTCATGTGCCCCCTTCGGTTCAATTCACAGTTGCTGCGGCAGCTGCTGGTGGCGATGCATTCGTCGGGCACACAAAGCGAGATCATATCAACTATGTAAACAGATTGCGGATGAAAAAAATCGAAGGAGGTGATGCGGCAACACTGATCAACCTTCTGACCAGCAGGGTAGCGGAGGAGCCGGGGTTTTTCTTTCGCGTTCAGTTTAACGAAGAAGGAAGATTAAGTAACATATTTTGGCGAGACGTAACCATATTTGACACTACTTATCGTACAAATAGGTACAATCTTATTTGTGGAGCCTTTGTCGGTATCAACAATCATTGGTCGAATGTTATGTTTGGGTGTGCATTCCTGTCGAACGAGAATCAAGAATCATTTGAATGGTTATTCAAAGTTTTCAATGAATCCATGGGAGATGAAATCCGACCAGTCTCTATCTTTACCGACCAAGACCAAGCAATAGCAAATGCCATCAAAGAGGTTTGACATTATCTCATTAGAGTTGAAATCTGACCAGTCTCACATATATATTAACAGGGTCACATTTCTTCATAAACTGATCACATTTTCCAAATGTCACTATGCCTTTATATATATGTTATGAGTTATCAAAGGCAACCAAGTTTATTAATTTACCATCTAATACCCACATTGGTCATATGTTTCAGGTAACAAACATGGAAGGGTCACATTTATTAGTTAAAGTGGTCACATAGTGCAGATACAATGGTCACATATATAGTTTACCATCTTTTTGCAGATAAACTGAGCACATTGTCACCAGTTTTAGAGTTTCACACTTTGTATAAATCATCCTTGTACTGCTTACATTAATCTTTAAACTATCAACATTTCTGTTCTTAATGAACATGTTGCTATCTCACTCATATATGTCATTTGTGTGCTAATCTTTAAATTATCAACATTACTTTCTAAGAAACCAACTTTTTGTAATTCTAATACATGTCGCCTTTGTCTTTGATATATGTTCCTCCTTGTATGGACCTGATATGTGGTTACATATTTAGCATCTTACACTAACATTGTACGAAATTTACCAGATGATACCATGTTCACTAATAAATGTTGTCTGTATAAGATATTGACACATAGGGTTATCCAATGTGTCCAAAATCTAAAACTGGTGCCAATGACAATTGAAAAATGAGAAACCTGGTAAAAGGAAGGACATTTATCAGTTCATGTGGTGACAAAGTTATTTCAATTACAAATGTTGATAGCTTACACAACAATGTAATTCAGTAATTTAGGGTTAAATTGATAACATATATATGCATCAATGTGATCAATTTATTTCAACAAAATGGTAACCTATATATGTGACCATTTTATCTGCAATAAGTGACCACTTTAACTACTAAATGTAACCCTGATATGTTTGTTACCTATAAAATGCCAGAGTTTCTACATTACTGATTATTTAACATGGTTACATTTCTGTGTGAACCCATAACCAGACTCAGATGTGACCATCTTATTTTTTATTTTTATGATAACATTTTTCACTAGTAATGGTTACATGTTCACAGGTTTATCCCACAGTAAGACATAGGCTATGTCAGTGGCACATTCAGCAAAACGCAATCTCTCACTTTGGGAAATTAAAGGGTGATCGACCGTTCCAGAACTTATTCAACAAATGTCTCAATGGTTGTTTCAATGAATCAGAATTTGAGGAAACTTGGCGCAAAATGATGAAAGACTATGGGTTAGAAGGCCATCCATGGTTTAAGAGACTATATAAACATAGAGCTAAATGGAGCACTGCATTGAACAATGAATTCTTTTTTTAGGGTTATTGTCGTCTCGAGGAGCGAGAGCACAAACCATGCCATGGGATTTCAAGCTTCAAGACCACGCGGTGATCGCTTTCTTTGGTATATTTGAAACCATGGTGAGAAGATGGAGAAGTGAGGAGGAGCGGAAAGAATTCAACGGCATAAGATCCACGCCCACCTCCGTTTACCCTCTTGCTGACCTGTTGCTTCATGCATCTCAAGTTTATACTGTGGAGCTCTTTCGCATTTTCGAGAGAGAATTCGCTCTTGCAATGGGAACTCGTGCGACATACTTGCCAGTTGATGACCCTCTGTTGGTGTATCGCGTCCACCATGCTGCTTCTGAGGATGGGGCACATCATGTCACTTATGATTGCTCTAATCAGTTAATTGAATGCAGTTGCCGAAAGTTCCAGGTTATGGGTATGTTTTGCAGTCACATAATTCGGGTCCTCCACATGCATTCTGTTGGGGAGATACCCAACAGGTACATAATACGTAGATGGACAAAATTCTCCAAGAAAGCTGTTTGGGAGAGGCTTCTTCCAAGCGACGTTCGCAGAAGCGCTGCCAATGACGCCATAAATTGGCGTCGTTCAATGTTGATTGCTACAAACCATCTTATCAGTAAATGCCATAATGTTGTTGAAGCTAGACTTATTTTCGAGAAGTTGTGCGTGAAGGCCAATGAGGAAGTGCAGTTGTTGTTGTCCAAACTCAGTATGGACGAAGAGCAACGTAATGAAGATCTACCCAACGT
Source organism: Silene latifolia (assembly GCF_048544455.1). NCBI lineage: Eukaryota > Viridiplantae > Streptophyta > Magnoliopsida > Caryophyllales > Caryophyllaceae > Silene > Silene latifolia. The sequence goes on from NC_133538.1 coordinate 353,800,740, forward strand.
ACACCCGGCTGGGCCTCCAACTCTAGATCCAGTACGTTGTACGACAAAGGGTCGTAGTGCACGTAAAAAAAGGAATCTGGGGCCTAAGAAGAAGGCTAAGAAAGCGACTGAATAAGGCAGTACCATGTACACACCTGTTCCACGCCTGATTTGATCTACTTCGCCCCACATGACATAGCCGTGTCACATATTTTCGGGAAACTTTTTGGGTAATATGGATTGTTCGTTAGACCGGTTTATTTTGGGTGACGAGTGTTCTCATATAAGCTGTAACATATATGAAATCAGATTGAAATATCTGCGTTCATACATGTTACCATATTATGATGCTAGAAACTGGTCACATTTAGGAAACAAGGTCGTGACATTCTTAGTTATCTATCAATGTCACCATTTGTAGTCATAAACTAAGTATTTTGACTTTAAGTTTCAGTGTAATGTTGTTTGTTTTCTACCTGTGGACATGTATCTTTCTGTTGTAAATATGGGTTTCCTCTTAACAGTTCTGATGCCAACTTCTAAAAATGTTGCTACCTTAAGTATGAATGTCACCATTTTTAAGTTTTCAACATACACCTTCATATCATGGAAATATGGTCACATTTGTACAAACCACACGAATGTAACCATATTTGGGCTAATTGTCATCCTTTTTGTAATTTTTAATACACATCAAACAACATGCTCACATTTGAGGACTCAATATTTTCACATATGTCATTTTCACTATTTTTTTCATACTCAAATATTTATACTTTTTCTTGAAAAATGTTGCTACCTTAAGTATGAATGTCACCATTTTTTAGTTGTCAACATACACCCTCATATCATGAAAATATGGTCACATGTGTATAAACCATAAGAATGTAACCATATTTACGCTAATTGTCACCCTTCTTGTAATTTTTAACACACATCAAACAACATGCTCACATTTGAGGACTCAATATTTTCAGATATCTCATTTTCACTATTTTTTGGAGTACTCAAAAATTTATACTTTTTTTTTTTAAAATGTTGCTATATTAAGTATGAATGTCACCTTTTTTTAGTTGTCATCATACACCCTCATATCATGAAAATATGGTCACATGTGTACAAACCATAAGAATGTAACCATACTTAGGCTAATTGTCACCCTTCTTTTATGTTTTAATACACATCACACAAAACGCTCACATTTGAGGACTCAAATATTTATACTCATTTTCTTCATATATAAAAATTTTGAGGACTCAATATTCTGAGATATGTCATTTCACTATATTTTTTCACTCATTTTTTTAAAAAGCTTCCTTTCCCACCTTTCAAAATTGGCTTTTTGCTGAGCTATAAAATGGTTATTCACCGTTGGATTTACCATTATTTAACCTGGTTACTGAACTGTTAGCATGGGAACATTTTCTGACTTTTACTGCTGACATTTTTCATTGTTGCAAATTTGACCATCGTACGTTAGACACGCACCTATGTTTAACCGTTCCTCGTTGAACTTAACATGATAACAACCGTTGTTTACAACTTGCTGACTTTTATGGTCAGCATCAAAATGTGACTACTTTACACAACATTGTGACCATGTTTGTTCACATATGTCACAATCGAAGGTTAACTTCAGTACGGGTAATACATACCCCAACAGTCTACATAGAAGAGTTTGACAAAAAGACTAGTTAACATTCCCTCCACTGCCGGGAATGACCAAAAGTTGTGTCCTCAAAATACTACAACATAATCAGTTAACGACAGTTCCTCGTTAACGACCGTTGCAACTACTTCACATTCTTCTTACCGGCAGGCTTTTGATTAGGACGGTTCGGGGCACGGACGACTTCCTTAGGGCAATCTGAAACGGGGACTGCTGGTTGACGGTCTCTAGCACGAGTATACCTGTGCTCGTATGAGCGTCCTGGTGTCCGGCCAATGTCATCAATCCCCAAGTCAAAAGAGGGCGGGATAACCATGTTCTCCATAGCCTCGTCCACCTTGTCAAGCATGGCAATGAACTCGGCATAGAAGGCGGGGTCGCTATCCAATTGTTGGACAAGGTCTCTCCAGCTGCTTCACCCGCTTCTCCTACCACTGGGTTCTGCTGATGCCGACTCTGCTGAGACAGGGGAGGATCCGCAGCCAACTCTTCTGCCATTTGACAATGCAAGCGTGACACCAAATTTTGGTTTCTCTTTGACTGGTACCATTTTAGTACACGCGCCTAGAAAAGGACAACTTTAGATTAGAAGGAGTTTGCACTAATTCAATGCCCATTTCATATACATATAAATTCAGAAATAATATGGCAAACATATCACTGCTTTGATGGTCAATTATAAAAATGTTACTTCCTTAAGTCATAATGTCACCATTCTGAGCTCTCAACAGACACCTACATATTGCAACTTTAATGGTTACATGTCAACAGACCATAATAATGTTATCATCTTTAGTGAATTTGTGACCCTTCTTTTACTTTCAAATACACATCACTTACATATTGCAACTTGTTGACATATCATAATAGCAATTGTTACATTATACCATTCAATGACAATGTAAGCATCTCAAGGCAGTTTTGTCACCTTTTTAAGTGTCAAACATAGACAACAGTTAAGTCAGATTTCATTCTACAACACCTACATATCACACTACGATTCTTACATGTACAAATGTTATTATGTTAAGCAATAATGTCACCAGTTAAAGTTTCTCAAAAAACACCACAAACACCAACATTTGACAGCAATAATGGTCACATGCTAACAGACAATAAGAATGCACCTAACTTTAGTGTAAATGTGACTACAATTTTGAAGGATAGACTAGTAATGTTATCATGTTAAACCAGAATGTCACCCCCTAAAATTGTCAACAAACACCAACATTTCACAGCTTATATGGTCACACGTGAACAGACGATCACCTCACTTTAGTAATTTTGAAGGATAGACAATAGTACTTACATCTTTATATAGGCGGCTGAGTTCCTCATCTGTAGGCAGGTCATCTGGCAGTGGCAAACTAATGGTCCTACGTCCCGTATCAATTTCAATCCCACTGTCCTCAGTCGCACGACCTCCGTCCTCCGCTCTTTTCCTCACTTCAGGTTCATCTTTTCGCCCCTCAGGGGCTTCTCTTTCAACCGTCACTTTGTAGAATGCCTTCTCCATATGAAGGGACAGCGGATAAGTCCCCAGATCCCACACCCCTATACCAAAGCCCCTATGGACAGCATAAGCTTTGCATATCTCTTTCACTCGATGCTTCATTTCCTCATATGTCCAATGTCTTATCAATGGTAGTGCTGTCTCAGCAGGCTCACCCCTCCAAATTAGTCGATGAAAGTAGACCAATTGGAAGAACATTAGGCAGCCCCCAATGCTTTTCGAGTTGTTCTCCTTCCACGATCTCACAGATTGGTCGAAACGATCCAGGATGTAAGCACACCAGTTCATCTTTGGAATGGACTCAACATCCTCCACAGCCCTCAACAACCTTGTGTCAACACGATTGTGAACAGTTGGGGCTAAGAGCGACCCTAGTGCAAACAACACAAACATTTTCTTGAACTCTGATCCACCGTCTACCATTTGCAGCATCTCACCTCGTACCTTATCCAAATGGATATCTTTCTTGGGCAGAGCATTGAATCTCTCTCTCCAAGTGTACAGTAGCTCTTTATCGTCGTTATCTGCTTCGACATCCTGCCCCCCACATGGTAACATAAACACATCGTAAACATCATGCTTACTGATTGAGAAATGGACCAACCTATTAAACAACAATAGCCTGGTATGCGTATCATAACGCAACAACAACCAGTCAACCATCGTATGAATGAACTTAGAAGCCCTCAGTTCTAAAAGCCCCCCGAACCCTATTTCTTCAACGGCCTTCCTCTGTTCTGTCGATAAATGCTGGATGACATAGTGTAGGGCAGCTGGTGATCCATGCCCCTCGACCCCCTTCAATTTCCTATAAAATGACACAATTAATTAGTCGTTAAAGAAAACAGTTGAAGAAATAGATCATCAGTCTTAAAATGAACACATAGTGATTAAGGAAGCTTAACATACGTTCCTTCCTTTTTCTGTCTTTTTCTTTTTACGACCACATCCCCTTCCGGTAACTTTCTCTTTGAGCTTTGTCCATGCTCTATGTTCTTCGACTTTTCAGAACAACTTTCATTTTCTCGAGACACTTTGTTTGGAGGTTAAAATCAGACTTCGTCAAACATTGTCTAACATAAAAGCATTTCCTAATAAGCGGTAATCTACTCTAAAGTGGTCACATATTTCATATAGATTGGTAACTAATGGTACACTAAATTGGTGATTGATAATTCAAATCACCAAAACAAAGACAACTTTTCCATTAACAGGGTCACAATTCTTACTTACATTGGTCACATTTTGCACAAAAACCCGTCACATATTATTCACCATCTTAAGAGACTAAAGGTACACTAAAGTGGTCACACTCTCTTTATCCTACTATGTTACCATTCTAGATTCTAGATCATTCAAGAACTGTTGACATTTCATAGTATATGGCCACAATTATAAGTTAATCTGATAACATTTTGCGAGTAAAAGAATTTCACATATGCATTAAAAGGGTCACATTTTACACATAACAACTATGTCACCATTTTAACCGGTAAATGTCACCCTGTTAATGTTAGTTCAAATCACCAAAGTGGTCACATTTTGCAGATGAGAATTTCAGATATACATTAACAGGGTCACATTATACACAAAACAACAATGTCACCAAATTAACGGTAAATGTTACCCACTTAATGTTGGTTCAAATCACTAAACTTGTCACATTTTGCAGATAAGAATTTAACATTTCTATAAACAGGGTCACATTTTACACAAAACAACAATGACACCAATTTAACGGTAAATGTGAATCACTTAATGTTGGTTCAAATCACCACAACTGGTCACATTTTGCAGATAAGAATTGAACATATCTATAAACAGGGTCACATTTTACACAAAACAACAATGACACCAATTTAACGGTAAATGTGACCCACTTAATGTTGGTTTAAATAACCAAACTGGTCACATTTTGCAGATATGAATTTCTCATCTACATTAAAAGGGTCACATTTTACACATAACAACAATGTCACCACTTTAACAGGTAAATGTGGCCCTCTTCATGATAGTTCATATCACCAAACTGGTCACATTTTGTAAATAAGAATATCACATATACATTAACAGGGTCACATTTTACACATAACAACAATGTCACCATTTTAACTACTAAATGTGACCCTATTAATGTTAGTTCGAACCACCAAATTGGCCACATTTTGCAGATACGCATTTTACATATACATTTACAGGGTCACATTTTACACATTGGTCACATTTCTGCTAAATGTGACCCTGTTAATGGAAGTTCATATCATCAAATTGGTCACATTTTTGCTTAAACTGGTCACAACTTTCAAATGTCACAATGTCATTGGTATATATGTTATGATCTTATCACAAAAGCAAGCTCGTTTACTAATTTACCATCTAATAACCACAGTGGTCACATTTAACAGTTAAAGTGGTCACTTTTGCAGATCAAGATGGTCACATACATAGCTTACCATTTGCCGTGCTCCTCTCTTCCTTGCTTATATTCTTTGAACCAAGAGCTGCGGCCATTTTCACCACTTTATTCAGTACCTCTGCCAAATCACCATTACCACTGCCTTCCTCCTCCGCACTGCCTTCCTTCTCATCCTCACCACTGTCTACCTTCTCCTCCTCATAACTGCATCCCTCCTCATCACTGACTCCCTCGTCACCACTGCCTCCCTCCTCATCACTGTCTTCTGTATCCTCTGAGATGTCTTCAGACGCATCACTATCTTCCCTTTCTTCTGTTTCCATGGGCTCTCTAAATGAAACCCCTGTTTTCACCTTCTCTTTTCCCTTCTGCATCGCCTGCTCTCCTCTGGCTTTCTTCTCAACTGAACAATGACAGGTCTTATTAATTCATATAACAAAAAAAAACCAAAATCAATAACCCTAATATCACCAAATCTGACAAAACTGGCTACCATGACAATTTCTAGACAAAACCCGACTTCACCTGAAATTATCGCCTACTAAACCAGATCTGAAGTTTTTTTCCCCATTACACTAATGATACCATCCCCATTACACTAACGAAACCATCCTTACACTAATGATACCAAATTTGAACTCACCCGATATTAGTTCAAGCTAAGCAACCTTAACAACACCAAATCTGACCTTTTTTGACTCAATTTAATTACATTAATGTCACCATTAACATGTTCAACATCTCCATTTATTAAATACACTCATGCATGCATGCTTCAACATCAACATTTTACAATAAACACCATATCTTTCACCTAATGTTACCTGACACCGCATTCCACCACAAAAAACATTGAACAAAAGCAATATTATCATACCTCCCATTTTTTTCTTCGGTGGTGTCCTCCTTGCCATTTGTTTCTTACCCATGGAATGTGTAAAATTTGTAGCGATTGGGATGATGACGGAGTTTTTGATGCAAAAATGGCGATTTTGTGTAGAGAATGATGAGATTCTGATTAAAAAAATACAAGCTGATGAGAGAGTATGAGGAGAGAGTGTGAGGTTTACAATAATGGACTGACACAGACGAAATATGGGGAGCCCCCCCTTTGTTTATTTTTTTTTTCTTTACTTTCCCAATAAACCATTCAATATAATATTAGCAAAGCTGGCCCACTACTATCCATATCCATTAATCTGGTATTGATTTGGCCCGTCTACACCTTGTGACGGATATACTCCGTCACAAGAGAGACTAATTGTTAAATGTTAGGTTTAGGGTTCGATATTTTTCCTTGGCTAACGGGGGGAACGCTGAGCACCCGGCTATCCCCCAAAATTTGCCATGTTTATCGGAAAATGCTTTGACTAATTTACTCCGTAAAATTGTCTCATTTTCTGTCGCACCCCTATTTATCTTGTGTGTGTATATCCCTTACTTTAAGTACTTTCATTTATTAAGTGCTCGTTTGGTTATCCGTTGGAATCTAACTCCACCGGAATACCAAATTTATGTGAATTAAGTTCCCACATGAAATTCATGTGATTTTAGTAAACCCGTTTGGTTGCCTACATAGGAAAAAACTCCTTGGAAAATAAAATTCCTACATTTTGCCAAATAATGGGCAACCAAACAAGTCTCTATTTTCCAATTTGTGGGATTTTTCAACTCCCGTGATTTTTAAGGGGCAATCAAACAAGCACTAAGTATTTTAAATTTCTGGCGCTCCTATTTATCATGTGCGTCTACATACCTTACTTTAAATATATCCAATTACCAAGTATTATGTAACTTTTTTCTCGTCGGTTTATCTTGCGTGTCTACATCCCTTGCTTTAAATACTTTCAATTGCTAAATATTATGTAATTTCTGTCGCGCTTGTTTATCCTGCGTGTCTACATCCCTTACTTTTAAGTACTTTCAATTACAAAGTACTATACAGGTTTTGCCACGCCTGTTTATCCTGCGCGTCTACATCCCCTACTTTAAATAGTTTCAATTAGTAATGAGTACTACTTATATAACTAATAGATTTGTGTACCTCCTCAGTTATGGTTGTATGAAGATACAACGATAGAAGATTCGAAGGTATGCATAAGCGTTTTTATCTAATAATGATATTTGTTTTAGGGTTTTTTGGCAAACACAACCTTTAAAAAATTTTTTTTTTTTCCAAATACCACCTTTAAAAAAAAGGTTTGTAAAATACAACCTTTAATAAAAATTTTGTTGTCAAACACGATTTTTTGGCCGAAAGACTTAACATTTTGCAATGGGGTAACTTTCAGTCGATATTTGAGATAGCAAACGATGTCGGTTTGAGGTGTTCTTGGACTCGTTGGAAAGGTGGAAATACAAGCTTTCCAGGGGTTACCAATATGATGGTCAAAGGTGGCCTTATGTGGGGTCTATTGATGTGTAAAGTAAGAATGGTTGGAGAGGCTAGCTCTAAAGCGAGTGATCATAGAGTTTTTCGTGGGTCTTGAAATAGGGTTAGGGTATTTTATTTGGTCTGAAATTTGGTATATAGATAGAAGGGAGTGTATGGTTGGTTGTAGTTGTGTTATTTGTGGTGGTTGTTTGTTGTAAGTGGTAGTTTGAGGTGAGTGAATTGACCAAAAAAAAAACTCCTACTTTGACATTCTTTTGAATGTTTTTTACCTCCAAATTAACTTCCCTCGAACCACCAGTTGTAACCAACAACCACCACAAACAACACAACTAAGACCTACCTTGCACTCCCGCTACCTACGTACCAAATTTCAGACCAAACAAAGCATCATAACCTCATTAAAAGACCCACTAAAAATCCCCGACCACCCGCTAATATCTCTGACCAGCATTACTTTACACAGCAATAGACCCCATATAAGGCCACCTTTGACCATCGTGCTGATAACCCATGGAAAGCTTGTATTTCCACCTTTCTAACAAGTCCAAGAACACCTCAAACCGACATCGTTTGCTATCCCAAACATCGATTGAAAGTTACTCCATTGCAAAATGTTAAGTCCTTCAGCCAAAAAGTCGTGTTTGACAACAAAAAATTTATTAAAGGCTGTGTTTTACAATTTTTTTTTTTAAAAGGTGGTGTTTGAAATTTTTTTTTTTTAAAGGTTGTGTTTGACACAAAAACTCTTTGTTTTAAAAAGAGTTTTTATATTCAACTAGTTGGAAAGCCCGTGCGATGCACGGGGCTCCCATTATGATTGTCTATAACAATATATTCCTAAAATTATAAAAAAATAAGTCAAACTATTTTGAAAAAGTTGTGTCATTTGGTACTAATTATCTCAGTTATATAACATCAAGTAACATAGTTGTAATATATAAAGTTTTCGTTAACCTACACCAAATACTAATATTGTAATACTCCACATATTTTATGGTTATAAGACCCTTTGTTTGTGTCTAAAGTACAAGGTAGACTATGAAAGGTTAATAGTAAGCTTGCACAAATGTGTCAATTATGGAAATGTGATCACTTGTTTTAGGGGTAATTTGAAACGGGAATATCTAGAGTTTTGCAGCTTCTATGAAAGTGATTCAAACTGGAGGTGAAAGCTTATTGTCTTAGCTTTCCAACGCATGGTCACAAGCTTGATTCCCATCAGTAACGAAGAAATGACAGCTGTTTGAAAATCAGTGCGTAAAGATGAACTCGCCGAGTGATGTTACGCGCTAATTAGTTTCATAATTTCGCTCCTTACTATAATATTCATAATAATATAATATTATATCCCATTATTGTTATGATTATTATTATTATTATTATTATTATTATTATTATTATTATTATTTATTTATTTATTTTACCTGTCATAAATATTTTATTATAATATTATTATATCTTACAACTTATAAACTTTCTTAAAACGATACTACTTTACTACTATATATACAATAGCAAACCACAAGTTTTATTCACTTTCACAAAACATAAAATATATATATAGAGAGAGAAGGAGACTAGAGAGATAAGGAGCTTGTTCATCTTTTTTCATCTTAAAGTTAATTGGTCACGCTTTTGTGAGACGGGTTTTGTTGCTTGGATTCATGTGCTTTGCTATTTGGATTTTGTTGAGCCGCTTTGCTATACAGGTAGGATAGCTACTCAATCACTTTAATGTTTACTTGAATGGTATTATCTAATTTTACTGGTTGAATTATTTGGAATTGTGATGGATGATATATGATTGTTGGTTGGTTGCATTGAGATATATTGTTTAATGACTACCTCAGCTTGTGACTGAGATGATTTGATTATTGACTACCTCAGCTCGTGACTGAGATGCTTATATTAATTTGGTTTCCCCAGCCTCATATCTGGGATGGTAAGTATATTGTTTGCATATCATATCATGAGCACTTGCATTGGTTTCCCCAGGCTGGTTCTACAGGACTTGTCTCTGGGATGTTATTGAGATTACCCCGGCCAGGGATTGGCGGGATGAACGGGAGCGTCGGAGGATTGATCATGAGCATGCATTGCATTTGCATTCGATATTGTCTTGTATTCATTTATTGTTGTTGTTTAGCTATTCCCTTTCAACCTCGTGGTTGACAGTGTATTCGTGAACACCTATGGTGATCCATAATGGGGAGCAGATTTGACAGGTACTAAAGATTAGCTGACTTGGGAGCTATGGGATGCGTGAGGACTTGACCAACCTACCTAGAAGTCTAGACCACGTAGATTATGAGATCACTTTATTTATTTCCGCTGCGAGTTGTAAATTATCTTATATTAAGTTTTAGTTGGTTAATTTGTAATAAACATGTAATCATTAAAGTTTTTAATTTAAAGTACTTTGGTGAGTTGGTCTTTGTTATTCACTACCTCGGGAAACCGAGATGGTAACGGTCCAATTTATTTGGGAATGTCTAGCTACAGGCTCCTAAATAAATGGGGGTGTTACAAATATATCCTAAACTCTAAACATACGATGGTGGAAAAGTTTAATAATGGTACTACGTAAAATGACAAGTATCATATTTATCAATTAGGAACTGTTCCATTTCTTAAAACAAATGAAAGGTCCATTTCTTCTCAACGATCAAAATTTCATCGAAGGCCCTTAAGTTTAGAAGGTAGTAATTGACCCCCCTCTACTTTAACCAAAATTGAAATTAAACCCTTTTTTTTCCGTATAAAACTTAATTCGTACAAAGAGGCAGAGCTATTATATTTTCTATTTACAAAGTAAATAATTTTGAAAAATAAAATCAAAGGATTTGAGGGCTAAATATATGGGGCCGCACAACAAAACACTCATATATAGAGTAGTGAGTAGTAACCAGTTGATCTCTTGTAAGATGATTCTACATCTGTGTATAATCGATCCATTAAAATGAAAATGACCCATAAACAGTGGCGTATTCAGAATTTAGACAGTGGAGGTGCGGAAATTCAATTATTAGGAGCCATCAAATTTGCAGCAAAGTCTGATAATGACTAAATTTAAACATAAAAAATGTTACAAAGATTGAATGTGTAATTTTTTTTATCAAACTTCTTTTGGTTGTTCTTGTTAAAACGGTCTGATGAGTTTGATGCATGATATTAATACCAACTAAAAGTTACTGTATTATATAATTATAGTTTGAAAACTAAATCAAAGGAAATCACTTTAATAATGAATATGACTCATACTCTTTATCTTTTACATAAACTAGTTTTAAACCCGTGCAAAATTGCACGGGTATGTATTTGGGCCGGTATTAATGATTTTGGATAATTTTTTTTTGTTGCATTTCTATTGTAATTATCTAGTTGGTCTAAATCAGCGATCTATATAATTAATGTTTACACTTGTTTCAACTACGTGTTCAAATGCAATGGTTTAAGAGGAAATAACGTAATATACTATTGTAAATAAAATTTGCATACATAAAAAACTTTACACCACGAATAAAGAAATATAATTTAATAATCTACTTTAACACAACTTAGTGTAACATCAGAATGTCAAAACTTATATGATTTATTGGTGAAATTAGTGTGTGTTAGTAAGCCCATATACAATTAAGTACATGGATCGATAAATAATACTTCGTATTTTGTTTTGATAATTAAATATTTCTTATTTTTAACTAACAAATTCAAAGATGTCGTATTTATCATAAAATTTTGAATTGTTAAAATAAAATTAATAATCTGTATACAAATAAAAATCAAAGTGTAAAGCTTGGGCTATTATCGCTTTGAACTCGTTGTTAGTAAATTTTTTCGGAATGTATAAAATTATTTCATAGTATTATTTTTATTTATTCTAATTTATAATTCATACCGCTTATATGCCATTAATATCATTTATTCGGAATGTATAAAATTATTTTATAGTATTTGTTCTACGACGGAATATGTAGGATATTTGTATTGGCGGAATTCTGAAGAAATATACTTCTTTGCACACTAACGGGTCCCACCATAACATGAATTAAAAAAAAAGGGTGAATTAATGAGGTGGCGCGTCCTGGATTGAGTATTGTCTTCTAAATTAATAAAGATAATATTATAGGGTAAGACGGTTTTTCACCGTGAGACACTACTGAGACGGTCCATTTATGTAAAAAAATTGTTCATTTATTGTTAATAAATGAGTTGTCGTTTAATATTATGAAACCGTCTCGCAATAAATAATTAGTTAGTGCATTAACATCACATTTTTAAGTGTATACCACCTTTCACGTATTTATTGCACCTTGGGACAAAAAAAAACATTCAAAGTGCCTGATTGGGAATTGAACACGGGACAACAAGGAAGGAAGTTGCTCTACAAACCACTTTGCCATAAGTAGAATGGTGCAGTTTTATATAACTAAACTAATTTTATCTCATTATTTCAGGGGATGCAACATCCACCGCACCCCCTGTGAATACGCCACTGCCCATAAAAACCGAAAGATATTTTCAGGGAGATTTGTTTTAAAATATTTTTAACTCTTTTTTGTTAGATTTACCCTTTATTTTTTTTTTGAGGAAAACACCCGAAAGGGCTTACTTCAATAACGAAAGATCAAAACAAGTAGCATTGTTAACGATCGGTGGCAACTCACCATCCCAGACCGTCTTCCCTACGACACTAGAATTAAAATGAGCGAGTACATGAGCCACACTAATGTTAATTCGACTAGTGTGAGACCACCGCACAGAATTAAAAGAATTACATAGATTTAAAATGTCATAAATAATGGCCGAAAAAAATGCTCCGTCCTTGTCTCCTTCCCTCCAAAGCTTCGACAACCTGCAAAGAATCAATTTTCACCACCACGTCTTGATGCCCTCTCCTCGCTGCTTGTTGTACACCATCAAGGACCGCGACCGCTTTAGCTATGACCGGCTCCCAAGTCTGTGCACAAACGATAGCCATTCCCCACAAAGCCGCACCGTGCTCATCCCTACAAATCGCACCTGTACCTACACCAGTCCCATCCTTCACACCCGCGACCACATTCACCTTCACCATCCCCCTCGACGGAGCAGCCAAACCTTCAACTCTTTCATGGCCCCTTTCTCTCCCTCCTCCACCATGCTTCTGACATCCCGTCCCCAACCAACCACTCTCTTCATTAAGAACATCCTCTATCCTTCGAACCACCTTACACTACAAGAAAACCTGAAACAGGCGACCGAAATTTGGCGACTGAAAGAAGTAGTCGCCAAATTGGCGACTGATTTTCAAATTGGCGACTGAAATTAGTCGCCAATATGGCGACTGACTTTTTCAAAAAAGGAATCAAACGTGGCGACCGAAATTTTGGATTTGGCGACTGAATTATGGGTAGTCGCCAATTTGGCGACTGAATTTCAGTCGCCAAATTGACAATCAGTCGCTAAAATTTTTAGTACAAACCAGGCTGTCATTTTAAAAAGGGAATCTACGTGGCGATCGACTTTTGAATTTGGCGACTGAAATTAGGGTATCGCCAAATTTGGCGGATCGATTTTCGATCGCCAAATTTAAAAATTCGATCGCCAATTTTTTATTACTTTCAGCCCCCTCTCTCCTACTTTACTCTTTGCGAAACAAAAAAAAAGGGGACGAGCGAGCGATTTGGCGAACGACGACACCAACCAACAACACCACACAACCACCCTTCCACCTCCATTTCCACCGCCACATCCACCCTCTTTAATTAGGTTAGTTGTTTTTGTTTAATTTCAGTTTATTTAGTTTAATTTGTTAGATTAATTTATAGTTAGTTTGATTAATTTGTTGTTAGTTGGTTAGATTTATTTGTAGTTAGTATGTTTGATTAATTTGTAGTTAGATTTAGTTTAATTTGTAGTTAGATTTAGTTTAATTTGTGTTTGAATTAAAAGGGAATGATTAAGGGGGTTTTTGTCTAGGTTTAGGGTTATGGGTGGGGGTGGTTCGGTGGGTGGAGATCGGCCGGCGGTCGGCCGTGGTGGGCGTGGTTGGGGTGGGTCGTGGGGTGGTGCTTGGTGTTGGTAGCTAAGTGAAACCGTCTCATTATCATTAGTATTAAGCTAAGTGGAACCGTCTTAATTAATATTATTATTATTATTATTATTATTATTACTAAGTTAAGTGAAACCGTCGTATTATTATTAATATTAAGCTAAGTGAAACCGTCTTTTGCATTAATGGAATTAGCTAAGTGGAACCGTCTTTTGGATTAAGAGAAATTAGCTATTAGCTAAGTAGAACCTTCTTTAGGACTTGATTTTGATAAATTTAGTTTGATAATTCATGTTATTGATGAATTGAGGTAGAATAACCTTGTTATTTTTGTTTTTCTTTTCTCTTTTCGGGGGTTGTCACCGCTACCGCTAGGCACCACCGCACGCTGTGTTTGTTGCTTCTTGTTTTCTTTTCATTTTTGCTTTTACTTGATTAGGTAACCTCCTCTTACCAGTTACCTTTTAAATTTACTAATTTTAGTTCAAATTATGTTACGGACTTTAGGATAGAAGCCTTTATTATGTGGTTGAATTGGGCTATTGATTGACTTAATTAATTTAGTACTTGATTGTGTTGTTGTTTGATTTGATGTTGACTTAGTACCCGTTCAAGAATTACTCATTAGGAGTAATTCTTGAATAGTCCCCATTTTGGGTCTGTCTTTGTACGTTTCAAGTCATTTAGGTAGTAAACACGTACTTGTGATTTATTAATGAGGAATGAGTTTGGTGGCGATCCCTTTAATGTTCTCCGAATACATGTATATGTGTATTTGGAGAATCAAGGGAATTGCTCGAATTTTTCCTCATTAATAAATTACAAGTGTGTTTGCTAGTGACTTGAAACGTACATTGACGGGTTTAGGTTGGAGTGATAAGGACCCCATTCAAAGATGGATTACTTATTGACAATATTTATATATTGTTTTCATATGTTTATTGTATAATGTGGAGTATAATGTTTAAATTTTGTATGTAATATTATTGTTATTTTTAAAAAATGTTTAAATTATTTTGGGGTCTTCTTTAGATTAAAATGAAGAGATTGGAACGTTCATGGATGTATGAAGGAAGATTAGACCATTCCAATAAGAAAAGACGTCCTACCGCTAGATTTATAAAGGGTGTTAGCGAGTTTATTGAATTTGCTAAACAACAAGATGAATATGACTTGGTAGACAAAAAACTTAGGTGCCCTTGTGCCAAATGCAAAAACCTGAAATACCAGCTTGACATTGTAGTAGAAGAACATCTCATTATAAACGGGTTTAAACCAAATTATTACAATTGGATTTCACATGGAGAAGCATATTCTCCAATTCATGAACAAACTCACACCCAACAAATACAAAATGATGAGAACCCATATAGAGAGATGGTTGTTGATGCTATGGATTCCACTATTTTTAATAGTGATGACCATACAACTATTTCTGAAGAACAACCGCCACACCCACAAGCAAAAGCCTTTCTTGACATGTTAAAAGCCTCAGAAAAACCCTTGTATGAAGGAAGCAGAATGACATTGTTACAAGCCACTTCTATGCTAATTACCTTGAAATGTGAGTTCAATATGCCATTTGTTGCTGTTGATGGCATTGCCTCGTTACTTGAGGAATCTTTCCCCGATGATAATATCATGACCCGAAGTTTCTATACTACCAAAAAAGTAGTTAAAGGTCTTCAGTTACCGCATGAAAAGATTGATGCATGTCCTGAAGGATGTATGCTATTTTGGAAAGATGATGCTTTGCTTGACAAATGTAAAGATTGTGGGGCGGATAGATATGAGACAAGTGAAGGAGATACAGTTTTGGTGTTGAAAAAAAGGCAACGGTAGTAAGAGGGCCAAAAAGAGTAAGAAACCAATAACATGTAACCAATTGTTTTACTTTCCTCTCGCACCAAGACTTCAAAGAATCTATGCCACCAAAAACATTGCCGAACAAATGAGATGGCACAAAGAAAACACACGTGCTCCGGGGAAGATGAGTCATCCTAGTGATGGGGAAGAATGGAAACGATTTGATCAGATGTATCCTGATTTTGCCAAGGAACCCCGCAATGTACGACTTGGCTTGTGTACGGATGGATTTGATCCTTTCGGTAATTTTGAGAGGAAGTATTCTTGTTGGCCCGTTATGGTCACACCATACAATTTACCACCTTGGTTATGTATGAAAAGACCATTTATCTTCTTGTCACTTATTGTTCCCGGACCAAAAAGCCCGAAACGTAATTTGGATGTTTATTTACAACCATTGGTGGAGGAGTTGAAATATTTGTGGGAAGTTGGGGTGGAAACTTATGATGTGTCTAAAAAACAAAATTTTCAACTTAAAGCTTCCCTTTTGTGGACAATAAATGATTTTCCCGCTTATGGTATGTTATCTGGGTGGTTTACACAAGGACAAAAAGCATGTCCTTGTTGCATGGAGGAAAGTAAAGCATTTTGGCTTCCCAATAGCAAGAAAATAAGCTGGTTTGATTGTCATAGATGCTTCTTACGAGAGGGAAATCCACATAGGAAGAACAAGAAAGCTTTCACAAAAGGTAAAGAGGTGCTTGATGCCCCTCCGAAACGAGTGCCTGGGGATGAGATATGGAAGACGGTATGTGATTTACCATCCCATATTGATGGTACCGAGGAAGAATTTAAAGAATTGAAAGCAGAAAAACGGTTGGTTTAAAAGAAGCATTCTTTGGGACCTTCCTTATTGGAAGACAATGTTGATAAGACATAATTTGGATGTAATGCACATAGAAAAGAATTTCTTTGAGCAACTAATTGACATGATCATGGATGTAGAAGGTGAAAAATGTGATAGCATTGCTTCTAGAAAAGATTTGCATAAATTTTGTCATCGTCCCAAATTACACATTCGCGGCGACGGGTCTAAGCCAACATCGATTTTCACTCTCGACAAAGCTAAGAGAAAAGTATTGTGTGAGTGGTTACAAAATTTGAAGTTTCCTGATGGGTATGCATCAGATTTTAGTCGATGTGTTGATCTTAAGAAGCTGAAGTTGCAAGGCTTGAAAAGTCATGATTGTCATGTATTCATGGAGCGATTATTACCCGTTGCTTTGAAACACCTCGTGCCGACAAACGTTTGGAATGCAGTTGTTGAGATTAGTCAATTCTTCCGAGATTTATGTGCCTCTTCAATATGTGTTGATGACATGATTCGTCTAGAAGAGAAAATACCACAGATATTGTGTAATCTTGAAATGATCTTTCCTCCTGCATTTTTTAACTCCATGGAGCATCTACCGGTTCATTTGCCATATGAAGCCAAAGTTGGGGGACCCGTCCAATATAGGTGGATGTATCCATTTGAAAGGTAATTAAGATAATCTAGCTACTTTTAAATTAAAATTAATAATAATAACTAATCTATTTATTATATGTTAACTTTATTATTAATAAAATTCATCATTAACTTTTATAGGTTTCTTAATCATTTGAAGAAAAAAATTGGTAATAAAGCTAGGGTGGAAGGTTCTATATGCAATGCTTATTTAACGGAAGAGATTGCAAACTTTTGTTCTCTTTACTTTGAAAAACATATAGAAACCAAAGCAAAAAACTTGAATGTTGAGAAACCGGATGAAGTAGACGGAAGTTTACCCGAATTTTTTCAAACTCAAGATGATGAAGGGTGTTCATCAAAGGGGCAAACAAGATATTTGGATGATAAGGAGTATAATCGTGCCCACCTTTACGTGCTATCTAATTGTGACCTCTTGGAGCCATACGAAACACAGTTTGTTAATGATTTCATTCAGAGGAATCCTAATATAAGTAAGGATGATGTTTGGGACAAACATGAGGACCAATTTCCATCATGGTTTCAGAAACATGTAATTGAGTTGAATATTCAAGATGATTTGATAAGAAGTTTGGCTTTTGGTCCTTCAAAAATGGTAAGAACGTGGAATCGATACTCGGTTAATGGGTTTAATTTTCAAACATTCAACCACGGTAAAGGTAAGGCTAGGTGCAATTGGGGGTTACTATTTCTTCTCTTGATGACAACGAATACTATGGTATAGTTGAAGATATCTTTGAAATTAGTTATAGTGGACGTGACCGAGCTTATAAAACTGTCTTATTCAAGGTTGACTGGAAGGATAATTCTGTGGCTGGAATGAGAGTACATGAACAATACAAGCTTGTAGAAGTGAATCGTACTAGAACATACTCTAAGTATGATCCATTTATACTTGCACATCAGGCTCATCAAGTGTATTTTGCTACTTATCCAAGCACAACAAATGATAGAAATCAAAATGCGTGGTGTGCAATCTTTAAGACAAAGGCACGGTCACAAGTTGATACAACTTTTTTCCAAGAAGAAAATGTTTCAAATGAAACGCTTTTGTCTCCACCCGATGAAATCAACTATGAGCATGAGAATAAAGATGGTGAAGACATGGAAGAGGAAGAATATTATGATGTGGAAGAGAGACTCACGGGGAGGATGAAGCGGAGGAGGAGGAGGAGGAGAGAAGGGAAGAAGAGGAGGAGAGGAGGGGGAAGATGAGGTGAGGAGGAGAAGGGAGGAGGAGAAAAGGAGGAAGGACGAGGGGTTTGGAGATGAAGATGATTATGATGATGATGATGATGATGATGACGATGATGAGGGTGAGGAAGAGGATGAGGATGATGATTAAATTGGTATAATTTTGTATTCCTCAAGAGTAAATTATTAAAATTTAGAAGTCTGTATAATTTTCATTTATCATTATTTGTGTTAATTTTTATTTGTATTACCTGTAGATGGTGGAGCAGGTCGAGGTAGGAAGCGTGGAGGCGGCTCGGGAGGAGGACAGAGTACGCGTCCGGAGCAGGAGGAGGAGTTTGTGCAGGAGGATCCGATGCGTGCATGGACGGTGACGGTGAGGAGACCGACGCTACCGACGAGCAGCAAAGACGGGTGCCGATCACGGTACACTTCGGATCATCGGATGATTCTTGAGCCGACGGGATTATGGTAAGTTTTATTCTTTATTAGTCTACTATTTTTTTTTTTGTTGTAATTTTACATGTTCAAAATAAATGCAGGTTTATGGACGATTGCGTGATACGAGGTGTCACGAAAAGCACGAAGACTAATTTCGTGGGTCCAATTCCTACATCGTGGACACAAGCTTCTCATGCACAAAGAGAGGCGTGGTTCAATAACTTTCGGGTATATATTTTCCGTAATTCTTTGTTTTAGAAACCAAATAATTAATTTTGATAAATTTTTTAAGAACCAAGGTTATATTTTTATTTTATACTAATATGAAATTTTGTCGCTTTTTTTTAGTTATTATTTGCTTGGTCACCGTCTCAAGAATGAATGTCCGTATTACAACAATGACGTCGGTACTCGACGATATCGGGACGTGATTTGGAAGGTAGTTAGGCGCCCAAAGGAACCAGACCACATGAAAGGTATTTAATTAACTTGTTTTGTTATTTGTATTAATTAGCTTATACTCTCTTATATTATAAATAATATCAGTAACTTATTAGTTATGATTTCATATGTGTAATCGCAGGTGACAAGTATGAAGGCTTAATAAAGCATACCAAAAGTGAAGCTTTTCAGAAGAAGTCTAAGCAAGCATCCCTCAACAAAAGAGGAGGAAAGGAAGACGCCGTGAACGAGCCTACTCATTACGCGGGTTCACGATCGTTCTGGAATCGTATGTTGGGTGTAAGTACTTTGTCTATTATTTCACACTTTTTTTTTGTTTTCAATGCAACATGTTTATTTTATGTTAAATTTTTTGTTGATTTTATAACATGTATGTTTTTTTTTTCATTCAGAGAGGAAAGAAGAAGTCACAGCCGATTGCGACGGTACCGGAACTGTTTCTGGACACGCATTCCAGAGTTGACCACAAAGGGGTTAGAACTTGGACTAAGCCAAAAGACAAGCAATTATATGTAAGTTTTCCGTAACACTTAATTTTTGTTAATTTATTCTCTTTTAAAATGTCGTATATAAGGTGGTTACCATATTAACTTACAACCATTTATTTAATATTGTAGGAAGCATTTGAACGAGAAAAAGCCGCCAATCCAGAAAGACCGGACAATGACATATGGTATGAGTTGGTGGATGGCTTCAAGAAAGAGCACGTGTATGGTACCGGAAGTTCAACACCGGCTTTCTATGAGAAAACGCGTAGAAGATCGACTTCAACAATTCCCAGCCAACACGTATCAACCGGGAATTATTAGTCAACTTCAAAGTCAAATAAGAGAGCGTGATGAACGTGATGCCAAACGTGATGAAGAACTTGTCAAACGTGATGAAGAATTCCGCCAAATGAAGGAAAGAATGGAAATGTTTGAGACTTGGTGGTAAGGTTGTAACCCCGGACCTAGACCCAACTACGATCCAAATGATCCGCATGGTCCACATGGGGGGAGAGGAGCCGGTGTTGGCTTCTAAGTAAGATGATTTTAGCACGTAAGCTTGTAAAACTTGAACTTTCGACTTGAACATTAGAATAGCTTAGCTTGTAAAACTTTCATTTTCAATATATGAAATGAAGTTTGAGAAAATGGGAGGTGTTGGGTTGAAATGTATGGTGTTGTGTGTGTTGAAATTTGGGATGTATGATGTTGTGGAACATCGGTTTGTATGCAGGTTGTAAATATTTGGCTAGCAATGAAAACGAAAAAAACCACCAAAACATACAGTGGCTTTGGCGACTGAATTGAGATTTGCGGATCGAAATTGGCCGCCAATTTGGCGATCGATTCAAGGTAGTCGCCAAAATGGCGATCGAATTGCGATCGCCAAATCTCAATTCGCCGCTAAATTAACTCAAATTAAATCAAGCTACGTCACCCAAAAAAGGCGACTGAATTGGCATTTGGCGACTGCTATTCAGTCGCCAATTTGGCGACTACCTTGATATCAGTCGCCAATTTGGCGACTACCCTATCAGTCGCCATTTTTGGTATTTGGCGACTGATTTTTCAGTCGCCAAATTTGGCGACCGACTTTAGTCGCCAAAGCTAGAAAAGGCGACTAAGGTCCGCGACTGACGTTTGGCGACTGATTTCAGTCGCCAAATTGATTTTGGCGACTGATTTCAGTCGCCAAAATCAGTCGCCTGTTTTAATTCTTTTTGTAGTGTTAGACGGGTCAACATCCACACCATCAAAAACCACCTTATTCCTATGTTCCCATAAAGCCCAACACCCGACCATAAACTTCCCATACTCTGTCTCCCTTAACTCCTTCCAACGATGCTCCACCCATTCTCTCACGCCACTCCCTCTAATCTCATCCTCCCCACACCGCAGCTCTACCCCCTCCCATACCTAATTTGCCACCCCACAATTACAAAATAAATGAAGACTCGACTCATTTTGTAAATGACAAAAAGGACAAGAAGAAGACTCACCTCCAACTCGAGATACGATATTTGCTCTTGCCGCCAAAGCTTCATTACACATCTGCCAGAAGAACAGTTTCACACGGGCCAAACCGGGACCTTCCAGAGCTTGTTCCATAACCACTTCTCCCTCTCCCAGTTCGACATCTCAGCCATATCAACCATGTCCACAACCAACATCTTATAAGCTGTTCGAACCGTATAAAACCCATCCTTCTCGTGAGCCCAATACCATACATCATCAGCTTCATTCGGGCTAAGTCGGATATTAGTGACCCGCTCTCGCTCAAATGGTTGAAGGAGCTGGTCAAGCTTCTTGGTTTTCTACCCCTATTGTCTGGTTCTATTAACTCAGCCACCGTCAACATCTCACAGCCAGATAGGCAAGGTGATATGACCCGTCCTGATTGCGAACAAGGAATCCACGCATGAACCCAGATCAAAGTGTCTCGACCATTACCAATACGTCGCCTTATGCCTTTCTCTAGGACCGACCTCGCTCCCACCTCTCCAAGTATAGGTAGGATTGTTACCAATCTCAGCACCCATAAAATCCCCATTAGGAAAATATTTAGCTTTCATCAGTCGAGCCCACAAAGGCTCCGGGTTCACAATGAGGCGCCAAGCTTGTTTTTCAAGAAGAGCAAGATTAAATAGGCGGAAGTCCCGAAATCCCATCCCTCCAACGCACTTCGGTCTGACCAACATCCTTCAAGATACCCACGAAGTTTCCCGTCGTCCTTCCTCATGACCCCACCAAAACCGAGACACCAGGTAGCCAGGATTTGAAACACACTCATCACATAGGTAGGGAGTGAACTGGCAATATCCTTTATAAGAACCTCCTTACCAGCCTTAGACAAAATTTTACCACGCCAACCTTGTAATCTTTTGTTGAGCTTATCCTGAATGATATCCGTTATTGCCTTCTTCGATCTTCCAACAACCGTAGGAAATTCCAAGTATCTATCATGCTCGGCCACCACCCTAAGCCAAGATAATTAGCTACCATTTCTCGCTGAGCACTCGAAACCCCTCTACTAAAAGAGACCATGGTCTTATTTAGATTTACAAGTTGTCCCGACGCAACCTCATATCGCCTCTAAATAGAGTTAACTATATCCACCTCACCCATCGTAGCCCGAGTAAAGAAGATACTATCGTCCGCAAAGAGCAGATGGAAAACGAAAGGAGCTCCATTAGCAACCCGTAGTGATCTATCTTCAAACGCCCGCCACATAAGATTCGACAAGGCCTCCGTACAAAGGATAAATAAATAAGGAGAGAGCGGATCACCTATGTCTCATTTTGTGTCTCATTACTTCTCCTTATGCATATAACCACTTTAAAAGTGAAATAGAGGATCAACTCTAATTAATACAGTACTATGCATTTATTAGTTACGTGAATAAAACTTCATAATACTCCATATAACGTATTGTCTTGGATTGAAATTTTCTATTTTTTGATCATTAACTTCATTCTTTATTTCAATCTATAAAATTAAACTAAACGAAAACGTACTTTTACGTAACGATGACTACAAATCCATTCTAACCAATTAAATTTAAATTGGGACCTATTATTGAAGAAGTTAATTAAACTGATAACTGGTAAAAGAAATTTATCCAAATCAATCAATCAATCAATCAATCAATCAATATATATAACTAAAGGAGACTTTTTTTTAATTATACTATTAGCATTAGAATTAAGAGATATCAATATCTATCTTCTATCTATATTAATAAAAGAAACTTTTTTCGAGCGATATTAGAGTCTCCAGCTTTTGTGAACTACGTAATAATTATTTTTTTTTGGTGGAATGTGAGTATGTATTATATATATATCATAAAAAGATAGAGTACAAGTAGTCAAATATTAAGCACTCATTACATATAGATTCTTTTGCCTAAGCTAATTTATCTCTTCCTTAGTCATATGCTGAAAGTCTCGTCCTCTGATTCTAGCTTTCACAATCTCTATGATCTGCTCATAGAGATTATAATAAGCAATATATTAACATTAGGAATAACTACGTAATAATTATATTAAGCAATAGATTAACATTAGGAATAAGAAAAGAGTTATATTCTACGTAAACCATGAAACTTGACATCAATCAATACATATATATAAAGTATGAACTTTTCGAGCGATATTAGAGAGTCCAACTTTTTTAGAAATCTTAATAAGTGTAGATCTAGCTTTTTCCTTCTAATAATTTATGAGAAAATTATCCTAATCAAAGTAGATCTAATAGAGGTAAATCTACTAATTTATGAGAAAAATAATACTAATAGAAGTGGATCTAATAATTTATCGGTTATTCGTTACTAAAATAATAATAGAAAAATAACTTTATAAAGAATATTTATTTTAGAAATATTTATAACGCAAAAAAAAAAAAATCATATAATAAACGTATAAAAGTGTTAATTTTTTTTTTATAAACATAATTAATCTTTGTGAGGAAAAAAAAGAGATCTTAATTTCTTACAAATATAAAATATTGTCAAAAATCGATTTTTACTATTTAGTGAAACTCGTGTAGTAACAAAGATAATTTTATTTAAATTGTTTTTGAATATTTAAAATATTTACAAAAGATTTGAGTACCAATATGTCATCGTTGTCACCATGCACTTCCACAAGAACTCCAATGATGTCTTCAACAATTATTTAGAAAGAAACTTATAATTCATTGTAAAAGAGAGATATTGATTACATAAAGTTAATACTATAAACTAATATATATACCTGATAGCACATAGTCTTTTTGACGGCGACACTCTAACTTGTGGAAGTGCATAAAATCAAACTTGTGATAAGGGATAGCTACAGCATCCGTATTAATAAGCTTGACACGAGTTACTTTTCGAGCGATATTAGAGAGTCCAACTTTTTTAGAAATCCTAATAAGTGTAGATCTAGCTTTTCCCTTCTAATAATTTATGAGAAAATTATCCTAATCAAAGTAGATCTAATAATTTATGAGAAAAATAATACTAATAGAAGTGGATCTAATAATTTATCGATTATTCGTTACTAAAATAATAATAGAAAAATAACTTTATAAAGAATATTTATTTTAGAAATATTTATAACGCAAAAAAAATCATATAATAAACGTATAAAAGTGTTAATTTTTTTGTATAAACATAATTAATCTTTTTGAGAAAAAAAAGAGATCTTAATTTCTTACAAATATTAAATATTGTCAAAAATCGATTTTTACTACTTAGTGAAACTCGTGTAGTAACAAAGATAATTTTATTTAAATTGTTTTTGAATATTTAAAAGATTTACAAAAGATTCGAGTTGTTAATTATAACCAAACCCGTAATTGTCTTAAAAAAACCTTAGAAAAAAACTAATTTTTATTTTGAAAAAAAAAAAATATTTCAGGAAAAAGTAACATGTCACAATAGGAAAAAAAAAAGTAAAGATTAACATTTACTTAGCATTTGGCAGAGAACTTTTTTTACAATGACAATATTAAAAATAAACAACTTTAATGATGGCGTGAAATAGTTTTAACTCTGACTTTCTATAACGTATCAAATGTGTTTGATTAGATTACAAATAATATTCACATAAGATTTAAAAAATTTGAGCTACCATTTAAAAATATTAAATAAATCTCATATCGATTTTGTCAAATGAGCCAAAAAATTAAATAAAAATGAACAAAGTCAAGAATTACGATTTTATGTGGGAATAAAAATCCAAAAACCAGCTAACTATGAATAAATCAGTGTACGATAAATATATAGAAAAATTGTAGTAACTATATATAATCTACTATATCACCGATTTTTTTCTTCAAACTGGTTTCAAATTCATATCAAATCCATAATAGACGTTAAAAATGTATTGAACTGCCAAATAAACAAAATTACGTCAATTTTTTACTTTCTAAATTCCAATTCATCTATGTGTTTTTATTCACTTAGTTATTACCGCGGTTTGCGTATGGCTGGTTATTAAACTTATTACTTGGTCATATACTGATTGTATATTTAAAAGTGCAATAGTTTTTACAGTAGCTTTTCATAGTTTTTTTTTTGAATAATTTCCATTTTGGTCCCTGAGGTTTGGGTTAATTCTACTTTAGTGCTCTGAGGTTTGCATAATTCTACTTTGGTGTCCTGAGTTTTCGTCTACTTCCCATTTTGGTAACCTGAGTTTTGAATAAAATTTCATTTTGGTGACCTAAAACATTTAATAGTCAACTTTTATCTTAATTACATTTTCAGTAAAATAAACTGCAAAATTGGATATTAAACTGCATACAAAATTGGATAATCAACATAATATTGCAAAAAAAAAAAAAATGCCTTTACGTTTAAAATATTTTTTTAGTACTCCCTTCATTCATCTTTTATCTTCCCATTTCAATAAAATACTCACCACATATATTAGAGAAGTGGGAAGATAAAAGATGAATGGAGGGAGTATAAAATACCAAGAATGTTATGTATAGGTCACTAAAATGGTAAGTAGTCAAAACCTCAGGGCACAAAAGTGAAATTATGCAAACCTCACGGCACTAAAGTGAAATTTGGCTAAATCTCAGGGCAACAAATTAAAGTGGAAATAGTCCTTTTTTTTGTTAATGGTTAACTATGAGATATCCCATATGGGTCTAGTTGAATATAAAGTACTCCTTAGTGTAATAAATTAGGTCAAACTCATATATATTGGTTAACAAGTGAAACGATTGTACATATATATTTACTAATTTGAAGCCATTTTCTTAAAATTGAAACTCTGTTCTGAAATTTTATTCATTTTCTTATTATAAATAAAGAGTAGAATAAAAATGTAACATAATGAAACTTGATTTTGTTAATACATAACATTTCAAATAAACAAAAATGAGTTATAGCTTTAATAGAATTAATCTAAAACTAATCGAGTTTATGAGAAGTATCCTAATATCCTACTCCCTTCAATCCACACAAAACTCCTGATTTGTTTTTTGGAGGTCAAATTTTGAAAAGTTTCACTGTTAGTTGACTCAAAAATATATCTCACATCTAAAAAATTAGATTTCGTATTATATATTTCACATGAAGTTCATAGGGAACAACCAGTCTTAATGGTAGATAGCCAAAAACAAATTTTTATTTTTTAGAGATCTAACAAAAATCCTCCGGACAGGCCGTTACATATATAATTGAGTTACATGTTGTTTTGCTTACCACCATTCAACATTTACACTGTCGTATGCTTACAAAATGGAATATTGGTAGATGTTGTAACTTAATCTAATTTGTGAATCTTATAAAACCAGTCTCAATTATCACATGTTCATTTTATGGAATTAAACCACATTTTTAGGAATGACGTTTTAAATTAAGTAAAATCGATAGTGCGTACAACAATAAAAATAGGCAATTACATAATACAACTGTGTCTTCGGATGTTATACAACTTCGGATACTATACAACTGATATAATTAATACTAAAAAAAAGTAGCTTTTATGTTAAAGGGACTGATGATCCATCAACAATCAACTAAATCAACCCAAAAGTTTTCCGTGTTCCGGTTTTCAACATAGTTGAACTTTTTTTTATCAACTTAGTTGACTTCTATTATCAAACCATGACAATGTAAAACAACGTTTGAATTCTTAGAACATTCAATATGCATATTATTAAAGATGATCCTAATGGAGTCTCATGCATTCTATGTAATAGAATCACATATATTTTTGTACTGTTGTTTAGAGACTATTAATTTTATTGGAATTCAGTATGGATTTGATTTTACGAGAAGTATATAAAGACCAAAACACTCTCTTAATTGTAGATAGTCAAGGTAAACTTATGCTATCGGAGATCTAACATTTTCTCTAAACACACTAAATATAGGCAATTATGATGCCCGTTGCTTTACGTAACACCATATAGTTTTACGTAGTTGTTATAGGTTACAATAATTTGCAAAACTCATAAAGACCCGTCTCAGTTATTAAGGGCAGTTCATTTCATTTGGTGAGCTGGTGAGCTACACTATATTTATGGAGATAACTATTATATTTAGTTAAAACCAACCAGTGATATCTATAACAATAATGGAAAAACTAATTACACACTCTTACTATGTTACTTGATGTTTCACAACTGAAATGATAACTACTAAATGACAGAACTTCTATGTTCAAAGCCCTAATAGTTCATTGATGATCAACTACACTAATCACGAACTTTTTTTTTCCAATGATTTTAAAATTCTTTTATCAACTATAAAATATATTTATACAGATGATCTTAATAGAAGCCTCGTACATCGCACGGGCTTTTCAACTAGTAATTATATAAAAAAGCAAATAAGAGTCACCTAGATTCAAACAACTCCATAGGACATTGAAAGACTATATATACATATTGCAGTATAGCACGTAGAAGGCAGATCCCCACCCCCCTCTTATTTAGATTACTAATAGTTTTTTGATTTCTAATTTAACTCATTTTTCTTTTTAAATAGAATGTGTATAATGTATATTAAACTTTGCATATAAACATGTATTGTGTTATGTTAGTAATATTGTACTTGGTTTTTGTAACCATTAATATAGGATCTTTTGTACTAACAATTTGAGTTGAAATTTCAGATACAATTTAAGTCGAACGTATGGGATGGTCGAATTCATGAAATCTTCAAATAACTATTCTTAAAGGTATAGTTTATTTTGTTGATATTTTTTTGGTGCATTTATTATAATGATATTAATATGTATGTAAAAGCATCTCTAAAGCACCCTTTCATGGTAAAGACCACAAATATTTGCACTATATTTTCTTTACCAAATCATAACAATTTTGGCTCACATAAATTCAAGTAATACAACAAGGGGTCTTATTTAGCGATAATAATATGTTAACACAAAGATTGAAATATTTGAGTAAGACACAAAGATTGAAGTATTTGAGTAACACAAAGATTGAAGTATTTGCGATAATAAACGCTCCTAACGAATACTATCCTAGGTAGCACCAAAACGGACACGGACACGACACAGACACGTGACACGGCATTCCGTAAAATTTAGGACACGCGACACGTTATTTAAATTTAATAAAAAATATATACTTTAGTTATAATTAAGCGTTTGATTTTATTTTTGTAAAAGTATTTGATACGGAGTATTAAATTTAAATATGTAAAGGTAAAATTTGGCCTTAATTATAACTCATTTTCACTTCCAACCAGACATATATTCTAATCAATCTCTTTTGACATCTCATTTTTCGTCTAAAGAACATCATTCACCCCAAATAATGTCAAAATACCAAGGACACGCGTCAGACACGTGCCCAAATACCATGGACACGCGTCAGACACGTGCCCAAATAAAACTAGGAAGTTAGACACGGCTTTATAGGTGTCCGACACGTTCAGGCGTGTGTCCGAGGCGTGTCGGTGTCCGACACGGTGTCGGACACGGGACAACTGATTAAGAGAAGTGTTCGTACAACCTAGATACTATCCGGTAAATTTGCCTTCCCATAAATAACACAGTTTGTTTTCTTTATATATTGATGATCGATCTCGAATTTTATACTCCCACTGGGACGGAGGGCACGTACAATATGTTGGACAAGATTTTGTTTTACTAATGATTTTTTTTTTGTTTATAGGATGAAGATGTAAAACATTATGGTTTATAAAGGCATGATCTAATATTGTACACGACTTTGATGATCAATCTACCCTACTTGATTCATTCACCATTATATTATTACATTACTTCCAGTATAATTTTCCCGTTGTATTATTGATGAGAAACGTTATTACAACAAGAATTACTGAGAAATAGTTAGCTAGCATAGGGAGGTACACGTATAAGTTTATTAAATTGATTATTTTAGTATCCATTTTGCGGGAGTTACACATAGATGCGATAACAAATTGAGATTTATCATATTATTGTGCAATACATTCCTCGAGTATGAATCTGAACTACCAAACGATTAACTACATACGAAGTTTGGAAAAAAAAAAGTTACATATAACTATATGAAATATATCTAACAAATTAAAGTTACCACTATAAAATAAGAACGCAAAAACTTTAAAACGATAGGAATTTGAAATTACGGATCGAGTATTATAAAAGCTAAACAAAAGTTAGCAATTCAATAACAAGTAGATCACGGGCCATCATGCATTGCAAAAACTTGACTACGTTAGAGAGAATTCAAAACTTTCGTGTCTTTCTACGATGAGCAATGCATTAAAAAACGACCATAAAGCCTCGGACTTCATACCATGCAGTATGCCGTTTGTGATTGAATTTATTTGTATATCCATGAAAATCAGTGAAATTTATTTCACTTTTTTTATTTCTTAAGCGAATTAAATAGATTAATAATGAAAATGATCATATCTTACTCTTATACAGTGTTTCAAATTATATTGAGATTTTCTTTTGTTTAACTATTTAATGTTAGTGTTCGAGTAACCTACTAAAGTGCCCATTGTAAAGATTAAGAACTCTAAGCTATTCGAAATATTCGGAACAATCAATCAAAATCCCAAGTTAGTTTCAAAAATATATCAGGTGAACTATTTTAATTTAGTAATTGTGAATTACATAAATTTCAATGTGATATTCAAAAGTGTTCAAATTTTCTAAGTTAAATTACAACCATCCTAATAATTTAAGGACTTGCTTAAATTGAGGGTACAAGGGGAGGAATAAATAGGGGAATGATATGTAAGGTGCGTTTTCCATGTTTGGTATGAGAGTAATTATTCACCTCCCAAATCTATTACCCTCGTGAAGGGGTAATACATTACCCACACTCCCTCGGGCTGTGAATAATGATTAAGTAATCATTACTCGTATATGTCAAACCTATCTTCAAGGAACTCATTACCTAAGTAATTAACTTCCCCAGTAATTATCACTCAATTAAAATTTACGCCCTAATTATTCCATAGATTCCAGGCAAGCCCTAAACTTTTTTTTTACAAAGAGTATTTTAATTAATTAAAGATAAACAAAAAAACTTAACATGTGAATGGATTATGTGATTGTTAAACGAATAAAAACACGATGCTATAGTTGTAAGCTAATACATTTACACACAAAAAAAAGTAGCACATAGTTTCGTTAATGCAAAAAAAATAAAATTACTTTACATCGTACACGACAAAGGATTACAAATAGGCTCGTGCATCGCACGGGCATTAAATCTAGTATATAACTTAAGGAGGCTTTTTTTTAATTATACTATTAGCATTAGAATTAGGAGATAATTAATTATTTACAATTTTTCTATTATAATTAGGAATATAAATTTCCTATTAGAAATGAGAATTAATTAATTATTTTACAATTTCCCTATTAGAAATAGGAAATAAATTAACAATTTATTAAGGCTTTTTTTCCTAATTATACTATTAGAATTAGAAGATAATAATTATTTAAAATTTTTCTATTATAACTAGGAATATGATTTTCCTATTAGAAATGAGAATTAATTAATTATTTTATAATTTTATTATTAGAAACAGGAAATAAATAAATTATCTACAATTTATTAATATTAAAAAATTATTCAGTAGTATTTGTTCACTTTTTATTAAATTAGAAGGAAAAAAACGTTTGATATATTTATAATATCCAAATTTATAACATCTTTCGATTAAAAAAATGAGGTATTATGAGGCTAAAAGGCCCTAGGCCGAACTGGGTTGTGACAAATGTGCATTTATAATACGTACTACATGGAATTTACTTATGTAATGAGTAAAGTGAACGCTGAAATATGCCGTACGCCTTTTGTTATTGCTAATGTCATATTTAATTATACATAATACAAAGTTTATTTTTCAAATGTCATATGTATTTTTCCTACTAATTTTAAATTAATTTCCCTCACAATACGTTTCAACTTCTATTGATAATTTATTACATATTATTTACATTCATTTGTCACTATATAAAAGTATATTAATCAAAATTTAAATAAGATATTCACAAATTATTGATAAGTACAAAGGTTGATATCTATTTTTCAAGGAGTATTAAAAGATAAAAAAAGTTGCTGCTAAATTGCGAATCAAAATATCATATTATGACAAATGAGTAAATGTTTTGAAAAACTTTATTGTGCGAATGTTTTACAATTTAAAGTAAAAATGGTATCACGAGTAATAAAATCGATTTGAATGAGGTTTGAAGGTAAACTAAATACACTTATTATAGAAATATGTATAAGGTTAAGATTCAATTCAAGCAACAATCAACATTAAAAAAAGTCACGAAAAACACATAAAAGGGTAAGAGTAGTCTTTCCCTAACATAGTGAAGACCGTCTCTCTTTCAAGCTTTTCTTCTGACAAATTTACATGCATAAAAAACGGTACTATTCAATTATATATGGAGCAAACTAATTATTGTTGATGCTATATATTTTTTGTGTGTGTAAATTTAGCGCATTACTATAATTTAGGGAGAGATACGAATTGGGGAAGGGTGAGACATATTGTAATACTACGTATTTATGAGTCTTGGGGTACTCTATCGAGTAGGCCTTACTCTGTCGAGTAAGGGCGTGTTGCGAATTAAAATAGTTTCTGACCTGTTGGGTACTCGATCGAGTAACATGGGTACTCGATCGAGTAAGGGGGCACTCGATCGAGTACCTTAGCTACTCGATCGAGTAGCCGGTTTACGGGGGCTGTTTTCTCGGGTTTTGTTAATAATGCGATTAGAGTATATAATACTTCCGTCATTGTTCCTAAATCACTTTTCAAAACCTAATCACTGTGAGAAGAGAAAGCAAACTATGTCATTAGCTTTAATCGCATTGTTGGCAAATCCCGGAGCTTAGAAGGTCGGATTTCACTTTCCTTTACACCGTAGTGATCCTTGCGTCGAGGGTAAGACCTATATACCATTTTTATGATGTTTCTTTAAAGTTGGTTAAACCCTAGTTTGGGGGATTTGGGGATTTTGTTGTTTGTATGATTGGTAGTAATTATGTGTATGTATGATAGGAGAAGGATTTGTAGAAGAGGCTTTTGATACAGCTGTTGAGACCGTCTGATAGTTGTGCTTTCCAGGTAGGGTTTCCCTACTCAGGATTACTTACATAATGTGTGGTGATTGTCTTTTGTAGTTAGTGTTGTTGATTGATTCAGACGATTGTGATATTGTATTGTGATTGTGATTGTTTGTCTCTGGTTCTCGAGATGCGTTCTCGGCTGAGTGGAGTCACTTGCGGGGAGTGGCTTCACGCCCTAGTTTCGCCCTTCGTGGAACCCGTAACGGAAGGGGATGTGCACATTAATGGGACAGGGTTATCGCTCGGTATGATGAGCGGGGATTTGGTGTGTACGGCTGCGGTCCCCCACTGGCAGGGCTGGTCTAGTGGACAGTCGGTGACGGAGATGGAGTGGAGTGGATGATTGTGTATGATTGTTTGAGCTGTATTGGTTACTGTATTGTTGGTTATGTAAATTATATAAATAGTACTGACCCCGTTTATTGTTTTAAAACCTGCGGTGATCCATTCGGAGATGGTGAGCGGAGATATTGAGCGGTATGAGTTGAGTCTTTGGGATAGTGGGACGTGCCACGGTCTAATGATAGAAGTCTTTCGTAGCTAATAGTCTTCATAAACATTTGATTAAATCGATGAGACGATCGGTTTGAGAACATGTATTCGTACTTTTGGTTTTGGTTTTGAGATTGTAACCTTTCATTAAAGTATTTCTATTTAAACGTTATTTCATTATTGTTTATTTGATTATCATTGCCTCGGAGTGGCAAGAGATGGTAACCTCCTTATACCAGGTGGTCCTGGTAAGGCACTTGGAGTATAGGGGTGTTACAAAATGGTATCAGAGGGACGATCCTGAAACCTGTAACCAATGAATCCAATGAATATAGGGAGTCAATTAAAATGAACCCGGGGTAAAGGTTGTAGGAGCTAATGCAAAGGCTTGGGAGACGTCCTAAAGTCGCGAAATCGCCCTACAATTTTGAACCGGTCACATAGGGGAATGTATGTCAAGTCGTATGTGTTGTTTGTCAGCTTGTGTGTGGATGTGATGAAGTATGTCGTAATTGTCGAATGCCTGGAGTAGAAGGTTGAGAATATGAATGAAAGATTGATGAGACATATAGAACTGTGTTGGAATAAGAAGCATGTTGGATGTTTACTATGTGGCATTTGATCATATGGTATAACTGTTTTGTTGATTTTATGAAAAGCTTGGTAGAATTGCATGCTTAGCTATATCACATGTTGAGTTTATAATGTTGCTTAGTATGTTGGGAGATGTGAGATAACATGCGGGTAGTTTATGCGAGTCAGCATGACTCGATCGAGTAGGGGGGGTACTCGATCGAGTAGGTGTGATACTCGACCGAGTGGGTTTAACTCGATCGAGTGGGTATTTGACGATTTTGAATCCAGAATCGTGTTTTTGGGCACTCGATCGAGTACCTCGGGCACTCGATCGAGTAGGGGGTCACTCGATCGAGTAGCCAGGCTACTCGGTCGAGTATGTTAGAGGTCAGAAGGTCTGTTTGGGTTCTGGAGTCGAGGCACTCGATCGAGTATGTTGGGCACTCGATCGAGTAGCCTCTTACTCGATCGAGTAGATTTGGGCACTCGATCGAGTGTGTTCTGGGCAGCCTGCTTTCGTGTTTTGAGGTTTTAGTGTGTATGTTTATGTCTACCCTTTCTTATATAGTTTCAAGATGCCGCCCAAGAGAAATGCGTACTATGCGAGAGCTGAGACCATGAACATAGATGATGTTGTTAAGATGTTGGAGCACCAAGATGCTCTCACTAAGGCTTTAAAGAAAGTGAATAAGGATAAGGAGGTTGATCACTCTAAGATCAGTCTCTATATAGCGAGGTTTAACCCAAAAGAGTACACGGGAACCGGGGAACCAAACCTTCTTGACAACTGGCATCGTGAGATGGAGAATATTCTGGACCTGGTTCATTGTCCTGATGAGATGAGAGTAGAACAAGCTGCGTTCTACCTGAGGGACGCAGCTGGAAAATGGTGGGATACGGTGAAGGTGGGTGCTAGGGAGATGAAGCAAAACAAATCACCTTAGGCATGTTTTTACCCGGTTTTGGTCCCTTGACCGAAATAAGGTCCAATTAACAACCCGTCTAAGAAATATGGAGCTTTTTCGGTTTGAAAGTATTCCATGAAGAGTCTAGAGTATTTTTGTCCAAGAGTTTGTGCCTTGGGAAGGTGATAATCATAGAGGAAGGCAAAGAACAAAACCGGTGGGGCTAGGACTACACGGTTTGCAATGGTAAGTACAAGGGTCGCTTTCAAGTCCCTTTCACCCTTCCTAAATTAGCCAAGACATCCACAAGGCTCCTTTTGTTGCTCTACTACTCTTGCATAAGGATGGCCGAAACTTTTTGAAGCTTCCAATGAGTTCTAATTATCATTGTCCTCATTAGTTTACTTTTCTTGTTTTTCTTTAAGGATTTTAACTTGTGTAAGAGCTTGTGTAAGGCTTTAGGCCACCTTTTGAAACCGGTTTCCTAGGGGTCTTTTGGACCGTTAGATTGCTAGGTTGATGGATGGATAGGATTGTTTTGCTTAGCCTATAAAAGCAAGGCATTCCTTTGTGTAAAAATCAGAATTTGATGAATGAACAAACACAAGTTAGAAACCTTGATTTCTACTAAACCACTTTTGCTTAGTGCTTAGAGTCGGGTATATTTTCTTTGCTGTGTGCTTGAGAATTATCCTTTTAGTTTTAACCTTGTGGCTGTGTGCTTGGGTTAATCCATATCCCTTTCACTTCCTTTACTCTATTCGATTGTAGAGTTTTGGAATCGTGGTTTATACAGTTCTGTCGACTGTTCGATTGCAGTCTTCAGAGTTCCTGTTGAGTTTTTAGTCATTTTTAGAACGATTAAACAGTTCATATCACTGTCCAAATCGTGTCCTTTTTTTAATCAAAACCCGAGTCTTGAAGGTTTTACTTCAAATTGGTTATCAGAGCTTTAGGTTTAACACAATTCCATTGTTGTGTTAGTCTTGGGTTCAACCTTTGTGAGTTCATCTTCCTACCTACATCAAAAACACAAAAACAACCATGAGTGAAGAAAGGTTACTTGGAATTGAGACTCAAGTAACACAACTATCCGAGAAATGCGACCTAATGATAGATTCCTTCAATGCTATCATGGCTAACATTCCAACACCACCAAGGGGCCGAGGAAAACATCCACCTTACCGTGGTAGAGGACGTGGCCGAGGGTTTGGAGCAAGAGACCACGAAGCCAACCATGAAGAGGAGGACGTGCACTCGGATGAAGAGGGTTCTTCCATGGAGATCGAGCATGAAGAGCATCCTAAAGACCTAAAGGTAGAAATTCCGGACTTCCATGGTAGTTTAAATCCCGATGACTTAATAGAT
This sequence comes from Silene latifolia, assembly GCF_048544455.1. Classification (NCBI taxonomy): domain Eukaryota; kingdom Viridiplantae; phylum Streptophyta; class Magnoliopsida; order Caryophyllales; family Caryophyllaceae; genus Silene; species Silene latifolia. Next base: position 353,836,585 of record NC_133538.1, read on the forward strand.
TGGTTTAGGTCAATTGAAAGAGTCTTTGAATTTAAATCATACTCGGATGTCAAGTCCTTCAAGGTTGCTATTTTAAAGTTCAAAGGTTATGCATCTCTTTGGTATGAAAACATGAAGAGTCAAAGGAAGAGGGATGGTAAGGAGCCCATAAAATCTTGGTCGAAATTGAAAAAGAAGCTTAGTGACAAGTTTATTCCTAAAGAGTATACTCAAGATATGTTCATTAAACTTACTCAACTAAAACAAGATCAACAACCACTTGAGTCTTACATTAGGGATTTCGAACAACTCACTTTGCAATGTGAAATCAATGAAAAACCGGAACAAAAAATTGCTAGATTTGTTGAAGGGTTGGATGATAAAATTGCTAGTAGGGTCCGAATGCAACCATTGTGGTCTTTCAATGAAGCCGTGAACTTGGCTTTAAGGGTGGAAAAATGGGGCAAGGGGAAACCTTCCACTTCAAAATTGCCGACCAAAACAACCACCAAGACTACCTATGCCGAGACCAAACCCAAAGAAATCCACACCCCAACCGTGACCCCCACACTTGACAAAGGAAAAGGCATTGAATCCTCACAAAGAAAGACCTTACCCCTCAAAAAATGTTTCAAATGTCAAGGTTATGGTCATTTTGCCAAAGAATGTCCAACTCAAAGAGCCCTTATTAGCTTTGAAGTGGTTCATTGGGGGGAGGATGAGATTCTTGTGTGTGATGAGGATGAGGAAACCGAGGAAACTAAGGATGAGGAGGTAGTGTTGCCGGATTCCGGGATGAGTCTAGTCACTTGGAGAGTGTTGAGTGCCCAACCATTGGAAATGGATCAAAGACAACAACTTTTTAGGTCTAGGTGTACCATTGGAGGGAGAGTTTGCAACCTAATCATTGATGGAGGTAGTTGTACTAATGTGGCCTCTAGTGTCCTTGTTGAGAAACTTTCCTTAACCACCCAAAACCATCCATGTCCTTACAAATTGAGGTGGCTTGACAAGGGAGCCGAATTGAAGGTTGACAAACAATGCCTAGTATCTTTTTCCATTGGCAAGAATTATGTTGATAAGGTTCTTTGTGATGTTCTACCCATGGATGCTTGCCATCTCCTACTTGGTAGACCTTGGGAGTTTGATAAGAGTGCGGTGCATCATGGAAAGGATAACACTTATTCCTTTGAATTTGACAAGAAGAAGATCACTCTAGCACCTCTTCCACCATCCTCCATGCTTGAACCTTGCAAAGAAGTGATCCTAATCAAGGAGGCCGAAATGGTCCCCGAAAAGAGCAATGAGGAAGGTGTTCATGTTCACTTTGCCGAGGGTGTATCCAAGGAACAAGATGAAACAGTCCCTAGCAGGGTTCAAAATTCGAACAAGTTCTTTCAAGGTGATCCACCTAATGTCGAGCATGTGTCCAAGGAGCAAGATGAGCCGTTCACTAAAATGGTTCGAACAAGGGTCGAGGTCCATAAAAATGTTCCTCCTATTGCTAATCCAAGAATGAAGGCTGAGGTCCCTAAAAATCCTTGGTTCGACTATGGTGTCCCTAAGTTCAAGGACAAACTAGGGGAGTGTTCAAAGGTAAAGGAAAGGTCCAAGAGGAGTAATGCCAATGATCAAGTCCAAGATGAGCTCCTTGTCAAGAATGGAGCCGAGGGTATCATTGGTGGGATGCAAGTTCATCATCCCGTCTCTCCCGCCACTAATCCAATTGGGAATGAAAGCAAGAACAAGTCAAGTGCCTACTTGAAAGATCAAGGAGAAAGGGTCAAGAAACGGGTTCAAGAAGGGATCCTTAACAATGTCCAAACCGTGAGTGTCCAAGATGGTGTGCATTGTGACTACTCCGTACACCCTATTCCAAGTTTAATTGAAGATGAGCGCAAGGTCAATGACATGGGCGGCGGAATTCAGACAGTCAAGGAGAGTGTTCACTCAAGCAAGCAAGGGAATGGTGTCAAAAAACGGGTTGAACAAGGGCTCATTCGTCACGATCAATTCATGGCCAACAAGGAAAGGTCCAAGAACTCCAAGCAAGGGACGAAATTCAGAATTGGGGATCAAGTTTGGGTCCGTTGGTGCAAATTAGGAACCCGTGCAAAAGGGGATAAGCTCATGTCAAGAGAAAGAGGTCCGTTCAAGGTCACTAGTCAAGTCGGGTGTGATAAGTATAAGGTCGATTTGTTGGGAACCCATGCCACATGCTATTGAACTAAGTCATTGTGAAGATGTGCCTAGTGATGAAAATGCCGAGGATTTGAGGACAAATCCTTTTCAAGAGAAGGAGTTTGAAGCAAAACAAATCACCTTAGGCATGTTTTTACCCGGTTTTGGTCCCTTGACCGAAATAGGGTCCAATTAACAACCCGTCTAAGAAATATGGAGCTTTTTCGGTTTGAAAGTATTCCATGAAGAGTCTAGAGTATTTTTGTCCAAGAGTTTGTGCCTTGGGAAGGTGATAATCATAGAGGAAGGCAAAGAACAAAACCGGTGGGGCTAGGACTACACGGTTTGCAATGGTAAGTACAAGGGTCGCTTTCAAGTCCCTTTCACCCTTCCTAAATTAGCCAAGACATCCACAAGACTCCTTTTGTTGCTCTACTACTCTTGCATAAGGATGGCCGAAACTTTTTGAAGTTTCCAATGAGTTCTAATTATCATTGTCCTCATTAGTTTACTTTTCTTGTTTTTCTTTAAGGATTTTAACTTGTGTAAGAGCTTGTGTAAGGCTTTAGGCCACCTTTTGAAACCGGTTTCCTAGGGGTCTTTTGGACCGTTAGATTGCTAGGTTGATGGATAGATAGGATTGTTTTGCTTAGCCTATAAAAGCAAGGCATTCCTTTGTGTAAAAATCAGAATTTGATGAATGAACAAACACAAGTTAGAAACCTTGATTTCTACTAAACCTCTTTTGCTTAGTGCTTAGAGTCGGGTATATTTTCTTTGCTGTGTGCTTGAGAATTATCCTTTTAGTTTTAACCTAGTGGCTGTGTGCTTGGGTTAATCCATATCCCTTTCACTTCCTTTACTCTATTCGATTGTAGAGTTTTGGAATCGTGGTTTAAACAGTTCTGTCGACTGTTCGATTGCAGTCTTCAGAGTTCCTGTTGAGTTTTTAGTCATTTTTAGAATGATTAAACAGTTCATATCACTGTCCAAATCGTGTCCTTTTTTTAATCAAAACCCGAGTCTTGAAGGTTTTACTTCAGGAGATGTATGTGAACCAGGGCTTACCTGCTATACCTTGGGAAGAGTTTCGGAGGGCTATGAGGAAGGAGTTTGTACCGGAACATGTGAGGAGTAAGCTGAGAGAGGAGTTTGATGGATTTAAGATGACATCTGATATGCCGATTCTTTGAGTATTACAAGCAGTTTAATGAGAAGTCTAGGTATGCTGAGGATATGGGTTTGAGTGAGGAGAACCTGGCGCTGAGGTTTGACAGAGGGTTGACACCCAAGATTATGGATAAGTTACTCGTGGGAGTCCTTACCGATGTTAAGGAAGCTTATGAGAGGGATGGGAGAGCTGAGAGGCTGGTTGAGATGGCTCAGGAGAGAGTGAGTGAGAAAAGAAAGGCTGAGAGTGAGGGTGGAGGCCAATCTAGTCACAAGAAAGGCAACCACAATCAAGCTAAGGGGTTTTCTTCTGGGTCAGGATTCAGTGCTGGGGCTTCCTATGGGCGTGGCCGTGTGAGTGGTAGTGGTAGTGGTACTTGGGGATGACCTGCTATGGTTGTGGCGGTGTAGGCCACAAGAGACATAAGTGCACGAGTGCACCGGGAGCTTTTCAGGGGTCGGCTCGGGGGAGCTATTCTCAGAGACCTGCACAGAGTTATGCGAGCAACAGACCTGGTGGGTCATGGTCTAACCGGGAAGTCAGAGCTATCAGGGTCGAGGTAATCGCAGTGGCGGTAATTCTTATCAAAAACCAGCTACGAACAACAACAACAACAATCAGGGGTCGGGTGCTAAGCCAACCACATCAGCCAATACTGTCCAGGGAGGTGGGCAGAAGACCAGTGGAAAGCTGTTCATGATGGACAAGAAAGTAGCTGAGGAGGATGCACATGTTATCACGGGTACCTTTCTAGTTAACGGTATTCATACCTTTGTTTTATTTGATTCGGGGGCGTCTCAGTCGTTTGTATCTTCGAGTCATGTTAAACGGTTGGGTTTGAGGGTATATGAGTCTGTAAGTGAGAAAGTTTTTATACCTTCGGGTGAGTCTGTATCATGTGGGAGGTTGTTTAGAGATGTATCTATGATAGTTGGGCAAGTTGATCTACCTGTAGACTTGCTAGAGTTTCCTTTTGACGGTTTTGAGATGATAGTCGGGATGGATTGGTTAGGAAAGTATAAAGCTAAGATAGACTGTCATCAAAAGAAAGTGTCTTTGAGAGGGCCTAAGGGTGTTAGTGTGTCTTATCGTGGGTTTCTAGTCAAACCCAAAGTTAAGTTGATTGCAGCTGTCAACTTGAAGTCTTATCTGAGGAAGGGGTGCCCTTTGATCTCGTGCCATGTGAGAGATGACCGGATAGAGAGTCCGACAGTTGATCAGATACCGGTGGTGGGAGAGTTCGCAGATGTTTTTCCAGAGGAGATTCCGGGGTTGCCACCGAAGAGAGAGATATATTTCACCGTTGAGTTGAAACCGGGGACGAGGCCAATCTCTAAGGCACCATACCGGATGGGTCCTAAAGAGATGGAGGAGCTTAGGAAACAGTTAGATGATCTGATAGAGAAGGGATACATTAGACCTAGTGTATCGCCGTGGGGAGCACCAGTTCTTTTCGTGAAGAAGAAAGATGGGAGTTTGAGGTTGTGCATAGATTACAGAGAGCTTAACTGAGTGACAGTGAAGAATAAGTATCCTTTGCCAAGAATAGATGATCTGTTTGATTAGTTGAGTGGTGCATCAGTCTTTTCTAAGATTGATTTGAGGTCGGGATACCATCAGGTGAAGATTAGAGAGATGGACATACCAAAGACAGCTTTCACGTCAAGGTATGGGCATTATGAGTACGTGGTGATGCCGTTTGGGTTATCTAATGTATCGGCTGTGTTTATGGATTTGATGAACAGAATCTTCAGACAGTTTTTGGACAAGTTCGTGGTGGTGTTTATCGATGACATCTTAGTCTACTCTAAGACTAAGGAGGAGCATGAGGAGCATCCGAGGATTGTGTTGCGGACTACGAGGGAGCATGAGTTATATGCTAAGCTGTCCAAGTGTGAGTTCGGGTTAGAGAAAGTTGCTTTTCTGGGGCATGTGATCTCTAAGGAGGAGTAGTTGTGGATCCGGCAAAGATTGAGGCAAAGTGACAAAGTGGGAAGCACCAAAGAATGTTCTTTGAGATTAGGAGTTTCTTGGGTTTAGCTGGATACTACAGATGGTTCGTGAAAGATTTCTCCAAGATAGCTAGACCTATGACAGCTTTGATGAGGAAAGAGAACAGGTTTCGTTGGGATGAGAGTTGTGAGAAGGAGTTCCAAACATTAAAGGAGCGTTTGACCACAGCTCCTATCTTAGCATTGCCTGAAGGGATCGAGAACTTTGAGGTTTATACAGATGCCTCAAAGAATGGGTTGGGATGTGTGTTGATGCAGAACGGTAAGGTGATTGCCTATGCTTCTAGGCAATTGAAGCCGTATGAGGAGAATTATCCTACACATGATCTAGAGTTGGGTGCAGTGGTGTTTGCTCTCAAGATTTAGAGACATTACCTTTATGGGGCGACCTTTAAGGTATTTTCAGATCACAAGAGTCTCAAGTACATCTTTACTCAAAAGGAGTTGAACATGAGACAGAGGAGGTGGATGGAGCTGATTGGCAATTATGACATGGATATTATCTACCATGAAGGGAAAGCCAATGTTGTTGCAGATGCTTAAAGTAGAAAGAGTGTACATTCCTTGTGTACAGCTCTATCTTTGATGAGGTTGAGAGATGAGGTGGGGAAGTTCGGTATACATATGATGCAGAGAGGAGATGCTGTGGGAGATTTGACAGTACAACCTCATCTTTATGAGGATATTCGTGGTAAACAGGCTTTGGATCCTAAGATGGTTGAGAGGAGAGCTGGAGTAGAGAAAGGGACAGTGTCTCGATTCTCCATTCATACAGATGGTAGTTTGAGGTTCGATGGTAGGTGGTGTGTCCCTAATGATGAGAAGCTGAAAAAGACAATCATGACAGAGGCACATTGTACACCATATTCAGTACATCCAGGTGGTGACTAGATATACAAGGATTTGAAGAACACGTTTTGGTGGCCTGGGATGAAGAAAGAAACAGCAGAGTTTGTGGCCCGTTGTTTGACATGCCAGAGAGTTAAAGGGGAACAACGACGACCACAAGGTAAGATTCAGTCTTTAGAGGTACCTGAGTGGAAGTGGGAATCCATTTCTATGGATTTTATCGTAGGTTTGCCAAAGAGTCAACAGGGTAACAACATGATATGGGTAATAGTGGATCGACTGACCAAGTCAGCTCACTTTGTGCCAATGAAAGATACATGGACTAAAGCACAATTAGCTATGGCCTATAGGAAGAATGTGCTTAAGTTACATGGAATCCCTAAGGACATAGTATCTGACAGAGATGCGAGATTTATCTCAAGGTTTTGGAAAGAGTTGCAGGAATCTTTGGGAACAACTTTGAAGATGAGTACAGCTTTTCATCCTGCGACAGACGGTCAGACTGAGAGAACAATCAAAACTCTTGAGGATATGTTACGGGCTTGTGTGATGGACTTTGGTGGTAGCTGGGAATAGAGGTTGGATTTGATAGAGTTTTCTTACAACAACAGCTATCACACTAGTATTGGCATGACACCGTTTGAGGCTTTATAAGGGAGGAGATGCAGGAATCTGATTTGTTGGGACGACAGTGCTGAGGCAGTGGTTCTAGGACCAGAGATGGTTGAACAGATAAAGATGATCAGGGAACGGATGAGAGCAGCTCAGGATAGGCAAAAGCGTTATGATGATCTACATCGCCGGGAAATAGAGTTTCAGGTTGGGGACAAGGTTCTTCTTGAAAGTGTCTCCTATGCGTGGGGTTATGAGATTTGAGAAGAAAGGCAAGCTGAGTCAGAAGTTCATCGGACCTTATGAGATCTTAGAGCGAGTTGGGGAGGTTGCTTATCGTCTGGCTTTACCGGCTGCGTTAGAGAGAGTGCATAATGTGTTTCATGTATCGCAGCTTCGAAAGTATGTGAGTGACCTATCACATGTGTTAGAGGCAGAGAGCTTAGAGCTAGATGAGTCTTTATCATATCTTGAGGTACCTAAGCAGATTCTTGATCGGAAGGTTAGAAAGACTAGGAGTGGTGAGACAGTTTTGCTTAAGATCCTTTGGTCTAACCACGAGACTGAGGAAGCTACATGGGAGGCAGAGGATGCCATGAAAGAGCGCTACCCTTTCCTTTTTGATCAGGTATATATGGTTACGGGGACATAACCTTGTTTTTTTTAGGGGGGTAGGAGTTGATCGCAAAGAGTTTTTATCAGTTTTATACCCTTTTTATGTTGTGTCGGCATGGTTATTGTCGTTGAGTCGGGTTGTGTTTGGGTTGGCAACATGTTTTACGTTGAGTTTTGTGTTGGTTGTTGAGTCGGGAATGCGTAGTGTGTGTCTTTGTTTTGTTGTGGTTTGAACTTCGGGGACGAAGTTCTTTTTAAGGAGGGAAGACTGTAATACTACGTATTTATGAGTCTTGGGGTACTCTATCGAGTAGGCCTTACTCTGTCGAGTAAGGGGGTGTTGCGAATTAAAATAGAATCTGACCTGTTGGGTACTCGATCGAGTAACATGGGTACTCGATCGAGTAAGGGGGCACTCGATCGAGTACCTTAGCTACTCGATCGAGTAGCCATTCTAGGGGGTGTTTTCTCGGGTTTTGTTAATAATGCGATTAGAGTATATAATACTTCCGTCATTGTTCCTAAATCACTTTTCAAAACCTAATCACTGTGAGAAGAGAAACCAAACTACGTCATTAGCTTTAATCGCATTGTTGGCAAATCCCGGAGCTTCGAAGGTCGGATTTCACTTTCCTTTACACCGTAGTGATCCTTGCGTCGAGAGTAAGACCTATATACCATTTTTATGATGTTTCTTTAAAGTTGGTTAAACCCTAGTTTGGGGGATTTGGGGATTTTGTTGTTTATATGATTGGTAGTAGTTATGTGTATGTATGATAGGAGGAGGATTTGTAGAAGAGGCTCTTGATACAGCTGTTGAGACCGTCTGATAGTTGTGCTTTCCAGGTAGGGTTTCCCTACTCAGTATTACTTACATAATGTGTGGTGATTGTGCTGTAGTTAGTGTTGTTGATTGATTCAGACGGTTGTGATATTGTATTGTGATTGTTTGTCTCTGGTTCTCGAGATGCGTTCTCGGCTGAGTGGAGTCACTTGCGGGAGTGGCTTCACGCCCTAGTTTCGCCCTTCGTGGAACCCGCCACGGAAGGGGATGTGCACATTAATGGGACATGGTTATCGCTCGGTATGATGAGCGAGGATTTGGTGGGTTCTTGTGGTCCCCACTTTGGCGGTGGTCTGGTCCAGTGGACGATCGGTGACGGAGATGGAGTAGAGTGGATGATTGTGTATGATTGTTTGATTTGTATTAGTTCTTGTATTGTTGGTTATGTAAATTATGTAAATAATCGACCCGTTTATTGTTTTAAAACTGCGGTGATCCATTCGGGGGATGGTGAGCGAGATATTGAGCGGTATGAGTTGAGTCTTTGGGATACGGGATATGCCACGGTCGATGATAGAAGTCTTCAGCTGTAGCTAGTAGTCTTCATAAACATTTCGATTAAATCGATGAAGACGTCGGTTTGAGAACATGTATTCGTACTTTTGGTTTTGGTTTTGAGATTGTAACCTTTCACTAAAGTATTTCTATTTAAACGTTGTTTCATTATTGTTTATTTGATTATTATTGCCTCGGATAACCAAGATGGTAACCTCCTTATACCTGGGTGGTCCTGGTAAGTCACTTGGAGTATGGGGGTGTTACACATATTCGTCATGCATAATACGAGGCTTTAACCACCTTTAGGCAAAAATATAAAAATAAATGAAAAAATTTAAACCTAAAAGGGGGTCACGTACTTGCCAACTCTTCTATAGTTTTCTACCGCATTAATATTCTCATGAAGTTTATGACATTTATTTCATATTAATAAAAAAAATGATTATACTGCTTCGACAATTTGTCATTTATAACTTTTAGCTAACTTAATTGAACTTGCTTAAATTTATATATTCTATGTGAAGAATATTAATTATAAATATGATAAAGATAAAGTTTGATCTTTGATTTCCTCGGAGATAAAAAAACTCAATTTTTATTTTCTTACAATATACTAATTAAAGGTCATAATGTAAAACACGAAATTATACCACAATCCACTATTTCAATATGTCAATGATCAACACTCAAAATAGCACATTTGTTATTTAAGTAATGTAAAAACTCTCAAAATGCTAAAAAAAAAAAAATTCAATATGTCGTTATGAAACAAAGGCTAAGTTTCTGCATTTTTTTTGTCATGTTCAACTTAATATTTACGGAATATAAAAATGATGAAGTTCAGAAAGTAGCGGTTAGTTTTCTGTTAGTTAGATGGACTTTTCAAGAGAGGGATGAAAGTATTGCATTTTAGACCGTTTTATGTGTGAACCGAAGGGATTAAGTAGTGGGCTAAAGGTTGTTTCGAGTGGGAATAGGGTTGATTGCGACGTGTTGGTTGACTAAAGTTTTTCCTTACTAGATCTAGAAAGGAGATAATAATTACGAGATAATAAAATTTGAAGAAAAAAGGACAATAAAAATGAGATGGCGGTAGTAAAGAGTTAGGAACGATAAACACCTAAGAGGGGGGGGGGGGTGGTGAATTAGGTGTACCTTTTTAAAATTTTGTTTTTAACTTAGTTAATTGATAACTTAAGTAAAGAACCTTGAAGTACAAGACTTGAGAAACTTAATAGAATGTAAGTTCACAAGATGGTACAGTCTTTTTATGTCATAGTATAGCTGACTGTGACACAGAACTTGACTAGATATAAGCGAGAAATAGCAAAGTGAAAGAATGTAAAAGTAAATGAACAAACAAACGATATTTAAAAAATTGGTTCAGCCTCTACTCCGAGGCCTACGTCCAACCGTTATTTTATTGCTTGTTTAGAAATTTACTCAAACTTACTAAACCACTTACAATGAAAATAACTCGCCAACCTACTCCGGTTGCACTCAAACTTGAAGCTACTCCGCTTCAAGAGTTTATGGGTTCTATCTCAAGGTGTTACAGAATCTTTGAATCTCAAGAGTTCACTTGATGAACATGGAGATCACAACTAAGACTTAACACGAGAATCATGGAACAAACTCATTATGTAACAGTACAACGAACTGATACTTGGAGGTTTACAGCTTTTCGAAAAAAACAAATGAAGACTTTAAAATCTGAAAAACGTTTTGCAAATATTTGAAGAACAAAGCTTTAAATGCACAAATGATTTGCAAAGTTTTACAATAAATGCTTTGAAAAGTCTTGAGAAATAAATGATGCTAAGGCATGCTATTTATAGTAGAAGAAGTGGTCTTGAGGTGAATACTTTAAGATTAATTAATCACATAATAAAATAACTAGCCTTATTTGATTGTAAGTATTAGGTGTTGCGTGTGAGTACAACAACCAGGTTGCTTTGCTTCTTATTTAAGTTTTAAGACTTCAACACATTGACAAGTGACAACTTACCACAAATGGAAGAATGCTTTAGTACTTGACTAAATCAACTTTCCATTTATGTCAAAAGTAGAGGCACAACTTTAGAGGAGTCAACATGTGATTTTTTCAGATTTGTTTTTAAGCTGGGATCATTCAAATGTAAAATCTTTGAAAGTATGAAATTTGTAAAGATTTTGACACTTAAATATTTCGTATAAAACCTTCCTCCTTACGGTAATATCAGAAACCACAGTACGGCGTACTGTTGCATGGTTTTGCCATAACTAGACTTGAATGAGAATGTTACACTTACTCTTACAATTTTCGACTAAGGCTAGGATAATATCATTGTCTTGACTTCTTGATTATCTTGATCATTTTGAGCCATCATTGAGATTCTATTTGATTGCTTCAATCACTAAGCATTTTCAACTAAAAGCAAACAATCAAATAACAAAGGAACTTGACATCATCAACTAAATGTGTTCTAACAAATTCCTCCTTTGATGATGACAAGTCCAAACATGTGTGATATTCCCCCTTAGCCCATGGTTAGTCGGTCTTTGGTCATTCAACACATACATAATTTATAAACATGATCAAAGTATTCGAAGGGTACATCATGCTTGGCTAAAGTAGAACATCTAATCATGGTAGCTAAGACATAAACACGGTGAACGTTTGCCTAAGAGTTAAGAGATCACACATAAGCATACTTGAACGTTAGCCTAAGAGTTAAGAGATCACACATAAGCATACTTAAACCATTTCCCCCTCTTGACGTCATCAAGGAGGGAGCATCAACATATTCAAGGATAGCTAAATAGTTCAAAACACACGCAAATATTGGTCAAGCATAATATAAAAAAAAATCATCCAAAAGTGCATAAGAGTTTTAAAGTCAAAGAGGCAAAGTAGGATAGTTGATAAAAGGGTTAGGTAGGCATGATCTTAAGCCGTGGATTTTGGCTTCTTATCATCAAGACGTTCAAATAGATCCTCGTTCATGGTACGAAGATCAGCCACCTCATCTCCTGGCTTGGCATTTTCCTTGATCAAATGATTAACGAGCCCAACAAGTTGATCCAATTTTGTAAGAACGTCCCCCTGTTCAACAGTAGACCCGACATTTGCATCACCCTTTCCCTGATTTTTCCTCATCAGTTTCCCATTGCGAATCTCCATGCTCATTCGGGAAAGGAGGCCTGGAGTCATCTCATCACTTAGCTTCTCAACAGCGGGGCTCCCTTTCAACACTAAACCTTCCTTTTCAAAGATTAAAGAAAGCCACATCCCATAAGGAACCACTATGTTCTTATCATAGTTCCCGTCTTGAAATTCTGCAGCTATCTCATTAATGCGATGGAACATGAGACGAGGAAGGTTAATGGGAATGTGTTTGACAATATGGTGGATGAGGAGCATGTCGAGGAGAGAACATCTCCCTCGACTGTTGTTGCTAGGGACAAGGTTCGTAATGACCAGATTGAAGATAAACCGGATTGGGGCAGGGAGTTCAAGGGCATAGATATTTGTAGGACCATGTTCATCATGAGGTCTAAGGACTATCATAACCTCGGTAAATGTGACTTCCTCAACCTCACCCCAGTCACGTTTGGGGAAGGTGGTTAACCCAACATCACGAATCCCCAAATGGGCAGCAAGTTGTTCAGTTATAAGGACAAAGGGTTTTTGATTGATGTAGGCCGGGAGGGAACTAGATGCAACATTAACCTTGACAGTAGCATATAATTGAATAATCTCGGACAAGTACATAGAGCTATACTTGTCCAACAGATTTACCCAACCCTGAGCTTCCATGGCCTCTTTGAAATACTTAAAAGCAGGGGAAGAGTCATACCAAGATTTCTTGTAACGCCTGCCACTATAAAAGCAACAGTTCAGAATACCGTGACACAACTTCAATGTTTCTTCGGGAAGATCAATGAAGTTAAGATGATTCAGGACATCATTTTTTAATTGATCGGTATGAGGTGCAACAATCAGGTCCATGCAGGTGTTGAGAGGAACCTTCTCCTCAATAATCTCATCCTCATTGATTCCATCCAAACTTGGTAAATCCCGATGATACCGAGCCATTGTAACCGAGGCCGTTTGAGTGCCTTGGTCCTTGAACCAGATCCCTTTCTTCTTTGAGTGACTTTGGGTTTTGGTGGGGATGCTTCCGGTGTTACATCATCGTCATCACCAAATATTTCGACCATCTTCCTCTTAGATCGTGTCCGAGAGGACGACTTTGAGAAAAGTGGGTCAAACCCATCATCAACTTCATTCTCAACATCACAATCATCAACATTGATTACCTCTTCAACAGTGGATGCCTTTGTTGCATCAGTCTCAGCCGGCACATCTTCCTCCATTCTCTCATTCACTAAGTCTTTCAAGATTTCATCAAATCCATCATCTTTCTTTTCCTCATCTAATTTTTCGCCACTCTTTTCTTTTTCCTTTTTCTCACTTATTTCACTCTCTTTTTCTGATTTTTCTTCATTCTCTTTTTCTTCTTTTTCTTTTTCCTCACCTATTTCTCCCTCTTTTTCTGATTTTTCTCCACTCTCTTTTTCCTTTTTTATTTCCTTCTGATTTTCAACATCTTTCATTTCCTTTTCACCAATTTTATCACCTTCTTCATGTTTGTCTTCATCAGATTCCCCCTCCTTTTCTTTTGAGGTGAGACCTTTTTCTTTTGATTTTTCACTTTCTTTGACTTGCATGTTGGTGGCTTCTTCCTCATCAGACTCAACATCTGCTTCAGGATCCAAATGAAGTGAGATGGGAGGTCTTCTTCCACGACCGCCTCTGCCACGCCCACCGCCTTGTTTTCCGGTTGTTTTCTTTCGTGTCACAGTGGACTTGACAGTAACAGAGGTGGTGTCTTTGGTAGTTTCAGTGGTAGTGGGAATCATTTCTTTAGTACTTGCAGCGGTTTTGGGGGCCATTTTTTTTGCTTTGCAATGAACTTTGGATTAAAGGTATTTCTGAGATTTATGAGTTCCTTGGACAATCTAGGTTTTGGAGGCATCTTTGAATATAAAGAGGTTGATTTTGGCGGTTTTTTTTTAAATGAAGGGAAGTTGAAAAGGATTTTTATTGTTTAATGGGTAAAAGGAGATTTTTGTGGATTTGTATAAAAGGTAATGATGTGTACGGTGGGGTTAAAGAGAGGGTTTAATGTGGTCATGTGAGGGACACAGTTAATGAGGTTTAGGTGGAGTGTTTAATTGTAGTTGATGATACATAAAGTGGGTGTGGCTCAATGCAAAAGAAAAAGAACTCAAGTGCAACTAAAGAATCTTGATTAAAATGCTTGGTTTATATTTACATGCACATGATGTTTATTTTGCTAATTAACACATTAATTCCAACCTCTAATCAATCATTAGAGAAAATAATTCAATTTAGCTATATGTCACCTAATAAACCAATTTTCAACCGAAGTCTTACGAATTGTTCTCTTTCCAACGGTTTTGTGAAAATGTCCGCAATTTGATTTCCCGTTCTACAAAAGCTTAGATATATATTACCTTTGTCGACTTGATCACATAAGAAATGATGTCTTATGTCGATGTGTTTAGTGCCTGAGTGTTGTATGGGATTCTTTGATATGTTAATTGCATTAGTATTGTCACAAAATATGGGAGTGGTCTCGAAAATAAAACCATAATCATGCAATTGTTGACGTACCCAAAGAATTTGTACACAACAAAGAGCGGCAGTCACATACTCACTTTCGGCCGTGGATAATGCAACGGTGTTTTGCTTCTTAGATGCCCATGAGATGAGACATGGTCCTAAGAATGTAGCAATACCCAAAGTGCTTTTCCTATCCAATGTGTCACCGGGATAATCCGCATCCAAAAATCCTACAAGATCAAGTTCGCAGTGAGTTAGGTACCAAAGATATAGCCCTTGTGTTCCAATCAAATACCTAAAAATCCGTTTGACGGCTTTGAAATGAGATTCCTTAGGATTTGATTGGAAACGGGCACAAATACATACACTAAATTGTATGTCGGGTCGACTAGCGGTTAAATAGAGTAAAGAACCGATCATACCTCGATATACCTTTTCACTAATGCTCTTACCATTTTCGTCCTTATCAAGCTTTATTTTAAGCACCATTGGTGTAGGCATAGGATTAGAATTAGTCAACCCAAACTTACTTAGCATTTCTTTTAAGTAATTTTGTTGATGAATCATTGTTCCGTTTTCACTTTGTTTGATTTGAAGACCAAGAAAAAATCCAAGTTCTCCCATCATACTCATTTCAAATTCGGAAGTCATTAAATCGGAAAAGTACTTATAAAGAACATTGTTAGTTGCTCCAATAATAATGTCATCGACATATACTTGCACAAGCAACAGTTCGTCTCCTTGTGACTTGATAAACAACGTTTTATGAATGGAACCACGTAAGAAACCATTTTCCAATAGAAACTTTGAAAGCCTATCATACCAGGCCCTAGGAGCCTGTTTTAAACCATAAAGTGCTTTATCAAGTTTAAAAACGTGGTTGGGGAACTCGTTGTTTACAAAGCCCGGAGGTTGTTCAATAAACACTTCTTCATCAAGGTAGCCATTTAAAAATGCGGTTTTGACATCCATTTGAAAAAGCTTTATACCTTGATAAGATGCAAAAGCTACAAGCATTCGTATGGCTTCAAGCCTAGCTACCAGTGCAAAGGTTTCGTCATAATCGATTCCCTCTTGTTGGTTAAAACCTTGCACCACTTGTCTAGCTTTATTCCTTACGATTTCTCCAACATCATCTAGCTTGTTGCGAAAGACCACTAGTAGAAAAACCCCCTTTTGTTGCGGTTTTCAGAGATTTAGGGTCCGTTGTTTATCGCGGCGTCGTATTAACTTTACGACGGTTGTAGGCGGTTGTTGAACCGCCGCAATAGCTCTCCTATAGTGGCGGTTGTTATACAAAACCGCCATTATAAACTTATATAATACGACGGTTGTTAGACAAGAACCGCCACTATAGCTATTTCAATAATAACTTTCCACCACTACATGTTATGCATAACGCCGGTTGTTGCTAAAGAACCACCATTAAAGGTAATTTGACGTCGGTTGTTAGTAAAGAACCGCCACTAAAGGTGAACTAATAGTGGCATTTCATACTTAAGAACCGCAACCATAAATAGATATATTTTTTACAAAAAAATATTATTTGCTACCAAAATTTCGGCAGCAATGTCGACATTGATTTGATAATCCAAATAGCGATATAAACAAATAATACATACAAAATAATGGCAACCAACGAACTTGCATATCATCCGACAGAACAATAACGTCGAATGTTCAAATTATACATCTAAGTGTATAAATAATCACATACACGTCTTAGTCAATAAACTAATATAACATTTCATGTTCTCTAAACATTTAATAGCCCACATGTCTTTAACATCTTTCATCTCGTCAATTAACGTAGTTGAATCTGCAATAATACACTTAGCAAACCAATAGTTAGAAAAACAACCTAGTTATTAAAATCAACATAAAGCACCATAGAACACTCCCAAGTTTGATTAAAAGCTTTTGCATGAGTGAGACACTTAGTGTAAATTATGATCTTACTTGCTCAACTCAACAATTGCTTTCACTTCATCAAATAGTACATTACCATCTGCCTACATCATACACCATGGTATAGTCTTGAACTATATTCATTAATTTGTTAATGACCAGGGCAAAAAAAAATAAGGATTATGGCTATGGAAAGAAGAAATGACTAAGAGTAGAGCCTTGATGCTCTCCATTAATAATATGGAACTATTTGGCTGCCTAGCGCTAGTCTATACACTTAAACAGACTCCTTCGCACATATCTTTGATGAGGTTAGCGTGTCAAAATATAATCTATCTTCAGAAAATAGTTTTCCTTGGTAAAAGCATATGTAAATTGTGTCTTTTGCCCCAATAGTTCGACTCAAAGACTACCAAGCCGGCAATCCCCAAATCAGAGCAAAAGGACATCGTTTTTTGGCCTATTTGAAAATTTCCCAATTGAAATTATTTCATACCTATTTTACTCTTCTCCAAACCTCAAAACATGACCATCTTTAATCCTTCTTTATACTCCACCTCCTCTTACACTTTTAACCAACCTCTTCCACATTGAAGCTCAAGAATCTCACATCCGCGTAAGTTCAAAGCAAATAGTAGTTGTGTTAAATTCTATATGTTTAATGTAATGAAAATACGACACATTGGTTTGAAAATCCAAGTATAGTGTATGACATCATTTTTTTTGATAAAACTAACATTTAATTAGGAGACTTTTGTTGATAAAATTACTCATCTACAAGTAATGGCTATGTTACTCGGCTCCTTATATGAGCTTGCATACCAATGTCTGACACTTGACAGTTGACAGTTGACACTTGGACATTTGTATGACACTCTGAGGCTTCATCTTAGACTGAAAACTTGACAGTTTTTCCTAGAAGAGCAGAGTTCAGTAACATAGGGGTAAGGTGATACTGATTCTGATACAGAACTTTGATGATAAATCAGAATACCTTGAAACAGCAGGGGTCGGCAGTACAGTCATGATACCATGACACATTCCGAGAAGGCACACTCAGCCGCCTGTATGAGTTGTTGCTACAAGCATTAGGTATGGTTTTGCTAAATCCTTTACAGTAGGACATTGCATCGACCTCTCCTCCCATAGCATTCTGAAACTTGGTAATTTCTTCCGATATATCCTGTAAAACTTGCATTGTTTAGAAACATGCATTTTTTAGCCTAAAATTTTAATTCATCTCAAAGACATTCAAAGTGATCTTTCAAGATTATATTCTGTAATAATGGAAGCCCTTCATTCATAATCAGAAGGCAAATCAAGCAGGAAGATGAAGTTTAAATACTGCACAGCTAGGCAGATGAAACCCCAACAACAGACTTAGTGGTTAATAATAAACTTCTGCATACACTAAGTCCCACGTCATGAAATAAACTCATACCACAATCTTGCGACATTGTCATTGCCATTGTATAGATAAACCAATACTAATACTAATCCAATTCAAAAAAATTTAATGTAAAAAAACCAATTACATAACCCCAAACTGAAATTAGGGTTTACTTTTACTGAAAGTGAAAAATAGAAGAGAAAAAGAATAATGAAAACTTACCAATTGAAGAGAACAAAACAGATCGATAGTGATTGAAGGAGGTGAAGGACCAAGATGAACATAGGAAACGCATTAATGGCAGAAGCGTAGTGATGGTGGTGGTGGTGGCGTCGCCTGTGATGGTGGTGGTGGTCTACGCATTAATGACATATTGAACTACTTGTAAAAGAAAGGGTTCACAGTCAAAACATAACTGAACGGAAAGTAATTTTATCTACTTACGTTGGTGTATAGATTGGTCTCCCATACACTAACAAAACCTTCCATGCCTTTCCTTTATGTCTTTATAGCCGTGTCAAACGAAACCAAATTAGCCCTTACATGTCATCAAGATATTACACTAGAATATTTAGAATATATTCGAAAAAGGAATTAGGAACTTACAACAACCTTAGCAAGTGCTTTTGCTAGCAGGTCAACATGTGATAGACCAGAAGTGCTTAAAAGTTCCTCAGTAGACTCAACTTCTTGAAAGATGGAATTACACTGAATTTCGCAATGGAAGGTAGTGAATAAAGAAATAAAACCATCATTGCTGAGATTTGATATTTAACATTCGTTATTGCAACATATTATAATATATACTTTGTTAACCATGACTCAGTTAATGTATGCAACTTGCAAAATATTATAACCATACTTCGTTATTGCAATGGTTGCTTTCATTCATTAAAAAAAGTCAGTCACCAACTTAAAGATGATAAGCTAAGGCTAATTAAAGAACCACATTTCAAGAGAGTGCATCTGCTTACCAAATTCAAATAACCATAAAGTATAGGATGCTTATTAGCATCAAGAATTTTTTTGATCAGATCACAATCTTCAAAAAGATGCTCAATAACAACATCATTCCCATTTTCCAAACATGAGCAGATAATGCTTTCAACATGGTGATGTAACGCATTATTGTATGAATACCTGTAGAATCAAAATAATATCATGAATACCTGTAGAATCAAAATACTAGCATGAGTAAACTAAAGAAACAACATATTGAGGATCAAAACTACAGCCAATTTGGAATATCATGCACTTTCAGCAACTCACTCGAAAAAAAGGTCTACAACTTGTTTAATGGTTCCAGAGTTCATCAATTCCTTATCTGCAGCTTGGTTTCCAGCTTTCAGCAGAACAACAATGAACTCAAAAATCTATAGAAAAATGGACCAATTAGAACAATTAACCGAACAATGCTCACTTGGCAGAACTATATATTAAAATGGAAGGAAAAAGAGTAATTCAAATCCAGCCAGAGCAGAAACTCCAGTTAAAATATGCAAGATTGAACACTTCATTATGCAGAATATTATTATTTGTACTCTCTCCCTTTTATCATGGGAAAAACAATTAGATTGAACACGATTACATGGTTAGACGTATTCAATTATTCTTCCAGCATACTACAGTAGTACCGCATTTGCTTGGGGATCTCTAAATCACGAATCGTCAATAGCGAATTCAATCCTCTCGTTTGCTGAAAATACATATTAACACATATTCTGTAAGACCTGATCGTGAATCAGTAATGGCGTACTCGCAACGAATCCAGTAACTCGCCAATTAGGATACAAAATCCCCAATTTTCATAACCTTAATTCAACTATAATTACATAATAAATCAACAAAACACATTCTAACCTATACTAATTAACATAAAACAACATATAAAACACAAATAAAAAACAAACAATAGCTTTATAAAAGAAGAATACTAACCTTGAAATCAAGGGTAATGATTGGTAGCTGACGATCGGCTTGGGTGGCATGTGGGTCGACAATAACTGAAAACAAAAGGATGAAATAAAATGCTGATTAATTAGCCAAAATCGATGAAACCCTAAAACCATAAAATCGATGAAATAAAGTATGTGACTAACCTCGTGACAAGGAGTTTACGGTGGCGTAATGGCGAGAGGAAAGGAAGTTGTCGGTTGTCGGAGTTGAACTGTGAGGGGATTGTGAGGTTTTGGCGGTTGGAAATGAAAAAGATGACAAAGAATGAACTTTAATCAAAATCAATACAAAGTACGAGAATAGAGAGTATAATGTAAAGGGTTTTTAGAGGTTTTAATTTTTTTTGTTTTTCTATTAAAGTCGGTTTTAATTAGAAACCGACACAAAAACATATTATGGTGGTTTTTAGCCCAAAAAATTATAACTTTATATCAACTTTTAGCGTCATTCTTAACGTTGGTTGTTAATAGAACCGCCATAATTGACCTATGGTGGCATTTCCTATTTGGAACCGCCATAAAAAGTTTATATTATCACATCGGTTTTTACTTAAACCACCACTATAGACCTCCTACATAGATAAAAATTTCCTTCCACCCAATTTATTGGGCTTTTCGCGTCATTTCTATTAGAACCGCCACGATAACTGCGTCGTAATAGGGTTTTTTTTCTACTAGTGGACCCACCGTGTACCAATTACAGTACGTTGGGAGGGCCTAGGGACAAGATGCCATACCTTGTTTCTTTTAAAATGCTCCAATTTCTCTTGCATGTCTGTTACCCAGCATTCATCAATCATGGCTACTGTGACATGGTCCGGTTCAATTTGAGAGAGGAAAGCATTGTGTGCACAGAAATTTTGAAGCGATGATCTGTTTTTTATTCCAGATGTTAGGTCAC
Organism: Silene latifolia; assembly: GCF_048544455.1. NCBI lineage: Eukaryota > Viridiplantae > Streptophyta > Magnoliopsida > Caryophyllales > Caryophyllaceae > Silene > Silene latifolia. The sequence continues at coordinate 353,857,132 of NC_133538.1, forward strand.
TTGTTAGGTTTGATAAAGGATGTGAGCTTTGGTGTTTCCATTTTTTGGGAATAAGTGAGTTAGAGGAGTCGGTTTGTTCGTCTGTAACAGTGGAGGGGACTGTTGCACGAGGATTGTTTGAAGGAGATGATTGTGGTTCGTTTATGATTTAATTGGGCTGTTCTTCACCATCCTTATTCCCCGTGGATGAGCTAGCATCTTCTTATGTTGGAGGACGATTAGTTCCCCCTGAATTTTCTACATCCTCCTCAGGCAACATCGGCTTCAACTATTGCTCAGCCTCTTCCACCACTTGATCCATATCATGTCGTGTCATTCCAATCTCAAAATCATCATCATATTCATCATCCTCATCATCAACCTGTGTGTTTGACACAAAAAGACTAGATTTATCAAATATTGCATGAACACTTTCTTCCATTTTCATAGTCCTTTTGTTATAAATTTTATAAGCTTTACTATGATCGAAATAACCAACAAAAACTTCTTCATCACTACGAGCATCAAATTTGCCAAGGTTGTCTTTTCCATTATTGTGCACAAAGCATTTACTACCAAAGCATTTTAAGTGCGAGATGTTAGGTTTTCTTCCTCGTAGTAGTTCATAGGGAGTTTTCTCAATGATTTTTCTAATCATGACACGGTTGTAAATATAACAAGATGTGTTTACGGCTTTGGCCTAAAAATTCCTAGGAACTTTAGAGCTAATGAGCATGGTCCTAGCCATATTTTCAAGAGTTCGATTCATTTGTTCCACAACCCCGTTTTGTTGTGGGGGTTCTTGCGGCCGAAAAGTTGTGGCTAACACCAGTCTCATTACAATAGGACTCAAATGACAAGTTCTCAATTTCGGTTCCATGGTCGGATCTCAATGAGACAAGTTTATAACCAAATTTGTTTTGAACCTTTTTGACCCAAATTAAAAACTCATCAAATGTTTGGTCCTTATAACTTAAGAAGAGAAGCCAAACAAATCTTGTGAAACCATCTACAATGACACAAATATAACGACTTCCACCTCTACTCACAATACGCATGGGACCGCATAGATCAATATGGATGAGTTTAAGAGGTAAGGAAGTGCTAACTACCTTTTTGGATTTAAAAGAGCACTTGACTTGTTTTTCTTTAACACAATCATCACAAAGTGACTTAAATTCAAACTTAATGTTAGGAATGCCTTCAACTAGAGCAAGTCTCTTGAGGGTGTTAAGTGTTTTAGCATTATATGACCAAGTCGTTTGTGCCAAAGCCAAGGGTCATTATTTTGAACACTCATGCATGATAATGATTGACCCGACAATGAGTATAGATTAGTCATGTAGACATCTTTGACACGTTTACCTTCAAGTATGAGTTCTCTAGTTTTTCCATTGATGATTCTACATTCACTAGCAAGAAATTCAACAATATTACCTCGATCACATAGTTGTGAAATGCTCAAGAGATTGTGTTTCAAACCTTTGACAAGCAACACTTTGTCCACGCACAATGACTTTGACCTACCAACCATTCCAATACCAATGATTTCACCCTTTTTGTTATCGCCAAAAGTCACCATACCACTATCGTAGGCTTCTAGCGAGAGGAATTGGCTTTCATCTCCCGTCATGTAACGAGAGCATCCACTGTCTAAGTATCAATTGCTGCTGCCCCTCACTAATTCCTATAGGAAATCAAACATTTAGTTTAGGAACCCAAACAAGTTTGGGTTCCTTCTTGACAATAACTTTCTTGACTTCCTCTTTCTTGATCCAAACTTGTTTAGCAATTTTAGTGTTTCTTTCTAAGTCACGGACTCTTTTCTCATAACCATTAAACTCATGACCTGTTTTACCACAATAATTATAAATGATGTATTTAGGAAGACCGACATACTTTCTTCTTCGGAAGTCAGTTTTGCTTGGATCCTGGTTTCGAGTGCAACAGTGCGTGCTACTGTTGCATTTGAAACCAAGTCCAGCTTTCTTTGCAAATTTTTCATATTCTTGTGATTATTTTAAGAGAAACTCCAAAACATTCTGACTTCTTTCCCATTTTAGGTAAAACATCTTAGCCTCATCTAGCTCTTTAGTCAATGTTTCGATTTTAGCAAGATGATTAAGATTTAATCTACCCAAATTGTCGAAAGCTTGCTTTGCATGTCTTGCTTCATTATTAAGTAACAACCCAATTTGTTCTAGTTGTTTGTTATCCCTTTGACACAATGTGAGGTCAGCTAAAAGAGAGTCGCGTTCTTTAGTCAAGGAAGACACTACTTTAGTGAGAGCATCTATTTCTTTTCTTGACTCGGATGCCACAGTAGAAGCATCTGTAGCATGAGTCTGTTCAGCCTTTTTCAAGCTCTCAATTTGAGGAAGAAGGTCATCGTTTGATTTTTGCACTCAATCTAAGGCACTTTTGACATAACTAGACTCATCATTCAACATTTCAGCAATCTTAACAAGATCATCTTTTTCATTATCACGAGTTGCTAAGTCAATCAAAAGTTGGTCACGTTCTTGAGTTAGTGACGACACATTTACTTTGGTAGAACCAGATGCAACAGTGCATGGATCTATTGCATTCGTTTCATCGACCTTATTGGCTAGAAACAGATTTTGTTTTCGAAGCTTTTTGATTTCTTTTTCAAGACTCAACATGGAACTAGGTTGATAATTCTCATTTAGACTTTCTTTTAAGATAACATTTTCTTCAGCTATGTCCTCAATTTCAATTTGCATAGCTTCCAACTTATTAGTTTGGACATGACATTTATCGATGAATTGATCTAGAAGGAGACAAATTTTGTCTTTAGAGAAGGAACGAACCTTTTTCTTGAGCTTAATTACCTCATGGTCTAAATATGAGTCGGAATCTACGGAATTAGCCTTTCTTTGAGGATTTGGAATCACTTTTTGAGAAACTAGACGAGATGCATAATTTGGCGTCTAATTCATCCTCAAGGACATCGTCCTCTTCAGAATCAGATATGTCCTGATGAGTCATAATTATATACATATTTATGCCTCCCCTTAATTGCTTTTGATACGATTTTCGTGCTAGTTTATAGCATTTACATGCCTTTTAAGTTAGAATGTCGATACTTCCGCCTTTTGATGTTTGATGCAGGAATGATGCATTTTAGGAGCAAAGGAATGAAATGAGCATCACGGAGTGGGCATGAAGGGATACACGAAGCATGGCACGAGAATCCATAAGAATGAAGGAAGAGAAGTTAAGAAGAAAACACGAAGAAAAGAGTTTCTTATTACAAGTACCTACTTTGAAGAGCCATATCTCGAGTTCTACAACATATTTTCAAGTAATTCTAATTGGAAGTGAAATCTTATTTTCTTAGCTTTCCAACGCCGCAAAAATCGCTTGTTTCTGACAAGTAACGAAGAAATGGCGGTTGTTTGAATTTCAGTGCGCGAAGCAGGAAATTGGTGCCTCGATCGAGTCAACCTTGGCTCGATCGAGGAACTTCATTCTCGATCGAGTCACTCTTGACTCGACGATCGAGGAACCAACCTAATCAACTAAACTTTGCAATGTCGAGAGTTGGGTGTTCTTGAACTTTGGTGCCTCGATCGAGCCAGGCCTGGCTCGATCGAGGAAGTGGTTCCTCGATCGAGTCCACCTTGGCTCGATCGAGGAACCTTCCAGTTTTATAATTCCCGCAACTTTCCTTAAGTCGGTTATGTATTGATATAAATACCAAAACTAGTATCCTAGGTTATTTATGCTTTATTTTACATAGGTTTAGTATAGCTACCTTAGAAAACTCTCTCAAATACTTAGTTTAGTTTATTTATTGTTCTTCCTTCCGGATCTAAACATTGCTATCACGGTATTGTTCTAATCTTTCAATAATTACTATTTCAATTACTTGTTCATCTTTATTATTGTTCATCATGCTTTCCATTACTATTATTGTTGTTATTGCTTTAGTTATGAGTAGCTAATTTATTCATCTAGGATGAAAGGGGATCTAGGTTGTTAGAAAAGGGGTTACTTATGAATTGATTGTTAAATTGCTCTTAACTGTTGTTTGATTATCGTATTACTTCCAATTAGTTAATTACTGATCAAAATTGATTAATTAGTCTTCCATAAACTAGGATTATCACCGACCGGGTGGAATAAAACTCTTAGGACTCGAAAATGGACAGAAAACAAAGCTTAAAACCGTGACTCAAATGCTAAAGATCGAGTGAATTGGATATGAAATAAACCAAGCACAAAGCCAAGGTTTAAGACTAAGAGCTTGTTCAAGCACCTAGCAAAGAACTCACTCAACCCCTAGCACTAAGCATAGGAGGATCTTCTAGCACAAAGCAAAGAATTTAAGAGGAAAAACTAGGTTTTCACTTGTATTAATGTTCATAAAAATCTGAGGTTTCTCAAGTGCCTAGCGTGGTTTATATAGACCAAGGCTTACAATCTTGACCCTTGATTACTAGTTTCATCTAAGGGCCACAAAATGAGCAGCTAAAAACCAAGAAAAACGGCAGCCAAGGCTATGACAATGCTGAAATGAAAAGGACATAAAGCAAATAAAGTAAACTAATAGTCCAATCTTCCTTGTTTATAGCTCAACTTCTTATTTATGATTATATGGACTGATTGGGGCTTGAGGAAAACCGTGTAAGACTCCATGCTGCAGCCAAAAAGTCCCTTGAGCTTTGTTGGAACAAAAGAAGAAAGATTGATAGCGACATTTAGCTCATTGTTCAAAACCGGGTCCCCTTGTACCATTGCAATGTTTCTTCAATTAAAATCTGAATGGCAGCCCTAGGAGATAAAAGATCCTACACAAAAACGTCCCAAACTCACCCAAGATAATAATTAGGATGGTTGGAGCCATGACTTCTTAGACGGTTTTGGTGTTAGACCTCAAATTGTGACGAGGTCCAAAACCGGGTGAATTGTGGCCTTTCTCGGTTTGATTTGCGTCAATCTCCCCTTCTTGAAAAGGATTTGCCCTCAAATCCTCGAGCTTATCCTCCTCAATCTCTTCATAATAAGGACTTAGATCCCCAACATTGAAAGTTCCATGGACTCCATATTCTCCGGGAAGGTTTATCTTGTATGCATTGGACCCGAACTTCTCAAGTACTTCGAATGGACCATCAGCTCTAGGCATGAGCTTATTCTTCCTCTTTTCTGGAAATCTTTCCTTCCTCAAGTGTATCCAAACAAGATCTCCGGGTTCAAAGCTTTTGGTTCCCTTAACACCCTTGGATTTGGCCTTGTGAGCCTCATTAGCCTTCTCAATTTGCTTCTTGACTTGTTCATGGACATGGAGCATTTGTTCAACCCTTTTCTTAGCATCATAATCAATGGTATTTCTTTTGATGGGTGCCAAATCAGTAGGCATCATAGGATTCACGCCATATACCACCTCAAATGGAGACTTGCCCGTGGTTGTGGAAGGGGCTCGGTTGAAGGCAAACTCGGCTTGAGCTAGTTTGAGGTCCCAATCTTTCAATGACCTTGCAACCGTGCACCTAAGGATCCTCCCCAAGGTCTTGTTGGTAACTTCCGTTTGCCCATCAGTTTGAGGGTGATGGGAGGTGCTAAACAAGAGCCTTGTTTTGAGTAGCTTCCATAAGGTTCTCCAAAAATGACTCATGAACTTGGAATCCCTATCCGAGACAATGGACTTAGGAATACCATGTAGCTTGACCACTTCTTTGAAATAGAGCTCGGCCACACTAGTTGCATCTTCGGTTTTCTTGCAAGCAATGAAATGAGCCATTTTGCTAAATCTATCCACAACCACCATGATTGAATCCTTCCCTCTTTGAGTTCTTGGTAAAGCAACAATGAAATCCATGCTTATGTCTTCCCATGGTTGATTTGGAACCGGCAAAGGAGTGTAGGGGCCTGTTTGGAAGTAGGATTTTGATTGTTGACAAGGAGCACACCTCTTGATCACATCTTGGACATCCCCAAGCATCTTAGGCCAATAGAATTGCTCTTGGAGTATGTCATAGGTCTTTTGAATGCCAAAGTGTCCGGCAAGACCATTGGAGTGAACTTCCCTTATCAATAAGTTTCTATAAGGTCCCCTAGGCACACACAACTTGTTTCCAAAGAATAAGAACCCATTTTGAACCAAGTATTTGCTCTTGAGCTTGATTCGGCCAGATTGAAAGAGCTCCCATTCTTCTTTAAAATCCGGATCTTCCACATATAATTCTTTCATGTACTCAAACCCAAGGACCCTTTGCTCCATGAAACTCAACATAATGAACCTCCTTGACAATGCATCAGCCACTATGTTATCTTTCCCCTCTATGTACTTGCTTGAGAAGTTGAAGGATTGTAAGAACTCCACCCATTTAGCATGCCTATGATTGAGCTTGTGTTGACCATTAATGTATTTGAGAGCCTCATGATCAGAATGTAGGACGAATGGTCGTGGTTTCAAGTAGTGACTCCAATGGGTTAAGGCTCGAACAATAGCATAGAACTCCTTATCATAAGTTGAGTAGTTGAGTTTGGCACCACTCAATTTCTCACTAAAGTAAGAAATTGGCTTGTGCTCTTGAACAAGGACAGCCCCAATGCCAATGCCACTAGCATCACACTCAACTTCAAACAACTTATTGAAATTTGGCAAAGTAAGAATAGGAGACTCACAAAGCTTCTCTTTGATGATATTGAAGGATGATTCAGCCTTGTCTCCCCATTTGAACTCCCCTTTCTTCATACATTCGGTTATAGGAGCCATAAGTGTGCTAAAATCTTTGATGAACCTCCTATAGAATGATGCCAACCCATGGAAACTCCTTACATCCGTGATGTTCTTAGGTATAGGCCATGATTTGATTGCCTTAACCTTCTCTTGATCAACCAATATGCCTCGGTCAGAAATGATAAAGCCCAAGAATTGGACTTCATTTTGCATAAAAGAACACTTCTCTAGCTTGCCATACAACTTGTGCTCCCTAAGGGTTTCAAACAACACTTGTAAATGCTTGAGGTGCTCTTCTTTGGAAGGACTATAAACCAAGATATCATCAAAGTAAACAACCACAAATCTGCCCAAGTAAGGTCTAAGTACCTCGGTCATGAGCCTCATGAAGGTACTTGGTGCATTAGAAAGACCAAAGGGCATCACAAGCCACTCATATAACCCATGCTTAGTTTTGAATGCCGTTTTCCATTCATCTCCTTCTTTGATTCTTACTTGGTGATAGCCTTGCCTTAAATCAATCTTTGAAAACAATTGAGCTCAACTAAGCTCATCCAAGATGTCATCAAGCCTAGGTATTGGGAACCTATACTTGATGGTAATGTTGTTGATAGCTCTACTATCCGTACACATCCTCCAAGACCCATCTTTCTTTGGCACTAAGAGGGCCGGGACAGCACACGGACTAAGGGACTATCTCACAAAGCCTTTGCTCACAAGTTCTCCAATTTGTTGTTGTAATTCTTGAGTAGCTTTAGGATCACTTCTATAGGCAGCCTTGTTTGGTAATGTAGCTCCCGGAATGAAATCAATTTGATGCTCAATGCCCCTAAGAGGTGGCAAGCCACTTGGAAGCTTATTTGGGAACACATCTTCATAGGATTGGAGGAGCTCTTGGACCTCCTTAGGAAGTGAAACATTCTGCCCAAAAACCACATCTTTTGCAATAAGAGCATAGACATCTTCATCACCCTTTAACTCTTGGAGCATCTCGGCCTCATTGATCAATAATACCTCTTTTGAAGGCTCAAGCATGGATGGTGGTGTAGTATGCTTAAGGACGGGTGGAAGTGGTGTTAGAATGACCTTTCTTGAGCCAAACTTGAAGGTGTAAGTGTTGACTCTCCCATGGTGTACCGAATCCCTATCAAACTCCCAAGGTCTCCCAAGAAGAAGATGACAAGCATCCATAGGTAGAACATCACAAAGGGCCTCATCCGAATAGTTCTTGCCAATGGAGAAGGTCACAAGGCATTGCTTATCCACTCTAACTTCTGCCCCCTTGTTAAGCCACCTTAATTTATAAGGACTAGGATGGTCTTGTGTGGGTAAAGATAGCTTTTCAATGAGAGTACTAGAGGCTACATTGGTACAACTCCCTCCATCAATGATAAGATTGCAAACTCTTCCCTTAATGGTGCACCTAGACCTAAAGATTTGTTGTCTTTGGTCCATTTCCAAGGGTTGGGGTTGGGTATGCATCACTCTCCAAGTAACCAAGCTAAGACCCGCATCCGGCATAACCACATCAGCCTCCTCATGGTCCGTCCCTCCCTCATCCTCATCACACACAAGGATCTCATCATCACCCCAATGAACCACTTCAAAGCTACTAAGGGCTCTCTTGGTTGGGCATTCTTTGGCAAAGTGACCATAACCTTGGCATTGGTAACATTTTTTGAGAGGCATGGTCTTTTTTTGTGAGGTTTCGACTGTTTTTCCTTTGTCAAGTATGGGGGTTTTGTTTTGAGAGGGTGGTTCATTAATTTTGAAACCGGTTGGGGGCTTAAAGGTGGCTGTTTTGGCGGCTGGTTTGGTGGTTGTAGCCTTCCCTTTACCCAATTTCTCAACCCTCAAAGCCAAATTAACGGCTTCATCAAAGGACCATACTTGTTTCATTCTAACCCTATGAGCAATCTTAGTATCTAACCCTTCAACAAATCTAGCAATTTTTCTTCGGGCTTCTCATTGAGTTCACATTGCAAAGTAAGTTGTTCAAAGTCTCTAAGATATGACTCAAGTGGTTGTTGGTCTTGTTTAAGTTGTGTGAGCTTAATGAAAATGTCTTGAGTGTACTCTTTAGGTATAAACTTCTCATTAAGCTTCTTTTTCAGTTTTAACCAAGACTTAATAGGTTCCTTACCATCCCTTCTTCTCTGATTTTTTAAGTTCTCATACCAAAGGGAGGCATAGCCTTTGAGTTTCAAGATTGCAACTTTAAAAGCTTTGCTATCGAAATAACCTTTAAACTCAAAGACTCTTTCAATGGTCCTAAACCAATCTAACAAATCCTCGGGGTTTAAACTACCATGAAAATCAGGAATCTCTACCTTTAAGTCTTTGTTGGGCTCTCCATGAAAGGCCTCGGCCATGGATTCCTCCGAATCAGAAAGCTCCTCTTCCTCACGGCCACCATGAGCTCGTCCTCTTCCCATGAGGCCACGGCCTCTACCTCTGCCTCTAGGTGGTTGTCCTCCTCTTGGTGGTGGTGTTGGAATATTAGCCATGATAACATTGAAAGATTCTAGCAACAAATCACATTTTTCAGAAAGTTGAGTAACTTGTGTTTCAATTCCAGCAATCCTTTCTTCACTCATGGTTGTTTTTTGTGTTTTTAATGTGGTTAGGGTATAATGAACTCACAAAGAAAGGATTTTGTTGTTAACCAAAGCTCTGATAACCAATTTGGAATAAAACTCTTAGGACTCGAAAATGGACAGAAAACAAAGCTTAAAACCGTGACTCAAATGCTAAAGATCGAGTGAATTGGATATGAAATAAACCAAGCACAAAGCCAAGGTTTAAGACTAAGAGCTTGTTCAAGCACCTAGCAAAGAACTCACTCAACCCCTAGCACTAAGCATAGGAGGGTCTTCTAGCACAAAGCAAAGAATTTAAGAGGAAAAACTAGGTTTTCACTTGTATTAATGTTCATAAAAATCTGAGGTTTCTCAAGTGCCTAGCTTGGTTTATATAGACCAAGGCTTACAATCTTGACCCTTGATTACTAGTTGCATCTAAGGGCCACAAAATGAGCAGCTAAAAACCAAGAAAAACGGCAGCCAAGGCTATGACAATCTTTGAAATGAAAAGGACATAAAGCAAAGAAAGTAAACTAATAGTCCAATCTTCCTTGTTTGTAGCTCAACTTCTTATTTATGATTATATGGACTGATTGGGGCTTGAGGAAAACCGTGTAAGACTCCATGATGCAGCCAAAAAGTCCCTTGAGCTTTGTTGGAACAAAAGAAAAAAGATTGATAGCGACATTTAGCTCATTGTTCAAAACCGGGTCCCCTTGTACCATTGCAATGTTTCTTCAATTAAAATCTGAATGGCAGCCCTAGGAGATAAAAGATCCTACACAAAAACGTCCCAAACTCACCCAAGATAAGAATTAGGATGGTTGGAGCCATGACTTCTTAGACGGTTTTGGTGTTAGACCTCAAATTGTGACGAGGTCCAAAACCGGGTGAATTGTGGCCTTTCTCGGTTTGATTTGCTTCACCGGGTTAAGACTAGTATAGGCCACGATAATTGAATAGAGATAATTTAATGATAGCGACCGCATGTTAAATTAGATTTAAAAGAAATATTAGAATCGACCGATCATATGACTTTCAACAATATAAATCGCTCAATCAATTAATTAAATCTCACCCTTGACGACTACCTAGTGAACCCGAATCCCTAGACTCTTTAATATTATTGTTATTCATCCTTTATTTACATTGCAATTAGTTGTTAGAAATCAAATCAAACAAACCCCCATAAAACGGTTACCTTTAGGACAAACTTAAATATAAACAAACTAGATAATCACCGCCTCCCTGTGGATTCGACCCTGACTTACCGCTAGCTGTTTTGTTAGTACTAAGCTAGGATTTATTTTGATTAAGGCAAACGATTGAAAATAACCTTATCAAATTTGGCGCCGTTGCCGAGGAGGCAACAATTGTTCTGTTTGTTTCTGTTTATTTTTGTCTTTTGTTTCAGGGAACTTCAGTTCCTTGAGACAGTTTTATCTTTTCTTGTTGTTTTCGTGTATGCCCAGGTCTAACAGGTTAGAGATCCTACCGTTTGATCCCAAGCCAGGAAAGACTTTTCGCTACAGACGAAAATTTCAAAGAGAAGTAAGTCAAGTGGAAGACTTGAGTACACTTGACTACGAGCGGTATACTTTCGCAGAAGACTCGTCCTTAGAAGAGGACACACTTATTTCTGTAGCTGTGACTTCTACAACACCAAAGATGCCTACATTAGCAAGTCACTCCGAACCCACGGTTGATTCTATTCCTAAAGGCTTCAAGATCCCTACCGTTGATAAGGGAAATTTTGAGATCAAGCCTTCTTACATAAGCTTGATAGAGAGGAATTTATTTCGAGGAAAATCAGGAGAGGACCCCGCAAAGCATATGGAGAAATTCGTTACTTATTGCTGTTCTATTCCTTTGACAGCTGGGGTGTCTCAAGATCAGGTCAAGCAAACTCTCTTCCCTTTCTCTTTGAGAGATGATGCATCTGAGTGGTTAAGGGACTTAGACATGGAGACCGACGCAATTACCAACTGGACTTCTCTAGCTCTTGCATTCTACAAGAGGTATTTTCCACCACAGAAAACTAATGCATTAAGAAGTTAGATTACAAGTTTTAAGCAAGGTCCTACTGAGGATTTTAATGAAGCATGGATACGGTTCAAAAGACTAGTGCAGTCCGTCTCTCACCATTGTTTTGAGATTTGGTTCCTTTGGAACCAGTTTTACAACGGGTTGTATGATGATCATAGAGCTTTACTTGATTCTGCTGCCAATGGGAGATTCCAAGATAACACCAATGCTGGTAATGCTTGGAAGTTGATTGATCAGATAGCTACTCACACAGCTGAGTATGGTAACCCCAGAGGAAATAAGAGAGAAAGTGGCTCAGATAGTGCGGTTGCGGCACAGTTGGAAGCCATACTGGCTCAAATAGCTGAATTGAAGACTACTCAGTCTTTGGGTAAGCAAGAGATGGTTCATATGGTTCAACTAGAAGTGTCCTGCGAGAGATGTGGGATAGATGGCCACACTGCGGCCAAATGTATGAGTACTATTGAGCAAGTTCATGCTTTCCAATCTTTCAAGCAAGGTACACTATATTCTAACTTCTTTCAAGTTCCTCAACAAGGTACCTATGTTATCCCTCCAAACTGTGGTAATCAACCACAAGGAGGTTATCAAAGGCCAAATCAAGGAGGTTTTCAACAATTTCAACCTCCTCCTCAAGCTCCAAGTAATGAAGTGTCGGAGTTAAAAGCTCTATTGCAACAAACTTTGATGATGCAACAAAAGCAAACGGCTCAAATCTCCGAACTTATGACTCATAACAAGATGTTGGATACTCAAGTTGCTCAAATGGCGGCTCAAAATCCTTCAAAACAGTTCGTCCTTCCTCCTCAAGGTAAATAAGCTCATGAGCATGTAAATGCTATTTCTTTGAGGAGCGGTACTACTTATAAGAGTCCGAATATACCCACTAATGAAGATGAGGTTCCTTATATGCATACTAAGGGATTGGGCAATTTAGAGCTTAGTGATGACGAAAAAGAAGCTGACGAAGTTGAAACACGAGCTGAAGATAAAAGCGAAAAAGACGAAACAGACGAACCTGCTAAGGTTCCTCGATCGAGTCCCCCCAGGCTCGATCGAGGAACTTCCATGCTCGATCGAGTCCTACCAAGGCTCGATCGAGGATCCTTCCTGGCAGCTGACGGTGTTTCGAAAGTTGATAATAAAGCCAAGCAAGCCGAGCCCATTACCATAGCACTATCTTTTCCGCATCGTCAGCAAAAGTCTAAGCTGGACAAGCAGTTTGGAAGGTTTATGGAAGTAGTGAAAAATCTTCAAGTGACTGTGCCATTTACTGAATTGGTAACTCAAGTGCCGGCTTATGCTAAGTTCTTAAAGGAAATTTTGTCAAAGAAGCGGTCTTTTAATGAAGTGGAGACTGCCGCGTTCACTCATGAATGCTACGCTGCATTGCAAGCCAATTCTCCACCTAAGCTTAAGGATCCAGGGAGTTTTTCTATTCCTTGTACTATAGGCCCTTTATCTATTGACAATGCTTTATGTGATTTAGGAGCGAGCGTTAGTGTCATGCCGTATAAAATTTGCAATCAATTAAACATGACTAAGCTTAAATGTACTAACATGACTATTCAACTGGCTGACAGGTCTATTAAGCTATAGCTGAAGATTCCAGTCGACTTTTTAGTGATAGATATAGCTGAAGATTCTCGTGTTCCTATTATTCTAGGACGACCATTCTTGCATACAGCAGGGGCGGTTATAGATGTTAGACATGGGAGTCTTACGTTCAACATTGGAGAGGATACTATCACTTTTGGTCTTGACAAAGCATCACGTCCTCCTAATTTAAAAGCTTCTTATCATATGATTAATGTCCTTGATCCTACTTTTGATGATTGATTGCTTTCTGTTTTGACAGGAATCCACCTGACGCCCCTGCTGATGCGTCATATTTATGGAGCAAGGAAGTGGATGAAATAGAGAGATTGATATATGGAGATGAACCTCCTCCGAGGTGGTTTACAATTTGTGATGAGAATGTTGACATTGAAGCTGAGTTGGATGCTTTAGAGGCAGAAATATTCAAAGAGAAGCCAATCAAAGTCTTTGATGAAGCTTCTATGACGGAAGAAGTGCCTTATCTCTCACCAAGTGAAGATGACATGAAGAATGATGAACATTGTTCATATTTTATAAACTTTGAGTTTGATGAGCCAGGACATTTTACATTATTTTTATTCTTTGCTTGGACTTTTTATTGGTGCTACTTATGTTTGTGTGTAGCACATGCGCTACTTTTTGATTTACTATTACGAGCTTTAACTTGTATTGATTATGATTCGTGTGCGCATTTGTTTTAAATGCAGATTTCTTGCTCGACAGTAGGTTCCTCGATCGAGTGTCATGGGGCTCGATCGAGTCACCTCGTCTTTTGGGTCAATAACGTAGCAAGACGATGATAGGATTTGCGAAGATGATTATTTACCCCTGTTTTACAGCTGGTTTGGGGGAATCATAAGCTCTTACCCGGTATTCTCTTCCCTTGTACCTTCTTTAATTGTATTATCTATTTCTTTTCCACTCCTTTTGTTAGTTGTGTCCTTTAGGTTGCTGGATTTGTGTGTGATTGCTATGCTGTAGGCGTCACAATGGAGACCCTGTGACATTTAGGTTTGGGGGAGGAGTTTATTTATGTTGTGTGATTTATTTCTGTTGTGTGCTTTTATATCAAAAATACATAAAAATTAAAAAATTTCAAAATACAAAAACATGTTTTATTTATTTATTTTAAGTTGAGTCTTGGTGAATTTAATAACTATGATGTTAAATTGCATTGTTTTTGCATTTGAATCCCAAATAGTTGTCCATGTACATTGTTTTGACTCGTTAGCCATGAAAACAAAGCTCATAATTCAAGTCTTAACCATATTGACATGCCTTATATGAAGGAAAAGTAGATCTATATACTTAACATATTCATATATGTTATAAATTAATTTGTCATAAAATTAACTAATGATCTTATGCATGCAAACAAATAAATAAAAAGAAGAAACATCCATTCTTACATTGGATTTTCGGTTCAAATGGGCACAAGAGAGATCACCTTTCTCTCTTGTTCTTGAGCTTTCCTTTTGGATGAACAAAGACCCAAGTGTAGGATCTCTCCCAAGGATTTATACCCAAAGCTTTCTCTTAATAAAATTAATATTATAGTTACTAGTACAATATTAATCTTGTATGAAAATTGACCCAAAATAATTTTGGTCTTAGTCTCTAAAAACCGGTTTAGAGAGAAGAGAAGAGGAAAGTATTTTTATCTTTCTAAAATTCTTATTTTGGATGAGTAAAGAATGAATTGCACTAACTACATTTTTAGTGTATTATTAGGTGAAATAAGATGAAAAACCAAAATGGTTTTTCATCTCAAAAACCGGTGGGCAGGAGGGGCAAAGGGAGCCAATGCATGCCTTTGTTTATCTTCACAAGGTAAACTAGGGTTGCATGGCTACTAAAGCAAGTAATCATTATGTTTAACACTTATAATATAAACACAATATTTAGCCTAAACCCCTCTTAATTTCGGTACATAAGATAATATGGATTCCATATTATTTTTGTCAATTTGTCAATATGTCACATGTCATATGTAACATAAATTTGTTATGTATTTTTAACATGTTAAAAATCAACGTATTAATAAAAATACGTCATATACAAAAATCAACTTAGTAATTCATAATTACTTGTACCAAAATATTTCTCCAATTATAAATCACAATAAATTGTATGTATAATAATTCATTCAAATTTAATTGTTTCCTTAAACAATAATTTCATCTGAGTAATGATACAATTTAATTACTCAGACCGTATCTCATTTAATCAAATTTCAATGTGATACGTAAATTTTTACTTCCAAAATCGTCCGTCAATTTTCAAGTAATTTAATTAACTCGTAACGCTATACGATTAATTAAATGATCAATTAAGAGTGTTGCCCTATAGGTATGACCTAGGGGGTCAACTGATCACCACCGTCGCACGACAGTAATGTCAAACTCTAGTCAGCCAATCATTACCGATATATGTTGACCAGTTGACAGTAAAAATTACTTCCCAATTGTATTCTTTATAATGAGATTTAAACATGTGATCATCAGGATCAACAGTCGTGATCACATTATTGTCGGAGGACACATATTCCAACAATCTCCCACTTGTCCTCGACAAGTGTGCGTCACCAATTCTCTTGTTCTATTACTATCTCCCACTCAATGCAAGGTGTCTTTCAGGTCGTACTTGCAAGTGATCATATCGAGAGTGGTTTCCTCGATCTGGAGAATAACTGATTGACCGGATTTATCCACCATGGATACATTCCGAGCGTGGCCACGCATTTCCAGTTCATTACTCCTCGAGTGGCCCTGAGATATTGTTATAACCCTGACTAAGGATGGACAATTCCTATCGCACTCATTCCCTTCGACTAGCCACAGCCATCATAACCCAAAATATGCCCATTTGACCCCATTTACGAAGGTCGTAGTAACACAAATCAAAGTTAATCTGAAACTGTGCCATCTTAGGCGAATAGTCTTTAGTCAAAAGAATCGACTCATTTGAATACTATAGCAGCTCTCGCCACGACCAGGCTATATAAATTTGCCAGAACTCTATAAGCGGTCATTAGGCCCGGCAAAATGTTCCTAACAGTCCGCCTATGTGATCGACTAGTCATTCTCATATGACTCTATGGCACTTGAACTTCCCATCAATCGCATCACACTGTAGTCACTTTGAGACGTCACCTCATGTAAGTAACTATGGGCAAATACAATGTTAATCCATGTTCACTTTAACGGGGTTCAATTGTCTCTACAACCCGTTTGGATATAACAATGTATAAGGTGAGTTAATAATAACTCAAACGACAAATGTCGACATCACACTCGGGTAGTCAATACCATATTACAACCTTGTGATGCATATCGTAAGTGTAAACACTTATTGATTGCAATAGAAGTTTAACATGCCATGTGTCCATGTGTTCAAACTTCTTACACTTGCATTTTCCTTTACATTCATGTTCTCTCTCAAAGCATGAATCTTACCAAGTACAATTTAAGGTTCCCGACCTTGGTTTCGGTTCTTTAACTTGAAAGAACTTCCTTATCGATTATCACATAACGAACGAATTTGTGATGAATGATATAACTTGTACTAATCAAGTACTCCATCCACACACAATGCACTAGGTATATGTTTTGTAGAGTCTTACAACAATTTTCCAAGACGATTGGTCTAGCACTTCTCACAAGTTCTAGCATATTAGGAAGGATTAGTTTTGAATAACTTCTTATTCAACTAAGTATCTTTCCAATAACCTCTTATTTCTCCTTTTGATTTGAAAAGTTTAGGATTTTCATAAATCTTTACGTGTGTTCGAACTTTCTATAATATGTGCAACCTCTTAACACATAATAGAGTATTCCGTCAAACACCGAAATCGTTCATCGGATTCTACTCGAGAATTCATGACGTTTCTATTATGGCTTATCAATGAATCATCATGCTCTTATGCATATGATTCATAATTGGACATGTGCATGATTATTCTAATGGCGGAAACATTAGTTACTAATAATCATGAGATCAACCGTTCATAGGTTCAATGAACGACCATGACTGCTAATGGCAATTCCATTTTCATCTACATGAATAACCTATGTGAATGTTGATACGATGTGTATCTCTTAATACTAATCCAATATTTCTTGATGTAATTGGATTCATCATAGTCCAAATTCATCCAGAATTGAAAACTCAAATACTTCTTTATGAAAGAAGATATTAGCTCGTCATTCCTAATGAGTAATGAGTTGTAAACATTCAGAGGATGACAGCTCCCACTAAATCCCATGTCTTCACATGATAATTTGTAAACTCCCACTTAATTCCACATGTTTCGAAATTGATTACTCAATTGAACACATTTCAAAATTTGGAATGCATGTTGCTTTGCAAAGTTATTAAGATGAAACCATATATGTTCCCATCATATCCTTTCAAAATTCCTATTTCGAAGAGGTCTCATTTTAACCTTATGGAAAGAGATTTTAAATCTCTAACACACTCATGTCATAATGATGTGTGACAATGTCATTTATTAAATATGAGTAATATCTAATACACATCCTTCAAAATATCCCTTTTAGAAGGAGGTTTAACCAATTCATTTTCACAATGAGGTTAAGTAATGACATCTGCGTGGTTTAAAACTTTGGCTATTGAAGATATCGGTATATCAATCCTTGCACCCTCTAGTCATAAATATCGCTTATTACTAGGATGTTACATTGATTCATTTAGGCTCTTAAGTAAATCTCAAGGTTGAAACTATTGGTCAAAAATTTCATAAACTTAGTCAAAACTCTAGTTAAGACTTTACATTAGTCATTTTGTTCCAAAACTTTCTTTGCGTGTAGTTATCTTAAGAATATGTTCTTTCGATTACTTCACTTGGTCTCTTTAGTCATATAGAACTTACTTGAGACCATAGATCTCATCTATTTGGTATACTATGTGAATAGATATACCCTTCATTCAAATCATTCTACCTTGCGTAGATCTCATTTACACAAGTACATAAATTTTTCTTGCCTCGTGTGTTGTGTCCTCATTTTTCTCCCACTCTATCTTTAGAATAAATACACTATAGATTCAAAGATAGCATATGAGACACAAATAATGATGTTGAAGTTATAAGGAGAACTATCTCATAGATTGACTAATAGTTTTAGATTTCATATGTGTACTTGGTGATTGACATACCTTTAAGAGAGTTCATAGACTCAAAATTACTTTATAAATGATCATACACAAGCCTTAAGCATGTGGACATATAATGAAACCCGTCATTAAATTTGTCTATTAGATCACTTTAAGTTATATGTTTCTAAGAACAAGCATTTAAACATAAATTTTAGAACAAAAGGATAAAATGATAAAACGGGTGACTTGGGTTGCAAACCAAGTCACCATTATCCAAAATACAACCTATTATCCAAAATACCTTTCCATGTCGAACACGGAAACTTAAGGTTCTAAAATCCAAAACATAATTTAAAATAAGACAATGAAAAGCAAAGCTCCATGAAAGCTATCCCTAGCTTCTTGATGGTTTCTCATGCTTGCTTTTCCTTTCCCTTGTCTTTGCTTGGTGGAGGCCCTATTTTCAATAAAAAGGGAGATACATTATCACAACTTTGTATCATAATACCATAGTTGAATTAGAAACATAAAAGAAAGGATAGTCATTTACCTACTGGAGTAATCTTTCCAGCCTTAATATCACCAAGGTATTTGGAACAATTTCTTTTCCAATGTCCCATACCATTACAATAATGGCATTTGTCAAGAGGACCCTTCTTGATTTTTGAAGTGCTAGCTTCACAAGTCCTAGCTTTGGTGAATGTGGGAGCTTGTTTCTTACCCTTCCTCCCATTCTTCTTGAACTTCCCCTTACTCTTAGTGCTTATGTTAAGCACATCCTTGGGTGGGTTCACATTTAACCCCATGTCTCTTTCGGCTTGCACAAGTAACTTGTGCAATTCTTCAAGAGACACATCCTTGTCTTGCATGTTAAAATTCACCCGGAATTGAACATATGCTTTGACTTTGGACAAGAAGTGTAGAATCCTATCTACAATGAGTTCTTTGGGGATTTCAACCTTTTGAATTTTCAAGGTCTCGACAAGCTCCATGAGTTTGAACACATGAGGGCTAACCTTTTGGCCCTCTTTGAAGTCGAGATCAAAGAATGCCGCGGCCGCCTCATATTGGACGATCCGCGGAGTTTGTGAAAACATTGTCACAAGCTTGGAGTAAATCTCATTAGCATTGCCCATTTTAAAGGCTCTCCTTTGGAGATCCGCCTCCATCGCAAATATCAAGACATTTTTCATTGCGGCGGACTCCTTTTGGTAAGCCTCATATGTTTCCCTAGTGGCGGCGGTCGACCTAGTAGTAGGTTCGGGTGGAGAGGTCTCGGTAAGGTAACGAAGCTTGTCGTCACCTTGGGCGGCCAATTTGAGTTGGGCATCCCAATCGGAGAAATTTGACCCATTCTTTTCAAGTTTACATCGATCCATGAAGGATCGGAGCCATGATGAACTAGCGAGAGGCGTGGCGTTAGGGGTTGGTGTTGCCATTTGTTATGAGAAAAAGAAGTGGTCTACAAAACAAGATAGAAGGAGTAAAACAAATGTCGTTTTAATAAAAATACTCGTAAAAATGTATGATTTAAACAAGTTTTATGCATTTTTCTAGTGACCTCTACCCAACTAGATAAATGATTCCAAGACCCAAATTCATATCGACTTAGGCACGGTATGGCCGATGAAACCTTTATCAATATAACTCGGTGGATTAACGTTTTAATCGATTCTACTTTTAGAACTCTTGGTTGATAAAATTACTCTAATAATTATCTATAGCCCAAAACACATCCGACAAGGGCACGGTATGGCCGATGAAACCCTTATCGAAAAACTTTTGTTGAGTTCAATCCAAATTTCGAATAAATGTGTCCATGATCCAAATCCACATCAATTTAGGCACGGTATGGCCGATGAAACCCTCATTAACATGAACTCGGTGGATTAACATTCATCACCCACTTCCCCTACGTAACAAGGTTTGTACCCCGGTAGGGCCGAGTGCACTCCCTCGCGAAATAGGTTTTCATGGTTTCTACTATTTGGTAAGGCTATGTCTCAATTAATTGTTTTAGCGAGAGGTCATGTCAATTTATTATCTATCACGTTTTAAGTGAACTAAAGCGGTGAACTACGATAATTCTAATTGACACGGTCGATAAACTCGATAAAGAAGATGCGTGTTTTAGTTATGGCGATTTAGCGATGCATGTGACATAAAATAAAATGCAAGCATAAAATAAATAAATTCTAGTATGGCCTTTCCTAAAATAGAAAAACTATTTAACTATTACATATTCGGAAACCAACTCCATTGGTCCCTTGAACTTCGGTTGTGGCACGCATCTCGAGGTAACAACGTCTTTATGTATCGCCATCTTGAAGAAATCCATCTTTGGGAACTCCGAGATAAAATAAATTACATAGCAAATTACATAATTTCCTATTATACATTTGTAACTAAAATAAATAAAATAAATCTATTAAATTACAAAACGGTGATAGGAGATCACAATAAAATTACAACCGAATCGATATTCCCATACATTTCGGGAAATACCAATTAAAACTAAGGCCATACTAAGTAAAATTACATAATTTAAAATTATGACAATCATAAAGAAAATGCAGCATTATAATATGTATGAACATGCCCAATTTTATGCTAAATCGCCTTTAATTAGCCAATATCGTATATTACTCGGTTTTTACAGATTTGCGTGATTTCAACATTTTATAATCACAAAAATTACATAAATTCATATTTATGCATAAGTTAATTACCCTAACCTCTTAGGACTCAAAATTTAGTCTTCACTAATTATTTGACCATAATTAACTCATATTTACAAAATTGTTCATTAATGGACCAAAAATTACAAAAATAAGCTATAAACTTCAAATAAATCACAAATTTCAAATAAATTCAAAAGTTGAAATTTTAAAATCATGAACATTCTGGAAAAAATACCATGACACTCATAATGTTCAAAACCTTAGGTTAAAAAATTTTGAATTTTTTCGGAAAAACAATGTTGCGGTTTATCGGTTTTAACTAAAATAATCATAAAAACATGTGAAAAATTATATACATCAATTTTTCAATTTTAGATCTGAAAAAGATAATAAAATGCAACATATAACGTTTTTCTTTAGTCATATATTATGTTTTATTAATTTTTCACTAATAATGTCACTATTTATGCTATTTTTCTTCAAAAATCCATAAATCATGCAAAAAGACTTCACTATAGCCTATTATTTTACACACATCTTATAAAATTTCATGTGACAACATACTAAATTTCTATGACCAGATTCGAAATTTATCTCATATTAATCTATTTTTCACCTAAATCCGAATTTAATAATGAAAAATCCATTTTTCGAGCATAATAAGTCCAAAAATTATGAAACTTTACAGGTTATCTCAAAATAATATATGTGACAACATATCCAAAAATCACTGGAAAATTCGAAGTATAGCTAATTTTAGACCGAAAATGACATTTTTACTCATAAAATCATATTTAAATGCCATTATTGTATAATATGAACAATAAAAATCCGTAAATTAACCAAAATATCCTAAAAACATTTTAGGACCAGAAATTTTAACATGCATGAATTAATCTCGTGATATATCATAATAACACAAATTATACAAGTTTTATATGTTAATCTTTATAACTCGGAAAAACTTTTAACCGATTTGCATGCAAACAACCATGGCTCTTGATACCGATTGAAGGAAAAGTAGATCTATATACTTAACATATTCATATATGTTATAAATTAATTTGTCATAAAATTAACTAATGTTCTTATGCATGCAAACAAATAAATAAAAAGAAGAAACATCCATTCTTACATTGGATTTTCGGTTCAAATGGGCACAAGAGAGATCACCTTTCTCTCTTGTTCTTGAGCTTTCCTTTTGGATGAACAAAGATCCAAGTGTAGGATCTCTCCCAAGGATTTATACCCAAAGCTTTCTCTTAATAAAATTAATATTATAGTTACTAGTACAATATTAATCTTGTATGAAAATTGACCCAAAATAATTTTGGTCTTAGTCTCTAAAAACCGGTTTAGAGAGAAGAGAAGAGGAAAGTATTTTTATCTTTCTAAAATTCTTATTTTGGATGAGTAAAGAATGAATTGCACTAACTACATTTGTAGTGTATTATTAGGTGAAATAAGATGAAAAACCAAAATGGTTTTTCATCTCAAAAACCGGTGGGAAGGAGGGGCAAAGGGAGCCAATGTATGCCTTTGTTTATCTTCACAAGGTAAACTAGGGTTGCATGGCTACTAAAGCAAGTAATCATTATGTTTACCACTTATAATATAAACACAATATTTAGCCTAAACCCCTCTTAATTTCGGTACATAAGATAATATGGATTCCATATTATTTTTGTCAATTTTTCAATATATCACATGTCATATGTAACATAAATTTGTTATATATTTTTAACATGTTAAAAATCAACGTATTAATAAAAATACGTTATATACAAAAATCAACTTAGTAATTCATAATTACTTGTACCAAAATATTTCTCCAATTATAAATCACAATAAATTGTATTTATAATAATTCATTCAAATTTAATTGTTTCCTTAAACAATAATTTCATCTGAGTAATGATACAATTCGATTACTCAGACCGTAACTCATTTAATCAAATTTCAATGTGGTACGTAAATTTTTACTTCCAAAATCGTCCGTCAATTTTCAAGTAATTTAGTTAACTCGTAACGTTATACGATTAATTAAATGATCAATTAAGAGTGTTGCCCTATAGGTATGACCTAGGGGGTCAACTGATCACCACCGTCGCACGACAGTAATGTCAAACTCTAGTCAGCCAATCATTACCGATATATGTTGACCAGTTGACAGTAAAAATTACTTCCCAATTGTATTCTTTATAATGAGATTTAAACATGTGATCATCATGATCAACAGTCGTGATCGCATTATTGTCGGAGGACACATATTCCAACATTATATTGATTAGATTTGACACAATTACGTTGGTAAACTACTTAAATTCTGAGGTCTATAGAGCTTCCTAGGCCAGGAACATCAAATACTGGTCTCATTGTCAATTAGGCTTGAGTGTGGTTTCTCCTTGTGGAATATGTAATATCAAATTGCATAAGTGTGATATTGATTTCTTGATACTTTTATTGCTTTCATTTGACTAAGTACATGTGAATAGACGATTCTTATCGTTCAAATAAGCCTTACATTACTGGTCGGACTCAGAGCTATATTCTATTTTTCGGAACAATTGTCGTTGGAAGCACCTAGACCAAAACACAATTTATAACTTCACAAACAACTCTAAAATTAGCAAAGAGGCAAGTAAAGGTCGGATCCCAAGGGACGGGAATTGAGATGAGATTTCTATTGAGACTAGTGGTGTCTTAGGGGTGTCATAATTTGGGTTGATGTAGAAGGTCACTAAACTAAATAGCAATGAAAGTAAATAAGCAAGATGAATTGAAAGGGTTGTAAACAATTGATAAAAAGCACCAGGGTGTCATGGGGTCATAGGGGATTCATGGAAATTGATCATACAAACATGTTCTCAAATTATAAGCAAGCAATTATTGTTGTGATGGATTGAGTTGGGTTATATCTTACAATCCTAGGAAAGTTTGGGTCCCGGAGCCGAATCGATTAGATTGTACAACACCTACAAGTCGACTTAGTCTTCCCTACTCAACAACATGCATGGTCTAATGAGACTAGAGTTGGTTTATGTCTTACAAGTCTCATTGAAAAGATAAGTGATGGTTGTAAATGCAAGGATTCATAGGCTTAGCATTTCATCAAACATAACATGTGCATGAGTTGAGATCAAAACAAGCAAGCAAATAAACCATGAAAGCATATTAATTTAAGCATGAATCATTCCCCATGTTGGTTTCCCCTAATTACCCATTAACCCTAGCTATGGAACTACTCACTCATTATCATGTTGAACATGCTAGCAAGGTTGTCAATCATACCAACAAAGTGAAACATGATGAACAAATGAAAGTAATTAGCAATAATTAAAAAGGGATTAAGAGAATTATACCTACTAATGATTCCAATAATAAAGCAATGAATAATAGAAGTACTTGATGCTTGATTGAGAGGTTGTCAATCTCCCAATATTAACCCAAATAATCTTCAATTACCCAAAATAAAGGATGAACAAGAGAGAGATTAAGGAAATAAAACTTATATTAAAACTTGATTAATTGTTGATTACAAAACTAAAGAGAGATTTGATTGATATTAACTACTCTAAGAATTGATAAGAAGAACATCCTCTTCTAATTAGACTAATGGGGTATTTATAGTGGAAATTAGGTGGATGCATTAGGGGTTAACTAAGGGCTTAAATGACGATTAAGTCCCTACTTAGGGAAACGTCGGTATTTTCTGAAGGAAGGGCATCTTTCTTGAAGCTTGAAGAAACGGATTTGCGCTGTCTTGGAATCCGTGCGTCTTAGGCACGGGACGGCCGGATTCCTGTGTCTCTGCCCGGGCGTCTTTGGGAGAAGACGGGCGTCTTCTGGGTGCTGCTGCCCGGGCGTCTTTGATGGAAGACGCACGGATTGGGGTCCTGGGGACGGGCGTCTTCAGGGCAATCCGCACGGGTTGCTGCTCAGCCTTGTTTCTTCTTCTTTTCTTCCCTTTTCTTCATAAAATCCTTGGGGATTTCCTTGGGGATGCAAGGATCTTTCCTCATCATTGCCCAACTACTATAATATGTACAAAGGCCTTCTAATCTTGTCTCTCCTTGATGCTTGGTCATTGGATTCAATCAATTTAGTCTCATTTTGCCATGAAAATGCAAGGTTTGCACTCCTTTCCTACCAAGGACACAAAACCTCAAAGAATATGCAAAACAAAGAACTAAAGACAATAAATGACCCAAATATTCACTAAAAATCATGGGAACAAGGCTAATTCGGGGACTAAATGTGCGCTAATTATGGTCACATCAAATATCCCCAAACCGAACCTTTGCTCGTCCCGAGTAAAGAGGTGACAAAGATTAGGACCATTATTTAAACTAACCTAATAGCATAGCCGACATGAGACAATTAGCGGGTCTCACTCCGCCCCTTCAACTCACAACAAGACAACCATGAGGTAGGATGCCTTCTTGCAAGGCAAGGTGGGTCTTGCCAAAATGGCGACACATCCAAACATTAAGCACACAAAATCAAATAATGGATGCATCTACAAAAGGAATAGCCACTTCCTCATCAAGTGGCGGAGGCAACTAAAAGAGAACAAATTTAAGAGCATATATTCCGTCACAAATACTAGTTCAACAAATTACTAAGGCTAAGAGGATGGCACTAAATCACCTCCAAATGGTGTTAAACTAGACTACTTTCGTCCTCAATTTCCAAATACTTTCGTCAAGAGCGATCGGATGGTTATGGAATGATGATCCCCATGATGCTAGTAGCATATGACATGACAAGTCTCGAGTTCTCTACAAAGGTAAAGGTCATGGATCGTCCCAAGCTCGACAAAGTGGCTTGACAAAAAGGCTTTTTGGGAATGAAATGCTCAAATCGTTATAAACAAGGGTGGATATGACTAGCATTCAAAATTTGACCTCATTCAACTTTCACATTTCAAAAATTAGA
Source organism: Silene latifolia (assembly GCF_048544455.1). Taxonomy (NCBI): domain Eukaryota; kingdom Viridiplantae; phylum Streptophyta; class Magnoliopsida; order Caryophyllales; family Caryophyllaceae; genus Silene; species Silene latifolia. The sequence goes on from NC_133538.1 coordinate 353,882,778, forward strand.
GATGGGGGTTGTCCCTTCCGTGCTAATGTCCTTTGCTTTTGCCCATCGCTTATTAGGCAACCGGTTAACCTCTAGACAATAACTTTTCGGGGTGATAGTCACTCTATCTCTGAGCGGTTGAATTCACAACCGTGTGGGGGCCCAATTCAATGGATCCCTCTCCAAAGCACATCGAAGTGGTACGCCTCCATCAAAACAACTAAAATTCTCAATATTTCAACATTTCATAACATTTGAGGTTTCCTTGGCAATAAAACGTTTCCACATACAAAATCTTTGAAATGAGCACTTCAAACTTATTGATAGAAAGTATTTTTGGGTTGCCATACCACAAGGTCAATCAAGGTCACCTAGACAAGTTAACCAAGTCCACATCGCATCACGGGGTTGGATAGGTGACTCACATGCAAACCCTTGACTAGGCCTTGGGTCATGGGTCAAAAGACACTAGTGTGACAATATCTAGGGTGTTTTACAACCATTCTAGTAGGCGAAGTCTTAAGTTGAAAAAGTATTTGTAATGGCTTAGTTTCTCTTGTCAAAGTTCTCAATTAGGCACTTTTTCAAAATATTTTATCTAAATGTAACTAAATGCCATGATGCAACTATTATATACATCCTAATGTGAGTGATTCTACCAACTAATATGACATATAAACTAAATGCAAGTCCTAAGTTCACATTGTTATACCGCATCAATCAAAATAAAGCCACATAGTCATTAACATAAAGAGGAAAAAGGAGATTGGAAAGATCATACCATGCGGTCTTCAATATCCTCATGTCTCGGATGTGGCGTAGTCGATCAATGTGAACAAGGGTAGAACAAACACAATATATACAATAATATATACACGACTACACTACAAAGGAAAAGAACTTGTTTTTGGTTTTTCAATTTTCAAATTTTTATGGTTTTTCGAAATTTTTCAATTTTTTTTGGATTTTTGAATAAAAGTTAGATTAGAATTCCCCATCCCCACACTAATATGGGCATTGTCCTCAATGGCCAAAATGATGGGAAATTATGCAAACATGATGCATGATTTCTACACTAAATGCAAGCTACACTAATCTACACTACATGATGCATGGTTTTTGTTTATGACGGAGAGGATAATTTAGATTACCTCCCATTGTGTATGTATGTACTTCCCCAAACCGAGTTAGACATTATTGCTAATGTCCTAAGGTTGGGTGTAGTTCATGCACACACTATGCAATGCATGAAACTAATTTTGTCATTTTGGATTTTTAAAAGGTGGGAACAATAAAATTAGAACACCTCAATGGGGCCGAGGTGTTAGTCCTCTATGGTGCTAGGACTACTCCAACAATGATCAAGATTAATAAAATACAACAAAGAGAGAAGTAGACAAACCTCAAGAGGGTAGGAGCCTCCAAAGCTTGCTAATCTTTCATCATATCATCACTATCATCATTTTCCTCACTAGAAGTGGACTCATCACCACTTCCCTCTTCACTTTGTTGTTCACCTTGCTCATCATCCTCTTCTTATTCTTCTTCACTAGCCTCTTCATCAATGTTATCATCAACCTCTTCATCACTGACAACCTCATTATCACTCGGAAACTCACCCCTAGATGCACTCGGAAAGAAGACTTCCCTATCCGCCCAACTAGGTAAAGGACAAGAAGGGTCAAGTAGTCCTTGCCTAGCTAAGTGAAGGAGGGGTGGATATTGGGCTAAGTAAACATCTTCCCGGTCCTTGAAGGCTTGCTTGTGCATCTCTTGCATAAGAAGAGTCACATAATCTTTGCTTGCTTCAACACCTTCGGGCTTGAACTCTTGGTACTCGAAAGGATAGGGTGGTGTGATAATGGAAGAGGAGGGCATTTCAATTTCACCCTTTTGTTGTCGGATAATGTATTCGGCCTCTTTTGAAAGGGGAAGGAGATAGTTGGTCCGGTGGACACTTAAACGACAAATCTTCGAAGGCAAAGTAAAAGATCTAGCCTCACTAGTGAGCCATCCATACTTGGTGTCAAGAGGGTTATGAGAGACCCACTTGTACTTGTTTATCATAGTATCAATATCAATGAGATGACCACCCTTCTTTGCCTCATACTTGCTATCCTTGTTGAAGTTAGGATCAAAGTATTTAGCCAAAAGAGTGACTAGACCTCCATTCACAATGACGGTAGTGCCCTGCTTCCCACAATCAACATTTAGCCATCTATCCACCAAAAGTCTTAGAGAGTTGAAAGGCTTGGTGAATTCCCTTCCAATGTTCAAGGCCGACTCAAGAAGAACAAAATCGAGTTTGGTGAAATGGTTGGTGTCTTTTCTTGCAATGATGGTGTTCCCTACAAACTTGTGCCATACTCTAATGCCCGGATAGTGGACTAATAGAGCGCGACTAGCATGAAAGCTCTCAAATTTCCTTCCGGAAATCGCCTCCCAAAGAGGGTCAGGGTCATATTTGCCAACATTCTTGAAATAACTCGGTGAATCACTAAGACCCAAAGCTTTACCCATTTCCTCAAAGGAGATGCGCCTACTAACATTAGCTAGGCAAAACTCGATGGTTTCCATGGTCTCAACCTTGTTAACTTTCAAAGAACTCAAAAATTCTAAGGTAAGGGAGGGGTATGTCAATTCTTTTGTTGTAAACAATTTCTCCAACCCCATGGCTTTAAATAAGGCTCTAGTTTGCTCAAGGACACCCAACTTATCTAAGGCATCTTCACAAATAAACTTGGTGGAAAGAAATGATTTACTAGCAAACTTGGCAAAAGTGTCCCTATGGGATTTGGAAATGAAAATTACCTCCGGATAATTCGAAAGTTGAGCAATTTCCGGAGTAGTAGATGTTGTTGCTTCCATGGAAGGTTGTTGTTGTTGCACCTCCAAGTTTGGGCTAGCTACCACCATAGCCAATGCTTTCTTTGCTTGAAGACTCTTTTGTCTTGATGAGAGTGCCTTTGCCTTTGCCTTTGTTGCTTTTGTTGCTCCCTTTGTCTTTGCCATTGATGAATAAACCAAGAAAAGAGTGAAAATCTTCAATTTCTAGTGCACCCAAATCAATTTAAAGATGAAAGGCTTTGCCTTTATGAATTCAAAAATCGACTCAAAGGTTGAAGATTTTGTGCTTGGTTTTGATTTTTGTTGAAAGAGGAGTGATTAATTTGTTGTTAAAAGGATGTTTTGATTTGATTTTGGTGAATGTTGTTGAGGAATCTTGTTTTTGTAATGGAGAGGATGAGGGTTTTGGAGTTATGGGGTTTATGGGTAGTGTTTTGAATGAAGGAATGAGGAAATGAATGTGGGATGGGGTTTATAATAAACCCGAAAAATTTGAAATGCAGAGGGAAGACGGGCGGATTTCTTTCGGGATGCCCGGATTCTGTCTGGATGGGCTTCAGGAATTCTCGCCTAAAGACGGGCGGTTTGCAGCAAAGACGGGCGGATTTGAAAACACGGGACGAGCGTCTTTCAGAGAAGACGGGCGGATTCCTTTCCAGGGATTTTTCTTGTTTTCCTCAACCAAAATGACGGGCGTCTTCCCTTGCAGGACGGGCGTCTTTATGAAGACGGCCGGATTCTACTGCAGGACGCCCGGATTTGCTAACAGTCACAAAATTTCAGAAATTCAGCTCAGAAGGACGGGCGTCTTCTGCCCAATATGCCCGGATTGTCTGAAGACGGGCGGATTCTCTTGAAACCGTTCGGGTTCTACCCCTTTTACCCGGATTCAGTTCCATCCGTGTACTTGCATATCCCTTGTCATTTTTCATTCTTCAAAATCTCGTGTTCTTCATTGTGGGGGCACTACTAAGGCATGAATAGCCTAGGCAATTCCTATCCCCACACTAAGCTAAAGCACTACACATCAATTGAAATTATTAGTCTCTCCCTCACTTTTCTCAAACATGATAATTATCTTGATCAAAGTATAAAAATCCAAAAATAACAAAAATGCGATTCAATAATTAAAATGCGAGTTAGGGAGTTAGAAATATTTACAAATGGTGGTTTAGGGAGGACTCCACCAAACTCTCATTCTTGATGAGATGTCAAGGGGGCATGTCCAAGGTGTTGTTGATGTTGCTCAACACCTTGAAAAAGTAATCAAAAGCTTGTTCATTGTCGTTATAAAGTTCTTCAATAGATCTTTGCCCTTGTTGTCGGTCTTGATCGATAGCATTACCAATGTAGGGATTGAAAATCTCTTCAAACTTATCGTCCCAAAGACCACAAACTTCGTCTACTTGATCACTAAAGATCTCTTGAGTTGATAGATACAACTCTCCCATTATCTTGTTTTGGCCAATGAGGCCATCCTCTTGTTTGTTGCTTGACTTTGGTGAGCTTTGCAAGCTCTCCTTGTTACAATTCACTTGCTCTTTGAATGGAGCATTTTCAATTTTCTTCTTCCATTGGAGTTCCGACTTCTTCCTATCATCCTTCCGGCTATAATGATCGATCATAAAACATGGTTCATGTAAACGGGGAGCTCTCATGGTCTTGTCAAGATTGAAAGTTATACTCTCATCTCCCACTTCTAGAGTGAGCTCTCCATGTTTCACATCAATCACCGCACTCGCGGTGTGTAAGAAAGGTCTTCCTAGAATGATTGGAATGTTGGAATCTTCTTCCATATCAACAATGACAAAGTCCACCGGGATGAAAAATTTCCCAATTCGTACGGGAACATCTTTCCATATCCCTAATGGTGTCTTCGTCGATCTATCGGCCATTTGGAGTGTGATATTGGTGCATTTAAGCTCTCCCATCCCCAACCTTTTACTCACCGAGTACGGCATAACACTCACACTAGCCCCTAGATCACATAAGGCTTTGTTGATTGTGGTGTCGCCAATGGTACACGGTATTGAGAAGTTTCCCGGATCCTTGAGTTTTGGAGGTGAACTCCCTTGAAGTATTGCACTACTCACCTTAGTGAAGGCGATAGTTTCAAGCTTCCGGATCGACTTCTTCTTTGTGAGGATGTCTTTCATGTATTTCGCATAGGCCGACACGTGATTGATTAATTCCGTGAAAGGAATTGAGACTTCCAAATTCTTCACAATTTCCATAAACTTTCCAAGTTGGTCATCAAATTTGGGCTTGGCTTGACGACTTGGGAAAGGAAGTCTAATCACAATGGGCTCCTTCTCCTTGACCTTGTCTTCATTTTTCTTTGAAATTTCTTCCTTTGATGATTCTCCATCTTTGGAGTTTTGCATAATTTCTTCCTTATCACTAGCTTCCACAACTTCATCCTCAACTTGCTTCTTCTGTGCTTCATACCTTGTACCACTTCTCAAGTGAATGGCACTAACCGTTTCATGTCTTGGGGGATTACTTTGAGGTGGTAATTGCCCCTTTTGTCTTTGTGAGCTTGAAGATGCTAGTTGAGTTAATTGGGTTTCTAACATTTTGGTGTGAGCTAGGATGTTGTTGATGGTGGTTTCCTTTGCTTGACTATCTTTTTGCATTTGAGTGAAAAATTCTTGTTGATTCTTTTGCATTTGGAGGACCACTTTTTGAACATCAAAACCTTGGTCATTTTGTTGATTGTATGGATTTTGATTTTGGTAACCTTGGTTTTGGTTGTAAAAGGGTCTTTGATTTTGGTTTCTCATGGGAGGTGGGGTGTATGCTGTTTGAGGGTTTTGAACATTTTGGCTTTTGTATGAGAGATTTGGATGGAATTTGGTGTTTTCATTGTAATAGTTGGAATAAGGGGTACCACTCTTGTATGCTTGGAAAGCATTCACTTGTTCATTTGTTCCCCTACATTCACTTGAGTCATGTCCCAAAGTTCCACAATTCTCACATATCCCACTTGGGATTGATGAAGATGCCGTCATGGCATTAACATGATGCTTTGGTGATTTTGAGGCTTCTTCAAGTCTAGCCATAGCCTTTTCAAACTTCAAATTGATGGTATCAATGTGAGCACTAAGTTGAGCACCCAATTGAGTAATGGAGTCCACTTCATGCTTTCCTCCTCTAGTAGCCTTGCGAGGTCTACTATATTGTGAGTTATGGACCGCCATTTCCTCAATTTTGTTCCAAGTTTGATTGTCATCAACTTCGGTGAACATTCCATTTGATCCCATGTTGAGAATGTTCCTTGAATCTTCATATAGACCGTTCCAAAATTGTTGTACCAAGAACCACTCGCTAAGTCCATGGTGAGGACATGAGCGACAAATTCCTTTGAACCGCTCCCAAGCTTCATACAAAGATTCTTCATCCCTTTGCTTAAAACCCGTAATTTGAGCTCTTAGCATGTTAGTCTTTTCCGGTGGGTAGAATTTTTTGTAGAAAGCTAGAGCCAACTTTTTCCAAGAATTAATTCCTAGAGTGGCCTTATCAAGGCCCTTCAACCATTGTTTCGCGGTGCCAATTAGAGAAAAGGGAAATAAGACCCATCGAATTTGGTCTTGAGTTACACCGGTTTGAGAAATCGCATCACAATAGTCACAAAAGGTCTCCATATGAGAGTGAGGGTCTTCACTAGGCATCCTCCCAAATTGGCTCCTTTCGATTAATTGGATAAATGCGGATTTGGCAATGAAATTTCCGGTTAGATGTTGTGGTGTGGGAGTACCATTGGGTAGGTTCTCCTCGGTGGGTACGGAATGTGATGAAAACTTAGGCATTGTGGGTTGATTTTGTGTTGTATTTTGTGTTGGGTTCTCCTCACCTTCTCTTGAAAAAGGGTTGATGAACTCAATAGTTGGTTGAATATCTACAACCTCACTAATACCTCTCAAATTTCTCCTAGCAAGTCTTCTATTGGTTGTCAAAGTTCTTTCAATTTCACGATCAAAAGGTAACAAATCACCTTGTGACCTTCTAGACATGCAAAATATCAAACAACTCGAAAACAATTAGAACAAACCTTGAGGAGTTTTACTTCCTCAAGGCAAAGAAAGACACAACTAATAACAATATAAGAAAATCTAAATCAAGATAACGCCGTCCCCGGCAACGGCGCCATTTTTGGTCGGACTCGGAGCTATATTCTATTTTTCGGAACAATTGTCGTTGGAAGCACCTAGACCAAAACACAATTTATAACTTCACAAACAACTTTACAATTAGCAAAGAGGTAATTAAAGGTCGGATCCCAAGGGACGGGAATTGAGATGAGATTTCTATTGAGACTAGTGGTGTCTTAGGGGTGTCACAATTTGGGTTGATGTAGAAAGTCACTAAACTAAATAGCAATGAAAGTAAATAAGCAAGATGAATTGAAAGGGTTGTAAACAATTGATAAAAAGCACTAGGGTGTCATGGGGTCATAGGGGATTCATGGAAATTGATCATACAAACATGTTCTCAAATTATAAGCAAGCAATTATTGTTGTGATGGATTGAGTTGGGTTATATCTTACAATCCTAGGAAAGTTTGGGTCCCGGAGCCGAATCGATTAGATTGTACAACACCTACAAGTCGACTTAGTCTTCCCTACTCAACAACATGCATGGTCTAATGAGACTCGAGTTGGTTTATGTCTTACAAGTCTCATTGAAAAGATAAGTGATGGTTGTAAATGCAAGGATTCATAGGCTTAGCATTTCATCAAACATAACATGTGCATGAGTTGAGATCAAAATAAGCAAGCAAATAAACTATGAAAGCATATTAATTTAAGCATGAATCATTCCCCATGTTGGTTTCCCCTAATTACCCAGTAACCCTAGCTATGGAACTACTCACTCATTATCATGTTGAACATGCTAGCAAGGCTGTCAATCATACCAACAAAGTGAAACATGATGAACAAATGAAAGTAATTAGCAATAATTAAAAAGGGATTTAGAGAATTATACCTACTAATGATTCCAATAATAAAGCAAAGAATAATAGAAGTACTTGATGCTTGATTGAGAGGTTGTCAATCTCCCAATAATAACCCAAATAATCTTCAATTACCCAAAATAAAGGATGAACAAGAGAGAGATTAAGGAAATAAAACTTGTATTAAAACTTGATTAATTGTTGATTACAAAACTAAAGAGAGATTTGATTGATATTAACTACTCTAAGAATTGATAAGAAGAACATCCTCTTCTAAATAGACTAATGGGGTATTTATAGTGGAAATTAGGTGGATGCATTAGGGGTTAACTAAGGGCTTAAATGACGATTAAATGACGATTAAGTCCCTACTTAGGGAAACGCCGGTATTTTCTGAAGGAAGGGCATCTTTCTTGAAGCTTGAAGAAACGGATTTGCGCTGTCTTGGAATCCGTGCGTCTTAGGCACGGGACGGCCGGATTCCTGTGTCTCTGCCCGGGCGTCTTTGGGAGAAGACGGACGTCTTCTGGGTGCTGCTGCCCGGGCGTCTTTGACGGAAGACGCACGGATTGGGGTCCTGGGGACGGGCGTCTTCAGGGCAATCCGCACGGGTTGCTGCTCAGCCTTGTTTCTTCTTCTTTTCTTCCCTTTTCTTCATAAAATCCTTGGGGATTTCCTTGGGGATGCAAGGATCTTTCCTCATCATTGCCCAACTACTATAATATGTACAAAGGCCTTCTAATCTTGTCTCTCCTTGATGCTTGGTCATTGGATTCAATCAATTTAGTCTCATTTTGCCATGAAAATGCAAGGTTTGCACTCCTTTCCTACCAAGGACACAAAACCTTAAAGAATATGCAAAACAAAGAACTAAAGACAATAGATGACCCAAATATGCACTAAAAAGCATGGGAACAAGGCTAATTCGGGGACTAAATGTGCGCTAATTATGGTCACATCAATTACCTTTTGTTAGCCCGTTTGAACCCTTGTAGCCAATCTTAAATTACATCTTATGAGCTACAATCCAGAATTTGCCTACCTTTTCGGGACAGTCGCAGTTGCTTATTTATCATGTCTATTTTTCTATTATGGTTGGGTTGGGACTTATTGTTGTCATGTGGGTATAGCAAAATACTTTTAGCGATTGTGTTGTATCCTTGTGTTGGAAAAATAAAAATATGAAGCAAAAGAAAAAAAGAAAAAAAAAGAGAGAGAAAAATCGAAAAAGAGAAAAAGAGAAAAGAAAAGAGATTGCTTCATTTGGTTTTGTCAAGGATCAAAAGGATGGTTGGTAGAGTCTAATGCATAGTTGGAGAGTAATTTATTAGCTCTCATATGTTGTAAAGTTGAGATCATTTCTCTAAGTTGGGTTCATTTGTTATTTTAAGATTTAGATTTGGTTTGGGTTAGCGCTGCGACTACCGTCTTAGCTCCACATATCCATAACGTGCTTTGGCACAAACCACTTCTATTCCTTTAACCCATTTGCCACCCTTATTGTCCTTGATACATGTACTTTTGTCTACATATGATGATTGCATATTAGTTGGGGAAATCCTTATCACATTAGATTGCATGCATGTTTCATAAGTCGAGTGAGTGTTTCTACTTCTTTCTATCTTCACATATAACTCACCCTTACAATACTTATGAGTGCATGAGTAAATCCGCGAGAATCCGACTAATTTGTCTTGCAAGATCGGAAGGTATTTGTGATTTGTATCTAGTATGGTGACTTGAGACTTGAGCTACGTTTTCTATTTCCCGTACCTTTGAATTTTTTTTATTGGTACACTTTAGTCATTACTTTGTTACAAGATATGGATAGCTTGGGATTTGTATGTGCATCAACATTAGCTCTGAGTTGTTTATTTGCCATTTGTATGATTGCCTTTTGTATTGTGTGTTGCTTTGCTTGAGGACAAGCAAAAAGATGGTTTGGGGGAGTTTGATGAGTCATAATTATATACATATTTATGCCTCCCTTTAATTGCTTTTGATACGATTTTCGTGCTTGTTTATAGCATTTACATGCCTTTTAAGTTAGAATGTCGATACTTCCGCCTTTTGATGTTTGATGCAGGAATGATGCATTTGAGGAGTAAAGGAATGAAATGAGCATCGCGGAGTGGGCATGAAGGGATACACGAAGCATGGCACGAGAATCCATAAGAATGAAGGAAGAGAAGTTAAGAAGAAAACACGAAGAAAAGAGTTTCTTATTACAAGTGCCTACTTTGAAGAGCCATATCTCGAGTTCTACAACATATTTTCAAGTAATTCCAATTGGAGGTGAAATCTTATCTTCTTATATTTCCAACGCCATAAAAATCGCTTGTTTCTGACAAGTAACGAAGAAATGGCGGTCGTTTGAAGTTCAGTGCGCGAAGCAGGAAATTGGTGCCTCGATCGAGTCAACCTTGGCTCGATCGAGGAACTTCATGCTTGATCGAGTCACTCTCGACTCGATCGAGGAACCAACCTAATCAACTAAACTTTGAAATATCGAGATTTGGGTGTTCTTGAACTTTGGTGCCTCGATCGAGCCAGGCCTGGCTCGATCGAGGAAGTGGTTCCTCGATCGAGTCCACCTTGGCTCGATCGAGGAACCTTCCAGTTTTATAATTCCCGCAACTTTCCTTAAGTCGGTTATGTATTGATATAAATACCAAAACTCATACCCTAGGTTATTTATGCTTTATTTTACATAGGTTTAGTATAGCTACCTTAGAAAACTCTCTCAAATACTTAGTTTAGTTTATTTATTGTTCTTCATTCCGGATCTAAACATTGCTATTACGGTATTGTTCTAATCTTTCAATAATTACTATTTACTTACTTGTTCATCTTTATTATTGTTCATCATGCTTTCCATTACTATTATTGTTGTTATTGCTTTAGTTATGAGTAGCTAATTTATTCATCTAGGGTGAAAGGGGATCTAGGTTGTTAGAAAAGGGGTTACTTATGAATTGATTGTTAAATTGCTCTTAATTGTTGTTTGATTATCGTATTACTTCCAATTAGTTAATTACTGATCAGAATTGATTAATTAGTCTTGCATAAACTAGGATTATCACCGACCGGGTTAAGACTAGTATAGGCCACGATAATTGAATAGAGATAATTTAATGATAGCGACCGCATGTTAAATTAGATTTAAAAGAAATATTAGAATCGACCGATCATATGACTTTCAACAATATAAATCGCTCAATCAATTAATTAAATCTCACCCTTGACGACTACCTAGTGAACCCGAATCCCTAGAGTCTTTAATATTATTGTTATTCATCCTTTATTTACATTGCAATTAGTTGTTAGAAATCAAATCAAACAAACCCCCATAAAACGGTTACCTTTAGGACAAACTTAAATATAAACAAACTAGATAATCACCGCCTCCCTGTGGATTCGACCCTGACTTACGCTAGCTGTTTTGTTAGTACTAAGCTAGGATTTATTTTGATTAAGGCAAACGATTGAAAATAACCTTATCATGTCCCAAATAGCAGTCATTACCTTGTTTTTGTAATCACGTTTAGCAGAGTCACGTTTTTCCTTAGATTTGATATCGTTCCACTTTGGGCATTCTTTGATTTGATGACCTTTGCCACCACATTTAAAGCAACCAACAGTGGAATTAGACCTTCTCTTCGGAAAATGATGTTTGCTAGAATTGTTGCTATACCTTTGAGAGTTTCGACCATTTATCATGCCAACAATGTTTTTAGTAAACATTGCAAACTCATCATCTTCATTCTCCTCATCACTTGAGAGAGCATTAAGATCGAGTCCTTTCCCTTTAGAGCATTCACTAGAACGCTTTATGAGAGTTAACTCACGAGCCATAAGTGAGCCCATAAGTTCATCAAGGGTGAGCAATGAAAGATCTTTAGCTTCCTCTATAGCCGTAACCTTCGGTTGCCATTTTTCAGTTAGGCTACGAATAATTTTATGGACTAAATCCTCGGATTGAAAACTTCTACCTAAACTCTTAAGGTCATTGACAATACTAGAAAAACGTGAGGACAAACTATCAATTGACTTATCTCTTTCCATATTGAACATCTCATACTGTTGCATGAGAAGATCAATACGGTATTTTTGACTTGTGACGTTCCCTCATAAGCAAGGTTTAAGGTGTCCCAAATCTCTTTGGCCGAAGCACATCCAGATATTCGATTAATCTCTTGGTCACCGATCCCATATTGAAGAATGGACATGGCCTTAGAGGTTTTCTCGATTTTCCTATAATCGACCTCAACATAATTTTCCTCACTTTTCAAGGTACTAATGCCATCAGCATTAGTCACTTCGATTTTAAGGGGACCCTTTTGAATGATCAACCAACATTCATAGTCCGCACTTTTAACATAGTGCTCCATGCGATGTTTCCACCAAGCATAGTTTTCTCCCTTGAAGATGGGATACTTAGTGTGCTTTGAATTGTCCATAACTATAGGATCAACTCTTTGGATTTAACCAATATCAAGAGCACGAGGCTCTGATACCAATTGAAGAGTTAGGAACGATAACTTAAGTAAAGAACCTTGAAGTACAAGACTTGAGAAACTTAATAGAATGTAAGTTCATAAGATGGTACAGTCGTTTTATGTCACAGTATAGCTGACTGTGACACAGAACTTGACTATATATAAGCGAGAAATAACAAAGTGAAAGAACGTAAAAGTAAATAAACAAACAAATGGCATTTAAAAAATTGGTCCAGCCTCTACTCCGAGGCCTACGTCCAACCGTTATTTTATTGCTTGTTTAGAAATTTACTCAAACTTACTAAACCCCTTACAATGAAAATAACTCGCCAACCTACTCCGGTTACACTCAAACTTGTAGCTACTCCGCTTCAAGAGTTTATGGGTTCTATCTCAAGGTGTTACAGAATCTTTGAATCTCAAGAGTTCACTTGATGAACATGAAGATCACAATTAAGACTTAACATGAGAATCATGGAACATACTCATTATGTCACAGTACAGCGAACTGATACTTGGAGGTTTACAACTTTTCGAAAAAAATAAATGAAGACTTTAAAATCTGAAAAACGTTTTGCAAATACTTGAAGAACAAAGCTTTAAATGCACAAATGATTTGCAAAGTTTTACAATAAATGCTTTGAAAAGTCTTGAGAAATAAATAATGCCAAGGCATGCTATTTATAGTAGAAGAAGTGGTCTTGAGGTGAATACTTTAAGATTAATTAATCACAAAATAAAAATAACTAGCCTTATTTGATTGTAAGTATTAGGTGTTGCGTGTGAGTACAACAACCAGGTTTCTTTGCTTCTTATTTTAAGTTTTAAGACTTCAACACATTGACAAGTGACAACTTACCACAAATGGAAGAATGCTTTAGTACTTGACTAAATCAACTTTTCATTTATGTCAAAAGTGAAAGATTCATATATCTCTTATTAGACATCTCTAATAACTAAGTGATTTAGTTTAGTCATAAAACTAATATAAGATCTTATGCATGCAAAACAAATTCAATAATAGAGAAGAATTAATCATTCTTACAATGGTGGTCGAATGGGTTTATACTAATTTGGTCTCCTACCAAATTAGTCTTCGTAAGTATAATCCAAATGCCCCAAAAACTAGATCTAATTGTAAGATCTACTCCTCAAGGATTGTACCAAGGAAATCCTTCTTAATACAAATATTAATTTTTGATACTAGAAATTAATATTTGTTCCTTAAAAATACTAATATTAAATGATTACTACTTCTAGTAATATATTAATAATATTAGAGATTTATGTGAGTTTATTAATTTTGTTCAACAACAAAAACTAGAGAGGTTTTGGTTCTACTCTAGTTAAAACTAAATAAGAATGAATTGGTCTTTTGAAAATACACTACTTGAGTGTATAAGGAGGGGAGGCTACCGGTTTTGCCAAGGGTAGAGTGCCCAATACTTGCACACATTTGTTCTTCTCAAGACACATAGTGTAGGGCTAGGTTTAGGTCTATAAAGGACATAATCATTATGCCTAATTCTCAATTAGAGCACCAATTAAATCCTAAACTTACCCAACTCCCTCCACTCACACGGCACACCCATATAAAATGAGTCCATTTTAAGTTTTGTCAATTTGTTAATTTGTATTGTGTGACAATTGGACATGTTACTAGACATGTCATTTAAATAATGCATTTTTAACAAATTAAAAATCATTATATAAATGAAATAAATCACATACAAAAATTAACTAGTAATTCAAAATTACAATTACTTAAAATGGTCATAAAATTATAAATCATAACTACTTGTATTTATAATAAACAATTCATTCTTATTATAATTGTTTCATAAACAATAACTAACCTAAGTAATAAAACAATTTAATTACTTAGTACGAATTTTATTTAATCGAATTACAATAAGATACATATTTATTCTCACAAAATCATTTGTTTAATTTTAAGGAATTAATTAACTTGTATCGTCATACAATTAATTAATTAGTCAATTAAAAATGTTTCCCTAGAGGTATGACCTTTAGGGATCAACTGATCACCACCGTCACAGGACAGTAATGTCAAACTCTAGTCAGCCAATCATTACCGATTAATGTGGATCAGTTGACAATAAAATGTTACTTTCCCTTTAGTATTCTTAATACGAGATTTAATCATGTGATCACATTATTGTCAAGGACACATACTCCAACAATCTCCCACTTGTCCGCGACAAGTGTGCGTAGCCAATTCTCTTGTCCTATTACTATCTCCCACTCAATGCAAGGTGTCTTGCAGGTCGTACTTGCATTTGATCATATCTTGAGTGGTTTCCTCGATCTGGAGAATAACTGTCTGACCGGAATTATCTACCATAGATACCTTCCGAGCGTGGCCACGCATTTCCAGTTCATTGCTCCTCGAGTGGCCTTGAGATATCAGATAACCTTGACGGGGATGGACAATTCCTATTGCACTCTTCCCTTCAATTAGCCACAGCTCATGATAACCCAACACATACCCGTTAGACCCCAATTACGAAGGTCTCCGGACATAAATCAAAGTCACTCTAAAACTGTGCCATCTTAGGCGAACAGTCATTAGTCAAAGAATCGACTCAGAAGAATACCATAGTAGCTCTCGCCACGAACAAGCTATAAAAATTGCCAGAACTCTATAAGAGGTCATATGCCCGACAGAGTGTCCCTCACAGTCTGCCTATGTGATCGACTAGTCATCTCTTATGACTCTATGACACTTGAACTTGCCATCAATCGCATCACACTCTAGTTAATTCGAGATGTCTCCTCATATAAGTAACTAGGGACGAATACTATGTTAATCCAGTTCACTTTAATGGGGTTCAATGTTGTCTCAACAATCCCATTTGGATGTAACAAAGTACAAGATGAGTTAACGATAACTCAAACAATAAATGTGATTATCACACATAAGTAGTCAATACCATATTACTACTCTATGTCTTATAATCATAAGTGTACTCATGCACTTGTATAACGCAACAAAAGTTTAGCTTGTGAACATACCATGTGTCCAAGTGTTCAAAATTTGTGAATTGCGATTTCCTTCAATTTCATGTTATCCCTTATAGCATGAATTTTACTAAGTACATGTCTAGACTTCATACTAGACTTAGGTTCTTTAACTTGAAAGAAGCTCTTACTGTTATCACATAACTTGTGATGTGGGTTTCGGTGGACAACACTATTTATAGTTTTTAAGGTTCACCACCTAATCACAACGTACTTAGGTTCATTTCGTAGAATCTTACAATGGATGACAATAAAATACACTTTTCAGTCTCTTACTCCTTATGTCAATAATTGCCTAGGATTTTCATAAATCCAAATGAGTTCGGAAACTTGAGTTTGTGTAACCTCTTAACACACAACTAACTATCCTTCCAAACTCTAGAATAGACCACTAGTTCTCCTTGAGAATTCATGACGGTTCCTGGAAGCTTACCAATGACTCTCATATAGGTTAACTTGTTATCGACTTATCATGCTCCAAGCATTTAATTCATCTAGGACATGTGCATAATGGCATTATGATATGGCTAAAGTCGTATTACCAAATCAAAGTAAAACTATCTCAAAACTAACAAGAATAGCTAGTGGTAAGACAGGTATCGAATCCACAGGGAGGCGGTAATAGTTAAATATGTAAATATTTAAATTGTGTAAAGGTAACCGTTTTTTGGGGTTTGTTTTGTTTGTTATCTAACCAACTAATTGCGAGTAATTGAAAGAGGTTTAAACAATGATATTAAAAGTCTAGGATTGCCGGTTCACTAGGTCAATTATATGAGGTCTATTAATCAATTGCTAGATCTACCAAGCTATCTAAGGTCATAAGATCGGTCGACTCTATTATGCCCTTTAGATCGATTCTAACATGCGGTCGCTATAATTAGATACAATCTATTTGATTATCGTAGCCTATATTAATTCTAACCCGGTCAGTGAAAGGATTAATTCGCTACACTAATTAACAACTCGGGCCTAAGTTAATTAACTAGAATAAGAACAATAATCAAATGACAACTTAAACGATTTCACTAGCAAATAATCAATTTCCCCTTTTTAATTAACCTAGATCCCCTTCATCCTAGATGAGGAATTTAGCTACTCATGACTAAAGCAATAACAACAATAATAATAATTGAAGACATGATTAAGAACATGAAATAAGAGCAATAATTGAATAACATAAACTTGAATGATTAATTGTTGAAGAAAGATTAGTACCGTAACAAGGAAAGATTGAAGCTAGAGAGAGTATTCAGCCGTACGAAAGTAAAATAAAGCGTAATCTAATAAAAACGTACGAGTTCCTAATTTATAATACAAATATCTGTTTTAGGAAAATCCGGAAAATAATCTGCCAGAGAGGTTCCTCGATCGAGCCTGAGGTGACTCGATCGAGGACGGTTGCTCGATCGAGCCTCAGGTGACTCGATCGAGGAACCAGCTTCACAGACGGTTTCCTTGTTTCTTTCACTTATAACCTTCATGCTTCCTCATTCCTCGTGCCATGCTTCGTTTATTCTACTATGCCATCCCCCCTACGCTCATCTTAGCTTGACTATCCTCATAATGCGTCATTTCTGCATTGAAACATAAAATAGCGGCAGTATCGACAATTCATTGAAATTAGGCATATAAATGATATAAAGGCACGAAAACGGTATATAAAATGGTATGGAAAGGAGCTATAAAAGTATATATAAAAGTGATACATCACATTACATGACTATACCAATGGCGGAAACATTGGTTATCAAATTCATGTAGACAATAGTTCTTAGGTTCTTTAAATAACCATGACTCTATCATGGTAATTCTATATTCATCAACATGAATAACCTACTTAACTGGTTAATCTCTTAAGATGAAGGATCATTATCAACATAAGATACCTATCTAAGTGCCAATCCAACATCCCATATTTTAATAGATTCACATGATGTCCTGTAACACCCCGGCCCAAACCGGGTCGGGAGCGGTTACTTATGATAGCTCACCAGGCTGTGTACATGGCCCACAGATCAACACGGGTCCTTTATAGCGCATTTTGTCCTCACTCATACGCATCCCGGGAACCTTCCCAGGAGGTCACCCATCCTAGGACTACTCCCAGCCAAGCACGCTTAACTTTAGAGTTCTTTCGCATGGATGACCATAAAAGAAAGTGCACTTTGTTGATATGAGTAGTACTTCCAATCCCTTTAAGCACTAGTCATTTAAGCCTATCACTGGACCTCTTCAACCATTCCTCTTAATTTTTGTACCATTCTTCTCCTTATTTCCTCCTTCATCTTTCAAGGTAAGAAAGACTCGTTTTTGTGATGGTTTTGTTTTTCGCCGTCTTATTAAAACCTCGGATTTTGCCTCAACCATTTCGTTTGCTTGCTCCTTACTGAAGATTTCGAAGACCCGGTGGGATACTGAAGCTTTGGGGACCGTTTATTCGAAGAATAGGGAGCGTTAAAGGTAACGGTGATAGGTTACTCGACAATTGTCAGAATTTCTGTCTTAAGCGTCTTTTTTTATACGTTATTGTTTAGTAAAGTTTGAGTCTTTATGTTGTTTCGCATTTGTATGATGATTCCCGTCTTGAATAGTGATTGAAATGGGCTGTTTGATGTTGGTCTGTGCTGTAATACTTGAGGTTTTGCCTCTGTTTTGGGACGGACGAGTTAGTCCCTCGGTTTTGCTTCGTGTTTATTTTGGCCCATGGTTATATCTGCGGCTTCTGTCTTGCCCGTACCCCTTTTGTCTCGTGTTGGGGACTGATTGTGTTAGGTTAAGAACGGTTTATATGATTCGTATGAGCGGTGGTTGGCTCGGTTTTGGATTGAAATTCTGGGTTGTAACCGAGTTGGATTGTTTATTTCCTCTGTCTTGGGAGCGGTGTCATTGAATTTCATGGTCTGTTTTGGGACGGTCTTGTCCTCTGTTTTGGGGCAGAGGAATGAGGGTGGTTGTGGGGCCGTCATGAGAGGCTGCGGTGGCTGGCCGTAAGTCGGCAGAACGGCCATGGTCCAGCCGTGGCTGATGGTGGTTACGGGTGAGAGGTGATCATCACCTTGCTTTACCCTTTCCTTTTGTGTTAGGCTATGTTTACTCATTTGGGCTAGCTAAGTAAGTTGGGGTTTGTTATGACAATTTAATTGGGCTAGTTAGGTTAAAATAGTTGGGTTTGTGTGGTTTAAGTGATTGGGCTGGTTTATGCCATTAGATGTTGGGCTAGTTTATAAGATGGTGTGGTCTCTTGAAGGTTTCGTTGCGGTTATTTAAATTTTATCTCGCGTGTTATATAACGTCATTCGTTGAATATCGTTCATTCTTATATTCTTCTCACATGACCTATAATTACGAAATACATTTATTAATTATCTCATTTGTCTATGAAATGACATGTTTCCATTTTGATATGAGCCCAATGTAATTATTCATGTCTTGTGAGTAGTAAGTAAATGGTTTATCTTACAATGGAGTCATTTATAATTGAATGCTTGTTTTGCTTATTATAAATGGTTCACTTCCGTTTGTTTACATTTTTATTCAAGTGACAAATGTTGAAGAATTGGGTTACTTATTCATATTCAAGATTATGATTTGACATGAAATGTCTTAGTTTGATTATCATCGGCTCATTACATTATTAGTCTCTTCCCAAGTTGATTTGTATCGCTTGGTTGAGTCGTATTCTTGATAATGCCTTTATGCTAGACCGTATTGCTTGACTTATCTTTACGCCTCTTTCGGACTGTTCTGCCGATTGTGGGTTTAGCTCATATTTTCCGCCTCTTTGACCGTTTCGCGATTGTGGGTTCTCGACTTCCGTTCGTCGATCGAGTCTTAGATGCGGACTGTTCGCCGCATGTCGAATCGGGGACCGTTCGCCCCGAGAGTCGGCGATTTAGACTAGGACTGAGTCTTGGGAGTACCATTGTCGTCCTACCAGGGGAATTATATATTGATATATGAGTAGTAAAGGTCTTGCTTGGTTATAGATATTGGTATTAGTCTTTTAAGGTAAGAGTTATGTCTTGTGTTGTTTGTCTTGGTCCTATTGGATACTAGGGGTGAGCTATAAGCCCTCTAGTTGCGATATGATCGTCGGGATTGATGATCCCATCCGTTCTTATGATGAGATGCAAGCCATAAGTACGAATGTGACATTATTAGCCACGTCCCGTACAATGTTTGCTAAGTGGTTTTCCAAATAATGGCTACGGGTTCTAATCTCATATCTAGGTTGTAATTCCTTGAAATGCGTACTTTTGCATAAATGACCGTATTCTTGTCTTTCATAGTATTTAATTGTCCCACATGATTAGTTGAATCTCCATTATGCTAGTATTGATCTATCATATTCCATCTCATTTATTTGTCATGCTTAAATATAAACTTGATATTCATATCTTTTGTAAGTTTCTTACATGACTTACCTGCTTTAGTTATTTGTTATGTTCGTTTCGACATTTTGTGGCTGGGAGAACCTTGAGTTACTCCCCACTGACTGTGGCGTTCATGTTTACATGAATGACAGGTATTAGTTGGTGCATTCATGGGGTGAAGACATGTGTGAGCTAGCGAGCACTTTGGCCTTTTAGTCGATTTATTAGGATTGTTTAGACTCACCTTTTATTGTACTGTCATTCGAGGGATATCTTTTCCCTCACCTTGACTATCACGTTTGTATAATTTAAACTTTGTTTCCGCATTCTTTATTTATGTTTTGGATTTTGATGAACCCGCGCTTTAAATTTTAAAAGTTTCAAAAATTTCCTAATTTCCGCCTGAATTTATAATTTATATTTTCCGCTTTATCGCGGGGTGTCACATGTCCAATATCATCCAGAATTGAAAACCTAAATACTTCTTTATAAAAGACAGTATATGCTCGTCATTCCCAATGAGTAATGTGTTATTCAATTAATGAAGGATGATTTCTCCCACTAAACTTCATGTCTAAACATGACTGTTATCGACTCCCACTCAATTCCACATGTTTCATTTTTTACAGCTCATTCGAAGCATTTTATGAATTAAATATAATCATTGCTTTTCTTAGTGTTAGTTAAAACCATATATGTCATTCACATATCCCTTTCAAAATAACCATTTTAGAAAGTGGTCTTAATAACTTACTTATTACCATAATAAAGTATAGCAATGATTATGAGTCTTTAGCATAGCTAACAATTAACTCAGCTTTCTCTCTATGCAACTTTTTATCATAAATTTCCATTTACTTTGGATTGGTCTCAACAATCCCAAATAAATCCATTTACTTGCATAGATACCTTTTAAGTTTCATCAGGCTCTTTAAGTAAATTTGTGAAATAAATTAAAATCTCTAGTTATATCCCACCATCGATCAAAATCTTACAATCTAAGAACATCTTCTTTTAGTCTCCTCACGTAGTTCCCTTAAGAACATCTTCTTTTGGTCTCCTCACGTAGTTCCCTTAAGAACATCTTCTTTTGGTCTCCTCACGTAGTTTCCTCAAGAACATCTTCTTTTGGTCTCCTCTATGAGAAGAGTTTGTGGCTAAAATCACTCCCACTCTATCTTTAGAAAAATGCCCTTTTTCTTCAAAGATAACTTTTGAGCCACAAAACAACTTAATAGTGATGGAGACGGAGGGAAAAACGTTACACATATCAACATAATGATGATTTAATCGAGACATATTGAAAGCATATCATAGACTAGACGATTTAAATTTTGATAGGTGTATCAAATAAGGTTGGCAACGTTCCCTTGTGTGAGTTCAACAACTCAATCATAACTTCATAATTGATCTTACATTAGTAAGTTGTGACATTAGTCACAAAGGCATGAGGAGAATCGAATTCATAGCTCATGGACATATAATGACTCAATCATTATAATTGTCTATTTGATCAATTTAAGTTGATAAAATCTTAATGTTTCTTCAAACAAGTAGTGTATGATGACAAATTTTAGAACAAACGATACGATAAAATAAGTGACTTGGGTTGCTAACCAAGTCACAAATATCCAAAATACAACCATTGTTTAAGGAAACAAACAAATTTCCAAGTCGAACGAGGAAATCAAAATAGTTCTAAAACTTCAAAATACAACATGAAAATAAAGGTAAAACAAAATAAAGCCAAGCTTCCATCGATCTAGCATCATGGCGGCTACATCTAGCTTCCCTCGAGATCTTCTAGGCTTTATTTTTCTTTGCCCTTGTCCTTTCTAGGATGCCCTAATTACAATAAAAAGGGTAAATATCACAACTTGTATAAAAATACCAAAGTTGAGATTTGAAACATAAAAGATAGGGATAGTAATTTTACCTACTGGAATAACTTTTCCAGCTTTGATGTTGCCTAGGTACTTAGGACAATTCCTCTTCCAATGCCCAACGCCATTACAATAGTGGCATTTGTCCCCAGACGGGGCACCTTTCTTGGGCTTAGAGGAGCTAGCTTCACAAGCTTTTCCTTTGTTCTTGTAGGGAGTTGGCTTCTTTCCCTTGTGACCACCTTTCTTGAAGTTCCCCTTGCTTTTATGATTAATGTTGAGCACATCCTTGGTGGTGCTAGCATTTAGCCCCATGTCCCTCTCGGCTTGCACAAGCATTTTGTGCAATTCATCGAGGAATACTTTCAAGTTTTGCATATTAAAATTCACCCTGAATTGGACATATGCTTTAACCTTGTTCAAGGAATGAAGAATTTGATAAATGATGAGTTCCTCGGGAATCTCTACCTTTTGCATTTTTAAGGTCTCAACATGCTCCATCAACTTGAGCACATGAGGGCTAACTTTTTGGCCCTCTTTGATGTTGAGATCAAAGAATGCGGAAGCCGCTTCATATTGATGATCCTTAGAGCTTGTGAAAACATGGTCACAAGCTTCGTATAGATCTCATAGGCAGTGCTAATCTTTATAGCACTCCTTTGGAGTTCGGCCTCCATTGAGACGATCAACACATTTTTGATCGCGACCGACTCCTTTTTGTAAGTCTCATAAGCTTGCCTAGCGGCGGGAGTAGACCTAGCGGTAGGTGTGGCGGGAGAGGCCTCAGTAAGGTAACGAATCTTATCGTCACCCTCCGCGGCCAAGCGAAGTTGTGCGTCCCAATCGGCGAAATTTGACCCATTCTTTCTAATTTACAACGATCCATGAAGGATCGGAGCCATGAAACATTGGTGAGAGTGTTCGAGCTAGTGGTTGCGTTTGAATTTGGAGTTGCCATTGCAATTGAGAAAACAAATATGACTACAAAATAAAAGTGAAGGAATTAATAAACATCTATTGTTTTTATAATACTTGTAAACATTTTAAACAAGTTTTAAGCATTTATATAGTGACCTCTACCCAACTATTATAAATGATCCCGAGATCCAAATTCATATTAACTTGGGCACGGTGAGCCGATTCATCCCTTATCAATATAACTCGGTGGATTAACTCTTTAATCGATTCTACTTCTAGAACTCTCGGTCGATAAAATTACTCTAATATTTATCTTTAGCCCGGAACACATGTGACTACGCTCACGAATACTTACGTTGATCTCAATCCAAATTTTGATGTAATAACCTTTTACTACCCACTTACCCAACGTAACAAATTTAGCACCCCGGTGAGCCGAGCCTACTTCCTTATGAAATTGGGATTCATGGTTTCTACTATTTGGGAAGGCTAATTCTCAATTATTATTAAGTGAGAGGTCTTGTCAATTTATTATCTATCACGTTTTTAAGTGAACTAAAGCGATGAACTACGATAATTTTAATTGACACGGTCGATGACTCGATAAAAATATATGCATGTGTAGTTATGGCGATTTGGCTATGCATGCAAACATATAAAACAAATGCAAAGCATAAAGATAAAATCCTAGTATGGCCTTCCTAAAATAGTAAATCAAATAAACTATTTACAAATTCGGAAACCAACTCCTTTGGTCCCTTGAACTTCATGTGGTACGCAATCCAGGGCAACACCGTCTTTGTTGGACCGCCTTCTTGAATGGCACCGTCTTCAAGAAACTCCGGAATAAATAAATTACATAGCTTTTCTACTTTATACAATATAAAATAAAACTAAACTAAATAAAATAAAAGTGATACGAGATCACATTAATTACAACCGAATCGATATCCCCATTCATTTCGGGAAATACCAATTAAAAACTAAGGCCATACTAAGTATAAATTACATAATTCAAAATTACATAAAATTAAATATGACAATCATACTAAAAATGCAGCATTAATATATGTATAAAACATGTCATGTTATGTGCCAAATCGCCCTATTTAAGCTAATATCGTATATATGGTCCGGTTTTATGGATTATTGTGACAATTAACTTATTTAAATCACAAAATATTACATAAATCACATCTATGTCCAAGTTAATTACCCCAACCTCTTAGGACTCAAAATTTAGACTTCACTAAACATTTGACAATAATTCAACTTGATATTCAACAATTGCTCTTTAATCACTATTATTCATAATAATAAGGAAATAATTCCCAAGAGTCATAAAAATTCGAAAAATTCAAAATCATAATTTTGTTTATTCTGGAAAATTCTCAACATCCCAAAATCTTAATAAAATTTTCCCTTTATATTATTTTAATTTATTTCACAAATAAATCGTATAAAATATAATTTTAACCCTTTAATTCCAAATTAAACATAAAATTATGCAATAATTCAAAATTTAAAATTTTGAATATTTTTAACAAGTTTCTAGAACCTGTAAATTATAAATTTTAAGCCCAAAAGTCGAATTTTTATTTTAATGACTATTAAAGTTGCTATTTATCAATTTATATACAGTAAAAATTAATAACTATTAAAATCATACGAAAATTAACATTCAACTTTATATCTGAAGTTCATATCATATATAAAATATTGGGAAAAATTTTCATGCCATAAAATTTATATTAGCTATTTTTGCCAAAATAGTCACTATTTATTCGATTTTTACATCTAAAAATCATAAATCATACAAAATTAAATCATTTGATCTAAAAATTGACATACAGTGTGTAAATATTGCATGTGACAACATACTAAATTTTCATGGGAAGGAACAATGTCTAAACACTTTTAACATAAATACCTCTATTTAATCGACTTTTAACATGTAAAAATCATAAATAATGCTATATAAAACCATTTTATATGAAATTTTACATACAACTTGTAAAATATGCATGTGAGGTCGTGTAAACATTTCAAGATCAGAATCATAGTCTAACTATTTTTAGCATTTAAATTGTCATTTTACTCAATAAAATGTAATAAAAATACTAATAATCAATTTAAAGAGCAATTAATTACCATAAATTATCAAAATAACCTAAAACCAATTTAGGAGCAGAATGTTTAACATGCAAATAATTTCATGGCCTTTATCATTATAAATCACAAAATACAAGTTTTATATGTTAACTTCTTAACTCGGAAAAACAAAACCGATTTTGCATGCAACAACTTTTGCTCTGATACCAATTGAAAGATTCATATATCTCTTATTAGACATCTCTAATAACTAAGTGATTTAGTTTAGTCATAAAACTAATATAAGATCTTATGCATGCAAAACAAATTCAATAATAGAGAAGAATTAATCATTCTTACAATGGTGGCCGAATGGGTTTATACTAATTTGGTCGCCTACCAAATTAGTCTTCTTAAGTATAATCCAAATGCCCCAAAAATTAGATCTAATTGTAAGATCTACTCTTCAAGGATTGTACTAAGGAAATCCTTCTTAATACAAATATTAACTTTTGATACTAGAAATTAGTATTTGTTCCTTAAATATACTAATATTAAATGATTACTACTTCTAGTAATATGTTAATAATATTAGAGATTTATGTGAGTTTATTAATTTTGTTCAACAACAAAAACTAGAGAGGTTTTGGTTCTGCTCTAGTTAAAACTAAATAAGAAGGAATTGGTCTTTTGAAAATACACTACTTGAGTGTATAAGGAGGGGAGGCTACCGGTTTTGCCAAGGGTAGAGTGCCCAATGCTTGCACACATTTGTTCTTCTCAAGACACATAGTGTAGGGCTAGGTTTAGGTCTATAAAAGACATAATCATTATGCCTAATTCTCAATTAGAGCACCAATTAAATCCTAAACTTCCCCAACTCCCTCCACTCACACGGCACACCCATATAAAATGGGTCCATTTTAAGTTTTGTCAATTTGTTAATTTGTATTATGTGCAATTGGACATGTTACTAGACATGTCATTTAAATAATGCATTTTTAACAAATTAAAAATCATTATATAAATGAAATAAATCACATACAAAAATTAACTAGTAATTCACAATTACAATTACTTAAAATGGTCATATAATTATAAATCACAATTACTTGTATTTATAATAAACAATTCATTTTTATTATAATTGTTTCATAAACAATAACTAACCTAAGTAATAAAACAATTTAATTACTTAGTACGAATCTTATTTAATCGAATTACAATAAGATACGTATTTATTCTCACAAAATCATTTGTTCAATTTTAAGGAATTAATTAACTTGTATCGTCATACAATTAATTAATTAGTCAATTAAGAATGTTTCTCTAGAGGTATGACCTTAAGGGATAAACTGATCACCACCGTCACACGACAGTAATGTCAAACTCTAGTCAGCCAAGCATTACCGATTAATGTGGATCAATTGACAATAAATGTTACTTTCCCTTTAGTATTCTTAATACGAGATTTAATCATGTGATCGCATTATTGTCGAGTACACATACTCCAACAAAAAGTAGAGGCACAACTTTAGAGGAGTCAACATGTGATTTTTTCAGATTTGTTTTTAAGCTGGGATCATTCAAATGTAAAATCTTTGAAAGTATGAAATTTGTAAAGATTTTGACACTTAAATATTTCGTATAAAACCTTCCTCCTTACGGTAGTATAAGAAACCACAGTACTGCATACTGTTGCATGGTTTTGCCATAACTAGACTTGAATGAGAATGTTACACTTACTCTTACAATTTTCGACTAAGGCTAGGATAATATCATTGTCTTGACTTCTTGATTATCTTGATCATCTTGAGCCATCATTGAGAGTCCATTTGATTGCTTCAATCACTAAGCATTTTCAACTAAAAGCAAACAATCAAATAACAAAGGGACTTGGCGTCATCAACTAAATGTGTTCTAACAGGTAGTAAGATTTATTTATGCAAAATGAAAGAAATAGCAAAGTTCGTGTATATATATAATATTCAAACTTATTCAGTTTACAAACATAGTACCCAAACACTTTGTTTGAGTATCTGGAATGGAGGTAGGGGAGGGGACAAGAAAAAGACTAGGAAGGGAAAGGGAGAGAGATAAGAGGGAAGATTACTTCTTAAACTTTTCTTTGTTGAACGAGAAATAAATTGTCTTCGATAAGGAAGGCGAGGATCCATATCATCTGGAGTAAAGATTGGTGTTTCATGGAGGTGAATGTGATTTATGACTTCTTCGATGTAAAACGTGGCAGAAAGGTAGTGATAGTGGTAGTGGATTGGAGGTTGTTTCAAGTAATAAGAACTAATCACGGCGGTTAATGTTTTTTTTGCGGTTAAATTAGTGGGGTGGAGGGAGAGTGCATTTGTAGAGGGTGATGAGTTTAACGAGGATAGTGATAATAAATAAGGTTATTTATCAGCAAAATATCGCTTGCGTTAAAACATATAGGTAACATGAATAATAACAAGAAATCTCAAAAGATCATACTGATAAACTTAATCTTGACCCCATCCATCCAAAGTAAAGTAAAATCTTAATTCTGCTAACAACATTGTCGAGAGCAAGGGTTAGTTTCCATTGGATTGTGGATTTTTCTAGAAGTGGGGGTTTAGTTTTTCACTTGGTTGGATAAATTTGAGAGAAGTTTCGAAGACAAGGATCGATCTTTCAAGGGATGAAGTTGTTTTAGATCATGTGTGTGAATAGGGAAGAAAAATAGGGGTCTGCGTGAAGGATTTTGATTCAAATAAGAAGATGGGAGGCAAGACTATTGTTATAAGGGGTGTCATAAGCAGCCCCCAGCCATGTAGCATTGCGTTGGAATTTGGTTCACATTCAAAAATATGTCTATAGTTTGACTGGGAGATATAACATTTAACTACCTGTAAATGTTTTTACGTAACTACCATTTGACCCAACAATGATTAAATTATGGTTGTTATTCTAAAGAAGGAGATTTATTGCATCATTGAGTTGATTATACAAAGTAGATATTATTGTTTTCATTTACCAATTGAAAAATAAACAGGTATTAATGAACAAAATCTAAAAACCCCCAGTCCCAAGTATCATATATATAAACTTCATATTGGTTTTATATTCCTAAAAAAACTTCATATTTGAGATAAGTTTCGGAGACAAGAATCGATCTTTCAAGGGATGAGATTGTTTTAGATCATGTGTGTGAATAAGGAAGAAAAATAGGGGTCTGCGTGAAAGATTTTGTTTCAAATGAGAAGATAGGGGCCAAGACTATTACTATAGGGGGGGGGGGGTCATAACTCATAAGCAGCCCTAGCCATGTAGTACTGCGTCGGAATTTGGTTCACATTCAAACGTACTTCTATAGTTTGACCGGGAGATATAACATTCTAACTACCTCTAAATGTTTTTACACAATTACAATTTGATCCAGCAATGATTAAATTATGGTTGTTATTCGAAAGAAGGAGATTTGTTGCATCATTGAGTTGATTATGCAGAGTAGATATTATTGTTTTCCTTGACTAATTGAAAAACAAACAGGTATTAATGAACAAATTCTAAAAACTATCAGTCCAAGTATCATTTATATAAACTTCATATTGGTTTTATTTTCCTAAAAAAAAAGTATTTTATTAATCAATTCAAACACTCTTTTATTCTTATGTCAATATTATGTTAACGGGAATTATTTGTTGGTCATGCGGCATACATAAAATCTTAGACATGAACGATGTACTATATATCTATATTCTATTTTATTGTGAAATTTATCACACATTATTTTAATATCCGTGCAACGCACGGGCAAGAAAACTATTAAATTTATCCTTGACTTCAAGTTTACCCTTGAATAATTCACTTCGTAAGTCAAGGACATTTCATCCAAAATCAGTTGGTAATAGACGGAGTAACTCGTTGATTTTACATAGTAGCCAATTCACGTAAACAATGTTCCGTTGTGCTAACATAATCTTCAAATAATACGAAGTAGTTGCTAATCGCGCAACCTTGTGAGCCAGTTGACTGGGTTGATCTATCGCTATTTATTAGTGCTTTCTATGCTTGATGTTTCACAAATAGGTTTCGTAATATAGCATGGAATACAACATGGATAATAAAACATTAAGAAGTTGCTATTGTAAAAAGAAGTACGCAAATTCTCATTTGTGACGGCCGATATCTGTCACAAGTTTGTGACGGGTCAAATAAAACTCACATGTGAGGATAAAGACAAGTCATTTCTGATTCCCTATGCATTCTACTTTTTGTCTTATCTACCCATGTGGGTGATATTTGACCCATCACACGCTTGTGACGGATATATATCCATCACAAGTAAGACTTATTGAAAGAAGTAAACGATAATGCACATAATTCGTGATGTACCTAATTTGGACCCTCCGCACAATTTATATGAATGCTAATAGAGAGTGCAATCAATGTGAGATTTGAATATGATTCAATTTCTAATTTCCAATATATATAGATACAGTAGAGTTGTAGTCGTGTGTAAGTGTGTGATCAAACTTGGACATAATTTACAATTTATCCATTTAAAAATTAAAACGGGTCAAGTAGTATCCCATTTGTATAGATAAAACAAATATTTTGTGTTCTTTTCTAGGCATTTTACTTTTCTAATATTTGATATATACTTGACCCGTCATAGAGTTAAGACGGATACTTCCGTCTTCGATAAGAATTTGTGAACATTGAATTAAGGGTCGTTTGGTTCAAAATATCAGAATGGATTGGATTAGATTGTGATACCATAGTGGTATAAACAAAGATATTTCGAAAATATTATTAGAAAAGTACATATGTTGATTGTAGGTGCGCATGCATCGAATCCATGACCTTTATAAAAAAAGTATTATGTGAAGTAAAAAGATCCATCAAATAAAATTGAACTAAAGCTAATGCATACTCATATGGCCATATTCATGAAAGAGTGGACAGGATATATGATTGATCAAAATAAATATAGGAAATTCCTCAAAAAATAAAAAAAAAAAAATATAGGAAAAGTAAAATATACCATAAGGTCAAACTGTTAAAATTTGTCCGTTGGTAGTGGTAAACCAAAAGGTATAACTACATTTTGAAAAAAAAAAAAAAGAGCATTTTAGAGCAAGTCCAATGGTGAGCTATAACTTTATAGCTTGGTAATTCCACATCATATTTCAAGCTACAACCCTTAAACCATTCCAATGGTTAGTAAAAATATCAACCACACACGATCAAGTATAATTAGAACACAAAACAAAAAAAATACTCACTCCAATCCGCTATTTTATTCTCCTTTGATGCAGGGGCGGACGCAGGATTTTGGTATAAGGGAGCACAAAATTATTTTTCAATAAACTATCTTCTCTTTTTAAGGCCGTTTTTAAAATATTGAAATTTTTGTTGTACAAAATAATCAAAAATGAAAAAAAAAATATTAAGCTTTCAATGATGTTTTCTTCACTAAATAATGTTAGTTGTACAATAAATTATTTTTCCTTTAGTACTTTTAATTTTATACGATTATAATTTATTATGGTATTAAACTATTAACGAATTTGACTTTTATGATAAATAAGGTTTTCTTAGTTCTACTATAAACAATAAGTACTATTGGTCTAATGGTTTAGAGGTTAATCATATAATCATGAGGTTTCGTGCTCAAGCCCTACTGGATACTAATTTTGGATTGGATGTAAGTTATATTGGCTAAGGCCCAAAATCAAATCATAATTAAAATCAATTTCTGCGCCTGATGCGGGAATCGAACCTGTGAGCCACGACTCACCAACAATGCTTCCAACCAATTCTGCAACAATTACTGTGTGTGTAAAATGAATGCTTAAAAATATAAATTTTTGAAATATCATGGTGGGCAATTGCCCACCCGGGCTCCTTAGATCCACCCTTACTTTGATGTGGGCACAAAGATTAAAGGTGCATGTGAGTATTATATTGATAAAGGACATATGTGGGGTTAGATGATAGGAGAGATAGATGAATAATTAGGAATTAAATAATGAATTGTGGGCCACAAACATTAAAGTAAGGAATAAAATAGGAGTAAATGAGTTGGGTGGGATTTGGTGATAGGAGAGAGGAGAGAGGGATGAATAAAATAAGAGTAAAAGTTTACCAAAAATAGAAAGGGGGAAGAAAACCTAAATAATCCGTTTTAGGAAATAGAGAAGAATATAGTGAATTGGAGGGAGTAACATTTATCAACAACTTTAAAGCACCAATAACATATATAGATGTCTACATAAGTTTATATGACAACCTTATTGAAATCAAGTACCCATTGAATTGAAGTATATGGTAGTTGGATAAGCGAGGTATGCTGCCTTCATAGTTTATGTATATAACTAGTATTACTTTGTATTATATATGTACAATATCAAGAAATCTACTTTTCTTAGGACAATTTTATTTATCAAATTTGTTTCGAAATTTATTATTGTTAGGATTTCTAAAAAATTTGGACTCTCTAATATTGCTCGAAAAGTTCATGCTTTATATATATACTAAATTTAATACCCGTGCGATGCACGGACCTGTTGGTAGAATCTTATGTACTGTTTTTAACTATATTAAAAACGTTATTGATTAGATAAACTCTGGGAATGACTTGTTTCCAATAACAAAAGAAAAATGTATATAACTCTATTCAAAGTCCGTGTGTATAAATATATAATTGACCAAAATTCTTAAGAATTCTTTTGTAAACACTTCTTGAACAATATATAAGTCTTAAATAATGAACTCGATCCTTATATAAGTAAAGTTTACGTATTTCATCATGGATAATAGTTTCTGAAAAGTTTTTAGATTAGTTTGATATTATCATATATTAATGAAAGTTTACGTATTCTATCGTGTATAATGTACTAACTAAAACTTGCTAACACCTATACTTAAAGTTCTAACGTTTTCTCTATTTTTTTTTTGTTATGATGTGTTGTTCTAATTCTAATTTTTATCTATTTATTTGTTTTTAAATCAAGAAATTTGTAGTAGATTGAGACTCTAATATCGGTTAAAAGTCGTTTTAAAAAAATGGAGGTTCTCTTTTTTAGTCTCGCAAGTACGTTAACGTAAAGTACCAATGTATTATGGAAACAAAACGGTTAAGGGTAAGATTATTAGTAGTCTTGAGACAAGACTTACCGACTTTGGTAAGTCTTGAGACAAGATTCACTCAAGGCTACCAATAATCTACCATAGTTTTGACAAAGTCTTAAGTTGAGTCTTGAAAATCCAAGGCTCAACTTAAGACTTTGGGTGAATCTTTACCCTACCTTAAAGAAAAATTATCCAATGCATGAACAACATGTGTCATTTCTTTTTGTTAAAAAAAAAGTGGAATGGAAAAGTAGAGTATGAGGTGAGTCTGACGGATAATGTATAAAGTTTGGGGTGAGTCTGAGATAAGTCTGAACAGTAGAGAAATAATAAAAGTTATTAGTGGAAAGCTGATGTGACAGAATCTTAAGATCTGTGAGAGTCTGACTGATAATCTCATCCTAATAGTAGATGTTGAACTTCAATTTATTAAATGACCTTCTCTAGAGCCTAAGCTATCGAGAAATCGTAACTTTTTAACAAAAGAGTGTTAATCAGCATTGAACTTTAAAATTAATAAGATGATAAATACTTATAAAAGTTAGATTTTGGCGAGAAGTTGAGAACTTCTTATCTTTTAGCTATGGTAGAAATTAGAATAAATAGGATATATAATGCGAGACAAACAAATCAAATACGGAGTATTAAATTACGTGAGTTAAATAAAATCATACGTACTTTTCACCATAATAATCACCCAGCAACATTTAGGGATGTTCATTCGACGGTTCGGACTGTGTAATTTGATCCGGACCAGACCAGACCATACTTTATTTGGTCCGGTCCATGGTCCATCTATTTATGTTAGTTTGGTCTTTGGTCCGGTCCTGGACCAAACCGAATGAACCGCGGATCGGACCGTGGATCAAACTTATGTAACGAAAATCATTAAAAATATATAATTAACAAATATTTCTCTTAATATGACAATAGTATTTTGTTATGTATTTTTTTGACATATTCTACTATCATACGAATTAACAAAGTAAACCCTAGTCCTAACTCCCTAATATAAATTAAATTCATTGTAAAAATAATAAAGCAAAAAACTCAATCCATTGTTTGGTCCATATGGTCCGGTCCGGTCCGGTCCATGCATTTATTTGGTCATAACTAGGGCTGTTAATGAGACGAGACAGCTCGCGAGCAACTCGAGCTCGGCTCGGTCAAAGCTCGCCTCGTGTGAGCCTGGCTCGGGATCGGCTCGAGAACTTAACGAGTCAAGCCGAGCAAACGTTGGCTCGGCTCGAAAAGCTCGCGAGCGGCTCAAACTTGTGTAATTAGATGAGATATTACTCATATTTTATAAAAATATTTTGTCATGATTATATATTTGTATCACACATATAAAAAATGTCTTATTGATTTTTCAATGTTTGTATATAAAACTTTCGAGTCTTGTTATTGAACATATCGAGAGAGAAAAAACGACAATTCAACAATTATACATAGGCTCGAGTTTGGCTCGAGCTCGTATTAAAGCTCGGAAGCTTGATAACGAGCACAATTTTTCAAGCTCGGGTAAGTTAGAGATCGACTCGAACTCGAGTTTTACTTTATGAGCACAAGCCGAGTGTGACAATCCGCATACTTCGAACCCTTAGGTTTATTTATGCTATGTAGATTCATTTTCTCTTGTATATTTTTAGTAAATGCTTTCTAGTTTAGGATAGTCTTAGTTAAGTTTTTCTTTCCATAAATAGGTATATCGCTATTCCACACTAGTTTTGTAATTTCAATGTCTCCTGCTACCAAGATGTAAATATCAAATTTCCCTCTTTAAGGTGTACTAGTGAATCAAAAATCTACTTCCTACCAAGTTGCCTTCTTATTGCTTGTTGATGCATGCTTTCTTGTGAACGACTCTTGCCTTCACTTCACTAACAAGCCCGTGTGTGTCGATCGAGACTAGGATTCCGACACCCACAACCCGAGACCGATTACGAATGCACTAGTGTTTGACAAACACTAGTGCTTGACGCTCTCGCTTGCATTCTTGTCGAATGTTTAGACAAGGGTGCGCGTCACGCCCCGACTCAAAGTTTCGGACCGTGACATTTGGTATCAGAGCTCGGTCTTCTTGACGGGCTTCTGTATACGATGGCATCAAAGGCGATAGATCCGAGTGGGAACAAAAGTGACACTAAGGCCAGAGTGACGGCTTTAGAGAGATTGATGGACGAGAAAATTCCATCCTTGGAGGCTCTCATTGTGAGTTTGGAGAGTACTCACCAAGTAGTTGATGAGACGGTAAAGGGGCATGATGCTCGCTTCGAGGCCGTAGACGATTCCATAAAGAGGCACGAGAGCCGCCTTGTGGCCGTCGAAGAGGAGATTCCGAAAGAGTATAACTCGGATATAGGTTATCTCTATGAAAAAGTCGAGCAACTCGAGAACATGTATACCTTGATGAAAATGGCCGCGGACGGGAGTTTTGGTGGAACTCCTTAGGTGAAGCCGCCTACACCCCTCAAGTATAGTGGGGCGAGAGATTCGAAAGAAGTCGATAACTTTATCTTCGACATGGAACAATACTTCCGAGTGAGCGCGCTCGGCGAAGGTCTAAAGGTCAGCACCGCGAGTATGTACTTAACGGATGACGCTAAACAATGGTGGCGCTCGAAACATGCCAAGATCGAGGCAGGGACCATTAGGCTAGAGTCATGGGAAGATTTCAAGCGACTCTTCAAGGAGCAATTCTACCCGGAGAACACCGATTTCCTAGCTCGAAGGAAATTAAAGAACTTGAAACATACAGGCTCGATTTGTGATTATGTGAAAGCGTAATCGGCTTGTATGTTGGAGATAGCGGACATGACCGAGAAGGATCGGGTGTTTCAGTTTATTGATGGCCTGAAGGAGTGGGCTCAGCGAGAAATCATGCGACAGCGACCAGAGTCCCTCTCGGTTGTGATGACAGCGGCTGAAAGACTAGTTGACTATTACACGGAGCGCGAAACCTCCCAAAAGAAGGGATTCGCTGCAACGGGCGGAAGCAACCAAAGGTTTGGAGGGACGACTTCACAAGCAAGACCTCCCTCTACGGGTAATAGTCGGTTCCGTCCCGGAGGTGATAATAGGAGATGGGGTCCGGCGAATTCTACTCCAACCTCTTCTAAGGGTAGTAATTCTGAAGCGTCGACTGCTAGGAAGCCGTTCGCGTGCTTCCTTTGTAAAGGACCGCACCGTATGTCCGAGTGCCGTCACCATGGGGAGTTCAACACCCTCAAGAAGATTTTGTCCAAGATGTCGGTAGAACAGAATCCCGAGGGGATAGCCTAGGATGCAGAGGGGTGCGATAATGATGTGGCCAGTGAGCAAGGAGAAATGGCTCAAATGGGAGCAGTCCACATGATGTGCTCAATGAGCAAGGGCGCTGAGTGCTCCGAGACCAAGTCCATGGAACTGATGTGCGTGGATATAAGCGTTAATGGGAAGGCTAATCGAGCTATGATAGATACATGGGCCTCTCATAATTTCGTCACGCCCGACGAAGCGAAGAGACTCGGAATGAAGTTGAACCGAGGAGGAGGAAGCATGAAAGCTGTGAATTCCAAGGCCTTGCCGATTCAGGGTGTGGCTAGAGAAGTGGTGATCAAGATGGGCGAATGGACGGGGAAGCTCGACTTCACCAGCTTCCCGATGGATGACTTCAAGATCGTCCTCGACATGGATTTTCTAAAGCGAACCCCGACCTTTCTGGCGCCCCCACAATGGGTCTTTAATAATGGTGGGATCAAAACCATGTCTTGTGAGAGCTGTTGAAGCTGACCGAAAGCAAAAGGGGTCATTTCTCTCGGCAATGCAGTTGAAGAGGGGACTTCAAAAGGGAGAGCGTACATACTTGTGTACCGTGTCCATGAAAGAAGACACTCTTGCTGAATGCGTGGAACCACAAGTAGAGAAGGTGCTAGAAGACAATAAGGACTTGATGCCTGATCAGTTACCTATGAGTCTGCCACCCCGACGTTCGTTAGATCATCAAATTGAATTACTCCCGGGCACAAGACCTCCTGCTCAAGGGCCATATCAGATGGCGCCTCCCGAACTAGCGGAACTACGAAGACAGCTAGACGATCTTATTCGCTCGGGGTCGATACGACCTTCCAAAGCTCCCTATGGAGCCCCTGTGCTCTTCCAGAAGAAATAGGACGGTAGTCTGAGATTGTGTATTGACTACCGGGCTCTAAACAAGCTGACGGTGAGGAACCGCTACACCATCCCATTGGTAGCGGATTTGTTCGATCAATTACAAGGCGCTGTATACTTCACCAAGCTCGACCTGAGATCTGGTTATCATCAAGTTTGAATTGCCGAAGGAGATGAGCCGAAGACTGCTTATTTGACGAGGTATGGGTCTTCCGAATGGTTGGTCATGCCCTTTGGCTTGACGAACGCACCTGCAACGTTTTGTACGTTGATGAACCATGTTTTCCACGAGTACCTGGACAAATTCGTGGTGGTATATTTGGACGATATCATTGTATATAGTTGCTCATTGGCTGAACATGTAAAACACTTGGAGTTGGTGTTCGCGAAGCTACGAGAGAACCACCTATTCATAAAAAGAGAAAAATGTGAATTTGCCCAACCCGAAGTGAATTTCCTCGGTCACATAGTGGGCAAAGACATACTGAAGATGGATCCGAAGAAGATTGCCGCTATCAAGGACTGGGGAACCCCAAGGAGTGTGTCTGAACTCCGCTCTTCTTGGGGCTCGCAAACTACTATCGAAGATTCATCCGAGCGTACTCGAAAATTGCTGCCCCGCTCACCGACTTGCTTAAGAAGGACAATAAGTGGGAGTGGTCTATCGACAAGAAGAGGACCTTTGAGAAGCTCAAGGAAGCGGTGGTACAGGAGTCAGTCTTGGCGTTGCCGGATATCACGAAGCCTTTTGAAGTTGAGACGGATGCATCTGATTACGCCCTCAGGGGGGGTACTACTCCAAGAGGGTCACCCAGTATCTTTCGAGAGCAAAAAGTTTAATGGAGCCGAGACTCGTTATGCGGTACAAGAGAAGGAACTCCTAGCTATTGTTTATTGCTTGCGGGGATGGAGGCGCTATCTCTTGGGATCGAAGTTCGTTGTCAAGACTGATAATATCGCAGCATCTCACTTCTTGACTCAGCCTAAGCTGAACAGCCGACAAGCTAGATGGCAAGAATTGTTGGCAGAGTTCGATGTGGAATTCGCTTACAGACGAGGAGTCGCGAACAGAGTCCCGGATGCCCTCGGCCGAAGATGTGATTTGGTCACATTGCACACGATTGCTCATTTGTCTACCACCACAGTGGCTACCGATATTCAGGCTAAGGTGAAAGAGCACCTCGACCAGGACCCGGTGGCTAAGAATCTGAAATAATTAGCCATCGAAGGGAAGACTCGCAAATTTTGGATGGAGGATAGACTCTTGTTCACGAAGGGACATCAGATCTTTGTTCCAAAAGCGGCAGGGCTGCGAAAGATTCTCTTGCAAGAGTGTCACGATACATTGTGGGCAGGTCATCCGGGGTGGCAGAGAACCTTATGCCTACTGAAGAGAAGCTACTACTGGCCGCAGATGAAGGATGATGTGATGGAGTACACAAAGACCTGTCTGATCTGCCAGCAAGACAAGGGAGAGAAACATAAGCCGGGGGAGCTAATAAATCCTTTACCGGTACCAACTCGTCCATGGGAAAGTATCTCGATGGACTTCATATCTGGGTTACCAAAGGTAGGGGCTCTCAGTATGATCCTTGTCGTTGTGGATCGCTTCTCGAAGTATGCCACATTCATTCCCCTTCCGAAGACGTGCAGTGCTGAAGAGACGGCCACGACGTTCTTCAATAATGTTGTGAAATATTGGGGACTACCTCAAAGTATATTCAGTGATCGCGACTCTCGCTTCACGGGACTATTTTGGGGAGAGTTGTTCCAGCTCCTGGGCTCTAAACTTCGGATGTCCTCAAGTTACCATCCTCAAACAGATGGCCAGACGGAAAGATTCAATAGCATGTTGGAATATTACTTGAAACATTTTGTGGGCGCAACCCAGATGGAGTGGGTGCGCCTCCTAGATGTTGCCCAGTTCTGTTTTCATGTTCAAACGAGCTCCTCTTCTAACAAGAGCCCGTTTGAGCTTGTCACAGGTCAACAACCGTTATTTCCTCCCACAGTTGCAGATTTTTATGGTGGCCGGACGAAGAAAGCTCACGAGTTTGCTAAAGAATGGAATGTCAATGCTGAGATTTCTCGCGCTTACTTGGAGAAGGCGTCCCGCCACATGAAGAAGTGGGCAGATGAGAACCGGAGGCCAAGAGAGTTCAAGGTAGGCGACATGGTCATGGTGAAGTTGAATAAGGAGCAGATGAGATTTCTTAGGGGAAGAGACAAGCGGCTGGTGCGAAAGTATGAAGGCCCCATCCAAGTGATCAAGCGTATTGGGGAAGTTGCTTACAATCTTGACCGCCCTGCCTGGATGAAGTGTCACCCGGTCTTCCATGTGAGCTGCTTGAAGCCGTACCATCCAGATCCTGAAGATCCAACCCGCAACAAGAGCAAGCGCGCCAACATCCGTTCCAATCAACTTCCAACAATATCAGCCGGCTAACCCAACCTTGAAGACTTGAAGACTTGAAGAGTTCCAGCGTTGCCGAGGACGGCAACAGATTAGGTGGGGGAGAGTGTGACGATCCGCACACTTTGAACCCTTAGGTTTATTTATGCTATGTAGATTCATTTCCTCTTGTATATTTTTAGTAAATGCTTTCTAGTTTAGGATAGTCTTAGTTAAGCTTTTCTTTCCATAAATAGGTATATCACTATTCTACACTAATTTTGTAATTTCAATGTCTCCTGCTACCAAGATGTAAATATCAAATTTCCCTCTTTAAGGTGTACTAGTCAATCAAAAATCTACTTCCTACCAAGTTGCCTTCTTATTGCTTGTTGATGCATGCTTTCTTGTGAACGACTCTTGCCTTCACTTCACTAACAAGCCCGTGTGTGTCGATCGAGACTAGGATTCTGACACACACAACCCGAGACCGATTACGAATGCACTAGTGCTTGACAAATACTAGTGCTTGAAGCTCTCGCTTGCATTCTTGTCGAGTGTTTAGACAAGGGTGCGCGTCACGCCCCGACTCAAAGTTTCGGACCGTGACACCGAGCAAGGCCAAGCTCGGGCTCGGCTCGGCTCGTTAACACCCCTAGTCCTGACCGGACCGGACTAATAAAAGTATGGTCCGGTCCATGGTCCATCATTTTACCCTTGTTTGGTCTTCGGTCCACAAACTTTGGTCCGGTCCGGTCCAGTCCCGGACCGATGAACACCCCTAGCAACAATGATCAAGAATTGAATTTTAAAATTATTTAAATTAATATAATAATATTACCCTATCCAGTATGTGAAATTGACATATACTCCTTTTGTCTCGGTCATTTGTTGTTCTATTTTATTTTGAGTTGTCTTAGTGTTGATGCTAATGGGCTTGAACCCCATGTCATGAGTACCATGCTCATGACTTAACAAACTAAGCAAATTGACATCTGCAGAATAATAAACATAGTAATCTATTACTGATGATAAACAATAGTGTGATACAATTGTTGTTTCAAAACTTTAGAAGCCCCAATCACCTGCATAATAATTGATCGTCGTAGCTCAAAAACCATAATACATGCTTACCTATATAAATAAATACTCCATGATATTCACCCGAATAATAATTGATCATCGTAACTTAAAAGTCATAATACGTGCTTACCTACATATATATATATACTCTATGATTAAAAAAAAACAAAAGCTTGTTAGAAAATCATTAGGTAATACATTAAATTCTAAGTGGAAAAAACGTGATAAAAAGCTAATGTTACCCTCAATCCAAATTAATTACTCATATCTATTGAAACTCAATAGAAAGTAACGTCATCTACATAAATATGTGTACACACACAAAAAAAAGGAACATTTATGCTCATGCTAAGATTGTACCGGCATCGTATCCCGCATTAGTGGATGGGCTATTCACTATTGATAGAAACAATCGTAGTGGATGCACAAATAGGATCCTATATCCAGTTGTATAATGCTTATTATATAACTGACTACAATTCGATCTGTTTCGGGTGTAATTCCGGAGCAAGATTTATGTCCACGTAAGCTTGTTGAATGGTGTCTTTGCTTGTCTCTTCCTTTCGCTCTCTCCTGTAAAGATGAACAAACTGAGGGCTCGGCTTGGTACCGAGCGTACTCACTCCGACGCTCAAGTCAGTAAACTTAAAGAGATTAAGTTGTGTGTTACTTGGCAAAGTATATTGTAGAGAGATAAGGGAGTTTATACCAGATTAATAGTGAGTTTATGGATGAATTGTCGATTATTGCATCCTTTTCTCAATGAGGGTTGAGGAGTATTTATAGACTTTCACCTTTTGTCACGTAGTGGCCAAGTGGCAGAGCAGGTGAAAAGACTGTTCTACCCTCGGCCGAGGGACACATGGCAGGCCGGCTGGCCTGGTTGACTCCATGCCGAGGGGACTTGGATGTGAGTACGCGGATATGTCTCCCGGCTGGCTAGTTGCTTAGCCGAGACCCAAGTGACAGGCCGACAGGCTGAGTCGGTTAGGCTGTCTAATACGTTGACTTGCTGTGGATATCTTTGACCTTGCTCAATATGTTGACTCGGTCAGCGGGTGCAGAATATGCCCCATCAATTTGCCCCCAGCGTAGTCTATGCCGTGGTATGGACCTTCAATGAGTGTTGAGCGTATTCTGCGCAAGTTGAACATCTTCCCCGGCTTCTTCTTCCTCGGCTTGGTTCTGTTCAGGTCGTACCATATCCCCCCTCCACATGGATGTGTAATGGACATCCTATGTGGAAAAGAAAATGGCGCTGGCCGAGACCAAGGTTGAGAGTGCCGTTTGTACTTTTGATTGCCGCCGGCCGGTGCTGTCTTTGCTTTGTTGATCAGCT
The DNA here is from genome assembly GCF_048544455.1 of Silene latifolia. Lineage (NCBI taxonomy): Eukaryota > Viridiplantae > Streptophyta > Magnoliopsida > Caryophyllales > Caryophyllaceae > Silene > Silene latifolia. The sequence continues at coordinate 353,923,443 of NC_133538.1, forward strand.
GGCCGGTGGCGAGTAGATACCAAGGAGCGTGTCGAAGAATATTTGTAACTGTTTGTCGATTGACATTCCGTGGCTGCATGTTTGACACGTGGCTTGGCATTGATTGGTTGACGTTTCATGGGCCTTGCCCTGATTGGTCCGTTTCATGGGCTTTGCTCTATAAATAGAGCAGTGTGCCCCGTTTTTTGGCCATCAAACTTCATTTTCTCAAAAAAAGTTTCCCTCTCTTAGTTTTTTCGAAGGAATTTCTCTCTAGTCTTCAAAGCGTTACTCGGCGTAGCACTTTTCCAAGGTAAACAAACAAATTTTTCCAACTTTTTAATTGTGAAGTTTTTGTTGTCACTATGTCTTCTGCGGATACTCAACCCAGTACCTCTGCTTGGCCGGGGCGAACCGTCGTCGCGTCCTGATGAAGAGGAGGCACTGGTTGTCACCCCGATAGGGTTTGGGGGTCCCAAGCCGCTTTCTCCTGAGATTGATCCAAAATTGTTGGAGGGTTTTGAGGATGATGATGATGATGAGGCGACCCCTTCTGCCGTAGAGAGGCCGCTTGTTTCGTGGCACGGTGATGCCTGCTTGATCAGTCCTGATCGTGCCTGGACGAATAAGTTCGCTAGCTGCTCCGATTCTGATCTTTTTGAACACCATTACTCCTTCGGCAGGGGGTATAGAATTGTTATCCCTGAGGAGGGTCAGGCCGTCTGTTGCCCTCCCGAGGGTTGTATCGGCGTATACATCAGACACCTGGAGTATGGGCTCCGGTTTCCTCTGAATGAATACGTTGCTGCCATTATTAAAGCCATGAATGTCGCCGTGGCCCAACTGCATCCGTTGGCCATCAGGACGATTATTGGCTTTGTATGGTTGTGCCTTTTTAAAGGGGAGGCCCCAACGGTGAACCTCTTCCGCCGGCTCCACCATCTTAAACAGACTACCCTAGGCGGCCCGGGGTGGTACAGCATACAGACCGAGCCGGGCTATATCACCGTCTCTAAGCTTACTTCTTGCAAGGACTGGAAGGGGCGGTGGGTATACGTTGAGGTTCCGGAGGACTACTTACTACCCCGGTCCTTTCCGAGCCGCGTCAATTTGCGGTGTGAGAACCAAGGGGAGCATGACAAATATGTCTCCCGGAGTAAGCTTAAGATGGACGCCAGCAGGGTCTATCTTAATGAGGACGAAACGTAGGCAATGAGGCTGTTTGAGGCAGAGAAGGATGGAACGCCGAAGGGATGGATGCCCTCGACGCAGATTGTTCTTCAGGATGAGCTGCTCTGCCACGTCGGCCTCATACCGGCCCTCGAACAGGGTGAGTGGGGTCGGTGTGAGGCCCATCTTTGCTTTTTATGTTTCTGTATTTGAATTTTGGTTTATTTCTTTTACTTAACTCCTGCTTCGTTTCTTCTGCAGACCGATTTGGCCCGGAACTGCCTGTCTCCGTCCTCAAGAGGTTGGGACTTGACGAGAACGGGAGAGTTGTTGAGCTGCATCCTACGGCCGGACCACGTGATCGCAGACCGGCTCCTCACGAACTTATGGAGCAGCAGTTGAAGGCACTGGATGTGACGGCGGCTCAGGCGCAGATTGCCGGTAACGTGCCACGCCGGAAACCAAAGACAACGCCTGCGGCGGCAACAGCGTCAACCCCAGCTCAACCTTCAATCCCCGTAAACCAAAAGGAGCAGGTGGTCATCGTTGATGTTGAAGAGGAGGTCACCGTTGCAGAGGGTCCTCCTCCTTCAAACAAGAGAAAAGGGGCAACGCCTTTCACCGCTGCTGTTACCGATGCCGGGAAAGAAAAGGGGTCAGCCGGCCCTCCAACCAAGAAGGCCAAGGCTGGTACGGATCTAACCTACGGCTCGGATTTAGCGGGCTCTTTAGGCATTCCTGATGACAGGCTCTCTGACATGTCAATGAATGTTGACATGGATGCTTTGTCTGAATTTTTTGTAGATCAAGCCGCCGCCGGCTTGCGGTCCCACCGAACGGCAATTGGAGAAGCGGCTTTGTGCAGACGGGCAATCAAAATGTCACCGTCGACTCCTCATCCTCGAAGGTTTCCCCGCTCGGATTGCGGCGGAGGGTGCAAGGTTGTCCAAGAGGTGGCGAAGTGGTGACATAGCGGCGCTCACATTATGGAGCAAGAAAAGCTCATGGCTGAGGCAGCTCCTGCGCTCGAACGGCTTAGGCTTGAGCTTGCTGCTTCTAAACAAGAGGCCGAGAAGGCGAAGAAGGACTTCGTCGCCACCATGGAGAACCTCCTCACTCAGCAAAAGCTTAAGGAGGAAGCTGAGAAGCGGGTCCTAGCCGAGAGAGCCAAGGTTGAGGCTGCGTTGGCTGACGCCGCTAAGCTGCGGGAGGAGAGAGAGAAGCTTCAGGGCGGTTACGATGCTATGGTTGAGCAGAGGGAAAAATGGAAGTCCCTGCATCTGACCGAGGCGAAGGAGCACAGGAACACAAAGGCCATCCTTGCTCAGAGGGAGAAAGACATTGAGACGCTCCAAACTGTCATCATCCCTGACATGTGTGCCCAGTACCGGGACCAGGCCGAAGATGCTACCAGGGAAGTAATCAAAGAGCTCTTTCCTAAAGACCCCTTCCCGTGGCAAGATTTTGACCGGCTTCTTGATGAGAAGGCGGCTGCTGCGGAGAAGGCAAAGGCGGCAAAGGCCGCTGAGGAGGCTGAGGCCAAGGCGGCCCATGCTGAAAAGGTGAAGGCGGCCAGGGAGGAAGCTGAGAGGGCAAAGGCAGGTGAAGCTACCAAGTCGGTTTCTGGGCCGCCCACTGATGGTGATGTTGCTACTGCTGCCGGTGGCGAGTAGAAACAAGCATAGGGAGACGGGCGGTCGTCACCAGATTCACCCGGCCCTTCAGACAGCTTCAGCTGTTCGGGGGCCAACTATTGAGCCTTTCCTCCCTGCCATCCTTTTGGCGCTTCAAGTTTTATGTCTGTAACCTTTTGTTGTATTTTTTGTTTTAAACTTTTGGTAGGTTGTGTTTAGGCTATCCCTATGGGGACGGTCGTCGACTTTGTTTTGCCTCATCCTGTAAACATTTTTAATAAAGTTTGTTTATTTTGCCTCCATTAAGTTGTCTTCTTACGTTTCAACATATTGAGTGCTTTTTCGTTTTTACTTCCGGCTTGGCCGAGGCAGTTAGAAGGCGCATCTCAATTGTACTTAAACGTTTAAACATGTTGGCATGTCGGTCGCTTCCTCCACCACCCCCGGTCTTAGCCGGGGCGGTCAGATTTGCGCTTCCCAACCACCATTGTGAACATGTTAGCGTATCGGTCGTTGTGTCCCCGTCGCCCCCGGTGTTGGCCGAGGTAAAACGAGGTTACGGCTTGATAGCGTTCGTATCTGTAGACATATTGATCGCTTCCTCTGCCGGGCCTTCGGTTGGCCGAGGCGGCTAGATTTGCGTCTCAACTGTACTTATACGTTCCTATTAGCGTATCGGTCGTTATGTCCCCGTCACTCCCGGTTTTGGCCGAGGCAATCGAGGTTACGGCTCGACAGCGTTCCTATCTGTAGACATATTGATCGCTTCCTCCGCCGGCCTTCGGTTGGCCGAGGCGGCTAGAATTGCGTCTCAACAGTACTTATACGTTCCTAAGCATGTTGGTCGCTTTCGCGAGTATCAACGGCATTTGGCGTGACTGCCCGGCTTTGGCCGTGGCGTCTATTCTGGCATGACTATGGAGGGGACAAGTATTTTGACGGAGAACTTGGATTATTCTTCATAAGGTGTAATCACGCGTTGGGGTGTCCACAACGGTCTCGGACACCTCCACTGTTATACAAAATATTTCCTTAAGTTGTCCGTGTTCCAGTGGCTCATCAAAGGAACACCCTCCATGTCCGTCAGCCGGTATGTCCCCGGCCTCATTTCTTCAACCACCTTGTAGGGTCCTTCCCAGTTGGCCGTCATTTTTCCATGGACGTTTCCTTTGTTTGTGGCGGCCGACTTTCTTAGGACTAGATCTCCTACTCTTATGTCCCTTTTGTGGACCCTACGGTTGTATGCTCTTCTCATCCAATTTTGATACACTGCCAAGTTGAGCCGTGCCGTGTCTCGACTTTCTTCGACCAGGTCTAGGGAGGCTCTCAGGCCTTCCTCATTTTCGACTGGGTCAAAAGTTTGCGTTCTGAATGTCGGCACCGCTGCTTCAATTGGCAGGACGGCCTCAGACCCATTGACTAGGTGGAATGGACTGTACCCCGTTGCTTCTTTCTCCGTGGTTCTAAGGGACCACATTACGTCGGGTAGTTCATCGGCCCACCTTCCCTTTAGATCTTCAACCTTCTTTTTCAGCCCGTTTAGGATTGTTTTATTAGCTGCTTCCGCCTGCCCGTTGCTCTAAGGGTGGCAGACGGAGGAATATGCAAATTTGATACCGAGCTCCTCCAACCAGTTCATTACCATGTCGCTCCAAAACTCTCGGCCGTGGTCAAATACCATGACTTGGGGCAACCCAAATCGAGTTATGACGTTCTCCCAAATCACCTTTCTTACGGCCGCCGTGGTCTTGGCAGGTACCGCGACAGCCTCGACCCATTTGGTGAAGTAGTCAACGGCGACGATTAGGTACTTTCTTCCTCCGGAGGCCGTCGGAAATGGCCCTAGTAAATCCATCCCCCACTGTGCAAATGGAAGGGGACTAAGCACCGGTTGCAGGTCTCGGGAAGGAGCATGTATCACCGGAGCATGCATCTGACAATTCTTGCACTTCTTGGTCTTTGCTCTGGAATCCTCAAGCATGGTGGGCCAGAAGTAGCCGGCTCGGAGAGCTTTGTGGGCTAGCGTTCTTGCCCCCATGTGATGTCCACAGATGCCTTCGTGAATCTCTGTCAGTATTAGCTCCGCGTCGGCTGGGCCGACACATTTCAAGAGTGGCCTTATTACAGACCTTCTGTATAACTCTCCTTCGAACACTGAGTACCTTGCGGCGATCCTTCTTATCTTCTGCGAGAGACTGCGGTCCTCCGGCAACTCATTTGTCAGTTTGTATTTCATTATCGGAGTCATCCACGTCGTCTCGGCTTCGATGTCGCCCACCATGCCGACGGTCTCAGTGATGCTTTTAGCATTCCTGATATCCACCAGCATGGTTTGACTGACATTCTTAATGCTTGAACTGGCAAGTTTTGAGAGAGCGTCGGCTCGGTTGTTCTCAGACCTGGGAATGCACTGTATCTGGAAAGATTTCAATTTTGAGGTGTCCGCTTTTACCCTCTCCAGATACCTTATCATCCCATCGTCTCGAGTCTCATACTCTCCTCTGATTTGATTAGCCACTAAGAGTGAGTCTGTCTTCAACACAACATGCTCCGCCCCGGCAGCTCTAACTAACTCGACTCCAGTTATCACCGCCTCATATTCGGACTCGTTATTTGAGGCCGAGAAGGTAAATTTCAAGGCGTACTCAAACTCGTCCCCGTTAGGGCTGATGATAAGGATGCCGGCTCCTGAGCTGTTTGCCGTGGAGGACCCGTCGGTGTATACTTCCCACACACCGGTATTTGATTCTTCTTGGTATGTGCACTCGGCTAGGAAGTCTGCAAGTGCTTGCCCCTTTATCGAAGGCCTCGACTTGTACTGAATGCCGAAGCCGGATAGCTCCACTGCCCTTTTGATAAGTCTGTCTGATTTTTCGAATTTTTCTAAGGCTTTCTCCAATGGCTGGTCGGTTAAGACCATCACGGGATGTGCGTCGAAGTAGGGTTTTAACTTCCTTGCGGCAACGACGACGGCGAAGGCCGCTTTTTCAATCAACGGGTAATTTCTTTCGGCGGGTAGCAGTGTATGGCTGATAAAGTAGATTGGGTGTTGCTGCTTGTTTTCTTCTCTGACAATTACGGCACTGACCGCGGCCGAGGTAACTGCTAGATATAGTTATAGCGTCTCCCCCAGCGTCGGCCTGGACAGGGTCGGGAGAGTTAGTAGGTGGGCTTTCAGTTGCTTGAAAGCCGCACTCTGTTCCTCCCCCCAGCAAAAGTCTTTATTCCCTTTCAGCACCGTAAAGAACGGAGTGCTCTTGTCGGCTGACCGAGAAATAAAGCGGGCAAGAGCCGCCATCCTCCCGGTCAGTATCATAACCTCTTTTCGATTCCTCGGCTCCGGCAGGTCTAATATTGCTTTGATCTTCTCTCGATTGGCATCAATTCCTCTGGCGCTGACAAGTACGCCGAGGAACTTGCCGGCCCGGACACCGAAGTTGCATTTCATTGGGTTAAGCTTTATCTTATATTTCCTTAGTGAACAAAATGTTTCGCTCAAGTCGTCCAAGTGCTCGCTGTCAGACTTGCTTTTTACAATAGCATCGTCGACGTAAGCCTCGATGTTTCGCCCTTTTTGATCTTGAAACACTTTGTCCACCAGCCTAGTGTAAGTTGCGCCAGCGTTTTTAAACCGAACGGCATCATTTTATACATGTATGTGCCGTGTATGGTGATGAATGCGCACTTAGGCATGTCTTCCTCGGCCATGAATACCTGATGGTACCCTGAGAAAGCGTCGAGCAGGCTCAGCATAGTGTAGCCTGCCGTTCTGTCAATTAAACTATCTATTCAAGGCAAGGGATAGCAATCTTTAGGGAATGCTTTATTAAGATTTGTAAAATCAACACACATCCTCCACCCTCCTGATGACTTCTTCACCATTACAACATTTGCTAGCCACTCAGGGTAAGTACAAGGCATGATAAAGCCCGCCTCTAATAGTTTATCTATCACGGCCTTGATGGCCTCATCCTTTTCGGCCGAGGAGTTCCTCATCTTCTGCTTGACAGGGCGAGCGGTGGAGAGTACGTTCAGCTTGTGAACGATCACCTCCCGGCTCACGCCTGGTATCGCGGCGGCTGAGTACGCGAAGACGTCTTTGTTCTTCCTCAGCAGGTCTAGGAGATCGGCTCTGAATTTTGGCTCCGGCCGACACCGAAGCGATTACGGTGCGCCCGGGTCAATTTCCACTTCCTCGATGCCTGGGCTCCTTCGACCATGCCGACGTTGTTGGTGCTCATCGGATCACCCTCCGGTTGTAAGGATGGGCCCTTCCCTTTCTCGATTTTTCGCAACTTTGAGGGATTGCATGTTGCACCCTCTGGCAGATACTTGGACATTGACAATTTCGTCTCTCTCGTCCTTTGAGACGAGCTTTTGTGCTTCCCCCCGGTCCGAGACATACATCAATGTCAGGGCCCGGATGGACATCACAGCATCGGCCTCGCTCAAAGTGACCCGGCCTATTAGGACATTGTAGGCGGACGAACCATCAATAACCATGAACTCAGACCAAACATTTTTTGCCGCATCTACTTGGCCAAACATCACCGGCAGTCTGATTGACCCCAGGGGTACCAGGCCGGCCCCGGAGAAGCTGTATAGCGGGTTGGTGCGAGGGCTCGGGTTTTCAATCTTGAGACCGAGATTGAGAAAGCACTCCCTGAACATGATGTTTGTGTAGGCGCCTGTGTCAATCAGGCACCTCTTGACCAAGTGGTTGGCTATGTCTAGGTGGACTACGAGAGGGTCGCTGTGCGGGGCGATGACTCCTTCGTAGTCCTTCTTTCCGATGGTTATATCGGGGACGGTGGAAGCGGGGGTCGCTGTTTTGGGCACAAAGTTGATGGCTTGGTATAGCTCATTCAGGTGCTATTTGTGCCCATTAGCTGACCCACCGTTCTCGTTTCCTCCGGTTACAACCTGGATCACTCCCATCCTCTGGAATACTGATTTTCTATTCGCCCCGTCGGAGCTTGTTTCTGGGCCTCCAGCTACATACTTGCTGAGGGCCCCCTTTCGGATCAGCTCCTCGATGGCGTTCCTCAGATGCCGACAGTTGTCGGTCTTATGGCCGGGTTGGCCGTGGTAGTCGCAGAACTGGCTAAGGTCGCCGTCCCCCCTCGCCTTGGAGGGCCTTGCCCATTTTCGCCCTTCGTTCTTGCTTAGGGCAAAGACTTGGTACGGTGATTTAACCAGGGGGTGAGACCGCTGTACCGCTTCGGGGTGTATGGTCCCGAACTCCCCCCGGCGCCCGCCGAGTTCTGTTTCCTATTAAATGTCTCAGGCCGTGACCTATTCATGTCACGACGTCCTTCGTCTACATTGTTCCGGCGGCTCCTCCTTTCTGGGTGCACAGCTTCACTGTGGCCTACCCAGGTCTTGTGATAGTCCTCCACCTTTATGGCTCGATCGGCCATCTTTCTGGCGGAGTCTAGGTTGAGGTCCTCGCACTTGATGAGCTCATTTTTGAACTCGCCTTTCGGCAGCCTTTCATCGGTCGAAGGCCGCCGATCGGTGTTCACTCACGAATCTGCGAACCTTAGTGTCGAATCTCTTGACGTAGCTCCGGAAGGACTCGTCCTCCCCCTGTCGGATAGTCAGGAGATCTGATGTCTCCACGGCCCTTCGTTTGTTGCAAGTGTATTGGCCTATGAAACTGTCCCTTAGGTCGGCATAACAGTACACCGAGCCATTAGGTAGCCCCTTGTACCAACTCTGAGACATGCCATGGAGGGTCGTTGGGAAGACACGGCACCACACCTCATCAGGCTGCTCCCATACCGACATGTACTACTCGAAAGCCTCGGCGTGGTCGGTTGGGTCGCTATCCCCTTTGTATGATAGGGGCGGCAGCTTCAGTTTGGTCGGCACCGGGACTTCGAGGACAAAGGCATTGAGGGGCTGTCTGACCACGTGTCGAATGACACGTGACGATCGGCTCCTCGCAATCCTAGTCCGGCTTCTCTCCCCGTGGCGGGAAGGGCTTCTTGTTGTCCGACTTTGGAGAGTCGGACTTCTTTCTTCATTTCTTCGGGGGTGGCCTCGTTGTTGCCATGGCGACGCTGTCCTCCCACGAGTGGGGGAAGGACTTTGGTCTGCCACTGGCACCGCCGGCGTCCTTGCATGCCCAGCTCCTTGTAATACTCCGGTCAAGTTGTTCGGAGTCACTTTGTGGGCCCTGGTCACCAGTGGAGGCGCTGCCGTCACCGTCGTCGTGACAGGGGTGACCGGCGTACCACCCATCAGGTCCAGGAACAGCTTCAGTTTGGCTGCATCGACCACATGTCCCATGTGGTGAAGGCGGTGGCGGCGGTGTTTCTGGCTCTCTTGGCATCCCGTACTTCACCGGCTCAATCACTCGGCCGGTGGGGGACTGCCCGATCTCAGAATTAGGGAATGTCTCATCCTGGTAGAATTCAGTTTCTACACTCACAAGTTCTGGCTGTTTTGACATCTTCTTAGCTCTTTGAATGGTTTTTTTTTTGTAAGGTAGGTGACCAGCTTTTAGTATGGATCCCCACAGACGGCGCCAATTGTTCCAGGTGTAATTCCGGAGCAAGATTTGTGTCCACGTATGCTTGTTGAATGGTGTCTTTGCTTGTCTCTTCCTTTCGCTCTCTCCTGTAAAGATGAACAAACTGAGGGCTCGGCTTGGTACCGAGCGTACTCACTCTGACGCTCAAGTCAGTAAACTTAAAGAGATTAAGTTGTGTGTTACTTGGCAAAGTATATTGTAGAGAGATAAGGGAGTTTATACTAGATTAATAGTGAGTTTATGGATGAATTGTCGATTATTGCATCCTTTTCTCAATGAGGGTTGAGGAGTATTTATAGACTTTCACCTTTTGTCACGTAGTGGCCAAGTGGCAGAGCAGGTGAAAAGACTGTTCTACCCTCGGCCGAGGGACCCATGGCAGGCTGGCTGGCCTGGTTGACTCCATGCAGAGGGGACTTGGATGTGAGTACGCGGATATGTCTCCCGGCTGGCTAGTTGCTTAGCCGAAACCCAAGTGACAGGCCGACAGGCTGAGTCGGTTAGGCTGTCTAATACGTTGACTTGCTGTCGATATCTTTTACCTTGCTCAATATGTTGACTCGGTCAGCGGGTGCAGAATATGCCCCATCACGAGCTAATATATAAAGAACTCGAGCTATATATTTTGAGCTTATGTTTACCCATTCCAACAATTCTTCATATTTTTAATATATGTTTCGAGCTCTTGGCATTACATCTACTAATGGTTCAACAACATTTTAATTACATGAGATTTTGAGTCTATATAGAGTCTTTTGATTCTAATTGTAATGTAGAATTTTTTGTTGAAATTTTATATACAAAATAGTTTTAAGTTACTTTTATAACCTTATTGATATGTTGCTGAACATTATGATATTAAACATGACTTGTCAATTATATTTCCAAGGCTTTTGCAAGTCATCTAAGAAGTCGAACTATTACCCATAATACATGTGTTACTGAACATAGAACTCGAGCTTATATAAAAAAAATTCGAGGCATCAGTCATTAGCCATTGAAACTCCACCTGATGCGTGACTTGCCAATTGAATTTCCCAATGCTTTTGCAAGTCATCTAAGAAGTCGAGCTATTACACATACTAGATGCGTTATTGACAATAGAATTCGAGCTTAAATATGAAGAATTCGAGCCATCAGTCATCAATCATTGATAGTAAAAATTGATTTCGATTGAAGAAAGAGAGTTATAATAGTTGATTAAATAAATTAGAGGGAGAGGATGATTAAGTAAGGCAGAATGGAAACAGATGGATATATAAAGAATTCGAGCCATCGGTCATCAGCCAATAAAGCTCCGTCCAACATTGATGGTAAAAATTGATTAATTTCTTAATGATTTTGATTGTAGAAAAAGAGTTGATTGAATAATTTAGAGGGAGAACATGATTAATCTGTATAAGGGAAGAAGATGGAGATCAGTAGTTAGAACAGGGAAGCAGTTATGGAGAAGAGGGATTACGTTTAATTTGTTTTAGGTTTGTTATTTTAGGATTTGATAATTGTATTAGAGAAAGACTAAAATAACCCTGAATGTACATTAGCATTGTACATTCAGTTGTATAGTCTATAAACTGTAGTGGATGGGCACATCAATCCATCATACATGTGTTATTAAAAATGTAGACACAATTTGCTTTTCTTGTCAAGTTAAAAGCAATAAGTCTCCCTTGTTAGGTGAATTTTACTTCCGTCGCAAACTTATGACGAATATCGACCGCCATAAATGAGAATTTGTGAGTTAAAAGATGATCCTTGATTAATATTGATTGTTCTATCACCATCGAAATCGTAATATGTGCTAACCTACACACAATAAATAAGACTTGTTAAAAATTATAAGGCAACAATATAATTCAAAGCAAAAAAAATAAAGTATTAGTAGATTAATGCTACACTAATATTTAAACACAATGTAAACATTAAGATCCAAAAAAAACACCACAAACAATAACAACATTATTAGGAGAAAAAATTAGAACCAATGATAAAAACAAATGAACGTGAAGTGAAAATTATTAATTTGTTGAATGAAATTGTATCTACACTTTAATTCTATATATAAATATATTAAGGTAATAGTGTTTGTTTAGGTTTCTTTATAGGATAAATTACAAATAGCCACCTTGTATTTGCGTTTTTGTATAATTAACCACCATGTATTTCCGTTTTTACAAATAACCCCTAAACGTTTACGTATACTCCCCAATCACCACCGTATATTTCAACCAATACTCGTTTTTCATATTTTCCGACTCGTTAATATAAAATTCACGCAGAATACCCATATTACCCCCACTTCATACCCCCATATTCCAATCAAATCTTTCCCAATTCCCCCAAATCAATTTATACTTTCAAATCCTAAATTCCTAAAATCCCCGAAATCAATTGATCAAATTCAATCGAGCATGATTACTCTAATTCAATCGACCATGATTAAACTTTCTCGCTCGTTTCCGAAGTAGAAGACGTGCTATCTTGTTAGGCCGAGTAGGCCTTCGGTATTCCGTTCATTGTATTTACCAATTCATCATATTCCGTTCATTGTATTTACCAATTCATTGTATTAGCAAATCCATTGTATTTTGGCTGAGTAGATTCTTTGTATCAGCCTTCTCCCTTGATGTATAAATAGGGAGATGATTGCTAATAATACACAACACAATTACATATTTTCTTAAACTTAGTTTATCATGGTATCAGTGTCTTTTTTCTATCATAAAATCGTTTGTCCGTCTCCTTAATCAAACATGACGAACAACGAACTTATCAATTCCGCTATCACCTCTGAAAACAAAATTGATCCAACATAAAAATTTGGCACGACAATTACGAAGAATGGTGTCGGTCCATGCGTATGTCTCTTAAATCGAGACGAAAATTCGGTTTTTGTGATGGCACGATTGTGAAGCCGACTGACCCCTTTCTCGCTGACCAGTGGGTTGTCATCCATTGCACTATTGTGCAATGGATCATGGATTCAATTGATCCCTCAATTCGGGATAGCATTTCATATACTGGGGATGCTTCGTTGTTATGGCGAGAATTAGTGGAGCGATTCTCCGTTGTTGATGGTTCGAAACTCCAAGCGTTAAAGGCTCAATTAAATGACTGTAAGCAAACGAAGGGCATGTTGGTTACCACTTATTATGACAATTTAAAGGTTTTGTGGGATGCTATTGCTTCCCATGAGCCACCCTTCGCTTGCAAATGTGGAAACTGTTCTTGTGGAATTATACAAGAGGCGCTTGCGCGACAAGACTTGGAGCGCTTACACAAATTTTTCATGGGTTTGGATGCATCTTTTTATGGGTCTATTCATTCGAATAAATTGGCTCTTGATCCTCTCCCATCTCTCAACCGTGCTTATCAGGTGGTTCCTCAAGAGGAGCGGCTTAACGCTGGTCCCGTCCTGGCTGCTAATGACCCTTCTGATATTATGGCAAGTGCAGTCCGACGTGATTCTGGGTTGTCTTTGACTCCTGATTGGAGAGCTTTCCGCGAGCTGGAAAGACAGGCCAGACGAATATTGTCATGCTCACATTGAAATGCTACGGGACATGAGGTACAATCTTGTTTTATTAATTCCCAGACGTTCCCAGAGTGATGGGGTGATCATCCTCAGACTCTTGATGAAATGGTGCTCGCTCTCAAACCCGTGTCTCAGGCCGTTCCCCTACTCGTGCTAATATGGTGTTCTCCGCACCCAGTTTATCCTCCTCCCATGATCGTCTAAATGGTATGTATCCCGATTGGATTATAGACACAATGGCATCACACCATGTCACGGGTGATGTACGATGGCTGACCGAGTCATTCTCGAATTCACCGCGTGCTGTGACCCTGCCCAATGGGCTCTCGGTTGTTGCTAATACGGCTGGAATGGTTCACTTGACCGATTCATTGATTATTCACAATGTTTTATTTGTTCCTAGCCTAACTTGTAATTTGCTGTCCGTGTCTCAATTGAGCGCTGCCACTCGTTATAATCTTCAATTTAATAATGACTCTTGTTCCATTCAGGACCCTTCTACGGGGACGAGGATTGGAGTCGGTGAGTTGCGGGCCGGGCTCTACTATTTACGTGCTGTGGTAGGACCGATGGTGCATCGGGTGAGCACGACAGACATTTTTAATTTGTGGCATAAACGGCTTGGGCATCCATCAAATAAGATCTTCAAATTACTTCCTATTAGCCATTTAAATGCTGATTTAGAGCATGTTTGTGATATTTGCTCTTTTGCGAAACAAAGTTGGAACAGTTTTCCTCTGAATAATAATAATAAGGCTTATGCAATTTTCGATTTAATTCATTGTGACTTGTGGGGACCTTATCTTACTTTATCGTCTTGTGGTGCAAAGTACTTTCTTACCTTAGTCGATGATTGTTCTCGGGCCGTCTGGGTTTATTTGTTAATTGATAAAACTGAAGTTACGAAAATATTTATGAGTTTCTTAGCCATGGTCGAAAATCAATTTTCTAGACGGGTTAAAATTGTTCAATCGGACAATGGTACGTAATTTGAGCATATGGTCGAGTATTTCTTTAAGACTGGCATTCTTTTTCAAAAAGCGTGTGTTGGAACTCCACAGCAAAATGGTCGTGTTGAACGCAATTATCGTCACATTTTAAATGTGGCACGTGCTCTTATGTTTCAAGGTAACCTTCCGACAATTTTTTTGGGGCGTGTGTGTTTTGACGGCTGCCTATTTAATTAATAGGACTCCCTCTACTTTACTCCAAAATAAAACACTTTATGAATTGCTCTTTGGATCTGTCCCTTCCTACGATAATTTGCGGGTTTTCGGGTGTCTTTTTTATGTGCACAATCAACATACTCGAGGACATAAGTTTGCCAAAAGGAGTCGCAAGTGTGTTTTTCTTGGTTACCTTTATAACAAGAAGGGATGGAGAGTATATGATATTGAAATGGGTAATTTTTATGTGTCTCGGGATGTTCAATTTTTTGAGAATAGCTTCCCATATTCTGATAACATTGAGAGTAGCTCTCGGGTTCAAGAATCTCCATTCGACGAGCCAGTTTTATTCAATACCGAGGACCCTACTGCCAGCTCTAACACGGAGCCAGAACAGTGTACAAGGGATGGTGTAGGGGCCACCTCCGTGGCAGCTGATGGGGTTGCTGCTCCCACTCAGCCGGGGTCTGACGGGAGGGCTGATAGGGGCTCCATTGATGATGAGGGCGTGAGATGTGCCACTAATGATCAGACGGGTTTATCCACTCCTCATACTACTGAATTGGGTTGTGGAAAACGGACCAAACGATTACCTTCTTATTTGAATGACTATGTTCTCGAGACCACCACCGTCGCCACTAACGCCCAACTCGACTCACCAAGCTCCACATCCTCAGGTACTCCCTATACTATTACTAATTATATTAATTGTAACAAATTTTATCCTCGCTATAGACACTTTCTTGTAGCTATTACCACGGTTGTTGAACCTCCCAATTTTCGAGTTGCAATTAATGATCCCAATTGGTGCCGGGCTATGCAAGATGAGATAACGACACTGGAAAATAATGAGACTTAGGACCTTACCGATCTTCTACATGGCAAGAAAGCTCTCGGTTGCCGCTGGGTTTACAAAATCAAATATAAATCCGATGGTAGTATTGAGAGGTTTAAAGCTTGATTGGTTATTTTCGGAAATCATCAAGTTGAAGGCATTGATTATGGTGAGAATTTTGCGCCCGTAGTAAAGACGGTAACCGTTTAGACCTTGCTCGCAGTTTCCGCTATTAGAAATTGGGAGCTTCATCAAATGGACGTACATAATGCTTTCTTGCACGGTGATTTGTCTGAAAAGGTTTATATGAAATTGCCCCCGAGAACAATCACCGACAAATAAACCCAGACGGCCCGAGAACAATTATCTCCCTATTTATAAATCAAGGGAGAAGACTGATACAAAGAATCTACTCAGCCAAATACAATGGATTTGCTAATACAATGAATTGGTAAATACAATGAACGGAATATGATGAATTGGTAAATACAATGAACGGAATACTGAAGGCCTACTTGGCCTAACACCCCCCCCCCCCCCCAAACTGGAGCATGTAGATGAAAATATCCCAGTTTATGAAGTAGTAAATCAAATTTAGACGATGCTAAAACATTCGTAAAGATATCAGCAAGCTAGGACTGGGTAGGCACATGAAACGGCTTTATCAAACCATCAGAAATAGCGTCACGGATAAAATGGCAATCCACCTCGATATGCTTCGTCCGTTCGTGAAAGACGGGATTTTGAGCAAGATGAAGAGCTGACTTGCTGTCACTATAAACATGCAAGGGACGAGGAACAGGAGTAACAAGCCCATTAAACAAACCCACCAACCATTTCAATTCGCATAAGACAACAGTCATGCACCGATATTCGGCCTCAGCAAAAGAACAGGACACCGTTTATTGTTTCTTTGTCTTCCATGAAATGGGAGAGTCACCTACAAACACAATCCATCCCGAAACCGATTGCCTTGTCAAAGGGCAACTCGCATAATCCGAATCACACCATCCGGAAATAGTAAGGGAGCTATCGTATCATAACAAAATTCCTTGACCCGGTCTACCCTTTAGGTAACGGACCACTCGAAGAGCTGCATCCATATGCTCCTTTCGTGGTTGGTGCAAAAATTAAGAAAAAATGTGAACGACATAAGAAAGATCCGGACAAATAACCGTGAGATAGATTAAACGCCCCACAAGACGTCTATATCTCTCGGCATCATCAAGTAAAGCACCCGACGCAAGCCCAAGCTGATGATGTTGTTCAATAGGAGTAATGGCGGGTTTAGCACCCAAAAGACCAGACTCGGATATTATGTCAAGCGCATATTTACGTTGACACAAGTAAATCCCCTCAAAATTATGAGCAACCTCTATACCCAAAAAAATAATTCAAGACGCCCAAATCCTTCATATGAAATTGAGTAACAAGATAGGCTTTAAATAATTTTATGTCCTCCTAATTATTCCCAGCAATAACAAGGTCATCGATGTAAACCAAAACATGTAGACATACCTCATTCTTGGTATAGCTGAAAAGAGAGTAATCGGCATGGGACTGAATAAAGCCAAATTTACGCAAGGCCGCTCCTAATTTTAAATACCAACAACGCGGCGCCTGACGAAGCCCATATAAAGACTTCCGTAGACGACACACCTTATTGTAGACATGGGCCACCCGCGCCGCGCGCACCCGCACGTTGGTTTCGAGGCGGCGAAACTTCTCTCACGGAACCTTGGTTTGCCAAAGTACGTCATGGGCTGTTAATGATTTGTGAGGCATTGAAACCGGTGAAAGGTTGAATAAGCCTGCATTTGTGGAGTCACCACCAATTTATTGTGGAAAAATTGGAAACCGTTCAAATACTTCGCGTCATGTCAAAACACAAAGTAGTGACATGAACACTAAGAACTTGTTACCCTTAACATTTATATGTCTAGAATGACTCTCGTGATGCTAATGAACACGGATGTTCACAAAGATTTTGAGTAAGGGGTGAGGGTACGTATTAGGAAGCTCTTTAAATCGAACACCTAATCCCGCCCGCCTCGATAGCGGCCTCTAATAATGATTAGGGAAAGTGTTCATATTTGATATGTCGTTGATATAATGCATGCAATGCAACAAACATAGATTAATTCTAGCATGTGAAATTAAACTATGTCGGTTAACACATGTTTTAGCAAACAATTTGGTCAAAGTAAATGTTAGATTCAATACATGTGAATGCCATACAATTAAATCATACATAGTAATAATTATAAACGAGTTACAATAATTAAAATTACAAGCTTTACAAACTTTATTTGATCTACGTGAAAAGCACGCTCAAAGACAGGATTTCAAAGAAGAAAATAAAAAGAAAATAAAATTGGAAATAAAAATATGAAAATATGTCAAATTAGAGGTGATAATACGATTAATATTTGATTTGAACCGTAATTAGGAGCTACGTCAAAGCGAGAAAGAATTCAGGGACAGAACCCAACCAAGAACAGGCGCAGCATCTGCTGCGTCCTCTGGAAGAGGCGCAACACTTCATGAATCTGTTCTAGAGCTGGGTTCTGGCTGTGAAGTCAGAACCGCAACACTGTTATCGTTCGTTGGTAGATTTAGGATAAATTATCGATATTAGACTCGAATTAAAGTGTTTTAACTGATTATATTTTCCGAGCAAGTCATAAAACGAATTAAAACGGGAAATTACAGTGGTTTATATGATTATACAATGAACTTGTGTCGGAAATACAAAAAGGCAAAACATGAGGTTAAATTAAGACGAAACTGGACAAATAAGACTTGGAAGAAAACTTTTGTATCAAATTAGGATTCCAGAACCTCGACATGAACAAGTCGAAACCCGAAGAATCGATTTGAATTAAAACGGCGAAAACCCGCAAGTATTGAATTACTCGGGATTAAGGACGAACTAAGCATTGTAATTAAAAGAAAATTGTTAAAACATGATTTATATACTGACACAACAAAAAGAAAACAAAGTATAACGAAACAAATAAGAAAAAACAGAAATTTGCAGGAGGTCAAGGAAGAAGAAGAAGAGCAGGAGTAGTGGGCAACCTTTGGAAGAGGCGCAGCTGCTGCTGCATTTCTTCTTGACGTCTGACCTCTGCTGTTTCGTAAAAACGGTTTCAAAATATGGATTCTAAATCAGTTTTCGAACATGCTTTTGATATAGATCTACATTAATTGATACAAAATAAAGTACAATAATAAAAATGGGATTTACACCCTCAAACTTACATGTTTGACGAAACAATATTGACTAAAGTTATCGTTTTAGTGATTGCTCGACTCGAATATGCGTGGAAAGTTCCCTCATTAGAGGATTTAGTATATTGATTAGGTTAATTAAACGTGGAGTTAGTCAAATTGGTCGGTCTATGCAATGTGACTGGGACTCAGAATAATCTGAGTTTACATGGTCGATTGATCAAGCACGTAGGCATCGAAAGGCAATAGCGTAGTCTAGAATGCAAAGAGAGAGAGAAGGGGCGGAACACTCGCGTACCAAATATGGAGGCCGAAGGCCTCTATTTATACTAAACATATGGAAGAGTTTAGGAATGACACAGATTTGGAAACAAATCACGGAAATATTCTGAAAAAGGCGAAAAGATAGCTAGAGAAGAGGCGCAACCGCTACTGCAATCCTTCGAAGAGGCGCAGCACCTGCTGCGTCATTTTCCCGTAGGTTTCCTCCTCAACAAGAAAGAATTCCGCGTTTTATTATGGAATTTCGGTAGATATACACTTCCTTATTCCATGAAACACAATATTACGGTAGATATTTACCTTAAATATTAATTTCAATAGGAATAAATATCCACAGAATTCTAGAACATTCCGGAATATTCCGACTCGCCATTTAAACGGTTTTTAGAAAATGAAGCGGTTTCTGACCCGGACTCCAAATGAACTCTAATTACTGTTAAAACGACCGTATCGGTGCGTAGATGATGACCAAGGGGTTGACTCGAATTTTTGAGCTATCACTTGACGATGAACTTAAAGACTGTCATAAATTATTCCGCGTATCAAACATGCGGCCCAATCATCACTGGGTGGTTGGTGGGAGGTGTAGAAATGAGGTATGTACAGAGCCCCCACTTTTACTGAGGCTTGGACAAGGCGAAAGTCAAAGTATAGCCATCAGGTCAATCGAAGATTACAACCTGACGACTATGGCGACGCGAGGTGGCTCAAGGGGTCTGAACCAAGGACCTGTCGTCGGGAACATTTTAGAGTCTGTTAACTATCGGGGAGGGGTCGTTTAATATCCATTAGATTACGTAAGGAAGCTCGCCAGCCATAAGAATAAATCATAGATTAGACACCCTTGAGTGAAGGATTCGAAGGTACTCATGCTCTCCGGACAATTTTATCTTAAACTCCGTGGGGGAAGAATCTTATGTTGAGTCAACAACGGCGAGCCCTTGGCACCGTTGAGGAAAAAATAATAGATCGACAATGACACGCCCTTAGCATCACTGAGGAAAATAAAGGTGTTTGATTGACAATGGCGCGTCCTTTGCACCGTTGAGGAGAAAATCCGCTCGGGTCGTCGCAAGCGAAATTTCGATAAAAAGGAGAAGCTCATGAACTGTATTTAGTGATCATGAATTCTCAACGGGGAACCAAAATATCATGGTTGCCTGTAGTCTGCTGAAGAGAAAACGCCGATTCGGACGAAGAGAACACCCAAAAAGGAGCCATATGTTGGGGAACAAATAACGAACTCATAACAAATTTCAACAAATCTGGCTGGAAATTCGCTGGGGAAAAGGTGCAGCAAAAGCTGCAACCCTTGGAAGAGGCGCAGCAAGTGTTGCATCTTCTCTCGAGCCCACCCCTGTCTGGGTAAAACTCGACTTTAAGCCGTGTTCGTTTTCATTTCAAAACACAAACTATTTCATTTCTCAACCAAATTACATCCAAATTCCGTCAAAACTTGATCAAAACTCGCCATAAATCATGACTAATCGAGGTATGTATCTTGTACTTGCTTTATTTTGCATTTGAGCTTTAATTTTTGGTCGAAAAACTAGGGTTTATATACCTATTTACTCGAAAATTTGGGGCTTTCATCTCAATTGAATTTGTCTCATGAAATTGACATTATAAATGAGTAATTGATCATTTTAGGAACACAACCATGTATCCCTTTCGAATTTTCATCAAGTATTAAGGATTTGAGTGCGAAATGTGACAGTTTCCTGCTAAACCGTAAAATCCTTCGAAAATGGCCCTATGCTAGTCCATTTTTGATGAAACTTGATGTTTTGGAACCCTTGAGTAATGGGTAAACTTGCTCTCATGCCGGATTTTCAATTTGTGACAACTCCTTTGGGACACTTTTGTATGGCATAATTGCTATTGTAGCAAAATGCTGCCGAATTTTCGACTCAAACCCGCAACTAGGCTTGAACTTAGACTCGTCTTGACTTAACCTACCACATGTGTGGTCGGGCTTTGAAAATCTGGCCAAAGATGGCTAGGAAGGCCTTTTTTTAATGCTTGAAACGCTTGAAAATGCTTGAAAATGCTTGACATTGCTTTGTTTACTTCGGTTTTGCAGAGGATATTCCTTCTACGTCGGGGGGAGACCCCATGGACACTGAATTTGATCCTTCTACCACTATGGGAGCGACCCAGGAGATGGAGGAAGATATAGAGGAGGAGGCCCCACGGAGGTCCAATGTGGGACGAGGCGGCCATCAGCATGCAGGAGCGCCTGAGTGGGCCGAGAAATGGGATTGTAGACATCTCATTTGGGCGGCAGAGAGCCACCTGTCGTATAGGACGGCGACGAGCATGGTAAGCCTTCAGCTTGTCATTCCTTTACTTATTTGTTTCTTACACACTTTATGCTTAAGAAAGCTTTCTTTTGAATTGACGCAGGAGGCTGGGAATATGAGGTCTGTCTCTGGTTATATGATGATGATGGATGCCTTCGAGAAGCTGTCGGAGGAGAAGAAGGCTATCATCGAGCGGGGAGCGTTTGGTGCCTTGGTACAAGGCTGGAGGGAGATCAAGGAGAGGAATATTTGGGCTAACCTCGGCCTGATTCGAGCTTTTCTTGATCGGTTCTGGGACATGACCCCGACTTTACATATGCCTTTTGGAGAGATCGGGGTCACCTTAGAGGACTACGGCATGATCTCGGCTCTTCCGTGTGGAGAGGAGCCGTTGGTGTGGCCGTCGGTGGCTATGAGAGTAGACTCGGCCGAGGCGAGGAGTCTGGTTGGCTGGAACCTGGCTACGGGTGCGGCCAAGTATCCTGGTTTGGTGCTGAGTACCTACGTCAGGGACTACTTTGGAGGCAGGGTTCCGGTGAGAGTGAGGATGGATGGATGCATGGTGTCTCCACCACCTTGTACGGCCGAGCAGAGGGCCCGTTTTTGGTTGTGGTGGTTCTTGTCTTCAATTTACCTTGGAGATAAGGGGGAGAGGCTATCGACGAAACTTCTTCCGATTATTTCTAACTTGAGTAGCCTAGGCTACATGAGGGCCATGGTTTGTCCGTAGCTGATGGAGAAGGGGACTTCTCCTGTCACTGTCGGTCCTGGACTTCTCTTGGAGGTATGAACCTTTCTTGAAAATATGAAAGATCATTTTTTAGAAAATGATTTGTAATCATTATTATTTTGCCTGCAGGCGTGGGTGTACTCTTACTTCCCTGGCTTCGCGCCCACGAGGGCGGCGGACGTACCGAGAGCGTACCATGTCATGAGGGACTGGGTAGTGTGCCGTCAGAAGAGCCAGTGGTCTTCTTACGATATTTGTCGGAGGGGCGTGAATGCCCTGGGGTTAGACAGCGTAAGTGTCTTTGATCTTCACTTTGTTTTTCCCTTATTTAGAGATGATCATAGGAATGACCCTTCGTTTCCTTACTTTAGTGGGTGCCCCGGCCTTGGGAGAGCTATTCTGGGGCTCCAGCCTTCGTGGCTGAGGTTCTCCGTCCCCAGAGTTCGAGTAGGCTGCTGCTGACGACGCCCAAGGGGCTTGTGTGGTACTTGGGTGAGCGTTTGACTCGTTAGTGCTCTCATGACGCCTTTACGGTTCCCATCGACCCTCCACAGACGATGTTTAGGGAGCCTTCAGAGGCTGAGAAGGCGGCTGACCTGGCTGGCGTGAGCGGTGACGCCCTCCTTCTCCCTGGTGAGGAGTACGCTGGGTTTGTTCACCAGAGGCTAGCGTACTGGCCGATCGTGGTAACCATATTTACCGTTTACTAGTCTTTGATAAATCTTGATAAATGATTATAAAATAATGAACCATTTGAGTTTTGTAGGAGATCGAGGTGGCAGGCGTCGAGCCCCCAGCTTTTCCAGAGACGTTGGAGTACACTGACTCGGCGGGTATGACGGTGCTCTCGGGAACCATTCTTTCAACGAGGCGGTGACTGACGCTGGCTTGGACGAGTGGCAGCATGTTGTGAGGAGGGCAAGCCCCAAGCTTTGGTTGTTTTTAGTATTTTATGCTTTATTACATAGGAATGCATTTGCTTGAACCTTCTCTGTATTTGAATGATGGTGGCACCGTCCAGGCATGTGGAGCTGTGGAGGATGGCCAACCGGCTGCGAACTACAGCCATTGAGGCCCTTACAGGTGGCTCGGGGCGGCAGGTATGAACCTTCTGTGCCTGTCTTTATTATTATCTGCAATTTTGTGAAGTGAAGCGAAGTAAAGTATCACCCCATTTTTCTGTGTAGAGGTAGTGCGACCTAGAGCGTGAGATGGCGCAATCTCAGGAGGAGACGCCCCGCTTGCTGAGAGAGCTCGAGGCCAGAGATACTGAGATCGCTACCCTTGAGGCGACAGTAGCTGAGTTGAGGGGTCATCAGGACTAGTTTGCTGACTTGTGTTTGTACATTTGTACATTTTGGATGTCATTTTGGGCAGGAGCCCGTATTTTGATGGATATTTTTGCATTTTGGTTGTATAGATGATGGCCTGCGTGCCTTTGCTGCTGGGTGTTTGTTGTATCTGCAGGTTAGCTTTGAAAAAAAAAACAGGTTTGGCATGTGACGGTTTGCGCCGTCATGCTGCCGAAATTCACGTAGGAAATCACAAGCAAAACATATAGCAAAAAGAATTCACATAGAAAATTAAAATGGCCTAAATTGGAGCGAAAAAAGAAAAGAATGAAAAAAAGGGCCCGAAAATGAACAAAATGACGCGACCGGACGGTAGAGAGGGCTACCCCCTAAAAAAAAGAAATGTCTAAGTGTGTTATAAACATTTTTGAAAAGAGAGAGTGAAATGATTCCACGAAAAAAAAGAAAATAAAAACGAGTAAGTGTGCGTATTTGGCGAAAATGTCAATTTTGCCTCGAAAAACGAACCCGTAAAAGATTAGGAAACATAAATTTGATAATTAATCGAAATTACCGAATTAAGTCCCTATAGAAATATGAAACTTTAACTAAAACATATTAGGAAAGATCCCACGGCTGTCAAACGAGGAAAAGAGCCTGGGAAAGAGGCGCAACAGGAGCTGCGATCCTTCGAAAAGGCGCAGCAGCTGCTGCGTCTTCTCTCCAGCTAGTCAATTCTCGACAGAAATTAGGAAACATTTAATAGTATAAATAGAGACCTCGGCTGAGTTTCTATTCTCACAATTCTCCCTTCCTCGACTTCGTCTATTACATAAAACCTCATATATCTTCTCAAATATTCCTAAAAAATATGGACGCCTTTGAAAATCGTATTAAGGAGTGGACGAATGAATTTACGAATGTTGAGAAACACGACATGGGTGCTTTTAACTTAAGATCAATCAAAGTTTAAAACTGGTGAAGGTAATTAGCCCCTTTTTGGATGCTTGTCTTGAATATTGGGACCCGAATTTTCATGTATTTGCCTTTCCGGGAGGCGAAATTTGTCCCTTTCCTGAAGAAATTGCTGCGATTAGAGGATGGGATGCAGAAAGTGTTCCGGCTATACCCCCTAGCTCTCCAGGCTATAAAAATAAATTCAGGGATTTGCTTGGATTGACCAAGGCTGAGGTAGACCGTGTTGTGACCTCAAAAGGTGTCCGTATGTTTGAATTTGTCGATCGATTTATAAATAGGGAGGACCCTAATATCTCTTATGTGGCGAGGCGTAGAGCTTATGGATTTTGCCTTCTTCATTGCTTCGTCCTGCGAGGGCATGTGGACAAGAAAATGAGGGGTGACCTTCGATTCTTAGGCATAGTGGAGCAAATGGAACTGCGCAGGAGTCCAGCGTGCTTAGTTCTAGGGGAGACCATTCTAGGATTAGACAATAGGAAGGCGAACCGCGTGCATCCTTATCTTGGGTGTCCTATCATTTTATAGGTAAAAACCCGTTTTCTTATTCGGCCGTTTGTGTTCTTTTTTTTTTTCTTTTTTCCGACCGGTTTTGGACATTAAATCCCGTCCCCTTTTTTGAAGATCTGGCTGATGGAATGGCTGCGGTTGATAGAGCCCCCAGTTGACGTGACAAGATATCGCTCCGGATCAATTGCGATGAGAACGAGGCTATACATGGTGGACTTCACTCGAGTATGCAATTATTGGGAAAATAAATTGAAGAGTGAAGGTGGGCCCTTGATTAGGTGGATAGTGCCATGGTGGCATCTTATATTAGTGACTGGAGTATCGTCTTTGGATCCGACATGGTTAATTTGCGTTCTTGGCTTGGAATTCGTGGTCTATAATTTTCCGAAGAGATTGATGAGGCAAGTGGGCCTAAGACAGAAAATCTTGAAGCTAGATACCGTCCCTCAAACTGCCTTGGCGCATACTTCGGAGTCTTGTCGAGAGTGGGCAATTCGCTGGGCCCAAAGGAATATGTGGTTCATGCCCATTTCAGTTGGCTCGTTATGGGTATCTTACTCATATCTGCAGTGGAGGAAAGCTAGTACTCCGGAGGAGCGTGAAAAGCTAAGGTAGCACGAGCCCATAGACTATAAGATCTGTGAAGTGGCGAAGGAGAACCAAAAGTATTTAACTGAGGAGGAAGAAGAGGCCGGATATCGGGTCGTCCGCCCATCGAAGAAACCAAAGAATGCTCCTGCCGAAAAGATGGTGGTGGATCGAAATGGGAAAGCTAGACCGCGAGAACGACCATTAGTGATTAGGTCGGAAATAACGCAAGAGCATCCCGCTCGTGGTCGAGACAAGAAGTTTGACAAAGGCGACAAAGGCAAGGGGAAATGGAAGAGTAGCCTTAGTCATTTTTATAGTATAATTTATTATTTGAGTTGTAATAAATGGCGGGGTTTTTAGAATCATAGCCTGGCATTTTAATTTTCAGCATTTTTTTTTAAATTTATATGTATTTGGCGTATTACTAAAATTTAAGGAATAATGAATAAATGATTTAATATTTAAGAAACTTTTATAAATTTTCTTTATTTATTCTTGTCGAATTTCAAATGCAACATGCAAATGTCCTTCTATTTACATCTTGAAATGATGGGTTGTATCCTGTAAAGGATTGCCTACGTATTCATTAGAAAAAATGAAATCAAACCCTGTACGTAGTTCGAGAAATTGTAAAAGAATAAATGTTCGAAGCAAGAGCTTGTAATGAACTTAGAAAAATAAGCGTGTGCTTCACTTACTTCTAAGGAAATGCAATTCAAATTATTTGATGATATGAGAATGTCAAAATGTCAAAACGTAAGAGCGAGATGTCATAAGCTTTTTAGCTGGCCAGGGGCCGTTTTTATTTCGTGTCGCAAAGCGGCACGTGTGTCACGTGAGGCACATTTTATCCTATTCTAAGGGTAGTACCGTTTCAATTGGTCTGGGTTAGTCGGATTAGAAAACTCATTCTCGTCGAGGTCTGTGATCTTAACCGCACCCCCTGAAAGTATGGACTTGACCAAAAATGGTCCTGCCAAGTTAGGTTTAAATTTTTCCCGTGGATCGACAGGTAAGAGAGCTCTGACTGAATTGAGTACTAAATCCCCTTCCTTGATATTTCTGGGTTTGACCCGTTTATTAAAGGCTCGTTTGATACGCGCCTGATATGTCTGCACATTATGTAATGCGCGTAGTCTCCGTTCGTCCAAGAGGACGAGTTCATCATACCTATCTCCCATTCAGCTTCTGGAATTTGACTTTCGAGTAAGATGCGTAGGGATGGGATCTCTAGCTCTACTGGTTGCACAACTTTCATGCCATAAGTCAAATAGAAAGGAGTAGCCCCAGTGGGCGTCCTAACTGTCGTGCGATATCATCAAATAGAAAGGAGTAGTCCCAGTAGCCCCACGGCGCGTCCCTTTATGACTTTCAAAGGTACGTATTTGAGATCGAACTCTGAGAGCATTAAGGTCCATCTTGCCAAGCGTCCATTGAGGACGGGTTTCTCGAAGAGGTATTTGACTGGATCCATTTTAGAATACACTTTTACCGAGTAGCTAAGCAT
The DNA here is from genome assembly GCF_048544455.1 of Silene latifolia. Lineage (NCBI taxonomy): Eukaryota > Viridiplantae > Streptophyta > Magnoliopsida > Caryophyllales > Caryophyllaceae > Silene > Silene latifolia. The sequence continues at coordinate 353,949,724 of NC_133538.1, forward strand.
GTAATGGCGTAGCTTCTTTGTTGCCCAGATAAAAGCGAGGCATGTCTTCTCGAGAGGTGTGTACTTACTTTTATACTCCAAGAACTTCTTACTAAGGTAGTAGATAGCTCTTTCCTCTTTTACAAAATTCTGTGCGAGCATAGCCCCCATGGTTGTTTCGGTAACCGTGAGATATAAACCAAGAGGCTGATCTTGTTGGGGCGGCATTAGCACTGGTGGCTTGGCCAATATCTCCTTTATCCTTTCAAATGCCTTTTGACAGTCTTCGTCCCACACGGTATGGTCCGTTTTCTTGAGCTTTTAGAAGATAGGTTCGCAGATCATAGTGAGTTTCGATATGAATCGACTTATGTACTGCACTTTGCCCAGGAATCCTCTAACCTCTTTTTCTGTTTGGGGTTGTGGCATCTCGATTAAGGCCTTGATCTTGGATGGATCGATTTCTATCCCCCTCTGGCTGACAACGTATCCCAGAAGCCTCCTAACGTTACTCCGAATGCACATTTCTGAGGATTGAGCTTCATGTTGTACTTGCGCAATCTGAGGAAGAATTTGCGAAGGTTAGCGATGTGCCCTTTCCTATCCTTAGATTTGACGATCATATCATCCACGTAAACCTCCACCTCTTTATGCATCACATGCAGCAAAGTAGTCGCAGTGCATTGGTACATAGCCCCAGCATTGATTAGCCCGAATGGCATAACAGTACAACAGTATGTGCCCCACTGAGTGACGAAGGCTGTCTTGTGCATATCTTCTATGGCCATTTTGATTTGGTTATACCCTGCATACCCATCCATGAAGGATAACAACACGTGATCTGCTGTATTATCTACCAATATATCGATGTGTGGTAGAGGAAAGCCATCTTTAGAGCTCGCTTTGTTCATGTCTCTGAAATCAACACAAACCCGGATTCGCCCATTCTTTTTGGGTACGGGAACTATATTAGCCACCCAGTCTGCAAACTCGAAAACTTTGATGAATCTGGATTTGAATTGCTTGTCGACTTCTCCTTTAATCTTAAGAGCCCACTCTGTCCTCATCCAACGAAGCTTCTGTTTCACAGGTTTGAAACCTGGCTTAATTGGAATGCGATGTTCTGCAATATCCCTATCGATCCCTGGCATGTCCTTGTAAGACCAAGCAAAGACGTCTTTGAACTCATGTAGGATGTCGATGAAATTTGCCCTTTCAATTGGGTTTAGAGTCGTCCCTATCCTAAGTTCTTGGGGTTCTAATTTCGTTCCTACGTTGATAGGTTCGGTGTTTTCTATAACTGGTGACCCTTCCCCCTCTTCTAGTATTTATTTAATTATATAGGGAGGTAATTCGATTGAGTCTGGGTCAGGATCATCCTCATAATCATCATAAACAGAATTGCATTCAGAATAATACAAGGAGTAAGGAGAATCAGATTTATTCATATTAAAGTTTGAAAATAGCTGAAACAAAGAAGCCATCTGCGCAGTAGTCAGTGGCGGTAAAGGGACAGTTGCTGAGATATTCCCCGGGCTACTGTTACTAAGCGATACTATGCTAGGAGAAACAAAAGGGTGGGGAGTGACGATGGGAGGAGACTCTCTAGAGACTTTTCTAGACTTAGATTCCAACTCTGACTCTGATTCCGACTCTAACTCGAATTCATCGTCTTCGGGTTCTCCTTTGAACATCTCTCTTTCTCCAGTAGTGACCTTGAAGAGTTTTCCTTGATTGTTGGTCCACTTGATCGACTTTCTCCATCCTTTCTACTGTTTTGAGCTGGTGTCAGTGATCAGTGTTGTAATGTTGAAATGGTCGTCTTGAAGTATCATGGTAATGATCTCATCCTGCGCTGCCTTGACGAATCAATCCTCTCTAAATAGAAGGCTAACAACCTGTTCTAGTGCATTGACCTCATCTTCAGCTGGAGAAATGAGGTGTGAACAATCCAAGGTGGATTCCTCATCTGTGATCATCAGAATTCCAAGAGGAGTCTGAGTATTTCTAGGCTTGCTTGCAGGAGGTATAGGCAAGAGCCCATCTTCAATCATATCCTGAATGACATGTTTCAATTTGAAGCAATTATTTGTATCATGCCCTTTGCCTCTATGGTACTCGCAGTAGGCATTCTCATCCCAGAACTTAGACTTCTTCTCTGGGTCAGGTGTAGGTCCTATGGGTTGGATTTTGCCTTGTTTCAATCCTTTTTAGAGCATTGGAGTATGAGTCACCAACGTTGGTGAACTTCCTCTGTGGGTTATTCTTCTAAGTGGACGATTCGACAAGGTTAAAATCATCGGTCTTGCTAGTGGAGCCATAAGAACGACTCGTTGTGCCTTGATATCCGCGACCTACCGTTTTGGACAAGAGCCCTTTACGGATGTCGTCTTCAATTCTTGTTCCTAACACAGTTACGTCTTTAAAAGACTTTATGTTTTGGTACCTTAGATGGTTCATATAGATTGGCCTTAAGTTGTCCACGAACTTTTAAACAAGCGTAGCTTCGTCTGGGCGTTCGACGAGTTACGTGCTAGTCTTTCTCCACCTACTTAGGAAGTCGGTGAAACCTTCTTTCTCATTTTGGGTAAGAACCTCTAGAGTGCGCATATTGACTTGAATTTCAGCATTATCTGCGTACTGTTTGGTGAACTCAATTGTAGCATTATCCCAAGTAGAAGTTTTTTTGTGATCCAAGGAGTAGAACTATTGCTTAGGAATAGTATCAAGAGATGAAGGAAAGATCTTTAAGAACATCTTTGGCTTAATGCCTCTGATAGACATATAATCTTTGAATGCACGAATATGGTTCAAAGGGTTTTCATGCCCCTTAAACTTCGGGATGTCAGTCATGTTGAAGTTAGTTGGCAGTTGAGCATTTACTGCCTCATATTTGCGACTGTTTTCCCTATAGATGTCATCCCCCTTAAGGTACATTAGTTGCTCCTCCAAATGCTGGAGTCGCTTTTCAGCTTTAGTAGAACCTGGTGGAAGATTGACTTCTGGTTGTTCAAAGGGTGGAGACTTATCGTGAATGAGCGCGTCGGGAATGAGACCCTCTGTAGAAGGAAGTCTAGCTTCTATAGCGACAATACGGCCTTCGATAGCGTTGAGGCGAGCATAAGTTTGGTCTTGGCTTGTCTAGAGACGAAGGAGTGCAGCTAAGATTTGATCATTACCATTTAAGGGTTGTTCGGGTTCATCATTAATGCTTCCTTGACAAGTTCCCACCATTTTGGAATGAGGTTAAGAAATCGACGACGAATCAAAACATGATCGACCATTTTTGCACACTTACTCAAAAAGAACTCGACTCGTGAAGTGGGTGTGTGCCACTGTGTCAAGTGGATTTGAAAATGACAAATTTTGAAATGTTTGTCCTGGACAATTGTAGTGTAGTTGTAGGAGTGCTGACTCGAAGTGAGTTTTGAAATGGGTTTGAGGCCCGAAATTTGACTTGACATTTGGACAGATGTTCGGCTTATTTTGCGCTGTTTTAGGCCATTTTTGAAAATGTGTATATTTTGAAAATGGATTTTATTTTACAAAATTTCGTCATGGTTTTGTTTACAAATGTTGTCCATGTATATGATACAAACATACATATGGGCATTATAACGGTATGCTGAGTGCATTTAAAGGGTTTTGGTTTAGAAAGGTGGGTTGCCATACCAAACAATCAAACCCTGGTCTGTGGAGAGGTTCGTGCTAAACATGAGTAAGGCGGTTCTTAGTATATTTCCTCGAGTAGTGAAAGCTCTGGATACAAACATGAGTATGTACCGTAGTATGGTTGACGTCAATCGCTATCCATCTTTAGGCCCATATAGGAATTTGGACCGTCCGGACGGGACGATTGGTCGAATGGGTTGGTTTAGGGCCTAGGAAGACCAAATGAAACGATCTAAGAAGGTCGAGCAATGAAAATCGACAACTGTCTTGTATAAACTATTCCCTAACCTTGTTCAAGTGTCACCCTGGGTAACACGTAAGTGTATCATCCCCAGCGGAGTCGCCAAACAGTGGACATGGGCCACCCGCGCCGCGCGCACCCGTGCGTTGGTTTCAAGGCGGCGACACTTCTCCCACGGAACCTTGGTTTGCCAAAGCACGTCATGGGCCGTTACCGATTTGTGAGGTATTGAAACCGGTGAAAGGTTGAATAAGCCTATATTTGTTGAGTGCGACCAATTTATTGTCGAAAAATTGGAAACCGTTCGAATACTTCGCGTCATGTTTAGACACAAAGTAATGACATGAACACTAAGAACTCGTTACCCTTAGCATTCTATGTCTAGAATGACTCTCGTGATGCCAATGAACACGGATGTTCGCAGAGATTTTGAGTAAGGGGTGAGGGTACGTATTAGGAAGCTCTTTAATTCGAACACCTAATCCCGCCTGCCTCGATAGCGGCCTCTACTAATGATTAGAGAAATTGTTCATATTTGATATATCGTCGATCTAATTCATGCAATGCAAAAAACATAGATTAATCCTAGCATGTGAAATTAAACTATGTCGGTTAACACGTGTTTTAGCAAACAATTTGGTCGAAATAAATGTTTGATTCAATATATGTGAATGCCATACAATTAAATCATACATAGTAATAATTATAAACGAATTACAATATTTAAAATTACATGCTTTACAAGGTTTCTATTGATCTACGTCAAAAGCACGCTCAAAGACGGGATTTCAAAGAAGATAATAAAAATAAAATAAAATTGGTAATAAAAATATGAAAATATGTCAGATTAGAGGTGATAATACGATTAATAGTTTATTTGAACCGTAATTAGGAGCTTCGTCAAAGCGAGAAAGAGTTCAGGCACAGAAATCAACCCAGAACAGGCGCAGCATCTGCTGCGTCCTCTGGAAGAGGCGCAGCACTTCATGCGTCTGTTCTAGAGCTGGGTTCTAGGTGTGAAGTCAGAACCGCAACACTGTTATCATTTGTTGGTAGATTTAGGATGAATTATCGATATTAGACTCGAATTGAAGTGTTTTAACCGATTATATTTATCTGAGCAAGTCATAAAACGAATTAAAACGGGAAATTACATTAGTTTACATAATTATACGATGAACTTGTGTCGGAAATACAAAAAGGCGAAACTTGAGGTTAAATTAAGACGAAACTGGACAAATAAGACTTGGAAGAAAACTTATGTATCAAATTAGGATTACAGAACCTCGACATGAACAAGTCAAAATCCGAAGAATCGATTTGAATTAAAACGGCGAAAACCCACAAGTATTGAATTACTCGGGATTAAGGACGAATTAAGCATTGTAATTAAAAAGGAAATTGTTAAAACATGATTTATATACTGACACAACAAAAAGAAAACAAAGAAAAACGAAAGAAATAAGAAAAAAGACAAATTTGCAGGAGGTCGAGGAAAAAGAAGAATAGTAGAAGCAGCGGGCAACCTCTGGAAGAGGCGCAACAAGACTGTGATCCTTCGAAGAGGCGCAGCTGCTGCTGCGTTTCTTCTCGACGTTTGACCTCTGCTGTTTCGTAAAAACGGTTTCAAAAGATGGATTCTAAATCGGTTTTCGAACGTGCTTTTGATATAGATCTACATTAATTGATACAAAAAAAAGTACAATAATAAAAATAGGATTACACCCTCAGACTTACATGTTTGACGAAATGAGATTGACTAAAGTTATCGTTTTAGTGATTGCTCGACTCGAATATGCGTGGAAAGTGCCTTCGTTAGAGGATTTAGTAGATTGATTAAACGTGGAGTTGGTCAAATTAGTCGGTCTATGCAACGTGACTGGGACTCAGAATGATCTGAGCTTACATGGTCGATTGATCAAGCACGTAGGCGTCGAAAGGCAATAACGTAGTCTAGAATGCAAAGAGAGAGAGAGAAGGGGCGGAACACTCGCGTGCCAAATATGGTGGAGGTCGGAGGCCTCTATTTATACTAAACATATGGAAGAATTTAGGAATGACACGGATTTGGAAACAAATCACGGAATTATTCTGAAAAAGGCGAAAAGAGGGCTGGAGAAGAGGCGCAGCAGCTACTGCGATCCTTCGAAGAGGCGCAACACCTGCTGCGTCATTTCCCCGGAGGTTTCCTCCTCAGCAAGAAAGAATTCCGCGTTTTATTATGGAATTTCGGTAGATATACAATTCCTTATTCTATGAAACACAATATTACGGTAGATATTTACCTAAAATATTAATTTTAATAGGAATAAATATCCAGAGAATTCTAGAACATTCCGGAATATTCCGACTCGGCATTTAAACGGTTTTTAGAAAATGAAGTGGTTTTTTATCCGGACTCCAAATGAACTCTAATTACTGTCAAAACGACCGTATCGGTGCATAGATGACGACCAAGGGGTTGACTCGAATGTTTGAGCTATCGCTTGACGATGAACTTACGGACTGTCATAAATCGTTCCGTGTATCAAACATGTGGCCCAATCATCACTGCGTGGTTGGCGGGAGGTGTAGAAATGAGGTATCTACACTTACCTTCTTTACCTCGACTGAAACCCGGGGGCAACTTCATATAAACCTCTTCAGACAAATCACCGTGCAAGAAAGCTTTATGCACGTCCATTTGATGAAGCTCCCAATTTCTAATATCGGAAACTGCGAGCAAGTTCCGAACGGTTACCATCTTTACCACGGGCACAAAAGTCTCACCATAATCAATGCCTTTAACTTGATGATTTCCGAAAATAACCAACCGAGCTTTAAACCTCTCAATACTACCATCGGATTTATATTTGATTTTGTAAACCCAGCGGCAGCCGAGAGCTTTCCTGCCATGTGGAAGATCGGTAAGTTCCCAAGTCTCATTATTTTCCAGTGCCGTTATCTCATCTTGCATAGCCGGCAGCAATTGGGATCATTAATTGCAACTCGGAAATTGGGAGGTCCAACACCCGTGGTAATAGCTGTAAGAAAGTGTCTTTGACGAGGAGAAAATTTGTTACAATTAATGTAATTAGTAATAGTATAGGGAGTACCTGAGGATGTGGAGCTTGATGAGTCGGGTTGGGCGTTAGTGGTGGTGGTGGTGGTCTTGAGAACATAGTCATTCAAATATGGAGGTGATCGTTTGGTCCGTTTTCCACGACCCAATTCAGTAGTATGAGGAGTGGATGAACCCGTCTGATCATTAGTGGCACATCCCACGCCCTCACCATCAATGGAGCCCCTATTAGCCCTCCCGTCAGACCCCGGCTGAGTGGCAGTAGCAACCCCATCAGCTGAATTCATCATATTCGGTTCAGTGTATTTACCAATTCATTGTATTAGCAAATCCATTGTATTTAGCTGAGTAGATTCTTTGTATCGGCCTTCTCCCTTGATGTATAAATAGGGTGATAATTGCTAATAATACACAAGACAATTACATACTCCCTCCATTTTTTAATATATGACGTTTTGCTTTTTCGAGGTGAGCCTTTGACTTTAATATTTACAAAAATATATTTGGTAAAAAATTATAAAAATTATACCATTAAATTCCTTATGAAAAATTCTTTCATATGAGTATACATAACTATATTTAATCATATAATTTGAGAGATATTGAAGAGAGAAATGTGTGTCAGTCATATATAGAAAAATAGAGGGAGTATTTTTCCTAAACTTAGTTTTTCATATCTGTAGCACGGAGAATTCCCAGCAACATTACCCATATCAATAAGTTCTTATTTTTTTTCCATTTGATTTCAAAGGTTGACTTGTAAGTTGTAACACGTTAGTTTGTTCCACTTGATTTTTTCCCAGCAACATTTGAATTTTACATGATTGCCCCCAACTCAGTTTAATAGGTTATTGTAAAGGTTGACTTGTAAATTAATTAGCAAATATATTTCATTTGATTTTCATATTCACTTTTCATTTTCGAATTACTTAATTTGTAGCATTTTGAGGATGTCAGAACCTTTTCATTTTGATGTTCGACCATTATGGAGGTAAATTCAAGACGATGTCAAATGGTTTGTTGGTTATTCTGGGGTTTTATTGAATATTCAACTCGGGTTTTGAGGATTTTGGGGATTTCGGGTTTGTATGTATAAATTGATTTGGGGAAAACATGATTGAATATGGGGTATGTTATGCTTGGGTAAAGTTGATGAATGTAAGTAAGTGGGGGTAACATGGTTATTCTGCGTAAATTTTTCATTAACGAATCGGAAAATATGAAAAACGAGTATCAGTTCACATATACGGTGGTGATTGGGGAGTATACGTAAAAGTCTGGGGGTTATTTGTAAAAACGGAAATACATGGTGGTTATTTGTAAAAATACGCAAATACAATGTGGTTATTTGTAATTTATCCTTCTTTATATTACTTTTATCCAATCGAAACTTTCATGGTAGAATTTCAATAGGTGTTATTCACTCCTGCGTAACTATATTTGTTAGAATATGAAACAATTTTACTAAAGTTTAACACGCCTGACTTTAAGTCGGCTTGAAAGAGGGCCCTAGTTGGATCGACTAAGGCCTAACCCCAACCCAACAACCCGAATTTAGTACAAAGTATTTCTCTTTACATGAATAAAGCCTTCTAGAACCGTACATATGCATTCCAACCAAACTAATGATCAAGACACATGCCAAGGACTTACATTTGGGTAAGTGAGGTAATGGGTAATAAGGGGCTAAGATGAATTTGGAAATGTAGAGTTAATAGCCTGGCTAGCAACAACGGATCCAAATATTGAACTGCATCCCAACTTCATACTCAATATAACAATATAAAACGGTGCAAATTTCTATGCACTCAACTCACAGTACTCCATGGACTTGTCAACTTCCCATAGGATATAAATAACACATGGGAGTAAAAATCATCTACACAAATTTTCATTTTCCTCGCATATGATTTTTTCTCTTTTTTTTTCTTTTCATATTTCTTTCTCAATTCTTTTTCTATTTTTTTTTCTTTTTCACAACATTTTTCTCTTCATTCCCTTCAATTCTTCCTCCGACTTTTGAAATTAGAAATACAACCAAACTGCAGTAAAGCATTCCATACGGCTACTCATCACTAGCTTGGCTAGGGTAGGCAAAATTATAGACTGTAGCTAATAGGACAAAAAAGGCAATTTGGCTATGTGAGGCTCATGGGTAGAATGAAATAAAGGGAACTGCCTCTCCTAACATGTGTCACCATCCACGGACCGAATGCATACAGGTATTAAGAAGACTAGATTCATGCTTATGCAAATTGATGTTACATGCCTTACAGAGAGTACTACTCACATCCTAAATGAAACCGGTCATGAATGTCACCAGTTTATAAAGCTCTAACCTCAGAATGTAATGTAGCTTGCCAATAAATGAGTCAAGTCTATTCGTTCAGATAAGAGAGAAACAAAAACTCGTAGATTATGCACATTATCATGCCAATAATATGTTAAGAATATGGAGGGCAGAGGTAAGGATTCAAAGTAGCGTCAAAGTTCAAACGTTCCGACTCAAAATAAACGTGAAATTTTTCTGAAATAAAAACAACGATGCATGCAAAAATGAATAAACGTGCAAACATGAATGCAGGAAAACATGAAGACACAGATATGGATGCATACCTCCCCAAACCAAACCATACAATGCCCTCATTGTACCAAAAATAGGGAAGAAATGCAAACTAAGGAGAAAAGGATAACTGGAGTCGGAATACTTACTAGACGTCATGAAGAGGGACCTCCCCAAACCGACCATGAACATGGGAGGTCATAGGTAGTCACACAGCAACCCAACAGACAGAAACTAGCGGCTGGAAGACGGAATGGCTCGATCGAGTGACATAGAACAACTCGATCGAGTGGTTTGGTGTCAAAAATGCTCGATCGAATGAGTTTATTACTCGATCGAGTGATCGTGAATTTGCAGCTTGTCGATCAAGTACAGCAGTTACTCGATCGAATGAATATCATAGAAAAAGTGCTCGCTCGAGTAGAAAAACACTCGATCGAGTTACTGCACCTGCAAAACACGAATAAGGAGCAAAGGAAATACAAAAGACGCATAGTTCAGCGTTTAAAGTTCAACAAAAAGCTAAAGGCGAAGAAATAAGTTCAACAAAAATACAATAAAACAGTCCGGGTTGCCTCTCGGAAAGCGCAGATTTAAGAGGTCCTGCACGACCTTTCTGGCATCAATTAACTGGCGCTTCAAGCTCGTCGAAGTACAAGACTTCAACACGATTGTCTGCTTTATTTGCTTCGTGATAATGCTTCACATAATGCCCATTCACCTTGAACCGATTTCCCTCGGGACCTTCTAGCTCAACGGATCCAAATTTAGTAATAGCTGTGACAAGCTGTCACCGTATAAGGACCACTCCACCTGGACTTCAGCTTGTCAGGAAATAATCGCAGTCGGGCATTAAACAGCAACACCTTCTACCCGACATGAAATTCCCGAGGTAAAATCCTTTTGTCATGCCATCTCTTCGTCTTTTCCTTGTAAATGCGCGAGCTATCATAGGCGTTAAGCCTAAACTCCTCCAATTCATCTAGCTGCAAAAGACGGTTCTGACTACACAACTTAGGATCAAAGTTAAGTTCACGAATTGCCCACCAAGCCTTATATTCCAACTCAACAGGTAAATGACATGATTTCCCATAGACTAACCGATAAGGTGATGCACCAATCGGTGTCTTAAAGGCAGTTCTGTAAGCCCATAATGTGTCTTATAATTAAAGACTCCAGTCCTTCCGTGATTTAGAAACTATTTTAGACAAGATCTCTTTATACTCACGATTAGAGACCTCAACCTGACCACTAGTTTGGGGATGATACCCCAAACCACGCCGGTGTTGAACACCAACCTTAGACAGAATGGAAGTTAGTTTCTTTTCTTTAAAGTGCATTCCCCCGTCACTAATGACGACCCTAGGGACACCAAATCGGGGAATTATGATCTTTTTAAATATTTTTATCACGGTCCTGGCATCACAATGAGGTTAGGCAATTGCCTCTACCCACTTAGACACATAATCAACAGCTACTAAAATATACCTGTTACCTTTACTAGACGGGAACGGTCCTTGGAAATCAATGCCCCAGACATCGAAAACCTCAACCTCTAAGATACCATTTTGTGGCATCTCATGTCACTTTAAAATATTCCCTGATCGTTGGCAGGCATTACAAACTGAAACAAAAGCCTTAGCATCAGCAAACAAAGAAGGCCAGTAAAAACCAGACTGAAGTACATTAGCCACGGTGCGCGATGGACCGTGGTGACCACCATAAGAGGATGAGTGATAGTCTTCCAGGACTACTTTGGTCTCCCACTGCGGAATACACCGTCTGTAGAGACCGTCTGCACATTCCTTAAATAAATAAGGATCATCCCAAAAATACTGCTTAGCGTTATACAGAAAACGCTTCCTCTGCTGATGGGAAAGGTCAGGCGGCAGCTTGCCACTGACAACGTAATTAGCTATATATGCATACCAAGGTTCTTGTTTAAGACAATACGGCAAATAAATAATCATCAGGAAAAGACTCATCAATAGGTAAAGAATCTTCTCCCTCTTGTCGTGACAGTCGCGACAGATGATCAGCTACAACGTTCTTAGCTCATTTCTTATCTTTTATCTGCAAATCAAACTCCTGAAGAAGGAGTATCCATATCAATAGTCGTGGTTTAGCCTCCTTCTTAGCAAGGAGGTGCCTCAAAGCTACATGGTCAGTAAAAACAGTGACTTCTGACCCAATCAAATAGGAACGAAATTTCTCTAAGGCATAAACTACAGCTAGCAGTTCTTTTTCAGTGGTGGTGTACTTCACTTGAACCTCATCCAGAGTTCGGCTCGCATAGTAGATTGCATTTAAAGCTTTGTCTTTCCTTTGGCCTAGCACCGCTCCGAGTGCATAATCACTGGCATCACACATTATCTCGAACGACAAATCCCAGTCGGGAGGTTGTATGATCGGCGCAGATACCGAAGCTTGATTTAACCTGTTAAAAACAGAAAGACACTCATCAGTAAATACAAAAGGGGCATCCTTAAGTAGCGGCTGTGTAAGTGGTTAGCAATTTTTGAAAAATCCTTGATAAACCGGCGATAAAAGCCGGCGTGACCAAGGAAGCTCCTCACTCCCTTAACATTAACAAGAGGGGGTAATTGCTGAATTACTTCCACTTTTGCTTTATCAACTTCTATTCCTCTATCAGAAACTAAGTGCCCTAAGACAACTCCCTCGTTGACCATGAAATGGCACTTCTCCCAGTTAAGCACAAGATTAACCTCAATGCAGCGCTGCAAAACTTTATCAAGGTTAGGACAGACAGTTAGAAAAATCACTTCCATAAACACTAAAATCGTCCATGAAAACTTCCATAATAGACTTAATATACTCTAAAAATATTCCCATCGTGCATATTTGAAAGGTAGCAGGGGCATTACATAAACCAAAAGGCATCCTGCGATAAGCAAACACGTCCTGAGGACAAGTAAAAGTAGTCTTAGCTTGATCATCTGGGTGAATAGGGATCTGAAAGAACCCTGAATACCCGTCTAAATAGCAGAAAAACTTATAATAAGCTAACCTTTCTACCATCTAATCAATAAAAGGAAGGGGAAAGTGATCTTTCTTGGTGGCGGCATTCAGCTGTCTGTAGTCTATACACATCCGCCAATCAGTCACTACTCTAGTAGGTATTAACTTATTTTTGTCATTCGTAACCACGGTAGTCCCTTCTTTCTTAGGAACTACCTGCACTGGACTCACCCACTTAGAATGACCAACATAATAGATAATACCTGCGTCGAGCAACTTCATTACCTCAGCCATCACAACATCTTGTATCTTTTGGTTCAGCCGGCGTTGACCCTGTCTGCAAGGTTTGTGATCTACCTCCAACTCTATCCTGTGCATACAAATATAGGGACTAATCCCCTTGATATCATCCAAAGAATAACCCAAAGCTTTCCTGTTTTTCTTAAGCACAACTAACAAAGAAGTCAGCTGATCATCATCAAGCTTAGCACTAACAATGACTGGATATTGCTCAGTATCATCTAAGAAAACATATTTTAGATGAGAGGGAAGAGGCTTACGCTCAGGTACCTTTACCTCAATGGAGCAAAGGGTACGAATCATCTGTTCCACTTGCTCTCCCTCAGCGTCGGTGAGTTCACGCTCATCTAAATCATCTTTAAGCAAATCCAACATAGTGTCATCATCATCTGAATTATCTGCACACTCATCCAAAAGCATAAGAGCCTCTAGTGGGTCCTTTATAAAAGAACCGGACCAGAAGTCATAAATAGACTCGTCAATAATATCAACAGAATAACATGTATCCTCTATCATTGGCCGAGCCAAAGTGTTAGGCAGACTAAAAGTAATCGCGTCATCCCCTACTGCAAGAGTCAAGCGCCCTTGTTTGACATCAATAATGGCCCCAGCTGTACAAAGGAACGGTCTTCCGAAATATAATTGGAGTCTGGGTCTCCTCAGCTATGTCTAAAATAATAAAATCCACTGGTATAAAGAACTTGCCTATTTTCACAGGCACGTCCTCTAAGACACACAAGGGTCGCCTAACAGATCTATCAGCCATCTGTAGGGTAATGTTAGTCAATTTAAGGTGACCCATATTTAATTTCTTGCAGATAGATAGGGGGATGAAACTTACGCTGGCTCCCAAATCACAAAGAGCCTTATCAATTACTTCATTGCATATAACACAGGTAATAGAGAAACTACCTGGGTCCTTCATTTTAGGTGGAGCCTTATTTAAAACTAAATTACTAGACTCTTCTAAAAATTAAACGGTCTCAAATTCACTTAGCTCTCTCTTATGCGTAACAATATCTTTCATAAATTTAGCGTAAGAAGGTACCTAGATAATAAGTTAGGTAAAAGGGACAGTTACCTGGAGGTTCTTGACAACGTCCACAAACTTACTGTACTATCGCTCAACCTTTGCGTCCTTCAGACGTCCTGGAAAGGGTACTTTGGTAGCAATAAGTGGACCCGCGACTTTCTCTTTACCTTTATCAGTGCGTGACGTCTTCACAACAGGGGAAGATGACAAGGTAGCGGAATTAGATGTCGAAATTGAAGCTCCGCTGGTTCTGGCACTCGATCGAGTACGTTCCTCACTCGATCGAGTGGTTTTGTCTTGAGATTTACTCGATCAAGGCTTTTGGACCACTCGATCGAGCTCTTGAATTTAAGGGTCATTCGATCGAATATAATTTTCACTCGATCGACTGACTTCATCTGCCAAAATGTTCGATCGAGAAGAATTGGATGCTCGATCGAAGTCTGTAAATTGGGCACCTCTCGATCGAGTAAGATTATCACTCGATCGAGCATCTGGATGGATTATTTCACTCGATCGAGTAGAAATTTCACTCGATCGAGTGTCTGGACAATATGCAGCAGGGATATCGTCCGTAAACTCGTCCAAATCATCTTCCTGGGCATTTTCAGCTGTTACAACCCCGTCTTCTAACATTTTTGGCCCCTCATAAGCAAGGCCACTTCGGAGATTTATGGCATTGATTGGGTCGCATGACGGTGGATGGTTAGCTTGGTTTTTTGCGAGTGTTAACTGCGCGACTTGTTCTCTTAACTCCATGATAGCGGTATTATCCTTGTTGCATTTCTCCCCGAACTGTTGTGTTAAGTTCAAAACCAAGGATTTCAGTTCGGCAATCTCCCCATTTGCAGAAGGGGGGTCTGACTGCGGCACAAGCGTAGAAGAAGTAGAAACATTTGTCATTTCTTCATATAATTGAGAAAAAGGGACTCCTTGCTCGTATTTCTGATAAGCAAGGACGCGCTCTATTCTCGCCATACAACCAATGGGGTCATGCCCTTCCATGCCGCATCTACCGCATATCTCCACATGCTCAGTAATAGCACAAATTTCTGCATGCTCACCTATAGTCTCCGTAATCTCCGCACTACCTAGACTTTTGCTGGGACTCTCCACCTCAGCTGCTACCAACTCGTTAACTTGTCCACTTCCTCGGGGATTTCCATATTCGTCAACATGGATGGCCATCTCCTCAATAAGACACCACCCTTGATAATCCTCTATGTTTTTCGTGAATCTCCCCTTAGCTACATTATCAAGGATAGCTCTCTGGTCTGGATATATCCCGTTGTAGAATTGGGTACATAGGAACCAACGCTTAAAGTCGTGATGAGGCACAGAACGGACGAGATTCTTGAACCTAGTCCAAGCCCCATTCAAGTCTTCAGTGGGCAATTGCTCAAATGCAGTAATCTGAGCTCTCAATGCATTAGTGCGCTATGGTGGAAAATATCGCCTGTAAAAGGCCAAGGCAAGGGAATTCTAGTCAGTTACACTGGCTGCTTCCCTGTCTAAATCCCTCAACCATTCCCGAGCATCATCAGCTAAAGAGAATGGAAAGAGAACTCCTTTCACTCTGTCTTATGTCACCCCAGCAGCACGAGGAATGGTGGAGCAATACTCTGTAAATAGCTCTATATGCTTGCACGGATCGTCTCCAGGTACCCCCCTGAAGAGGTTTCTCTCGACCAGCTGTATGTAAGATGGGTGGATTCCAAAGGTTCCCGATTCAGTAGTGGGTAGTAAGAAACCTTTTGGAAGGGAATCCACTGTTGGCTCTGAATGGCTGGCTATATTCGGCACCCTGGCAGATAGAATTTATAGACTGGAGCAGGTATGACAATGTTCTCTTTCTAGAACAGATATCCTGCAAACTTATCAAAAACTTTGCCAAAAAATGAGACCAGTCTCAAGGAATGAATTCCTTGAGACGAAAGACATACTTAAATAAAGCAACAAAATTACGCCACCTCCCCGGCAACGGCGCCAAAATTTGACAAGGCAGTCGTATACCTATAAAAAATAACCAACTGGCTCTAACTAATATAGCTAGGGAAGTCAGGTCGATCTCCACAGGGAGATGGGAAAATGTCTGCTTTACTAAGTCCATCACGGTAACCAAATTGGGGGTTTGAATTTGTTGTTCTAAACTAAAGAGATTAAGGAAGAGAAAAAGGCAAGAGAATAAAGATCAAGCAAATAAGGAGAAAGCAGCTAAGACAGTCGGTTTACCATGATAATTCAGTCAAGCAATCTAGGTCTCAGGTCAATGCAAGTATGGTCTATGGGGAAGTGAATATCTCCTTCCGGTCTCAATTCGCCCTAAAGCACAAATAGCTTAGCTTCCGCCTTCACTACGGTGCCCTAATGTTCGCTACGAGTCTCACCCTTTCCAACCTTCCGGTCCAGGTCAAGGTTTACTATGATTAAATGACTAATTGCTTCGACTCAATTAGACAGAAACAATTAATTGCAGCGATTAACAACAACGACTACATAAGCATTACCCTAATAAATCAATTACTACTCCTTCATAATCATGGATTCCCTAGTCTTAGCAAAAGGGAATTAGCTACGTATCATCATCGAATCAACAATAATAATGCATAGATAATATAAATTAAACATGATAACAATAAAAATAAAAAGATCGAATAAAGCAATAATGAAAATCAACAAGAAAAGGGAAGAATTAAAGTAGAAATTATGATTAAGAAATAAAAGGAGTAAATGTACCGATTACAAATTCCGAATCCGAGTAGTCTAGAGTAAAAAAGAGTGTAAAAAGTCCAGAGAAGAAGTGAGGAAGAAGAGACAAATTACGCAGTCTGTATGATGATAATCCCGAAAATCCCCCTACTAAACCTAATTAATAAGCCTAATTACAAAAGCCCATATGAAATAAGGCGAAAACACGGATGAAGGGTAAAACCTCTCGATCGAGTGGAATAAACCACTCGACCGAGTAACTATGCAGCAGATCCCCTCGATCGAATGGAAAAACCATTCAATCGAGTAGCTCCTTATAAAAGCCTTCTCGATCGAGTATGAGAACAACTCGATCGAGTGATCTTCATGGTATAAAGCATTCGATCGACTAGAAAAGTGGTCGATCGAGCTATGTTAGCACATAAGGCACTTCGACACCTTCCGAAATCAGCTCACGCGTCTTCAAAGTGCTAGATTCCAAGCTCCGATTCCTTGTTCTCCATAAATGTATGCAAACGGGACGAGTTTGGGCTCGTTTTATCTTCTTTTCGGTCTATACCTGCAATTTACACAAGACGAACCAAAGTAGACTATTCGGGGGTATTCGTAGCTAGATGCCACGTAAAATAGTACAGAAATGCGTGTAAAAAATGAGGTAAAAATATTATATAAAATACACGCATCACCTACTATCCTATGAATAAAGAAAAATTGTGACTCCCTAATGAAATCTACTACACGATTACTTACCAAATACTCCTTGTGCGATAATATATGTGACCTACATCGGAGGGAACCCGGGTCCTCCCCTTCCCATATTGCCTTGCTCCTGTGAAACTCTTGTTGTGTGAGAAGTTCCGGGTTCACCGGTCCTGGATAAATCAACGGTGTGCAAATGGTTGCCATTTGATAAATTTCTTGAACCTCTACGTGTTGTTACTTGGTACACCCCTCCAACATGGTCAAAAGATAAAACCTTATGGTATGCTCCTTTTTTAAAAATTTTCCTCCAACAACTTTGTAATATTCCTACTATAATGAAGTCCCTTCATTAACCATTTCCTTGCCGACTCACGTCGCTCAACAAAATACGCATTGACTCTAAAGAAGACACATTTCACAAGTGCGGTAATTGGTAGAAAATGTGATCCTTTAAGCACATTATTAAATGCCTCCACCAAGTTAGTAGTCAATATTCCATACCTATGTCCACCATCATGACAAATTGACCACTTATCTACTCTTATTTCAGCAACATATTCCTTTGCCTCTCTTTTCATCTCACCTAGGCGATTAAATCCTATGTCAAACTTCTTCCTTTGAAATTGCATTGCCGTTGACCCAAACATTTCTTTGACTTGTTTATTCCTAAATCTTGTATTAACATGTGAAGCCAAATGACGAATGCAAATCCTATGAAAAGCATGAGGTTCCTTCCACCCACTACCAATTTCGCTCATTGCTTTCAGTATCCCGGCGTGTCTATTGGATATGACACACAACCCACTTCTTTGGGTGACTAAAACTCTTATGCAAGCCATAAACCAAGGCCAACTATCGGTATTTTCGCCTTCAACAATAGCAAAAGCAACGGGAAAAATTTGGTTATTGGCATCAATTTACATAGCTGTCGAAATGGTTCCCTTGAACTTCCCATATAAGTGAGTTCCGTCAACGGTTAAAATTGGACGACAATGTTCAAAGCCTTCTATAGATGGTTTAAATGCCCAAAAAACACGCCTGAATATTTGTCTATTTGGATTTGTTGTTGGTGTGGTTTGCCACTGGACAATTGTGCCAGGATTTGATTATTTTAAACCTTCCATGAAACGAGGTAACATCTCATACGATTTATCCCAATCTCCAAATATTTCCCCAATTGCTCTTTGTTTTGCATTCCAAGCTTTGGTGTATGAAATTGTGTAACCAAACTTATCTAAAATGTGAGTAACAATAGATTTCACCTTATATCCCCAATCTCCCTCAACAAGGTTACGAATCTCGTGACTTATGAAACCTCGTTTCAAATTAAAGTGGTCTCGTGGAACCATGTCACCAATACAAGACTCATCATGAGGCCCATTGTATGTGACAATGGTAAAACCTTGAGAATTAAAATATTTTTGTGTCGCCCTTAGCCGCCAATTGCATGGTGTAGGAGATCGCCCACATTTGAAGGTTACGGTATGAGGCTTGGATTCGGCAACTTTGAAAAATTGATTTGCTTTAACACTATATAATGTCACCTCATCGCTAATTGAAGCTTTGTTTGGAAACAATTGTCCAACCGCACACTCTTTTCCTTATTCATGTCGAACAATATTCTCCCAAGTTTTCCAACTATTCAATTCCACCTCATCTAATGGATCAAGCTTATTAAACTCAACAATGGGAGCATTAGCAAATACAAGATCATCATCACCATCTTCTTCATTTGCCATTAAAATACTCATCAAGTGCCGCCAAATCCTCATCAATCTCATCACCTTCCGAGTTACCCTCAAACTCCCCAACATTTACGTTATTAGTTTCAAGAGATACAAATTGACCAACATCATCTAGCCTAATAGGAATACTTGGTGTAGGATTGACAATATGACTAGTGGAATTGGAAACTTCAACAAATATGTCCATTGATGGAGCATTTGAATGACGAATACTTGCCCATAATACTTTAAAGGCTCCCTCATTATTAAGGGGTACAACTTTGAAACATCCGGAACTTGGAAATTTAATCTTCACCCTCAATTGAGTACTCAAATTTTGAATGCCAATTCCCTTATATATATGTCTCTTCAACTAATTCCAAATACGTCATTTTTGAACTAGCTAAAATAAAACATTGATTCCCTCCTCTACAAGAAACACATCCATTTTGCTCCAACACTTCTCCATCCCAATAACACATAAGAGGAAAATCACAAATTTCCATTCTATAAAAGAAAATTGAACACATTTAGTATAAATCAATAATTTCTAAACTAAGTACAACCTAATTTTCCCCAATAAACATATTTAGTACCCATCACCACAAATTCACTAATTTAGGGTTTCAAAATTTAGGGATTTTGGTACAAATACATAAATTAATATATTAAAGCTACATCTAAGCACAAAATCAACCTAATTAACAACAATAAACACGAAATAAGCTAGATCTAACAACATAACATCCACTAAACTAATAAAAAGAAAATAAATTACCGTGCTAATTAGGGAGGAGTGAGGCGAGACACCGGAGATAAGCCGGAGAGCCGCTGGAAAACAGGGAGGGGTGAGGTGAGTTGAGAGAGGAGAGGTTAGGTGTGATGAGGTGTGTCGGAATTAGAGTTGTTTGTGAGGTGAGATGAGAGTTTTTAATTGAAAGTGAAATAATGGGGGTGTCGGAGGTGTTTTGTAAAAAAAAAATTGATTTTCAGTAAACACGCCATACATAATGGCGTGTCTTATTCTGGAAACACGCCATTTGTATTGGCGGGTTTAGGTGTTTGATTTTTTTTGGGATTTTTCCAAGTGTTTTTGAAAAAGTTGTTGTATAGACACGCGATTCTGTAGATACCCGTATCCGTCGATGTTGGAATTTATAGAGAACCCGACAAACACCAGATGATGATAGGACACATGTATTCATTAGTTGTCATTGTCATTATTTGGAGCTCGTTTTACGGCGTAGAATGGGCGTAGTCGATGAAGTATTTTATTAATTTAAATGATATTTAAATTAATGTTTTTTAAAGTGAATTCATTTTATTGTTTTAATTTGAATTTATTATCTTAAATTTATTTTATGGAAAATAAAATAGATATTTGATTTGAAAAATCATTCTTATGTTATTTAATTTGAAAAATCAGTTTATATCGTTTATAAACCGTATTTGAAGAACTCGATTTTTTACGACGGCTTTATACGCCATCTTGAGCTCGTTTTCAACTTGATTTGGGCATGATTTTCGAAGCAAACTCGAACCAACTCCTTACCCATAATCCAACCCATCACTCACCCTCATAACCAGGCCCTAACCCCACGCAAACCCGCGTCCTTACCTCCTTATTTTCGAGCCCCAAACGGCCCACACAACCAGTCCATACCCTTTCCCGTGTTCAGCATTACCAAGCCCCAAACCCGCTCCAAACGCCACTTAAACCCGTGCCCATTAACCCTAATCCATACCCTAGTGTCCTACACATATTACCCTATCTTAACCACCAAGAAACACCCCTCCTAAACCGTACACGAGCTCACGAAAGTTGCTGGACAGCAGCAGCGAAACAGAGCAGCCCGACTGCTTGTTGCTCTCTTTTACCCTACTTTAACTCCCTAAAAATACCTCCCCTCTGCCATACTTTCATTCCTCTAAGTTCTCCATACATACTACCGTCACTAACCAGCACTAATCTCCACAAACAAACCCTAATTGCCTCTCAAAACTCTCGACAAAACTGAGATATCCAAACTGAGAAACAGTTGGTGTCTCTCTCGAAATACCGTTCGTTTCCCCTTCAAATCTCCATTAAAATTCGAGTTTCTTGATCCTAATTAACCATAAAACATCCATATACATCTTAGACAAAGATTCACGAGTCAAATTGACCTTGAGAGCACACGAATCCCCTCGAAAAACAGAGTGTCATACACTCTGTTTTCGCGGCTTTTCTTGTCTGTCCAGTTCTGTTTGTACTCGTTTTTCGTGCCCAATAACTCAGAACGAGCGTGGTTTGTTTTAAGATCTTTGTTCTACTCTCTTTATAGTTTTCAAAACATCTTTTAAATCTAATTTTTACCGAGAAACGAGTGAGAAATTGCAGTTTGAAAGTTGCTGTCCAGATTTACCAAAAAACGTGTTGTTGCTTTGTTCCTTCGTCGACGACGGCCTCTCGAGATAAAATATATGATCGATTACGACCCAAGACGGTGTCAATGATACATGTAGGTTGAGGGTGCATCAAATCCTCCTCTTCTCCCTTTTATTTCGTTCTTTTATGTTTGTTTTTTATAGTTTGTTTTGTATATTGTTTATCGTTATGCATCGTTTGATATCGTTAACTGTGAAACTAGTTTAGTCCGAGTACGAGTTAAAGTACCACCATGAACACCCGCGTTGACTTGAGTTGGGAAAGAAATACGCCAGATCGGTCGGTCGTATCCCCCTTCTCATTTACATATCCTCGTGTTCAAGGTTGGGCATTAATAAAACGAGTTTTGACTTTGTTCCTCGCTTTTGACCCCTCGCTTGTTTCACTCAATTCGGCCTACCCTAGGACCCTTTACATGTTAGTTCGACCTCTGATTGTTAACATATGACTCAATTAGACGACATTAGATCGATTTAATAACCTAATTAGACATGTTAGGGTGCTTCGACACAAGCTTTAAAATCGGTTAACAATTCTATTATCTAATTGAATACATCTCTCTTTTCACATGATTTCTCGCTAGTATAAGAATTCGTGATTAGCACCTTCTTATTAACACTCGACGAGTTAATTTAACTAGCGAACTTGACCTAATTCGACCCTTTAGGCCGTGTAGAGAACTCGGTTTAGGCGAAGCCTTCTGACCTCTTTTATCATCGATTTTTAATGTATATCCAGTATCGCTTTGCAAATCTATCTAACCCAATGATTAGGGTAGGTTAGGATGTGTAGGTCGTGTTTGGCCGTGTATTTTGTAGTCCTTTTCTCGTTCATTTTATCTTTATCTCGTTGTTTCGTATCTTGTAATTACCTTTTGTTTATCGAGTCGTGTTTTGTAATTTGTTCGTAATTAGTTTTCTTTTATAGAGTCAA
This sequence comes from Silene latifolia, assembly GCF_048544455.1. NCBI lineage: Eukaryota > Viridiplantae > Streptophyta > Magnoliopsida > Caryophyllales > Caryophyllaceae > Silene > Silene latifolia. Next base: position 353,972,048 of record NC_133538.1, read on the forward strand.
AACGTCTTCAAAAACCTTAGTCTCATTTGGTTATATGGTCGTGCTCCAATTCACGTAAGAGCGTAGTAAATTGCATGTTGTTTAAAGCGACATGGCCCGATTTATGCTAATGCATGCTTTGGTGTGTGACCTAATGTCTAATTCGATAAGATTAAGCGAAAGCACGCACTAGGGGGAGTGACCTAAGGCCGTGAGTCATGTAAGCCGTGGGCCACCCCTTGTGCACGTTTTCCTAGGCCGAATTGGCCGTGTAGGGTGTCATGTATGGTTTTGTGTATAACGTTGTATTTTAGATCGAGTTGTATCTTTAATTTCTTGATGTGTCGGCATGAAATGCCTGGGTTGTAATAGGATAGATCCCAACGGCTCCCCCATTCCGCCTAAGCCTTGTTTGCTTTGTTTTGTATGTTGTTAGATCAATCAACCCACATGCTAAATTACAACTTTGACAAAGTTAGTTTAGTTACGTTGCATCTAAATCGACATATAAACCTCACATGTTAGGGTTTTAAAACGATGTTTGCATATCATATATCGTAGTAGCTACGACCTTGTTTGAAATCCAATACTTGACTTAGTAGAGGCCGTTATTGACGGGCGGGGTTAGGTGTCCTTATGGGCTTCCTAACACGTACCCTCACCCCTTACTCAAAATCTATGGTTTGTGGATCCGTCTAAATACCATTGGATTACGAGAGTCATTCAAATCGAGTGATATAGGGTACAAGTCTTTATCTTTAATCACTCGTAGTCGATTGGCTTTATGCTTTTCGATGAAAGGTGTAAAGTTGACTTGAACGGTTCCAAGTTCCCATAAAACTTGGTGGCGACTCTAGTTTGTCTCAATTCGATTCGAAGGAACCTCGAGTCGATTATGCCCTTGTGGATCCCATAGACGCAGTTCTCGCGGGCGTTGTCCACAATTTAGCGACTCCGCTGGGGAAAAGAGGACTAGTTACACTTTGTTTCTAGGGTCTTTTCCTCCGAGGTGAAACTTGAAAAGAAAGTATTGGAAAGTAAAACATTACTCGTAGTGCTACGATTCATGCATAAACCCTTAAGGACTTTTCCCGGGCCGTCCCAGCGCTTCTTTGTGACGCGTGGGGGGCGACGTCCCACTATGCCAGGTGCTTGCACATTGCTTGCTTCCGCTCCGCCTCTTCGTGGTTCTTGAGGGTGAGTGTGCTCTTCTAGGTACTCTACCTAAAGGCCCTTGTCCTATTAGACCCGAAAGGATGGAGGGTATAGACCTTCTTATACAAGACTTTCCGAGACTTAGAAATGTCTAGGAGCATACATCCTTATAACATGAGAATGACAATGTGCCATGTGAATTTCCCGAGTCTTTTCAAATTTTCCATATCAATTTCAAAGCCGAACTTTTGAACAACTCACTTTCAAAATAGCATGGTTTTAAAAACCTGGAATGCTGCCCAAATAGGACTAGACTTTTTTTGGCCCAAAATGAGCTTTTATAGCTGGCATGCTGCCTATTTCAAATCTCATTTTCAAATCAATTCTTCGTTTTTCAAAATCAATCCAAAAATGTTTCTCAAACCTTAACCGAACGTAAAGTGCGTCGAGTCGTGTCCGTGTCCTGGCCGTGTTGGGCTAGGCGTGTTTTGTCCCAAGTGTTTAGAACACGACCTTGTTGGGTCACCCAAGCTCACCTCTTGGGATTCGAGTCATGTTGGTCTACCTTTTGGTCTAGGATAGTCCCCAGAAACGTCCAAGCTAAGCCATTGTGGACGTTTCATTTGAACCTAAGGACTATGCTGGTCCAATCATGAGTTTAGTCACACCGAGTCCAGTTTAGAATCGAGTTATGATGGCTTGGGTCATGTCGTTTTGTCGAGTCTAAAATGAATCGATCTCTAAATCCAACCGTGAGTCGAACCATTTGGTTAGCTTAGTCTTAAGTCGAGTGTTTGTTTGAGTCAAGTTGGTGTGGTGTCCTTAAGTGTGCAGGGGCTGTTACATTCGAATATTGACTCAGTTCGGGGTTTTCTTGTAGAAAGGCCACCAAAAACCCGACTTCAAGCAATGGAAGATGTTGTTAACAAACTCACTGAGGCTGTGTACCTCATGAGAGCCAGAATGGATACGATCGAATCAAAGCTTGGTGAAGATTCCTTTTCATCCACCCCATCCCTGACTGATCTGGAGAAACGGTTCAAGTTCATTGAGGACCGTCTGAAACTCTCCCAGGGGAAGAACATCCACTATGAAAATGCTAGGGCATATGCTCTAGTTCAGGATAAGTTGCCCACAAACATGGTAGTCACTGATATCCCAAGGTTTAAGGGCACAGAAGATCCAGTCCACCATGTCAAGGCCTATAAGGGGTACTTGGCACTAAAGGGAGTACCAGCTGATATGCTCTCTGAGATTTTCGCCCAATCCCTAGATGAACACCCGAAGGCGTGGTTCTACAATATGGACCTTAAGAACTTCCCCACTTTTGAAGATATTACGATGGAGTTCTGCAAGCACTATGCTGATAATGTCGAGATTCAAACCAAGATAAGAACATTGGAGGTGATGACGCAAAAAGACAAAGAAGGCTTTACGGAATTCCTCACAAGGTGGCGCGCTGAAAGCGTGAAGTTAGCCAAAAAGCCCGATGAAGTTGAAATAGTAGATAAGTTCCTAAAGAATCTACAACCTGTTTACTAGAATGCTCTGAAATACCAGAATTTTGGCTCTTTCAAAGAATTGATAAGAATCGGGATAAAGGTAGAAGATGACGTCAGAATGGCAGAGGCTGAAAAGCCGAAAGGGTACCAAGGGGCCTCATCGTCTAAGGGCAAAGCCCCAGCAACAGCCCATATTGATGAAGCCATCAATCTCTTAGAAGGGCAATCGAAGAAGTCGCAGCGCCAAACACCTAGGTCATTCACCGATATCGGATGCACTTATACATACGCTCTCCAAAGGCTCATAGCCCAAGGAAAGCTAAAGCCTATTGGTCCAACTCCTGACCCTCTCGCTGATCAACAAGGTAAATGGTATAAACCAAATGCCTATTGTGCCTTTCACCAAGGGAAAGGCCATGATACTGAAAGGTGCTATCGACTGAAGCACGAAATCCAAGACATGATTGAGAATGGAACACTCCCGATCCCAACTGTTAACCCCAATAACATCACCAACCCGTTTGGCGATCACACCAACTTTGTTTCTATCGAAGACAATGTCGATTATTCCCATATCATCCGCCCATGCCACTTTAAAGGGGTGTTTATCGGGAAAATATTTTTGGATTGCTCTGAATTCTTGCCAAACTCGAAGAATGAAATTCAAGTCGGGAGTCTTGCTCTAGAATGTACTCCTCTTATTAACGAAGTTAATAAAAGACAATTCGATTCACCAACCTTCATCACTGGCGTAGATCCTCAGAGGACTACCTTGGGATGGAGGCAGACCATTATAGGGATCAAGGACTAGAGCAGACCCAAGCATCTAAGCTGACAGCTGAACAAGGGAAAGCTCAAGACCAGAGTTGAAAATTATGAGTCGGGATCTGTTTTCTTATTTTAGTTGAGTCGAGTCTAGGACTTTCTATTCTTGAATTTGAGTCATTTGTTCCGTGATAACCTAGGGTGTGTCCTAGGAATCATTCCTTAGAGTCTGTTAAGCATTTGTCATTCCAATAAAAAGTTCCAGTTTCGTTTCCAAATATGTCTTGTTTCCAATCCTCAATCATTTCGAAAGCATGATAAAATGCACAACACACTCAAAGGCATCCCTAGGATAGAAATATGTCCTGTTTCAAACTGTAAAGTACACTAGGATCCCGTGTTTGATTCCTTTACCTATTCCATGTTTGGTGGTAGAAAACCTCCATCTGAACCAATGTTTATGACAAGTTTTTAGATTATTCTATGACGAACCCGGACTAGCTCCTTGTTTCTCCTATCGATGATGGAAGGCAAGCCTTTTCCATATAAAATCATCCCCTCTCAAAAAGAGAATAAACCAACCCGTTCTAGCAAGGATTTGTTAGTTTCGACCCAAATTAGTTGGCGGAGCCCAGTTTTCAAGGTGTATCCATTTGTGACTAGGAGAAGACCATTTTTCAAAAAGAATGAAAAAATGAAAAAATTTGGAAAAATGAAAAAAAATGAAAAAAAAAAAGAAAAGGAAAAAAAGAAAAAAAAAAAAGAAAAGAAGAAGAAGAAGAAGAAGAAGAAGAAGAAGAAGAAGAAGAAGAAGAAGAAGAAGAAGAAAAAGAAATGTCCAAATGTTGATCGAAGTTTAAAGGCGAAGCCAAAATAGTAAGTTAGTGCCATTTGTAGCCTTTCTACCCTTAAGTCCTTCTCGAGACAAATGCAGGGGAATAGTCAAGGATTTTGAGGATTCATCTAGCTTGTTTCATTACACCCATGCCTTTAGTGTCCGGACATGGAAATTTGAACCAACATCGTTTTCCTACCCGTTTGCACTCGGGTTTCATTAAACCCGAGACACCATTTCCAACCACATCAACAGCCATAGCCCTTGGCCTTAGCACCACAAGACAAACCTTCAGAATGATTTTTAAGCATTCAAACTTGTTATTACCAAGCACCACATCCCAAAAGATCCAAGCCTTTTACACCTAACCCCAAACACGGGATTTAACAGTACTTTACAGGCTAGAATGGGATACGACATAATACCTTAGGGGAAACCTTCGAGTGTGTACACACAATCAAAATGCCAATTTAATGCACCTTCATCGACCTACGTCTGATTTGATTTCGCTCCACGCGAATACGTAGGCAGTCCTTCAGAATAAGGGATTCAATCCACTCATCAACCAAGTTGTCATCTTGTCGGTTTCTTACGGGTCCTAACCAAGACCAAATGAAGCCACCTTTGTTTGAGTCGGTCTTAGCACTCGATGTGGGCTAGGATAAGGATATAGGTTCGGATGAATAGTATCAAGTCTTAGAATGAGCTTTATGTAACGGTTTAGGCAAAGATGCTGAGTCAGATAGATGTGGGTTTGTGTTAGGAACAGAAAATATGAAAAACCCGCTGAAAAGAAAGAAGGCGTGGAAGAAAAATAGTAAAAGCCCGCTGAAAAGAAAGAAGGCGGTGGCAAGAAATGATGAAAACTCGCTGAAAAGAAAGGAGGCGAGGAGAAGAGTGAGAGGATGTTCCCAACAGGAATGATGTGTGATGTCTAAGTATTCTCATAATATCAACTTGTGTTTAGTGTCTGGGCGAAGCCAACGTTGTTGCTCCGTGAGTTTAATCCACCCTGTCAATGCCAAGTGATCTTGATTCCCATGTGCCCTCGGGAGCACGACCATGCCATACGATATCTACATCCCAAGTTCGACGACCTTGTGATTCCCATTTGCCATCTTTTGGCGCCGGAATGGCCAATTTACATTTCTACCCCCCAACAAGTCAATAATTGAATTAAAACACGTGCACACTTACGGTTTTATTTTCCTTTTTTGTTTTACGATAGCGGGTTACGTCCATGTTGTTTACGGGTCATATAGAGTGTCTGAGTCATATTTCCTGCTCACCTATCAAGGTTTGATCTCAAAATGCCAAATATTTCACAATTCCGAAATTTCAAAAACTTTTCGCGAATTATGGTGCATTTCAAGTCAAGGATCAAACCTCAGAGTTCAAAATCAAATTTTGGGTCGACGACCCAACATCCAAGTGATTCATTTCAAATTCAAAATTTGGGTCGATAGCCCAATTATTCAAAATTTTCAACATGTTCAAATTTCGGGTCGATGACCCAGTCATTCAAATTTAATTTTAGGTCGACGACCCAGCATTCGCCGAACTTCAGTCCTCGGGTCGATGGCCCAACATTCCAAGTGATGTCAAATTCAAACTTTGGGTCGATGGCCCAATTATTCAAAATTTTCAAATTTAATTTTCGGGTCGATGACCCAATCTTTCAAATGATCCAATTTCAAGGTCGATGACCCAATCTCTCAAATGATCCAGTTTTAAGATCGATGATCCAAATGTGCTTATGTGATGATTATTGCTAGTACGTTTTTTGTGTTTCAAGTGCAGCATTATATGCTTCAACTGGGGGCTTTAAAGTCTTCGACTTTAGAGCCATTGCAAACTGGGGGCTCTGAAGCCGTTGGCTTCAGAGACCATTATCAAGATGAAAAGGATGACATCCACTCAGAATTCAATTCAATACACGAGTATGAAATGGAAGAATTACGTAGCTGAAAGCAAATGATGAAAGCGGCGGCAACCTCCTTGGAAAGTCCCGTCCCATTTGGGCACCTGCCAGCAGATGATAAGCTTTGGGCAAGTGTCAACAGATGATGAATTTCGGACAAGTGTCAGCAGATGATAAACTTTGGGCATGTGTCAGCAGTGGCCGAACTACGACGCGGGTTTGATTCCGTCAGAAACGGATACGTAGGCACCTAAGGATAAGGCTCAACCCACCATATATGCAATTTTATGGGTCGACGACCAACGATGATAATTTGGCGCAACAGAAGCAAGAGTTAATCCCCAACGAAGTTTCAGGTATGATCTCTTCTTATGGCTGGCGAGCTTATATACGCAAGTCTAATGGACTATAAACGACCCGCAGAATACTCAGGTCGAGAGGGACCTGGAGTATACTTTGACTTTTGCCTTGTCCAAGCCTAAGTCAAAGTGGGGGCTCTGTAGATACCCGTATCCGTCGATACTGGAATTTATAGGGAACCCGACAAACACCCGATGATGATAGAACACATGTATTCATTAGTTGTCATTTTCATTATTTGGAGCTCGTTTTACAGCGTAGAATGGACGTAGTCAATGAAGTATTTTATTAATTTAAATGATATTTAAATTAATGTTTTTTAAAGTGAATTCATTTTATTGTTTTAATTTGAATTTATTTTCTTAAATTTATTTTATGGAAAATAAAATAGATATTTGATTTGAAAAATCATTCTTATGTTATTTAATTTGAAAAATCAGTTTATATCGTTTATAAACCGTATTTGAAGAACTCGATTTTTTACGACGGCTTTATACGCGATCTTGAGCTCGTTTTCAACTTGATTTGGGCACGATTTTCGAAGCAAACTCGAACCAACTCCTGACCCATAATCCAACCCATCACTCACCCTCATAACCAAACCCTAACCCCACGCAAACTCACGTCCGTACCTCCTTATTTTCGAGCCCCAAACAGCCCACACAACCAGTCCATACCCTTTGCCGTGTTCAGCATTACCAAGCCCAAAACCCGCTCTAAACGCCACTTAAACCCGTGCCCATTAAACCTAATCCATACCCTAGTGTCCTACCCATATTACCCTAGCTTAAACACCAAGAAACACCCCTCCTAAACCCTACACGAGCTCACGAAAGTTGCTGGACAGAAGCAGCGAAACATAGCAGCCCGACTGCTTGTTGCTCTCTTTTACCCTACTTTAACTCCCTATAAATACCTCCCCTCTGCCATACTTTCATTCCTATAAGTTCTCCATACATACTAGCATCACTAACCAGCACTAATCTCCACAAACAAACCGAAATTACCTCTCAAAACTCTCGACAAAACCGAGACATCCAAACTGAGAAACAGTTGGTGTCTCTCTCGAAATACCATTCGTTTCCCGTTCAAATCTCCATTAAAATTTGATTTTCTTGATCCTAATTAACCATATAACATCCATCTACATCTTAGATAAATATTCACGAGCCAAATTGACCTTGAGAGCACATGAATCCCCTCGAAAAAAAGAGTGTCATACACTCTGTTTTCGCGGCTTTTCTTGTCTGTCCAGTTCTGTTTGTGCTCATTTTTCGTGCCCAATAACTCAGAAAGAGCATGGTTTGTTTTAAGATCTTTGTTATACTCTTATTCTAGTTTTCAAAACATCTTTTAAATCTAATTTTTACCGAGAAACGAGTGAGAAATTGCAGTTTGAAAGTTGCTGTCCAGATTTACCAAAAAACGTGTTGTTGCTTTGTTCCTTCGTCGACGACGGCCTCTCGAGATAAAATATATGATCGATTACGACCCAAGACGGTGTCAATGATACATGTAGGTTGAGGGTGCATCAAATCCTCCTCTTCTCCCTTTTATTTCGTTCTTTTATGTTTGTTTTTTATAGTTTGTTTTGTATATTGTTTATCGTTATGCATCGTTTGATATCGTTAACTGTGAAACTAGTTTAGTCCGAGTACGAGTTAAAGTACCACCATGAACACCCGCGTTGACTTGAGTTGGGAAAGAAATACGCCAGATCGGTCGGTCGTATCCCCCTTCTCATTTACATATCCTCGTGTTCAAGGTTGGGCATTAATAAAACGAGTTTTGACTTTGTTCCTCGCTTTTGACCCCTCGCTTGTTTCACTCAATTCGGCCTACCCTAGGACCCTTTACATGTTAGTTCGACCTCTGATTGTTAACATATGACTCAATTAGACGACATTAGATCGATTTAATAACCTAATTAGACATGTTAGGGTGCTTCGACACAAGCTTTAAAATCGGTTAACAATTCTATTATCTAATTGAATACATCTCTCTTTTCACATGATTTCTCGCTAGTATAAGAGTTCGTGATTAGCACCTTCTTATTAACACTCGACGAGTTAATTTAACTAGCGAACTTGACCTAATTCGACCCTTTAGGCCGTGTAGAGAACTCGGTTTAGGCGAAGCCTTCTGACCTCTTTTATCATCGATTTTTAATGTATATCCAGTATCGCTTTGCAAATCTATCTAACCTAATGAATCTAACCCAATGATTAGGGTAGGTTAGGATGTGTAGGTCGTGTTTGGCCGTGTATTTTGTAGTCCTTTTCTCGTTCATTTTATCTTTATCTCGTTGTTTCGTATCTTGTAATTACTTTTTGTTTATCGAATCGTGTTTTGTAATTTGTTCGTAATTAGTTTTCTTTTATCGAGTCAAAACCTCTTCAAAAACCTTAGTCTAATTTGGTTAGATGGTTGTGCTCCAATTCACGTAAGAGCGTAGTAAATCGCATGTTGTTTAAAGCGACATGGCCCGATTTATGCTAATGCATGCTTTGGTGTGTGACCTAATGTCTAATTCGATAAGATTAAGCGAAAGCACGCACTAGGGGGAGTGACCTAAGGCCGTGAGTCATGTAAGCTGTGGGCCATCCCTTGTGCACGTTTTCCTAGGCCGAATTGGCCGTGTAGGGTGTCATGTATGGTTTTGTGTATAGCGTTGTATTTTAGATCGAGTTGTATCTTTAATTTCTTGATGTGTCGGCATGAAATGCTTGGGTTGTAATAGGATAGATCCCAACGGCTCCTCTATTCACCTTAAGCCTTGTTTGCTTTGTTTTGTATGATGTTAGATCAATCAACTCACATGCTAAATTACAACTTTGACAAAGTTAGTTTAGTTACGTTGCATCTAAATTGACATAGAAACTTCACATGTTAGGGTTTTAAAACGATGTTTGCATATCATATATCGTAGTAGCTACGACCTTGTTTGAAATCCAATACTTGACTTAGTAGAGGCCGTTATTAACGGGCGGGGTTAGGTGTCCTTATGGGCTTCCTAACACGTACCCTCACCTCTTACTCAAAATATATGGTTTGTGGATCCGTCTAAATACCATTGGATTACGAGAGTCATTCAAATCGAGTGATATAGGGTACAAGTCTTTATCTTTAATCACTCGTAGTCGATTGGCTTTATGCTTTTCGATGAAATGTGTAAATTTGACTTGAACGGTTCCAAGTTCCCATAAAACTTGGTGGTGACTCTAATTTGTCTTATTTCGATTCGAAGCAACCTCGAGTCGATAATGCCTCCTGTGGATCTCGCGGACGCAGCTCCCGCGGGCATTGTCCACACATTCCTAATGGCGTGTTTCCCTCACAAGACACGCCATTCCTCCTGGCGTGTTTCAGTCCAGTAGCTACTTCAAATTGCACTCTCTTAGTCACTATAAGCACGCCATTGTTGGTCTTATTTTTAGGATTTGAGAACTCGAGCCTACGTGGACACCATTTTGACAATTAGTTTCAAAACCGACCCAAAACGACACTTTATTTTTTAGCATTATTTTAAAAACGGATTCCCCAAGACGTAGAAAGTATTTCTTCAACAAAATTGAACGGGGTGGGAACAGGCTTAGTAGAGGACCTATCTAAAGTCTAAACCGACCCGGGGAAGTCAAGCCAAGCCGGGATATGGCACGGCAGGTCACCAGTCACGGAAAAAGCCGACCGGACCCGCTACCGTTTAATTAATTAATTCCCACGTTATTCCGTTCAACCAATTTCTGTGGTGTTTCACCACGCAGGCAATACACAGTGCATTGCAGGTTTGCAACAATTAGCACAACATTTCGAACACCAGCCTTTGTATCAAGAAGGCGAAACTTAGAACAAAAACTCTCAGACCTTCACAAATGCACTGATTTATCACGAATCAAGCAAACTTACGCACAAATTTACAAGTCTAATCTCCAAGAAAACCCATTTATTGCACCAAAATTAATCTCAGCTTTCTCAAATTGCAATCAAATTAGGTTAGCAACTCATGTTTTTAATCAAATTGAATACCCAAAAGTGCATTTATATAATACTTTGATTAGAGCTCAAACCCATAATTTACAGTATTCAAATGCAGTAATTACGTATGTTAATTTGCTTAAATATGGAAACTTTCCTGGTAATTTTACATACCCTTTTGTTCTTAGGGCTTGTAGTGGATTATTTAGTGTAAAAATGGTGGAAATGGTGCATACCCATGTTGAAAAATTAGGGTATGGGGGGATATTTTTGTGCCAAATGCTTTGATTGATAGTTATTGTAAGTGTGGGGGTGGGGGTGGGGTTTTTGGGAATGGTAGGAAGGTGTTTATGTTTATGAAGTGTCCAGATGTCGTGTCGTGGAATTCGATAATTGGTGGGTTGGTGAGGGTGGGATTGGTGAATAATGCGGGCCGGATGTTTGTTGAAATGCCTGAGAGAGATGCTGTGAGTTGGAATAGTTTGTTGGATGGGTATGTTAAGGAGGGAAATATGGGGGAGGCGAGTGAGTTGTTTGAGACGATGCCTGAGAGGAATGTGGTGTCGTGGTCGACTATGGTTTCGGGTTATGCTAAGATAGGTGTTAAGAGATATAATCGTGTATCTTATTGATCATTAGCCTTAACGCGGCTTATATAGAATACATAGATGATGTGGGTTGGGCCTCATAATACAATATAATGATATATTCCTAATACCCCCCCTCCCCTCAAGCTGGAGCATGAAGGTCGAGAATGCCCAGCTTGCGGAGAAGATAAGCAAATTGAGTAACACCCAAAGCTTTTGTAAAGATATCAGCCAGCTGCTCGGTAGTGGGCACATGCTCCGGACGTATCAAACCGTCGGTGATTGCGTCCCTAATGAAGTGACAATCAATCTCGATGTGTTTCGTGCGCTCATGAAAGACCGGATTGCGCGCCAAATCTAACGCGGATTTGCTATCAGAGAAAATAGAGATGGGTGCCACGAAGAACACATCGAGACTGGTGAGAAGGCCTTTGAGCCATTTCAATTCACAAATTAATTGAGCCATAGAGCGATATTCCGCCTCAGCGGAAGAAAGAGATACCGTCTGCTGTTTTTTAGTCTTCCATGATATAGGAGAGTCTCCAAGAGTCACAAATCAGCCTATAATGGACCGTCTGGAGGTAGGGCATCCTCCCGAATCAGAATCACACCACCCACGAAGAGACAATGCGCTATCAGCAAGAAGCAAAATTCCTTGCCCCGGACTACCTTTGAGATAACGAACTACTCGGTGAGCGGCCAGCCTATGTTCACAGCGCGGATCACTTAAGAAACGGGACAAAATATGAACAGCATAGGATAAGTCGGGACGTGTCACAGCGAGATAAACGAGGCGACCAATGAGCCGTCTATAAGACTCTGCGTCTTCACATGGAGGACCGGAAGCCAAGCCAAGGCGATGGTTCTGCTCGATGGGTGTGGCCACGGGCTTAGAGCCGAGAAGACCCGTTTCCGCAATAATATCGAGGGCATATTTTCTTTGACTAAGATAAATACCAGCTTTGTTGCACGAGACTTCTAAGCCAATAAAATATTTGAGTTATATCTAAGCACAAAATCAACCTAATTAACAACAGTAAACGTGAAATAAGCTAGTTCTAACAACATAACATCCAATAAACTAATAAAAAGAAATTAAATTACCTTGCTAATTAGGGAGGAGTGAGGCGAGACACCGGAGATAAGCCGGAGAGCCGCCGGAAAACAGGGAGGGGTGAGGTGAGTTGAAAGAGGAGAGGTTAGGTGTGGTGAGGTGTGTCGGAATTAGAGCTGTTTGTGAGGTGAGATGAGAGTTTTTAATTGAAAGTGAACTAATGGGGGTGTCGGGGGTGTTTTGTAAAAAAAAAATTGATTTTTAGTTAACACGCCATACATAATGGCGTGTCTTATTCTGGAAACACGCCATTTGTATTGGCGGGTTTAGGTGTTTGATTTTTTTTGGGATTTTTCCAAGTGTTTTTAAAAAGTTGCTGTATAGACACGTCATTCCTAATGGCGTGTTTCCCTCACAAGACACGCCATTCCTCCTGGCGTGTTTCAGTACAGTAGCTACTTCAAATTGCACTCTCTTAGTCACTATAAACACGCCATTGTTGGTCTTATTTTTAGGATTTGAGAACCCGAGCCTACGTGGACACCATTTTGACAATTAGTTTCAAAACCGACGCAAAACGAAAAACTTTATTTTTTAGCATTATTTTAAAAACGGATTCCCCAAGACGTAGAAAGTATTTCTTTAACAAAATTGAACGGGGCGGGAAAAAGCTTAGTAGAGGACCTATCTAACGTCTAAACCGACCCGGGTAAGACAAGCCAAGCCGGGATATGGTACGGCATGTCACCAGTCACGGCAAAAGCCGACTGGACCCGCTACCGTTTAATTAATTAATTCCCACGTTATTCTGTTCAACCAGTTTCTGTAGTGTTTCACCACGCAGGCAATACACAGTGCATTGCAGGTTTGCAGCAATGAGCACAGCATTTCGAACACCAGCCTTTGTATCAAGAAGGCAAAACTTAGAACAAAAACTCTCAGACCTTCACAAATGCACTGATTTATCACGAATAAAGCAAACTTACGCACAAATTTACAAGTCTAATCTCCAAGAAGACCCATTTATTGCACCAAAATTAATCTCAGCTTTCTCAAATTGCAATCAAATTAGGTTAGCAACTCATGTTTTTAATCAAATTGAATACCCAAATGTGCATTTATATAATACTTTGATTAGAGCTCAAACCCATAATTTACAGTATTCAAATGCAGTAATTACGTATGTTAATTTGCTTAAATATGGAAACTTTCCTGGTAATTTTACATACCCTTTTGTTCTTAGGGCTTGTAGTGGATTATTTAGTGTAAAAATGGTGGAAATGGTGCATACCCATGTTGAAAAATTAGGGTTTGGGGGGATATTTTTGTGCCAAATGCTTTGATTGATAGTTATTGTAAGTGTGGGGGTGGGGGTGGGGTTGTTGGGAATGGTAGGAAGGTGTTTATGTTTATGAAGTGTCCAGATGTCGTGTCGTGGAATTCGATAATTGGTGGGTTGGTGAGGGTGGGATTGGTGAATAATGCGGGCCGGATGTTTGTTGAAATGCCTGAGAGAGATGCTGTGAGTTGGAATAGTTTGTTGGATGGGTATGTTAAGGAGGGAAATATGGGGGAGGCGAGTGAGTTGTTTAAGAGGATGCCTAAGAGGAATGTGGTGTCGCGGTCGGCTATGGTTTCGGGTTATGCTAAGATAGGTGTTAAGAGATATAATCGTATATCTTATTGATCATTAGCCTTAACGCGGATTATATAGAATACATAGATGATGTGGGTTGGGCCTCATAATACAATACAATGATATATTCCTAACCCCCCCCCCCCCCTTCTCAAGCTGGAGCATGAAGGTCGAGAATGCCCAACTTGCGGAGAAGATAAGCAAATTGAGTAACACCCAAAGCTTTTGTAAAGATATCAGCCAGCTGCTCGGTACTGGGCACATGCTCCGGACGTATCAAACCGTCGGTGATTCCGTCCCGAATGAAGTGACAATCAATCTCGATGTGTTTCGTGCGCTCTTGAAAGACCGGATTGCGCGCCAAGTCTAACGCGGATTTGCTATCGGAGAAAATAGAGATGGGTGCCACGAAGAACACATCGAGGCTGGTGAAAAGGCCTTTGAGACATTTCAATTCACAAACTAATTGAGCCATAGAGCGATATTCCGCCTCAGCGGAAGAAAGAGATATCGTCTGCTGTTTTTTAGTCTTCCATGATATAGGAGAGTCTCCTAGAGTCACAAAACAGCCTGTAATGGACCGTCTGGAGGTAGGGCATCCTCCCCAATCAGAATCACACCACCCACGAAGAGACAATGCGATATCAGCAAGAAGCAAAATTCCTTGCCCCGGACTACCTTTGAGATAACGAACTACTCGGTGAGCGGCCAACCTATGTTCACAGCGCGGATCACTTAAGAAACGGGACAAAATATGCACAGCATAGGATAAGTCGGGACGTGTCACAGCGAGATAAATGAGGCGACCAATGAGCCGTCTATAAGACTCTGTGTCTTCACATGGAGGACCGGAAGCCAAGCCAAGGCGATGGTTCTGCTCGATGGGTGTGGCCACGGGCTTAGAGCCGAGAAGACCCGTTTCAGCAATAATATCGAGGGCGTATTTTCTTTGACTAAGATAAATACCAGCTTTGTTACAAGAGACTTCTAAGCCAATAAAATATTTGAGTTTACCAGGATCCTTCATATGAAAACACGCACCCAAATAAGCTTTGAATTTGGCAATTTCAGCTGTATCATTACCCGCAATAACGAGATCGTCCACATAAATGAGCACGAATAAGCGCACCGAACCATGGGAAAAGGAGAATAAAGAGTAGTCGGAGTAGGAGTGGACAAACCCAAAATTCTTCAATGCCGTGGTTAATTTAGCGAACCAGCATCTCGGTGCTTGACGTAGGACATATAACGATTTCTTTAACCGACAAACTTTACCTTCTTTGCCTCTACTAAAACCCGGAGGTAGCCTCATATAGACCTCTTCATCAATGTCGCCATGAAAGAACGTATTGTGCACATCCATCTGATGTAATTCCCAATTTTTGACAGCGGCAACAGTTAAGAAGGCTCGAATGGTAACCATCTTGACCACAGGTGCAAAAGTTTCTCCATAATCCAACTCTTCGACCTGATGATTACCAAAGACAACAAGGCGAGCTTTTAGGCGTTCAATGGTACCATCAGACTTATATTTTATCTTGTAGACCCAGCGACAACCAAGAGCTTTTTTGTCTTTAGGAAGATCAGTGAGCTCCCACGTGTCATTACGTTCAAGAGCATCAAGTTCGGCCTTCATGGCATTGCACCAGCCGACATCTTGTATTGCTTCCTTAAAGGAAGGTGGCTCAAGTCCTGACGTAATTGCTGCAATAAAATGACGGTGTGTCTCCGAAAAAGAATGACAATTAAGATAATTTGCTAATTCATACGGCGTACCTGAAGACGACTCAGACGGATTGGAAGAGCTAGAGGACGAGGATGGATTGCGTGTTGTGTTGAGCAAATAACCTTGTAAGCGAGAATTGGGAAATTTAATGCGATGACCGCGCCCAACAGTAGTCTCGCTGCCAGCACCAGTAATTGTATCAGTACCGGTTGTAACAGTAGCAGGCCCTGTATCAGACCCGGTTTGTGCAGCGTATCGGTCTCATATGCAGCTGTACCGGTCTCAGGTGCACCTGTAGCAGGCCCGGTTGCTGTCGTATCATCCGAGCCATTGAAAGGTTCATCGGAAACAAGAGGAGAAGAAGTGGGCACAGGTACCGTGTTGGGTTCAGCGAAGGGAAAAATGGTTTCGTGAAAAATGACATCACGGGAAACAAAGTAGGACTCCGTCGAAAGATCAAACAACTTCCACCCTTTCTTATGACTCGGATACCCAACAAAAATGCATTTGCGACCCCTTTTTTCAAACCTATCCCCACGAGTGTTTTGGTTATGGGCAAAGGCTAGACATCCAAAGACACGTAAGTTGGCATAGGACGAGCGAACGCCATACAAACATTCATAGGGGGTCTTATTGTCAATCAAAGGTGAGGGAGTGCGATTTATAAGAAAAACAGAAGTAAGAATACTTTCGCCCCAAAAAGTTTTATTTAAATTGGCTTGAAATAAAAGAGAACGAGCGACATTCAAGATGTGACGGTATTTTCTCTCAACCCGCCCGTTTTGCTGAGGAGTCCCAACACAAGATTTTTGAAACTTAATGCAATGAGCTAAGAAATAACTAGCAAGACAATTAAATTCGGTACCATTGTCACTTTGGACGACTTTAAGAGTCTTAGAAAATTGAGTAGAGACCATATTAACAAAATTCAAGAACATGTCCGTCACTTCTGTTTTATGAAGCAATAAATAAACCCAAGTGGCACGGGAAAAATCATCCACAATCGTCAAAAAATATTTCGCACCACAAGAAGAAGGGATACGATAAGGATCCCATAAATCACAATGTACGAGATCAAAACTGTTTAAAGCACGTTGTTCATTATTGTGAAAACTATTGCGATGTTGCTTAGATAAATGGCAAACATCACACACCCATTCCTTATTAAAATTCAAATTGCTAGCAAAAGAAATAGTCTTGATGAATTGATCAGACGGATGCCCAAGATGACGGTGCCAAAGGTCACGAGATTCTAGAGCACTTACTTGATGAATACCCGCTGAAGGAGCACACGCACAAATCCAATACAATCCATCCCGCAACTCACTAATCCCAATCGTCGTCTTCAAAGAACGGTCCTGTATCAAACATGAATTTTTAGCAAACTCAAAAATTAAATTACAATCAGAGGCAAGTTGTGGTACGGATAACAAACTACAAGTGAGACTTGGGACATAGAGGACTCGGCTAAGAGTAAGAGAAGCATTAATATAGGCTGAACCCATGATCGTGGACTCAACCCGGTGCCCATTCGGGAGACCAACGGGTCGAGCCGGGATCGTTTGACGATTCATCAAGCAAGAAATATCACCGGTAACATAATTGGAAGCCCCAATATCAATAATCCAAGAAGGCATACCACTTAAGCGATCCAAGGCGAGAACGGAATTTGTAGAAATCATATCAGCTTGGACAACCTGCTCCTTACTATTACCCGAGGCACCAGTGGACTGTTCAGCAGAGGACGAAGAGCTGTGCAAAGGACCAGAACCACGAGAGCCTTTAGCAGCTCGAGCACGGCGCAAATCCGCAAGTGTACGCGGACGATCACCCCGCCATTTCGGGAATCGCTGTGATTTAATAAAGCAATTCGAAGCTTCATGACCGCGAGTATCACAAAATTGACAATACAAACCCCTAAGTTGTTCACGCTCCTGATCACGCCGGTCACGCCAATCAGTGGACTGCCGTGGCATAGCATACGCCACGACATCAGCCGCATCAACTCCTGTCGGAGAGGAAGAGCGAAGTCGCTCCTCTTGGAGCACAGCGTGATAGGCACGAGTCAAAGAGGGTAAAGGATCTAATTGAAATTGTTGAGACCGAATGTTACCATACAAAGTGGAATCGAGTCCCATAAAAAATTGGTGGAGACGCTCGTTATGGAGTCGTTTAATAGCATCGGGGCCAATATTGTAGCTACACTTGCCACATTTGCAGGAGAAAGGAGGCTCATGAACAATTAAAGAGTCCTAAATCGATTTAAGTTTGCCATAGTAAGTAGTAACATCCATACCTTTAGTTTGAACGCAATTTTTGAGTTGAGTTTTCAGATTATGAATCATTGTACCATCGACGACCGAGAATTGCACGGCAAGGTCATTCCATAAAACCGAAGCATCCTCGACGTAAGAGATCGTATCAAGCACTGACGGATCAATAGTGTTGCGGATCCACTATACAAGGGTACAGTGAACAACTTCCCAATTTTCAAGGAGGATTGGGTCAGTCGGTTTTTTATAGTGCCATCGATGAAACCAAATTTTCGACGCGATTTCAATGACATACGCATAGAATTCTTCCAGTCATCATAGTTATCACGGCGTAAAACAACGTTCGAAATTTTTGCCTCGGGAACAGCATTGGAACCGAGGTAGTAGGGTGATTGTGAGTCGATCTTAGAGTTGGGAGCGACGTCGTCATCACCGGCCTTTGTGGCTGCGGAAATGATCTTCGTCGTGAAGAAATATGAGGGTTTTTTTTTTTTTAGGGTTTCGGTAGGAGAAAACCTGATCCTGATACCATGTTAAGAGATATAATCGTGTATCTTATTGATCATTAGCCTTAACGCGGCTTATATAGAATACATAGATGATGTGGGTTGGGCCTCATAATACAATACAATGATATATTCCTAATAATAGGAGATATGAGGATGGCTGGAGTGTTGTTTGATAAGATGCCTGTGAAGAATTTAGTGTCATGGACAATTATTATTTCTAGTTATGCTGTAAAGGGGTTGACAAAGGAGGCGATCTTTTTGTATGAGGAAATGGAGAGAGCGGGATTGAAGCTTGATGATGGGACTGTGATTAGTATCTTATCTGCTTGTGCTGAGTCTGGTTTGCTTGGACTTGGGAAACGGGTTCATTCCTCTATGGAGGCAACACGTTTAGATGTAGTGTCACAGTGACTAATTCATTAGTTGATATATATGCAAAGTGCGGGAATGTGGAGCACGCATTAGCTATATTTGAGAAAATGACAAAAAGAGATTTGGTGTCTTGGAATGTCATTATGCAAGGTTTAGCGATGCATGGACATGGAGAGACAACGCTCAAGCTATTCTATCGGATGGAACGAGAAGGATTTCATCCTGATAGAGTCACGTTCATTGCGGTCTTATGTGCTTGTACTCATATGGGGTTGGTTGATAAGGGCGTTGACTATTTTTATGGTATGGAAAAGGATTATGGTCTTGTCCCTCAAATTGAACACTATGGTTGCCTGATTGATCTTTTAGGTCGTGGGGGGCGTCTGGAAGAGGCACTAAAAGTTGTGCGGAATATGCCCATGGAACTGAACGCCATTATTTGGGGCACTCTTTTAGGAGTGTGCCAGGTGCATAATGCTACGGAACTTGGTGGAGAGGTTCTGCAGCATTTGATAAAACTTAATCCAGATGATACTGGAAATTTATCTACGTTGTCCAACATATACAAAAACGTGAGACGTGCTATGAAAATGTGAGACGTGCTATGAAATGTATGAGTACAAAATACAAAAACCTTCCGGTGCTAGTTCTATTGAGTTGAACAGCGTGGTCCATGAATTTACTGTATTTGATAAATCCCACCCAAATTCAAAGAGTATATATAAGATGATCAACTTATTACGCCCACAACTTAAGAGAGCTGGATATATTTCAAAATCTGCATATGGTTGATTCGCAATTAGAGCATTATACTTGATAGACGCTGTCACGCGTAGATTTGCCTTATAACTTGCACGGAGTATCTATTTTCTTATTTCCGGGGAGTGAACTGCATCTGGAAGTACATGATGTGAAGTGAGGCCCAGGCTGAAGCTAGAACATCGGCTGTGTTGGATGCGATCTATTGATCCCCTCAAACCATTCATATAATTCCATTCTCTTGCATAATGCACATTTTCCTCTTTCTTGTTGGCTTAAATTAAATATGAACTCTGGATCGGCTGTTGCTAATTCCTAGCAGTGAGGTTTGCCAAATAAGACGGTGAGTAGGGTTGAGACGTGCTTGAGCTTGGATAGTACATAGAAAAATGATTGGGGGACTCTGCTACATATGAGTTCTGCTGTTCTGGTATTGCTAATGCGGATGAGCTGCAAACTTGAGGCGTTATCGGCCAAGAAGAGCCCGTCCTCAGGTGCGTGCCTTGGTTTTAAGTTGTGTTTATCTATATTTGATATGATTAGGAAGGAGGCAAGCTAAAGGTAGTAAAGGAGAAGATACGACTCCACTCGTTTATGCTTCCTTGTGAAAATTTTCCAACATTTAAAGATTAAGGAATAAAACTAAGCATGCTAGAATGTTTTTGCTTGTACAAAATACATGCATGGTATAACAATGTCTTACTGGCTGTGGATGCTGCACCGTATGTAATGGGAATGGATCTAGGCCATTGTGGTTGGGATTTCAAAAACATTACCAAATGCGTTAAATCTTATCTTCTTAGAGTAGGAAACTAGAATTGATGTTCCATGTTTTTAGTCTACATACTTGACCTCTTTTTTCATAAATACATGCATCATTTCAAAACACTTGTTTTCGTACCTCTTTATTCTAAAAAATAATGGATAGTGTAGTTTAAGACGCGGAAATACCTCTGTATATCAATATTTTGAAAATTTTGCTGATTCTAAGCAAAATATCGCGTTTTCCCATGAAGGGTTATATAACAGAAAATAATGTAACAATGGCCTGGAATTCTATTAGGTAACATAACTGGAGCATTCTAATACCATGGTATATGCTAATTGCTATGTATGAACTGGACATGGCATTTGACCAAAAGAACGCAGTACACTCTAGGTGTTGTGATGTCAGACTTGGACATGACGTTTGGATACTTTGTTTAGGCTGGAAAAAAAAAGAGATAACTCGTCACTTGCAGACTGTCTGAACAACATAGGTTACTACCAGCTTCGCCCTTGTTTGCAATTGCACGGCTTGGAGCAGTGAAAGAAATGTGTTGGCACTTGGTATCGTCCCTTAGCCTAGAACGCCTTATTTATGTCTGTCAGTATTTTGCAACTTTTAAATGATTCTGATTTTGATTTTGTTTTACGAACAGTTATTGGATGCAACAGAACACCCAGACTGCTATTATCGATCTGTTTCTCATACGGGTTCTATCAAGCCAACGTAAACAGAGAGTTGAATTCTTGCATTTTTCAATCAACCAGGAAGAGGTAAAAACCAAAAGATAGAACTTTTACAATCTGAAAATTTTAAATTTAAACTTTTGTTCATGTGGTACGAGAATTCTAACAATTAGAACTTATACAGACACGGAAATTGAATACCTGATGTAAAATTGAACCAAGTGCATCATTACGCTTTTGTCTTTCTAATAGACGTTTCTATTATGGTGTTAAACCTTTGACTTGAGCTGCCATTAACATCCCAAGCTTTTCTAGCCTGTACACCTACTCTCTTTGCACTATTCCTCAAGTTCTCGCTCGACATGAGCTCCTTAATTTTCTCCTCGACCTAAGTACTCTTTACCAACCTTTGTCCAACCCACCCCCAACTTCGCTCCCATATTCCTAATCCAACTGCTTTCACCACTCCGGCATTAATCCTTTGATCTCCATGTAAAGGCCACGCTAGCAAAGGTAACCCTCTTCGAGCAGCCTCCATGACCGAGTTCCATCCACAATGAGTCACAAACCCTCCAATAGCCGGGTGAGACAAGATCTCTTCTTGGTTGACCCATTCCTTTACCGTCAACCCTCTATCTTTTGTTTCCTCAAAGAAGGCCTCGCCTAGCAACTCTACTAGCTCCTCCTTATCTTCTTTGTCAACCACAGCAGTCTTGATCACCCATAAGAATCTTATTCCACTTTGCGCAAGCCCATCGCCTATTTTTTTTTTTATTTGTTCTTTGCTCATTGCTGTTCTACTTCCGAAGGAGACAGACCACAGATTTCGAAGGCTGTTCATCCAGCCATGATACACGGTTGGATCCTGCAAAGATTGAGGGGTTTTAAGAAACTTGTTTTGTATCTATTAGTAGAGTCAAACATTCATTATTTTTCGCATTTTAAATGGGTCATTTATAAACAATGGGCTTTCATATGTTTCCAGTTAAGAATAAGTTGCTTTAAACTTATCCGATTACCTTGGCGTAGGCAGGAACATCTGAGAGTACTGTGATATTGAGAAAATATTTTTACTTTGGCATATTTTATAAAAGAAATTGTTTTTTTTTTTTTCCAGAAAAATAAAAATAAAAAATTCTTGATATACCTTTGGCTGGGAGATCACTGAAGACTTTACCGCTCTGCAGAGCTGAAATTGTTTCCTGCTCAAAGAAATCGAAGGTGTTTAGAATCACACCCTTAGCATCTGGGAGGTGTCGACAGTTAGTCGCAGTCAATCGACCCATAATGTGGGCTGTGCATTATACATCAGGGGAGGAATCTCATCTGCTGGAATTCCCGACAAACCAGGGATCATAACCTCTTCACCTGGTGTAAAACTGACCCTAAGACAACTAACCATGAGCGAGAAGAATTTGGCAGAAGTAGTAATGCCATTGTAATTATCAATACCCCGTTCAGAAAGCGCCTTATTAATCCCCTAGGCAAACATAAGGTCAGAAAAGATGGCACACGGCTGAGGGGAAAGAGCAACAAGGTCGTCAACAAGGAGGTGAGCAGAGCGAGAAACAGCATCATATTGCAGGAAAAAAGGGTCGGTAATACCGGTTTCAGATGGGTCAGTAGGAAGTACATGAAACTCAGAGGAGGCAACGTGAGGGTGGGAGGATAAGAAAGATTTGATTTGGGTAGTTTCAGCTTGGGAAAGCGTGGGCCGGATAATAATCAGGGTGACAGTGCAATTACTGGACGATATCATAGCGGCTAAGCGTAGGAAAGGGGTCCGGTGTCCGATTCTTGCGCTCAGACAAACGGCTACATGTGAGTAAGTAGGGAGTGCATCCATGGTTTGTTGTTGTTGCAATTTGTAAATGTGGGTGTTTGGTATTGAGCAGTGATGTGTTGATGTTTTTCATGTAGCTATATTTATGGAAGAGTTGGGTGAAGTGAATGGTAGCAGACTAGGAGTCCGTCCAAGTATGATTGTTTGTTGAATGCTTGAAAAAGTCAACGATATTTCTGCTAGTTTACAATTATCACAAATCAACTCAATCAATCAATATATCAAGGGTGCTAAATCCCGCACATCATTTTACTCAAATCCCGCCCACTTTCCCCCTTATTCCAAATGTACCTTTCATTAACCCCCCACCAAAATTGAAACAAGTGAGAGAAACAAGAAAAATTAAAAAAACCCCAAATCTGAGAATCAATTTCACCGGCATCTCCCACCACACTCCCTGCTCTGGCATCCTCTCCCACCCTCTAGCGCCAACGACAACCCTCCACACGCCAATACCCGCGCCGACCCGTACGCCTATGACACTACAAGTTGACATCGGCACAACCCCTCCCTGCAAACGACGCCGCCACAATCCTTCAATGCACTAGATCCCGCCTAGTCGAATTACATATAACAACTTGATAAATGCTTGTGGATCTAGTGGAAATTGGAGAGAGGCTCTCAAAATCTGCAAACACATGACTGACAATGGAGTTGGGCCTGATCTATTTACTCGCAACATTATTCTTTGTGCCTACAAAACTGGTGCTCAGTATTCTAAAGCTTTGTCCTATTTTGAACTTATGCTGATGGACGAAATCCTGTACTGTTTCGACATGGCTATCTGATGTCCGATAACTTTAGGACCGTGTAAATATGGTCTGGACTCTGGGCTGATCATATTTAGTTTTTTGCTACATTATAGACCGCTGATTTATGCTTCACAGGTATTAACATTCAGTCAATGGAAAAGGATTTTTTTGGACTGAATCCGTCTGAATTGAACTGAATTGAACTTAATGGACGTGAATTGAATTGAACTGAACTGAACATAATGGACCTGAACTGAATTGAACTTTTTTATAATAATAATAATAAACCCTACCATGAACCCTACCTATGAGTGACTATTTTTGACAATAAAAACGTTATGTGCCTCAACCTTTCGCCATAGAACTTGTTCGTCGAAGAAACTCCTACCTCGACGCAACACGCCCGATCTCTCCAAGGTACTCACTTGTTTCTAATTTTGCTGACATGATTCTATCATATTCGTTATATCGTTAAATTTATTTTTTTAGTTTGAATGTTGATATTATCCTTTAATTCTTTTGTCTGTTTGATATTACCCTACAATTTATTTTGCCAATGTCATTTGTAAGTTGGGTATCAGTCATTAAAGCACTAAAGACAATTTTCTTGGGTACTCTATAGTTAGCAGCATATCCATCGGACCCCAAAAAAAAGATGTAGGATTTTGAAAATTTTCAGTACTAGATCTTGTAAATACCTGGGTTAAATAACGTATGGACTTGCTATAGACTAAAACATAGAAGATTTAAGACGAATTTAATAATGTGATTCGTGAGATGGAGTTTCAAGTTCATTGAATGACGCATCTCGCAATATGTTTCATTGTCTGTCTTTCAATATTTGATTTTTTCTTTTATAAAAAAATACTCTATATACTATATCGACTTTTAATTTCAATAAAGGTAGTATAGGTTTAATACTGTGTTAATTTATGGTCAATACAGTTGTTTTTAAAATTTGTTTTGTATCGTGGTTTGGTTGGTGAAGTGAGCAGTTAAATAGGGAGTATTCATACACATTGTATCCCATTCTGGTGGTGATTAATTTACTTTCCCTTAAGACAACAATTAGTGGAGTATGTATGTTAATTGGCTCAGATGAGAAGTTTGAAGACTGAAAAGCCAACAGGGATGTAGTGCTTCGTATGACCGTATATATGTTAAAAGATCAGACAGTAATGGAAAAAAAAAAATCATGATTCATAAATAAGCAAACAACTTCGTATAAGTGTGTTGTTTTATTTTATTTTTTTTATCTTAAACGTGTTTGTCATATGTGTTTTACCAAAGTAGTTGTTACTTTTGATCATTCTTAACCATGCCTTTTATATACAATCTTCGTATCGATAATATTTTAATGAATTTGTGTCGATTTATTTGAAAGTAACGTAATGGGAAGAACTTCTTGGCCCGATGAAAATTCAAGAATTTTGCTCAACATCCTAAATGAGGAGAAAAACAGAGGAGTTAGCAAATTTAATTGGGGAAACATTGCCAAGAGATTTAATGTACAAAAAGAATGTAATGTGACTGGAAACCAAGTGCAAAATCATTATTCAAATTTGAAAGAAAGATACAAGGGTTGGGAGGAATTGCAAGGTTTAACTGGCATATCATTCAATCCTATTACTAAAAAATTCTCTGTAGAAGAGAAGTCTTTGGAGAGATATGATGCATTCATAGAGGTAAAATTATTATTAACTCATCTTAAATTACCTCCAATTTACTATATTATTAGTTAAATCTAAATTTAAGTTATAATTTGTTTTATACAGCGGAATGGAAAGTATGGGCTAAAAATAATCAGAGGAGAATTGGCAAACCTTGATTAAATGAGCAAACTATTTGATGGAAAATTTGCGCATGGGGTGGGTGGTTATTTTTCTCCGGCAATGGCAAAAGGGCCATCTTACTTGAGTAGGAAAATTGAGGATCTTACCAATGATGAAACATCTCAAGACAATGAAGTTTCAGGTGATGATGAATTTAAAGAAACCATGTTGGATGATGAGCATAAATCTCCACCAACTTTAGTTGACCAAAAAGTTTTTGTGGGAACCTCACGTAAACGAAAGGTTGAAGAACCCATTAGTCCAGAAGAACGTAAGAGAAGAGAAACTAGTTTTGATAGTGTTATCGCACTATTGTCGGAAACTGGCGTTGGTTCTGCAAGTAAGCCTTCTACAACTGAGATGGTTAGTGATGAATTGACTAGAATGAAAGTTGCAGAAGAATCGGGTGACGCGTACTTTGTCTCCGCTGTCAGATATTTAAGTGATGAAATATGCCAAGATATTCCTAGCCCTTCAAAATGATAATCAAAAGCGGATCTATCTAAGAGTGATGGACGTAGATCCCTTGTTCACTCGCCTTTACTAGTTTGTTTTAGTAAGAACTTTGTAGTTTCAAGTTTGTGTGTTTGAACCTTTCATTTTCAGGTGTTTGAACTTTTCATTTTAATATGTTTGAACTTTGTGGTTAAGATATTTGAACTTTAATATCAAAATAATTGAACTTGATATAATTGTGTTTTAATTGTTCTAGTGTAGAATGGATAATGTTAGACGTGCATCTATAATTATTACATTAGAAGAATTGCGAAGATCACTTGTACCAAGTGATGCTAGTATACAACGAACATCATCAAATAGGTGGCCTAGAAGAGAAAGAGGGGAAAGTGGAACTGAATACATTCACAGGTTGTTGAATTAAAACGCTACATCATGTTTTGAACAACTTCGACTTGATAGGGTAATGTTTCTACAACTTGTAGATTTGATGATTGAAATGAATTTATTAGTTGATTGTAAGTATATAAAAGTGGACGAACAAATAGGAATTTGTTTATACATATTGGCCAAAGGCTCTTCTTATCGTGATGTTGCTGATAGATTCAAGCATTCCACATCTACAATATGTGTGTATTTTAAAAAAGTGTTGGATGCCTTGGTTATATTGTCACATGATATCATTAGACCACACCGCGATCTACTTGAGGTGCCTCCGGAGGTAGAAAATAACTCACTTTATTGGCCTTATTTCAAGGTAATATTGTACCTCGTGTGTAACACCCGCGAATTTCCCTTTTTGACATTTAAAATTTATTAAACCGTTTAATTATTTTGTTATATATTTTCGAATTATTCTATTTAATTAATTTTATGTCAAACACGATTTTTATAAACGTATATTATATAAAAGCTCATTTTTATAAAAATATGTATTATTAAATTATATCTTCGAGACATAATTTATATAAGAATGAATGTACACAGTGATAATATTAGTTTCCGTCTCAAGTTAAAATAAACTCGAGACATTATTCCGTCTAGCTATAGACCGTCACATTTCACCTTGTACCTGCTTTAATCCAGACCAATCAGAATTCGACAACTTGCCCACCTACCCTCTTACACCCACCTTTAAATATCTCTTTTTATATATTATTATTATTATTATTATTATTATTATTATTATTATTATTATTATTATTATTATTATTATTATTATTATTATTATTATTATTATTATTATTATTATGTCTATAGTTGTTGTTGTGTCATAACTCGTCCCCACCCCCATTCATACTCCTTTCCCTTCCTCTTCTTTTCGAAAACAACAAACAACAGCAACAATTACACCAGTAACAACAACGTTCAGCTGAAACTCCATTTCCGCCTCTTCTACCTCTTTTCTCAACCAAATTCCTTGAATTTTGCACCAGTAGCTTCCCCATCTCGTCCTCCTTCTTTATATGCAATAAAGAACCAAGCTTTCGTCCTGTTTCTTTTGGGTCGTCCTTCAGGGATGCGGTTTCTGGACTAACCTTTTCCATTTTTGGGTTAGAATCACCCTTGGATGGTTCCTTGGACGTTTAAGAGCTCATAAACAGGTAACGGTGATAGGTTACTCGACAATGAGTCGATATTCCATCCCCTTCAACTCGGTTTTATACTCATTCGTCTTAAAGTTTTAATCTTTATGTGTTTTCTCATGTATGGAATTAATTGTGTTAAGCTTGGGGTCATTTTAATTGGTGATTAGTCGTTCCCATGGCTTAATTGTCCCGGTTTTGTCACCTCCGACACCCGAGTATTGCTTGTTGTCATTTCGAGTAACCGTGTGCTTTCCTTGCTAGTTTTCTGGGCTCATTTATGGCAGAAATCTAATGGCGTCATCCTTGTTTAAGTCGTACCCACTCCGTCTTAATTTGTCTTTGGGTTGTTTGTCTGAAATCACTTATTTGCGAAGCTTCTCACCCTGTTTTTATCCTCCGTTTTACGGCTGGTGTTCTCTGTTTTGGGGCGGATTAAGTGGTCCTCTAGTCTGTTTTTCTCGCTTGTATGTTCATGCTAAGGCCGTCACCCATAAACTCGATTTTTAATGCTTGAAAACTCGGGTTTTAGGATGTTGGTGCCTTGTTTTTATATCGTCTATAGGACGGTTTTACTCCTTTATTTTAGAGCGGGTTGTGCGGTTGGATGTAGTCGGGTTAAGCTTGGTTTAGTTTGTAAAGGGGGATAGGTAGTGGACGTAGCTTGGTTGGGCTGGTGGCCGACTTGGGGCTGACGGTGTGGTCACGCCTTGGCTATGTTGGGGTAGTCACGGGATGGAGTCCCTATACTCGTACTTCCCTGTCTTCCTTTTTCCCCTTCCTTTATTCCTTTTCTCCTTTTCCTTTGTAATGGTTGGGTTGGTAAATTGGGCCATGTTGTTATGTATTATAAGTGGACCGATTTATGAGTTAGCTTATTGGGCCACATTTAGACCATGGGTACTTCCGGTACCAAGTTTAGTTCATTCGAAATTGTTTAAATATATCCGCCTCGTATTTTATATAACGTAATTCGTTAAATATCGCTCTCTCACATATTTAATTTATTGGGCTCGTGGTGTCGGAATTGTCGGATTTGATATGAGTAAATAGTTGGACTTCACAAGATTAAATGTCCGGATTTTACATGAGTAGTATGTTGGGTTTTGCATGCCTTGTTGTTGGGCTTAAGGTGATTTAATTAACGGGCTCCTTATAGTTGTTATATTGGACTCATAAATGAGTCACTTGGACTTGGTCACGTTTTATTCCGTAGATTTCACCTGACATAAATTATTTATTATCACGTATTATATTATATTTAACCGGCATGTTAAATTATAAAATGGAATATTTATTACTCCCTCCAAATTAAAGTGTTTGCCCCATTTCATTAAAATACAAGACTCATATAATAAGGAAATGGGGCAAACACTTTAATTTGGAGGGAGTAATATAAGACAAGTACGAGATATTTATTATTAAATAGTTATTTGTGAAGAGTCATATCCTTGATAATGTCTTGTATTGTTCGGTGGTGTGAGTCGTGGTCCTATCGGACACTAGGGGTGAGCCATAGGCTCTCTAGTTTTGATATGATCGTCGGGACCGATGTTCCATCCGTAC
Source organism: Silene latifolia (assembly GCF_048544455.1). NCBI lineage: Eukaryota > Viridiplantae > Streptophyta > Magnoliopsida > Caryophyllales > Caryophyllaceae > Silene > Silene latifolia. The sequence continues at coordinate 354,000,943 of NC_133538.1, forward strand.
TTATGGTGAGATGCAAGCCATAAGTATGAGTGTGACATTAATAATCCCGTCCCATGTACTTGTTTGTTGCACTTGTTTATTCTATTAACCGGCATGTATAATTATGAAATGAAATGTTTATTTATATGTTACAAGCATGAAAAGATTATTATAAATAATTACTTGAAAGAGTCGTATTCTTGTAGAAATGCCATATTACCATCGTACGTGTTTGACATACATTTTTGCCCTGCTTGTGCTATTCTGGCAAGCACGGGTTTGACCTACTTGTGCTGTTCTGGCAAGTACGGGTTTGGCCTACTTGTGCTTTTCTGGCAAGCACGGGTTTGACCTACTTGTGCTGTTCTGGCAAGTACGGCTTTTGGCCACTTGTGCTGTTCTGGCAAGTGAGTCTTATCTTAGTCTTTCCGCCACTTTCGTGCTGTTCTGGCGATTGGGGTACTCGGTCTCCTTAGTAGTCGAGTCTTGGGTGCGTGCTGTGCTGGTGCACGTCGAATCGGGATGTACACCCGAGAATCTGCAGATTTAGACTAGGACCGTATCATTATCGTAGTCCTACCAGGGGAAATTATAGTCTAAGAGTAATAAATGTCTTGCATCATTTGGATGGTTACTTTGGTCATATCTCCTTTAAATACGTGCTCGTGGCTAAGTGGCCGTGTCGGTTTCCTTGTCCTTCCTTTCCATTTATTTATTGTTGCTTATGCCTTACTTGTTTATTCCATCATTTCTTTTACTCTTGTTGGTTTAAACACGTATGATCCCATGTTTAGTTATGATTCGGTTCACTCATGTCTTATCTAATATGATTGTTGTTTATGTTCTTTGTTATGTTCGTTTCGACATATTGTGGCTGGGAGAACCTTGAGTTACTCCCCACTGACTGTGGCGTTCATGTTTACAAGAATGACAGGTGGTGAAGATGCTTACGTGGGGAAGACGTGTGGGCTAGCGAGAACTAAACCCTTGGACCTTAGTTGCTAGTTTAGAAACCCCTTATATGTTTATTCGTGGGATATCTTTTCCCCGTTTTCTAGACTTGGGTTGTAATAACCTAAATTTGTCTATTGTTATATTTGTTTAATTTCTTTTGGCACCCGCGTGTTAATCTTTAGCTAGTAATTTAAAAGTTTTTAAAATCTCACAAATTTCTGCTTTAATTTATTAGTTATATTTTCCGCTTTATCGTGGGGTGTCACAGTTGGTATCAGAGCCTATGTTGCTCCCGACGCACACACGTGTACCCCAAATTTAATGTGAACTTGACCTTGAATAATGAATGAGAGATGGGTAGACTTAAGGACCTAAGGTGGTAGTCTGTAGTGTGTTTGCTCCTTGTTAGGACCTAACATGTTTGTTAATTGTCATTTAATAATTGTTATGCTCGTGGATCAATGACTGTAAACTTACCAATGTGGTGATCAAGATTTGGTGCCTATTGCCGAGGATTGAAGGTTTGTTCAACTTTGAAGAATGCTTCTACTTTCTCGAAGATGTTTCTCATTCTTTGTGTACCTTGCCTTATCCTTTATCTCTTGATGCTTATCCTTCTTCTAAACTCTCTTCTGTTTTACTTTGAAAGTTACTTTTATACCCCTAACTTGTCCTTTGTTCCATGCTTATCCTCCCTTAACGCCTTTTTGATAGTACTCTTTCTTTTGAAGAATGTTGACTTTGATTGGAGAATTTTGACTTTTGAGGAGATTGTTTGTGGTTGACCTTAACCCTGGTTTTGAGAGGTTGTGATGTTGGAAAGACTTAGGTAGTGTGGTGAGACATACTTGGTAATTCTTATACCTAGTCCCCTGGAAAAGTGAGTATAATAGATCGGTGAAATTATTTGTGTTGTAAAGTATGAGTTGCATATGTTATTAAGGTTAGAGAACTTGGCTTTGTTGTTTGTGTTTGGGATTTGAAAGGCTCGGGAAGTGTAGTGAGACACGTCTTGGGATACTAGTTCTTAGTACTTGACTTAAAATGGATGAAACTGAATGGTGAATTTGAGGATGTAGGATTGACTAAGTAAGTTGAGTTTTTGACTGGCTTCCATAATCACTTTGGACATGAGACTTTGATAATGTATATGTTACCACATGAGAAATACTAATTGTGGGATTATTAGTTGGTCTAAGTGAGTGATCTTAATTACTACTTGAGGTATGGTATGAGAGTGAGACTAAGCTACATTATTGGAAAGTCTTAGCGCTTGTTTTAGTAACTAGAAAGGATAATGGTATGGTTGACACCAATTGTTAAGTTTAAGGACATAGTTTAAATTTTGGTGTTAGGATGTGGAATATTCGAGGAACCTTTTCTTGGTGTTTAGAGCTTGGTATTCGGATCTTTGATTGAGGATTTTACTACTTCGAGAAACCCATGGTTGACGCTAGTTGGATATGAGTATAGCTTTGTTGAAAACCTTGACCTTGATCTTGTGGAAGTTGTTTGTGGATGTTTGAAGATTTGGAGTGATGAGAACACACTTATAGAGGAGTACCTTGTTTCATGGAATAGCTTAGGAAGAAGTAACACAAGTGTTCTGAGGAAATCCTTGGGAGCTAGGGGGTTATAAGTTTTGTGGTTAGGGAGTTTTCGGAATAGTATAGGATGATGTTGTGGTTTGAGGTTTGAGTATCTAGCGTTCCTTGTTGTCTAATTTCTCTTTTCCTTGATCATAAGTGTTACCGTTCATACCTCTTTTCCTTGCTTCATCATACTCCTCCTTTAATTTTGATGTTGGTAACCTATAAAACCCTATCTTTTATATTCTTGTAAATTTGACTACAACCCTTACCCTATGAAATTCATTATAGCTCTTTTGATTAGTTAGGTTTGAATCCTTTTAGCATACTTGTATCTATGATGTCTAAGTTACTTTTCTTTTCGTACAATTTCTAAACATTTTAAACTACCATTTTTGTTTCGTTGTTAAAAGTTTATGTTACTTTTACAAAACCTTACCTATTTTAAAGGTTTGAAAATGAAAATTTGATTTAATTCTCCTTTTGTTCCTTGAGTATAGACTTCTTTATCATGATTTTAATTGCTAGACCCGAGATTTCTTTAAATTTTATCCAATTTCTGTTAACTTTGATCTATTTATGACATCTTTGTCAAAGCTTAATACTATATTTATAGAAATTGACTCCTTTTTTAAAGTCAACAATGAATCTTTCGACTCTCATTTGACTTTTGCAAAAGAAAATTTGAGTGAATTACCATTTTCTTTTGATTTTGACGTTGACCGGATGTTAGAACTCATTATTGGAGACGTTTGATAACTTGTTCTACGCTTGTCGACGAATTGATTTTGTTTTAAATTTGTCTTTGACTTGGAAAGTTAGCGTTCTTGTGTGCACGACAAGAGCAGTTTTGTTCCATGAATGAGACCTACACTTTTGAAAACTCTCTGTTAATGTTTTGAAAGTGTTATGATTTGGATTTATACAAATGATTTACCTTTCGACCTGGTTTTGTCGAAAAATGTTATTTGAAACTTTTGAAAGAATTCTAATTTTTACAAGTAACCTTTTAATGTTTTGGTTACCGATTCCGATATTCCAGTTTTATTTTATATAACTTTTCATTTCTACTTTCAAGTTTCGAGGACGAAACTTTTTAAAAGGTGGGGTGATTGTAACACCCGCGAATTTCCGTTTTTGACATTTAAAATTTATTAAACCGTTTAATTATTTTGTTATATATTTTCGAATTATTCTATTTAATTAATTTTAAGTCAAACACGATTTTTATAAATGTATATTATATAAAAGCTCATTTTTATAAAAATATGTATTATTAAATTATATCTTCGAGTCATAATTTATATAAGAATGAATGTACACAGTGATAATATTAGTTTCCGTCTCAAGTTAAAATAAAATCGAGACATTATTCCGTCTAGCTATAGACCGTCACATTTCACCTTGTACTTGCTTTAATCCGGACCAATCAGAATTCGACAACTTGCCCACCTACCCTCTTACACCCACCTTTAAATATCTCTTTTTATATATTATTATTATTATTATTATTATTATTATTATTATTATTATTATTATTATTATTATTATTATTATTATTATTATTATTATTATTATTATTATTATTATTATTATTATTATTATTATTATTATTATTATTATTATTATTATTATTATTATTATTATTATTATTATTATTATTATTATTATTATTATTATTATTATTATTATGTGTATAGCTGTTGTTGTGTCATAACTCGTCCCCACCCCCATTCATACTCCTTTCCCTTCCTCTTCTTTTCGAAAACAACCAACAACAGCAACAATTACACCAGTAATAACAACGTTCAGCTGCAACTCCATTTCCGCCTCTTCTACCTCTTTTCTCAACCAAATTCCTTGAATTTTGCACCAATAGCTTCCCCATCTCGTCCTCCTTCTTTATATGCAATAAAGAACCAAGCTTTAAATCCTGTTTCTTTTGGGTCGTCCTTCTTGAGGATGCGGTTTCGGACTAACCTCTTCCATTTTGGGTTAGAATCACCCTTGGATGGTTCCTTGGACGTTTAAGAGCTCAAAAACAGGTAACGGTGATAGGTTACTCGACAATGAGTCGATATTCCATCCCCTTCAACTCGGTTTTATACTCATTCGTCTTAAAGTTTTAATCTTTTTGTGTTTTCTCATGTATGGAATTAATTGTGTTAAGCTTGGGGTCATTTTAATTGGTGATTAGTCGCTCCCATGGCTTAATTGTCCCGGTTTTGTCACCTCCGACACCCGAGTATTGCTTGTTGTCATTTCGAGTAACCGTGTGCTTTCCTTGCTGGTTTTCTGGGCTCATTTATGGCAGAAATCTAATGGCGTCATCCTTGTTTAAGTCGTACCCACTCCGTCTTAATTTGTCTTTGGGTTGTTTGTCTGAAATCACTTGATTGCAAAGCTTCTCACCCTGTTTTTATCCTCCGTTTTACGGCTGGTGTTCTCTGTATTGAGGCGGATTAAGTTGTCCTCTAGTCTGTTTTTCTCGCTTGTATGTTCATGCTAAGGCCGTCACCCATAAACTCGATTTTTAACGCTTGAAAACTCGGGTTTTAGGATGTTGGTGCCCTGTTTTTATATCGTCTATAGGACGGTTTTACTCCTTTATTTTAGAGCGGGTTGTGCGGTTGGATGTAGTCGGGTTGAGCTTGGTTTAGCTGGTAAAGGGGGATAGGTAGTGGACGTAGCTTGGTTGGGCTGGTGGCCGACTGTGGGCTGACGGTGTGGCCACGCCTTGGCTGTGTTGGGGTAGTCACGGGATGGAGTCCCTATACTCGTACTTCCCTGTCTTCCTTTTCCCCCTTCCTTTATTCCTTTTCTCCTTTTCCTTTGTAATGGTTGGGTTGGTAAATTGGGCCATGTTGTTATGTATTATAAGTGGACTGATTTATGAGTTAGCTTATTGGGCCACATTTAGACAATGGGTACTTCCGGTACCAAGTTTAGTTCATTCGAAATTGTTTAAATATATCCGCCTCGTATTTTTATATAACGTAATTCGTTAAATATCGCTCTCTCACATATTTAATTTATTGGGCTCGTGGTGTCGGAATTGTCGGATTTGATATGAGTAAATAGTTGGACTTCACATGATTAAATGTCCGAATATTTATTAATATAAGACAAGTACGAGATATTTATTATTAAATAGTTATTTGTGAAGAGTCATATCCTTGATAATGTCTTGTATTGTTCGGTGGTGTGAGTCGTGGTCCTATCAGACACTAGGGGTGAGCCATAGGCCCTCTAGTTGCGATATGATCGTCAGGACCGATGTTCTCATCCGTACTTATGGTGAGATGCAAGCCATAAGTATGAGTGTGACATTAATAATCCCGTCCCATGTACTTGTTTGTTGCACTTGTTTATTCTATTTAACCGGCATGTATAATTATGAAATGAAATGTTTATTTATATGTTACAAGCATGAAAAGATTATTTTAAATAATTACTTGTAAGAGTTGTATTCTTGTAGAAATGCCATATTACCATCGTACATGCTAGACATACATTTTTGTCCTGCTTGTGCTGTTCTGGCAAGCACGGGTTTGACCTACTTGTGATGTTCTGGCAAGTACGGGTTTGGCCTACTTGTGCTGTTCTGGGAAGCACGGGTTTGACCTACTTGTGCTGTTCTGGCAAGTACGGTTTTGGCCTACTTGTGCTGTTCTGGCAAGTACGACTTTTGGCCACTTGTCTTTGTTTCTCGGCAAGTGAGTCTTATCTTAGTCTTTCCGCCACTTTCGTCTTTGTTTCCGGCGATTGGGGTACTCGGTCTCCTTAGTAGTCGAGTCTTGGGTGCGTGCTGTGCTGGCGCACGTTGAATCGGGATGTACACCCGAGAATCTGCAGATTTAGACTAGGACCGTATCATTATCGTAGTCCTACCCGGGGAAATTATAGTCAAAGAGTAGTAAATGTCTTGCATCATTTGGATGGTTACTTTGGTCATATCTCCTTTAAATACGTGCTCGTGGCTAAGTGGCCGTGTCGGTTTCCTTTTCCTTCCTTTCCATTTATTTATTGTTGCTTATGCCTTACTTGTTTATTCCATCATTTCTTTTACTCTTGTTGGTTTAAACACGTATGATTCCATGTTTAGTTATGATTCGGTTCACTCATGTCTTATCTAATATGATTATTGTTTATGTTCTTATTAGTGACCCTAGCCATATCATCCAAGAAGAGATTAGTGACTCTAGCCATATCATCTGAGCAAGGTTCACAATGTCTTCCATGTTTCTCAGTTGAGGAAGTATATTAGTGACCCTAGCCATATCATCCAAGAAGAGATTCTTGAATTGGTGCCTAACTTGGTGGTTGAAGAAAGGCCAATTCGGATTCTTGAAAAAGCCAACAAGCAACTTAGGAGCAAAGTTGTACCTCTAGTCCGTATTCTTTGGTGTTGTGGAAATGTCGAAGAAGAGACTTGGGAGACTGAAGCTTCTATGTTAGCTAAATATCCTGAATTATTCTCGTAAGGTAATCCTTTTCTTACTCTTTTTCCGAGTTACTAAGCCGTATTTACTCATAATTTAGTAAGATATTATTCTTATTATAAAACTTTAAACTGAAAGTTTGAAAATGTTTTTATGATTTTTAATGGTTTTAACATTAGTGAATGTTAAATCTCGTTGTTGGTGACGTCCCAATAATGGGTTTTCTCATTTATTGGTGTAGAAATATTTTTATATCTTGATATGAATATAGATGTTCTTGTCTGATCAACAAGAGTATCACCGTTTCATTGAAAAGATACCTATATTTTCTTATAACTATAATTTCTCCTTCTGAGTTTCGAGGACGAAACTTTTTAAAAGGAGGGGTGATTGTAACGCCCCGTAATTTCGGACCGTTAATATATTTCGGAAATAATTTATTAATCAATAAAATTTGATATTTAAGTATTTAAAGTGAAAATAATTCAAAGAAATATAATTTTATTATATTTTGAAGAAAAGTATTTATTTTGATAGTTTCGAGATGTTTAAAAATAGTTTAAACCGTGTAAAACTTTTTATTTCGAAATAAGGGCGTATCGGGGGGAAAATGACAATTCTTTTGAACGTTGGGTAAACGAATTTGGAAATGGGTCGTATGAATACTCAATTTTCTTGTAATCTCGTGTTTAAGAACTTTGGTCTTGTCGGAATTTGCATTTGACCTACGGTTTTAATTATTATCGAAACGAGCTAAAACCGACTCGTAAAATCCCGACTCAAACCCGACTCCCTCCTTTCCTTTCTCCCTTTCCCGCGGACAAACCCCCTTCCCCTTTCTTTTTTTTTCTGATTTTTCTATTCTTCTTCTTCCTTCTCTAACTGAAGAGTTAAGAACGATTAACACCTAAGAGGGGGAGGGGGTGAATTAGGTGTACCTTTTTAAAAATTTTATTCTCAACTTAGTTAATTAATCACTTTAAGCTAAGAATAAAGAAGTACAAGACTTGAGAGACTTAATTGAATGTAAGTTCACAAGAAGGTACAGCAGTTCTATGTCACGGTATAGGTGACTGTGACACAGAACTTGATTAGGTACATGCGAGAAATAGCAAAGTGGAGGAACGTAAAAGTAAATGAACAAACAAACGACATTTTAAAAATTGGTTCAGCCTCTACTCCGAGGCCTACGTCCAACCGTTATTTTATTGCTTGTTTAGAAATTTACTCAAACTTACTAAACCCCTTACAATGAAAATAACTCGCCAACCTACTCCGGTTGCACTCAAACTTAAAGCTACTCCGCTTCAAGAGTTTATGGGTTCTATCTCAAGGTGTTACAGAATCTTGAATCTCAAGAGTTCACTTAAATGAACATGGAGATTACAATGAAGATCTAACACGAGAATCATGGAACAAACTCATCATGTCACAAAGACAAATGAATCGATACTTGGAGGTTTTCTGACTTTTTCGAAAACAATTTTGAAGACTTAAAATCAAAAAAACGTTTTGAAAATACTTGAAGAACAAAGCTTTCAATGCACAAATTATTTGCAAGGTTTTTACAATAAATGCTTTGGAAGTCTTGAGAAATAAATGTGACTAAGACTCTCTATTTATAGTGGATTTAGTCTTAGGTAAGTACACTTTGAAAAATTAAATCCAATATAAAAATGATAGCTTTGAGTGATGGTAAGTGTTAGACTTATAGGCTTGGGGCTTAAGAAATCAGAAAACTTAAGCTTCTACACTCAACATGTGACAATTTACCGAAATGGCAAAAAGCCTTTCTTACTTTAGAAGTTTGACAAGTCTTTTTTGCCATTTTGGTAAAAGGTGTTTGCACAAATCTAGAGGCTTAGTCAAGTGGGCTTGTGACTCCAAAATTTCAGATTGTTTTCAAGTTTCTGAAAATTCAAATGTTTAAGGTTTAAAGTTTGCAAAGTTTTGACACTTAAAAACATTTGTACGAAAACTCCTCCATATGATAGTACAGAAACCACGGTACAGAGTACCGTTGCATGGTTTTGCCATTACTTGACTCAAATGAGAGTGTTACACTTACTCTTACATATATCGACTAAGGCTTTGGAAAGTATCATTGTCTTGACTTCCTTGAATGACTTGATCATCTTGAATCATTGTTGAACGTCCATTTGATTGCTTCATTCACTAATTATTTCAACTAAGAGCAAACAATCAAATAACAAGGGGACTTGGCATCATCAATCTAATGTGTTCTAACAAATTCCCCCTTTGATGATGACAAGTCCAAACATGTGTGATATTCCCCTTTAGCCCATGGTTAGTCGGTCTTTGGTCAATTTCAACATAAACATAATTAATAAACATGATCAAGGTATTCGAAAGGTGCAACATGCTTGGCCAAAGTAAAACATCTAATCATGGAAGCTAAGACATAATTAAGGTGGACGTTAGCCTAAGAGTTAAAAGATCACACATGGCATAATTAAACTACTTCCCCCTCTTGACATCGTCAAAGGAGGAGAAAACATGTTCAAAAGGCGAGCAACACGATTAAAACACACGCAAATAGTTCAAGCAAGAGAAAAACAAACAACCGAAGGTGCAAGAGAGTGTCTTAAAACAAAACAAAGAGCCAAAGTTCAAGAGGAGAAACGGGTTAAAGAGGCATGAGTTTAGGAGGCATTCTGAAGACGTTCAAGGAGATCTTCATTCATGGTGCGAAGATCACCAACTTCATCCCTCAACTTGCCCTGTTCTTTGACCAACCGGTTCACAATCCCAAGGAGCTCATCCAACTTTGCTAGGACCACACCCATTTCAACGGTAGAACCCACTGTAGAACCCGACTGATTCTTCCTTTCCAATTTGCCATTCTTAATCTCCAAGTTCATCCGAGAAAGAAGACCCGGTGTCATCTCATCACTTAATTTCTCAATTGCAGGGCTTCCCTTCAACACTAACCCTTCCCTCATAAAAATTATCGAGAGCCACATACCATAAGGAACTACGGCATTTTTGTCAAAGTTGCCGCTTTGGAACTCAGTGGACATCTCAAGTATTCGGTGAAACATAAGGTGAGGAAGGTTAATGGGTTTGTGCTTAACAATGTGATGAATTAGGAGCATGTCAAGAAGAGAACATCTCCCACGGCTATTGTTGGAAGGGACAAGGTTACGAAAAACCAGGTTAAAGATGAACCGGATGGGTGCGGTTAATTCAAAGGCATATATGTTGGTAGGGCCATCATCATCATGAGGTCGAAGAACCTTCATGACCTGGGTAGAGGTAACCTCATCAATTTCACCCCAATCACGTTTGGGAAAAGAGGTAAGCCCGACATTACAAATATCAAGATGCGCAGCAAGTTGGTCGATGGTTAGGACAAAGGGTTTTTGATTGATAAAGGCAGAGAGAGTTCCAGATTCAACATCCACTTTGACTGTTGCATAGAATTGGATGATTTCGGACAAATACATGGGGCTATATTTGTCCAACAAATTCACCCAACCTTGTGCATACATGGCCTCTTTGAAATATTTAAAAGCAGGAGAGGTGTCATACCAAGATTTCTTATAACGCCGTCCACTGTGGAAGCAACAAAGCAGCATACCGTGGCATATCTTGAAGATCTCCTCCGGGAGATCGAGAGAATTGAGATGGTTGAGGATATCATTCTTGAATGATTCGGCATAAGGAGCAATAACAAGGTCCATGCATGTGTTGAGAGGCACCTTCTCCTCAATGATCTCATCCTCATTTATGCTCGGTAAATCCCGTTGATAACGAGCCCTTTTGGGTGCTTTTGATTTTGATCCGGATCCCCTTTTTCTTTGGGTAACCTTGGGTTTTGGAGGGGATGCCTCCGGGGTCACATCCTCGTGATCATCACCAAATATCTCAAGCATCTTCCTCTTGGACCGAGTTCGTGATGCAGGTTTGGAAAATAATGGGTCAAGCCTATCATCAAACACCACTGTGGCATCATCACGATCCTCAACATCAACAACTTCATAGTCGATTTTTTCAGCATTGGAATCGATTTCCCTTTCAACAGTGGGAGCCTCCGTTGCATCAATCTCACTCCTCTTATCCTTCTCTAAAGAGTCACTCACCAAATCCTTTAAGAGCACATCATCATCATTCTTCTCAACAAATGACATTACTATCCTCCTTCCTTTCCTTTCCGTCTGAATCCCTCTCATTTTTCTCATCTAATTTTTCTTTTCTCCTTCTCGATTTCTCTTCACTTTCTTTTTCCTTGTTTCCCTCTAATTTTTCTTCACTTTCTTTTTCTTTCTCTGATTTTTCCTCACTTTTTGATTTTTCTGATTTTTCATCACTTTCTTTTTCTTTGTTTCCCTCTTTTGATTTCTCTCCATCAGGTTCCCCCTCTTTCAACTCACTTGAGTGATCTCCCTTTTCACTTGTTTAAACAACACCACTTGATTTTTGAATATCTTCATTCTTTTTGGTTCCCTTAGAACCGGAGTCTTCTTCATCGGTGTCAATGTCCACCTCAAAGATCTAATTGGAGAGAAATAGGAGGATTCCTACTTCTTCCTCCTCTGCCACGACCACCGCCCCTTTTGGCGGTTGTCTTCTTCCGTGCAACAGTTGGCTTGGCAGTGGCAGAGATGACTTCATCAGGTTTTGCAGCGGTTTTGGGAGCCATCTTTTTCTTGGCAATGTATTTTGGGTTAAATGAATATCTGAGTTGAAGTAATTCTTTTGAGAGTCTTGGAGGCATTTTAAGAGAGAGGATAAAAAGGGAGGTTAATTGGCGGTTTTGATTTTGGGAATCCGAAAAAGGTAAGGGTGGTTGTTTATTTAGTGGGTAATAGGGTGTGTTTAGTGGAAACATGGAAGTAAATGAGGGGATGGTGTAATTATTCTAGGTGAAGGACGGTTGAGTGTTAGTAATGTGAGGCTAGGGTGTAGGCTTTTAAGTGTGATGGGACATAAAGTGATTTTGGAAGCTCAATGTAAAAACAACTCAAGTGCACTCATACGGTTGTTGTCACATTTGTTCGATATTTGCATGCATTCTACCATATTAGCTAACATTTAATTACATGTAATTCCTCCCTCTAATCAATCATTGGAAAACGTAATTTTAATTTAGCGGTATGTCACCTAATAAACCAATTTCCGACCGAAGTCTTTCGAATTGTTCTCTTTCTAACGGTTTTGTAAGAATGTCCGCAATTTGATTTTCCGTTTTACAAAAGCTTAGACAAATATGACCTTTCTCAACTTGATCACGTAGAAAATGATGTCGTATGTCGATGTGTTTAGTACGTGAGTGTTGTATAGGATTCTTTGATATATTAATTGCACTAGTGTTGTCACAAAAAATAGGGGTAGTCTCGAAAGTAAGGCCATAATCATGCAATTGTTGACGTACCCAAAGAATTTGTGCACAACATAGAGCGGCACTCACATATTCGCTTTCGGCCGTGGACAATGCAACGGTGTTTTGCTTCTTCGAAGCCCATGAAATGAGACACGGTCCTAGAAAAGTAGCAATGCCCGAGGTGCAATTTCCTATCCAATGTATCACCGGCATAGTCCGCATTCGAAAAACCTACAAGATCAAGTTCGTAGTGAGTTGGGTACCAAAGATATAGCCCTTGTGTTCCAATCAAATACCTAAAAATTCGTTTGACGGCTTTGAAATGAGATTCTTTAGGATTTGCTTGGAAACAGGCACAAGCACACACACTAAATTGTATGTCGGGTCGACTAGCGGTTAAGTAAAGTAAGGAACCGATCATACCTCGATATACCTTTTCACTAATGCTCTTACCGTTTTCGTCTTTGTCAAGCTTGACTTTAGACACCATTGGTGTAGGCATAGGATTAGAATTAGTCAACCCAAACTTACTTAGCATTTCTTTTAAGTACTTTTGTTGGTGAATCATCGTTCCATTCTCACATTGTTTGATTTGAAGACCAAGAAAGAATCCAAGTTCTCCCATCATACTCATTTCAAATTCCGAAGTCATCAAATCAGAAAAGTACTTATAAAGAACATTGTTAGTTGCACCAAAAATAATGTCATCGACATATACTTGCACAAGCAACAGTTCATTTCCTTGTGACTTGATAAACAACGTTTTATCCACGGACCCACGCATGAAACCATTTTCCAATAGAAACTTTGAAAGCCTATCATACCAAGCCCTAGGAGCCTGTTTTAAACCATAGAGTGCTTTATCTAATTTAAAAACGTGGTTGGGAAACTCGTTGTTTATAAAGCCCGGAGGTTGTTCAACGAACACTTCTTCATCAAGGTATCCATTTAAAAATGCGGTTTTGACATCCATTTGAAAAAGCTTTATACCTTGAAAAGACGCAAAAGCTACAAGCATTCGTATGGCTTCAAGCCTAGCTACCGGTGCAAAGGTTTCATCGTAATCAATTCCTTCTTGTTGGTTAAAACCTTGCACCACTAGTCTAGCTTTATTCCATACGATTTCTCCAACATCATCTAGCTTATTGCGAAAGACCCACCGTGTACCGATTACAGTACGTTGGGAGGGCCTAGGGACAAGATGCCATACCTTGTTCCTTTCAAATTGCTCCAATTCTTCTTGCATTGCAATCATCCAAAGATTCATCGATCAAGGCTCACGTGACATGGTCCAGTTCGATTTTTGAGATGAAGGCATTGTGTGCACAGAAATTTTGAAGCGATGATCTGGTTTTTATTCCAGAGGTTAGGTCACTTGTTAAGTTTGATAAGGGATGTGAGCTTTGGTGTTTCCATTTCTTGGGGATAAGTGAGTTAGAAGATTCGGTTTGTTCGTTTGCAACAGTAGAGGGGACTGTTGCATGAGGAATGTTTGAAGGAGGTGATTGTGGTTCGTTTATGATTAGATTGGGCTGTTCTTCACCATCCTTGTTCCCCCTGGATGAGGTAGCATCATCTTGTGTAGGAGGACGATTAGTTCCCCCTGAATTTTGCACATCCTCCTCATGCAACAGTGGCTCTAACTGTTGCTCAGCTTCTTCTACCACTTGATCCATTTCATGTCGTATCATACCAATCTCAAAATCATCATCATATTCATCATCCTCATCATCAACCTTTCCAATACCAATGATTTCACCTTTCTTGTTGTCGCCAAAAGTCACCATGCCACCATCGTAGGCTTCTAGCTAGAGGAATTGGTTTTCATCTCCCGTCATGTGACGAGAGCATCCACTGTCTAAGTACCAATTGCTGCTGCCCCTCACTAATGCCTATAAGAAATCAAACATTTAGTTTAGGAACCCAAACAAGTTTGGGCTCCTTCTTGACAACGACCTTTTTGACTTCTTCTTTCTTTATCCACACTTGTTTAGCATTCTTAGTGTTTCTTTCTAAGTCACGGACTCTTTTGTCACAACCATTAAACTCATGACCTGTTTTGCCACAATAGTTACAAATGATGTACTCAGGAAGACCAAAGATACTTTCTTCTTAAGTCGGTTTGACTTGGATCCTGGTTTCGAGTGCAACAGTGTGTGCTACTGTTGCATTTGAAACCAAGTCCAGCATTCTTTGCAAATTTTTCGTACTCTTGTGATTGTTTCAAGAGAAACTCCAAAACATTCTGACTTCCTTCCCATTTTAAGTAAAACATCTTAGCCTCATCTAGCTCTTTAGTTAATGTTTCAATTTTAGCAAGATGATTAAGATTCAATTTACCTAAATTGTCAAACGCTTGTTTTGCAAGTCTTGCTTCATCACTAAGTAACATCCCAATTTGTTCCAATTGTTTATTATCTCTTTGACATAATTTGAGGTCAGCTAGAAGAGTGTCACGTTCCTTAGTTAAAGAAGACACTAATTCCGTGAGAGTATCTATTTCTTTTCTCGAATCGATGCCACAAGAGAAACCTCGTGGCATGAAATTCAAACTTTCTTTAACATCTCATTTTGAGCAAAAAGGTCATCATTTAGTTTTTGAGCTCGTTCTAAGGCACTTTTGACATGACTTGACTCATCATTTAACATTTCAGCAATCTTAACAAGATCATCTTTTTCGTTGTGACAAGTAGCTAAGTCAATCAAAAGTTGGTCACGTTCTTGTGTTAGTGATGACACATTTCCTTTAGAACTGGATGCAACAGTGCAAGGATCTGTTGCACTGGTTTCATCAACTTTGTTGGCTAAAAACAGGTTTTGTTTTCGAAGTCTTTTGATTTCTTTTTCAAGACCCAACATGGAACTAGGTTGATCATTCTCATTTAGACTTTCTTTAAGGACTACATTTTCCTCAGCTATGTCCTCAATTTCGATTTGCATAGCTTCCAACTTATTAGTTTGGACACGACACTTATCTATGAATTGATCTAGGAGGAGACAAACTTTGTCTTTAGAGAAAGATCGAACCTTTTTCTTGAGCTTAATTACCTCATGGTCTGAATCAGAGTCTGAATCCACGGAGTGAGCCATAAGACACTTGATGTCTTCTTTCTTTGATGATTTGGAAGCATTTTTTGAGGAACTAGACGAGATGCTAAGTTTGGCGTCTAATTCATCCTCAAGGACATCGTCCTCTTCAGAATCAGACATGCCCCAAATAGCGGTCATTACCTTGTTTTTGTAATCACGTTTTTGCAAAGTCACGTTTTTCCTTAGATTTGATATCGTTCCACTTTGGGCATTCTTTGATTTGGTGACCTTTATCACCACATTTAAAGCAACCAACAGTGGAGTTAGATCTTCTCTTAGGAAAACGGCGTTTACTAGAGTTGTTGCTATACCTTTGAGAGTTTCGACCATTGATCATGCCAACAATGTTTTTAGTGAACATTGCAAACTCATCATCTTCATCCTCCTCATCACTTGAGAGAGCATTAAGAGCGAGTCCTTTCCCTTTAGAGCTTTCACTAGAACGCTTCATGAGAGTTAACTCATGAGCCATAAGTGAGCCCATAAGTTCATCAAGGGTGAGCAATGAAAGGTCCTTAGCTTCCTCAATAGCCGTAACCTTCGGTTGCCACTTTTCAGTTAGGCTACGAAGGATTTTACGGACTAAATCCTCGGATTGAAAACTCCTACCTAAACTCTTAAGGTCATTGACAATACTAGAAAAACGTGAAGACAAACTATTAATTGACTCATCTCGGTCCATATTGAACATCTCATATTGTTGCATGAGAAGATCAATACGATATTTTTTTACTTGTGACGTTCCCTCATAGGCAAGGTTTAGGGTGTCCCAAATCTCTTTGGCCGAAGCACATCCAGATATACGATTAATCTCTTGGTCACCGATCCCATATTGAAGAATGGACATGGCCTTAGAGTTTTTCTCGATTTTCTTATAGTCGGCCTCAACATACTTATCCTCACTTTTCAAGGAGCTAGTGCCATCAGCATTAGTCACTTCGATTTTGAGGGGACCCTTTTTGAATGATTAACCAACATTCATAGTCCGCACTTTTGACATAGTGCTCCATGCGATGTTTCCACCAGGCATAGTTTTCTCCCTTGAAAATGGGATACTTAGTGTGTTTTGAATCATCCATAACTATAGGATCAACTCTTTGATTTAACAATATCAAGAGCACTGCAAGGCTCGATACCAATTGAAGAGTTAAGAACGATTAACACCTAAGAGGGGGAGGGGGTGAATTAGGTGTACCTTTTTAAAAATTTTATTCTCAACTTAGTTAATTAATCACTTTAAACTAAGAATAAAGAAGTACAAGACTTGAGAGACTTAATTGAATGTAAGTTCACAAGAAGGTACAGCAGTTCTATGTCACGGTATAGGTGACTGTGACACAGAACTTGATTAGGTACATGCGAGAAATAGCAAAGTGGAGGAACGTAAAAGTAAATGAACAAACAAACGACATTTTAAAAATTGGTTCAGCCTCTACTCCGAGGCCTACGTCCAACCGTTATTTTATTGCTTGTTTAGAAATTTACTCAAACTTACTAAACCCCTTACAATGAAAATAACTCGCCAACCTACTCCGGTTGCACTCAAACTTAAAGCTACTCCGCTTCAAGAGTTTATGGGTTCTATCTCAAGGTGTTACAGAATCTTGAATCTCAAGAGTTCACTTAAATGAACATGGAGATTACAATGAAGATCTAACACGAGAATCATGGAACAAACTCATCATGTCACAGTACATCGAACTGATACTTGGAGGTTTTCTGACTTTTTCGAAAACAATTTTGAAGACTTAAAATCAGAAAAACGTTTTGCAAATACTTGAAGAACAAAGCTTTCAATGCACAAATGATTTGCAAGGTTTTTACAATAAATGCTTTGGAAGTCTTGAGAAATAAATGTGACTAAGACACTCTATTTATAGTGGATTTAGTCTTAGGTAAGTACACTTTGAAAAATTAAATCCAATATAAAAATGATAGCTTTGAGTGATGGTAAGTGTTAGACTTATAGGCTTGGAGCTTAAGAAATCAGAAAACTTAAGCTTCTACACTCAACATGTGACAATTTACCGAAATGGCAAAAAGCCTTTCTTACTTTAGAAGTTTGACAAGTCTTTTTTGCCATTTTGGTAAAAGGTGTTTGCACAAATCTAGAGGCTTAGTCAAGTGGGCTTGTGACTCCAAAATTTCAGATTGTTTTCAAGTTTCTGAAAATTCAAATGTTTAAGGTTTAAAGTTTGCAAAGTTTTGACACTTAAAAACATTTGTACGAAAACTCCTCCGTATGATAGTACCAGAAACCACGGTACAGAGTACCGTTGCATGGTTTTGCCATTATTTGACTCAAATGAGAGTGTTATACTTACTCTTACATATATCGACTAAGGCTTTGGAAAGTATCATTGTCTTGACTTCCTTGAATGACTTGATCATCTTGAATCATTGTTGAAAGTCCATTTGATTGCTTCATTCACTAATTATTTCAACTAAGAGCAACCAATCAAATAACAAGGGGACTTGGCATCATCAATCTAATGTGTTCTAACACTAACATTCCATTATCAAAACACCATTTTCATATACAATTCCAAGCTAAAATCGTCACATCTCCCTCATTTCTACTCGTATTTTCACGAAATTTACATTTCCGGAATCCCCTCGTCGAGATCTACAACCTAGTATGTTTTAATTTCAGTTTTCTTGAAGTTGTTTTAAGACGAATTTTGGGTAATTTCGGTTTTATGTACTTATTTGTGTGTTTTTATTGTTTGTTTAGGTGAAGAATTGGAAGACGAGTTTGGGGACTCGTATATTGTCGAGGATAGCGGCTAGTGCTTGTTAGGGTTTGGGTTTAAGGTGCTAATTGCTCTTTTTCTAGCTTAAGGTAACATATTTCGAGTTACTCGACGAAAGATCGTCACATGCTTTGTTGTTTTTGGATGTTTTGTGATTTTTGGTTTGAGTAGAAATTTTCACATGTTAAAATTTGATGCATGCATGCTTAATTTATGCCTTTTGTTAGTTTAAGTTAACAAAGTTGAATTGGGAACGATTAATTAGTGTTCAGACGATATTATAATGAACAAAAATTGAAAAAAGAGAGGTGTAGGGGGGGCAAAGAGCCCGAAGAAAGCCCGGCAGGCCCACGGCTGGCCCATGGCTGGCCCGGGTCGGTCCGTTGCTTGTTTCGCGGTTTTTCGTACAATATTGGTCATTTCGGGTTAATTAATGTTAAAGTTGTATAAGTCACATATGAGTACACTTTTAAATTGAATCATACTAGTAGTAGAAATTATTCTTATATTGGTAGTTAGCATATGTTAGTATAGGTTAGAAAATGAAATTGTAAAGATTAGGCTCAGAATGAATTATATAGCGATAATTGTAATGTTTTGTTGATTGTCAAAATCGAGCCTTAGTCCCTTTGATCGATGCGATGTCGATTAATTGAGTGATTGGTCACCATGCAATTTAACCCGCACTGTCGCGGTGGTGGGGTTGCGGGTAAAAATTCGGTTGAATGAATTAGATAATCGGCCTTTTTCTTGTTTTAGGCCATTTATTATATCTCTATTTCACATGTGTAGTTAGTTGAATTTAAGTAGCTTCTTATTTTGTAGAAACGCCCTAGATTCCTGAAGCCTTTAACATGGTTAATATTGCTAGAATTGGAAATTAGTATTGAATACTTATTGAGGACACTGTTGGTTTATCTATTTGAATAGACATTTATATAGCCTTTCACATGATAGAATGTTAGCATTTAGGTTGGTAAGTTGGACTTTTTGTCCTCTTATGGTTAAGTGGGTGTCTTACTTGTCTTGTGTGGTGTGGGCTAAAGTATTCAAGTCGGGACTAGGCGGGACTAGGTCCTAGGTGAGTATTTCGGCCTTCATCATAGATAGGTCTTTATAGTCTTTGACAAGTATATGTTCACTGCTTGATAGCCTTTGTGTTCCTGACTAGTGGATTTATATCCAAGTTGGGGCATGACCTCGTTACTTATTTTGATAGTAAGTGGTCAGCTTAAGTACTAGCCAACCCTTTGGTGGACTCCTTAGGGTACTCACTTTGTTTTAGAAAAATTGTGGGTCTTGGGTGCGGTGGTGTGTATCCGCATGTCTAGGTCTGCGCAGATTTTAGGCTAGGGTTGTGTTGTGTCTTGGCCATATTTTATTAATATTAACCGCTGAGCCAATATACCGGTTCGATTACCTTCCCTACCTCGTGGTATAGACTCGAGTTATAGAGTGACTATTGACGGTGCTAAGAACTTATGCCTGTCTTTGATATATTGCCCTTTCTTGTATGGTGACTTTATGAACTGTAATAGGTGAGATGTAAGCTTCGATTCTGATTGATAAAGTTTGGATTACTATTTGTTATATGATTCACATGATAGTTTAGTTTGGTCAGTTTAGGGGTCATAGGTTAGATTACATGATAATTACATTGTTTATCATATTGTTTACATGTTACATTGCATGTTACATTAATTTTGACGATTCGTGGTTGGGAGGACTCGAAGTTACTCCCCACTGAATTGTGGCTTTCGTGTTTGTATAAAATGCGATTGACAGGTTGTTGATGCTTTGTTGGGGTCACAGACGAGCTAGTGAGCATAAGGAACCTTGGACCTAGTTTTGGCTATTCTTATAGTAAACCTTTTAACTTTTGGTTTTGTATATTATTTGAAGGGACATATGTCTCCCTTTTCTATTTTGGGTTTGTATCTTTACATTTTCTTATCGTTAGCTATGTATGTAAATTAGTTCGTTAGCATTGCAGGTTTTGGCACCCGCCTCTTGGGAATGTTGGAAATGTTGTGATTGGTTTAGAAAATTTTTTGAAATTACAGGTTTTTGGCTAGTTGAACCAATTACAAACATATCCTGTCAGTTTTTCTGTAGAATTTACGCCTTTATTTAACGTTTTTTTTAAGGGTGTCACAGTTGGTATCAGAGCCTATTGCTCCCGACGCACGTTTGTGCACCCCACTTAAAATTACTTGACCTTTAAATAATAAACTTGAGAGAAGGGTAGGATGGGTAGATTTAGGATTTTATGTGATAGTCTGTTTGTGATTGCTAATTGTTAGGTACTAATTAAATTTTCCCTTTTGTAAGATGGCTCCGCCAAGAAGAGACATTGATGATGCTATCTTACTAGTTCTTACCCAAATTCTTCAAAACCAACAAAATCAACAGAATCAACAAGCTCCTCTTCCTCCTCCGCCTGCTGAGGGTACTCCAGGCACCTATACTTGGGTGGCTAACCAATTAACCCGAATCAACACTCCCACTTATGGTGGAGAGATTGATCCAGCTGCTCTTACGGGGTGGTTTCGGGAGTTGGAGAAAAGCTTTACACTGTATGATGTCAAGGAGGAACATAAAGTGAAGCTAGCCTCTCACTTCTTAGTACGAGAAGCAGACCGGTGGTGGTCCATGACTGGGCCTACCGTTTCAGCTGAACCGGGATTTGACTGGGTACGTTTCAAGGAGTTAGTGGAGGCCCGTTTCTATCCGCACGAGCTGAAACAGCAGAAGTTGAAGGGATTCATGGAGTTGAAGCAAGGAAGCCTTCCAGTTCAGGCCTTCACCGATAAATTCAACGAGTTGGCTCATTATGCAACTAGATTGGTGAAGGATGACAATGAAAAAGCTTTCTTTTATCTTGAAAAGCTCTCCCCTAAGATCAAAAGCATGGTCCGTCGGGATTCCACTAGCTTTGTTTCAATTTACAACGATGCTTTGTGGGCCGAGAATTCATTGAAAGAGATCGAAAATGAAGCTCGTGCAACTAGTTCTAGTCTTGGCAAGAGGCCTTTATATCCATCTTCTAGGCCCTTTACTCCTTCACCTAGGTTCATCTCATCTCCCTCTGACCCAAACAAGAGAAGATTTGTTTCTAATGTTCAAGCTAACCGGGGTGGTCAATCTTCAGCTTTTAATGATAATAAAGGTACTAGAGACCGACTGTGCTATAACTGCAAGAAACCAGCACACCCTGGTAAATGCTTCGTTGATCCTATTATATGCTTTTCTTGTAACAAACCGGGCCACAAGGCCAATGTTTGCCCGGAGAGGAAGGTGACGGCTCCTACTGCTCCTATCGCCCCAGTGAGGCCAGTGAGGCCGAAGGGTCGGATCTTTGTCATGAGCCGAGCAGAAGCTGAGGCACACCCTGATATCATTACTGGTACATTTTCTATTTTTGATGTTCCTTGTTTGGTACTATTTGATACGGGTGCCTCTTTATCTTTTATTTCAATAAAACTTTCCAATAAATTATCACTTGAATCATCACATGAAGAAAGCACATCTATATCCTTACCCTCTGGTGATGTCTTTTCCTGTTCAAAAATCTATCCTGAAGTCCCTATTTCTATTATGGGATCTATATTTCCAGCAAATCTTTTCCAATTTCCACTTGAAGAATTTGATGTCATTTTGGGCATGGATTGGTTACATACTTATCATGCTCGATTTGAATGTCGAGACCAGAAAATAATTCTTACAAGCCCTTCAGGTCACCGTGTGTCTTATCAAATGGTTAAAAGACAAACCGGTACTAAACTAATTTCTGCTATGAAGTTTATCAATGCGATGAAAAAGGGTCATCAAGCCTTCTTGTGTATGGTGACTTCTTCTGATTCTTCCTCTCTGCCACTTAAAGAGAACATTCCAGTAGTATGTGAATTTTCCGATGTTTTTCCTGATGAGCTACCGGGAATTCCTCCTGAAAGGGAAGTTGAATTTGCTATCGATCTTATTCCTGGTACCGGCCCTATTGCTAAAGCTCCTTATAGGCTGGCACCGTCTGAAATGAAAGAGCTGAAGACTCAGCTGGATGATTTGATTGCCAAAGGTTTTATTCAACCTAGCTTTTCGCCTTGGGGTGCTCCTGTTTTCTTTGTAAGAAAGAAGGATGGATCTATGCGATTATGCATAGATTATCGTGAACTTAACCGAGTTACTATCAAGAATAAATATCCTCTTCCTAGAATAGATGATCTTTTCGATCAACTCCGTGGTGCTTCTACTTTTTCTAAAATTGATCTTCGTTCGGGCTATCATCAAATTCCAGTCCGAGAAGCTGATATTCCTAGAACTGCCTTCAGTACGAGATATGGTCATTACGAGTTTACGGTGATGCCATTCGGTTTGACCAATGCTCCAGCAGTATTCATGGATCAGATGAATCGTACTTTCAGAGAACACCTCGACAAATGCGTTGTAGTGTTCATTGATGACATCTTGATCTATTCTAAATCTGAAGAAGAACATGTCCAACACCTTCGCGCTATTTTGGAGATTTTGCGCCATGAAAATGGTATGCTAAATTCTCTAAATGTGAGTTCTGGTTACCTAAAGTGACCTTCCTTGGGCACGTCATTTCAAAAGAGGGTGTTATGGTAGATCCTGCCAAGATTGAAGCCGTTGTTGATTGGAAAAGTCCGACCAATGTTTCTGAAATCCGTAGTTTCCTTGGCTTGGCGGGTTACTATCGGCGATTTGTGAAGGATTTTTCAAAGATTGCTAGGCCGATGAATCGATTCTTTGAAGAAAGAGTCTAAGTTTGTGTGGTCTGAAGAGTGTGAAAATGCCTTCCAGGAATTGAAAAAGAGGTTGACTACCGCACCGGTGTTGACCTTACCTGAAGAAGGAGTGGACTTTGATGTTTATTGTGATGCTTCTAAGCATGGTATAGTTTGTGTCTTGATGCAAAAGAGGAAAGTCATTGCTTATGCCTCTCGACAGCTTAGAGTTCATGAAGTTAACTACCCGACTCATGATCTTGAATTAGCTGCGGTGGTGCATGCTTTAAAGATTTGGAGACACTACCTCATTGGAGTCCATTGCAACATCTACACCGACCACAAAAGCCTGAAATATCTCTTTACCCAAAAAGATCTGAACATGAGACAAAGAAGATGGTTAGAATTGGTGAATGACTATGATGCCGATCTAATTTATCATGAAGGAAAAGCTAATGTGGTGGCTGATGCTCTTAGCAGAAAATCCTGTCATTCTTTGAATTCTTTTCGGGACTTACCTCCTGAACTTGCTTTAGAACTTCAAAAACTAGGTGTAAGCCTTGTAAAAAGGGGCTCTCACCATCTTGATGCCATGTTAGCTAAACCTGACTTCCACCGTGAGATCCGTACTTGCCTTCCTAATGATCCTACTTTCAAATCCATTCAAGCTAAAATTCAACTTGGGCAAGCTAAGGATTGTAAGATTGATGATGATGGGTATCTTCGTTATCATGATAGAATCTATGTTCCGAGTGCAGCTGAATTGAGAAAAAGAATTCTTGATGAAGCACACCTCTCTCCTTACTCCATTCATCCGGGAGGTACCAAAATGTACAAAGATTTGAGATTGCAATTCTGGTGGCCTAGGATGAAGATTGAAGTTATGGAGTATGTCAGTAAATGCCTCACCTGTCAGAAAGTAAAGATAGAGCATCAAAAGCCCGGGGGTTTGCTTCAACCCTTGGATGTTCCTCTTTGGAAATGGGAGTCTATTTCCATGGATTTTGTAATGGCTTTACCCAGGACTTCCACTGGGAAGAATGCTATTTGGGTGGTTGTGGACCGATTGACTAAATGTGCTCGGTTTATTCCCATCAAAGAGACCTGGAGTTTAGAAGTTCTAGCTCGTGTCTATGTGGATGAGATAGTGCGCTATCATGGGGTTCCTAAAGATATAGTTTCAGATCGGGATCCTCGATTTTGTTCTCGTTTCTGGACTGCATTACAGGAGGCCTTGGGTAGTAGACTATTGATGAGCACTGCTTTTCACGCTGCCACTGATGGTCAAACTGAGAGAACAATTCAAACTTTAGAGGATCTTCTTCGTGCCTATGCTTTAGATTTCCAAACTTCTTGGGAGAAATGTTTACCTCTAGTTGAGTTTTCTTACAATAATAGCTATCAAGCCTCCATTAAAATGGCACCATATGAAGCTCTGTATGGTAGAAAATGCCGTACTCATGTCTGTTGGGATCAAACCCAAAATGTTCCAATGTTAGGACCTGATTTGGTGACCGAGTCCATTGAACAAGTTAAGATCATTCGGGAGTGGATGAAAGCCGCTCAGGACCGTCAAAAATCATATGCTGATGTCCGTCGTCGACCACTTTCCTTTGAGGTTGATGATCAAGTATTCCTTAAAGTGTCACCTATGAAAGGGGTGAAACGGTTTGGCGTTAAAGGGAAGCTGAGCCCTAAATATATTGGCCCTTTTCAGGTGATTGAAAAGATTGGTCCTGTTGCTTACCGTTTAGAATTGCCCCCAAATCTGAGCAAGGTTCACAATGTCTTCCATGTTTCTCAGTTGAGGAAGTATATTAGTGACCCTAGCCATATCATCCAAGAAGAGATTCTTGAATTGGAGCCTAACTTGGTGGTTGAAGAAAGGCCAATTCGGATTCTTGAAAAAGCCAACAAGCAACTTAGGAGCAAAGTTGTACCTCTAGTCCGTATTCTTTGGTGTTGTGGAAATGTCGAAGAAGAGACTTGGGAGACTGAAGCTTCTATGTTAGCTAAATATCCTGAATTATTCTCGTAAGGTAATCCTTTTCTTACTCTTTTTCCGAGTTACTAAGCCGTATTTACTCATAATTTAGTAAGATATTATTCTTATTATAGAACTTTAAACTGAAAGTTTGAAAATGCTTTTATGATTTTTAATGGTTTTAACATTAGTGAATGTTAAATCTCGTTGTTGGTGACGTCCCAATAATGGGTTTTCTCATTTATTGGTGTAGAAATATTTTTATATCTTGATATGAATATGGATGTTCTTGTCTGATCAACAAGAGTATCACCGTTTCATTGAAAAGATACCTATATTTTCTTATAACTATAATTTCTCCTTCTGAGTTTCGAGGACGAAACTTTTTAAAAGGAGGGGTGATTGTAACGCCTCGTAATTTCGGACCGTTAATATATTTCGGAAATAATTTATTAATCAATAAAATTTGATATTTAAGTATTTAAAGTGAAAATAATTCAAAGAAATATAATTTTATTATATTTTGAAGAAAAGTATTTATTTTGATAGTTTCGAGATGTTTAAAAATAGTTTAAACCGTGTAAAACTTTTTATTTCGAAATAAGGGCGTATCGGGGGGAAAATGACAATTCTTTTGAACGTTGGGTAAACGAATTTGGAAATGGGTCGTATGAATACTCAATTTTCTTGTAATCTCGTGTATAAGAACTTTGGTCTTGTCGGAATTTGCATTTGACCTACGGTTTTAATTATTATCGAAACGAGCTAAAACCGACTCGTAAAATCCCGACTCAAACCCGACTCCCTCCTTTCCTTTCTCCCTTTCCCGCGGACAAACCCCCTTCCCCTTTCTTTTTTTTTCTGATTTTTCTATTCTTCTTCTTCCTTCTCTAACATTCCATTATCAAAACACCATTTTCATATACAATTCCAAGCTAAAATCGTCACATCTCCCTCATTTCTACTCGGATTTTCACGAAATTTACATTTCCGGAATCCCCTCGTCGAGATGTACAACCTAGTATGTTTTAATTTCAGTTTTCTTGAAGTTGTTTTAAGACGAATTTTGGGTAATTTCGGTTTTATGTACTTATTTGTGTGTTTTTATTGTTTGTTTAGGTGAAGAATTGGAAGACGAGTTTGGGGACTCGTATATTGTCGAGGATAGCGGCTAGTGCTTGTTAGGGTTTGGGTTTAAGGTGCTAATTGCTCTTTTTCTAGCTTAAGGTAACATATTTCGAGTTACTCGACGAAAGATCGTCACATGCTTTGTTGTTTTTGGATGTTTTGTGATTTTTGGTTTGAGTAGAAATTTTCACATGTTAAAATTTGATGCATGCATGCTTAATTTATGCCTTTTGTTAGTTTAAGTTAACAAAGTTGAATTGGGAACGATTAATTAGTGTTGAGACGATGTTATAATGAACAAAAATGGAAAAAAAAAAGAGAGGTGTAGGGGCGGCAGCTTAAGCAGCCCACGGGTTGGCCCATGGGCTGGCCCGGTCGGTCCGTTGCTTGTTTCGCGGTTTTTCGTACAATATTGGTCATTTCGGGTTAATTAATGTTAAAGTTGTATAAGTCACATATGAGTACACTTTTAAATTGAATCATACTAGTAGTAGAAATTATTCTTATATTGGTAGTTAGCATATGTTAGTATAGGTTAGAAAATGAAATTGTAAAGATTAGGCTCAGAATGAATTATATAGCGATAATTGTAATGTTTTGTTGATTGTGCCGAAAACTGAGCCTTAGTCCCTTTGACTGATGCGATGTCAGTTAATTGAGTGATTGGTCAGCCGCAATTTAACCTGCATCGCCGTGGGGTTGCGGGTAAAAATTCGGTTGAATGAATTAGATAATCGGCCTTTTTCTTGTTTTAGGCCATTTATTATATCTCTATTTCACATGTGTAGTTAGTTGAATTTAAGTAGCTTCTTATTTTGTAGAAACGGCCCTAGATTCCCTGAAGCCTTTAACATGGTTAATATTGCTAGAATTGGAAATTAGTATTGAATACTTATTGAGGACACTGTTGGTTTATCTGCTGAATAGACATTGTGGACAAGGCCCTCGGGAACTGCGTCCGAGGGATCCACACCGGCATAATCGACTCGAGGTTCTTTCGAATCGAATTAAGACCAATTAGAGTCGCCACCAAGTTTTTTGGGAACTTGGAACCGTTCAAGTCAACTTTACACCTTTCATCGAAAAGCATAAAGCCAATCGACTACGAGTGATTAAAGATAAAGACTTGTACCCTATATCACTCGAATTGAATGACTCTCGTAATCCAATGGTATTTAGACGGATCCACAAACCATAGATCTTGAGTAAGGGGTGAGGGTACGTGTTGGGAAGCCCATAAGGACACCCAACCCCGCCCGTCGATAACGGCCTCTACTAAGTCAAGTGTCGGATTTCAAACAAGGTCATAGCTACTGCGATGTATGATGTGCAAAGCGTTGTTTTAAACCCTATCATGTGACAACAGTTTCTATGTCGTTTTAGATGCATGAATACTAACTTTGTCAAAGTTGTTTTAGCATGTGAGTTGATTGATCTAAGCAACATATAAATGAAGCAAACAAGGCTTAAGGGGGAATGGGGGAGCCGTTGGGATCTACCTATTACAACCCAGGCATTTCATGCCGACACAACAACAAATTAAAGATACAACTCGATCTAAATACAATTGCTACAAACGACTCAAAACGCGACACAAAACACACGGCCAAACGGCCTTGAAAACCGTGCACATGGGGGAAGTGACTCACGGCCTACATGACACACGGCCGTGGGTCCCTCCTCGTATTGCGTGCCCTCACTTAATCCCATCGGATTAGACATTGGGCTATGCACCAAAGCATGCATTAGCATAAACCGGGCCATGTTGTTTTAAACAACATGCGGTTTACTACGCTCTTACAAGCATTGGGAACAACCGTCTAACCAAATAAAACCAAGGTTTTCAAAAAAGGTTTTGACTCAAAAAGGAGAACAAATTACAAATAGATTACAAAACGTGACTCAAAGAAACATAAATTAAATACAAGCGATAAAACGAATAAAGAACGAACGATGCAAAAACAAATGAAATAGGGGAGGCCAAATACACGGCCAAACACACGGCCAACCACGGCCCAACCAGAGTCAACCTAGTTCCTAAGTTAGATTCATTAGTTAGATCGAATGATTGCGAAAAGGAATCGAAAACAAGGTCGTAAAACGAGTTAAAAACGATGTTGATTGATTGTCGCGTTATGGTGCATTCTACACGGCCTAAAGGGTCTAATTAGGTCAAATATCATAAGATTAACGCTTACTCGTCGAGTGTTAATAGGAAGGTGCTAATCACGCACTCCTATGCTAGCGAGAAATCAAGTGATAAGAAAGATGCATTCAATTATTTACAGAATCGTTAGTTGATTTATAAAGCTACGTCAAAGCCACCTATTATGTCTAATTAGGTTATTAAATTAAATTAATGTTATCTAAATATGTCATAGGTTAACAACCAGAGGTTAAACTAACATGCAACGGGTCCTAGGGTCCATCGATTTGGCGAAAAAGAAAGGGGTCGAAAGCGATGAAAGTTAGACAACTCGTTTTAATTATGCCCTACCTTGAACACGAGGATATGTAAATGAGACGGGGGTGTACGACCGACGAAGAGCGGTTTCTTTTCCCATCTCAAGTCAACGCGGGTGTTCATGGTGGTACTTTAACTCATACTCGGACTAACTAGTTTCATAGTTAATTTAGAACGAACGATAAACAAACAAAAAACAAACAAAAACAAGCTATAAAAAAGGCATAAAAAACGAAATAAAAAAAAGGAAGAGAAGGGGATTTGATGCACCCTCAACCTACATGTATCGTTGACACCGTCTTGGGTCGTAATCGAAGGTAGGTTTTATCTCGAGAGGCCGTCGTCGACGAAGAACAAAGCACACGCGCGTTTTGGAAAGTTTCTGGACAGCAGTTTTAAAACAGTGATATCTCCCTCGTTTCACGACGAAAATTCGATCCGAAAGATGTTTTGAAAACTAGAAAGAGAGGAGAACAAGGATCTTAAAGCAACCCCTGCTCGATTTGGGTTATTGGGCACGAAAAACGAGCACAAACAGAACTGGACAGACAAGAGTAAACCGCGAAAACAGAGTGTTATTTCACTCTGTTTTTCGAGGGATTAAATGTACTCTCAAGGGCAATTTGGCTCGTGATTCTTTATCTAATGTGTGTATGGATGTTGTATGGCTAATTAGGAACAAGAAACTCGAATTTTTATGGTGATTTGATGGAGGAACGAGATGATTTTTGAAGGAGGCACACAAACAGTTTTTGTTTGTGTGTCGGTTTTGTGTAGGGTTTTTGGAGGATGTTTAGGGTTTGTTTCTGAGGTTTAAAGCTTGTGGGTGATGGTTGGATGTATGGAGGACTTAGAGGAATGATTGTATGGTCAAGGGGTGGTATTTATAAGGGTTTAAAATAGGTTAAAAGGGAGTAAGGAGCAGTCGGGCTCATTGAACATGGCTGCTGTCCATCGGTTTTGGGAGGGGTTTCTAGGGTTCGTTTTGGGGGATTTCTTGGTGATCAAGCTAGGATAATATGGGTAGGATACTAGGGTATGGGTTAGGGTTAATGGGTACGGGTCTTGGTAGTGTTTGAAGTGGGTTTTGGGCTCGCGAATTGAGCTGCAAAACAGGGGAGGGATTCGGTTTTATGCGGGCTGCTTGGGGTTGGTTTTGAACGAGATTTTGGGCTGCTTGTGAGGGGATTCGAACATGGGTTGATGGGTAGAGGCTTAGGTGGGTTAGTGTACTCGAGATTCGTGCCAATTCGCAAAGGAAACGGGCTTAAAAACCGAGCTAAAAACGAGCTCAAAAACGAGTGTCCAAAACGAATTCTTCGCTTTTAAAACGATTTTTCAAATCAAATAACAATTTAAAATAAATGACTTTTCAAATCAAATATTCTCATAAAAATGATTTTTCAAATCAAATACTTATTTTATTTTCAATAAAATAAACTTTGGGAAAATAAATTTAAAATAAATTAAATTTACCTAAAAAACCAATAATTTAAATATCATTTAAATTAAAAAAACGAACTCCCTAAAAAACATTAATTTAAATATCATTTAAATTAATAAAATGAATTCACTTAAAAAAAAAACATTAATTTAAATATCATTTAAATTAATAAAATACTTCATCGACGACGCCCATTCTACCTCGTAAAAACGAGCTCCAAATAATGACAATGACAACTAAAGAATACATGTGTCCTATCATCATCGGGTGTTTGTCGGGTTCTCTATAAATTCCAATATCGACGGATACGGGTATCTCTGAGCCCCCACTTTGACCGAGGCTTGGACAAGGCGAAAGTCAAAGTATACCCCAGGTCCCTTTCGACCGAGGATTCTTGGTCGTTTATAGTCCATTAGACTTGCGTATATAAGCTCGCTTGACCATAAGAAGAGATCATACCACGAAACTTCGTTGGGGATTAACTTCTTATACATTGCGTCGAATTATCATTGTTGGTCATCGACCCATGAATTGCATAAATGGTGGGTTGAGCCTTATCCTTAGGCGCCTACGTATCCGTTTCTGACGGAATCAAACCTGCGTCGTAGTTCGGCAAATCGCGACACATGCCCAAAGTTTATCATCTGCTGGCGTATGTCCAAAATTCATCATCTATTGACATTGGCCCAAAATTTATCATCTGCTGGCACTTGTCTAAATGGGACGGGACTTTCCGAGGAGGTTGCCGTCGCTTTCATCATTTGCTTTCAGCTAAGGAATTCTTCCATTTCATACTCTTGTAATTGAATTCCCGAGTGGATGTCATCCATTTCATCTTGATAATGGTCTCAGCCCGAAGCCAACGAGCTGAGCCCCGATCTACAACGGCTCTAAAGTCGAAGACTTTAGAGCCCCGATGAAGCATATCTGCTACATTTGAAACATAGAAAATGTACTAGCAATAATCACCACATAAGCACATTGGGATCATCGATCTTGGAATTGGATCGTTTTGAAGTACTGGGTCATCGACCCGAAAATTGTATTTGAAAATTTTGAATGATTGGGTCATCGACCCAAAAAATTGAATTTGAAAATTTTGAATGATTGGGTCATCGACCCGCATTTTGAATTTGAAAGATCGGGTCATCGACCGAAATTTGAACGTGTTGACGATTTTGAATTTGAAACACTTGGATGTTGGGTCGTCGACCCAAAAAGTTTTTGAAATTTTGAAATTTTGAAATTTTGAAATTTTGAAATTTTGAATGTTGAAGCTTTTGATTGATGGGTGAGCATGAGATGCGACTCAGACATACTATATGATTCGTGAACGTGGGCGTAGCCGCTACATAAAACAAAAAGAAAATAAAACCGTAAGTGTGCACGGGCTTTAATTCAAATATTGAGTGGTTGGGGGTAAAAATGTAAATTAGCCGTTCCGGCGCTCCCCGAAACGCGATAGATGTGCTAAAATCCGATGTATCATGCCAAAGACTGGTGTGAGCTGGGGCGGGCCTTTGGATTGATCATGTTACACCTTTATGTCTTCGAAGGTAGAATGAACAAGACAACTTGTGTAGGGCAAGCGAAGCTCTTGTCCATTGTGTCCCAGATGGAGACGGGACATAACCCTTCCTGGATTATTCTCGCTGAAACCCTTCGAGGTTTAGATGCTAAGAAGATGAACCCTGCTGCTGATTGGTCGGGATGCTCCCGTCTTTTGCAGGTAACACAATCTACTCTCTTGATTAATTTTCCTTTTACCACAATTCTTGTGTTATTGCCACGCTTTCGTTGCATTCATTCGCCACGATTTTGTCACGATTTTCTTTGCATTCGCCACGATTTTCTTTGTATTTTGCCACGATTCCTGTCACAAATCCGTTTTTCCTTTTTTTTTTTCGTTCGTTTTTTTTCTTTTTTTTTTTTTTTCTTTTTTTTTTTTTTTTTTCTTATTTTTTCTTATTTTTTTTTTCGTCTTCTTTTTTTTCGTCTCTTTCATGTTTTTTTTTTCTTCTTTTTTTCTTTTTCAGGTGTGGCTTTGCGAGAGATTTTGGCTTTTCGCCCCGCCGCGGGAGCCCAACTCGTATCTCGCTCGTATGCTCACTATGCGTGCCAAACGGTATGAAGACGGGCATCAAAATGATCTTGCCTATTGGCGAAACAAACCGATGAAGGGGAAGGTCGCCCTCTGTCTTTGGTCATGCCTTGGCTTCGCCTCAAATCCTTTACTATCCTTAGGAAGATGACAAAACCAGACGTTTGCGCTCATCGGGTTTAGAGAGGTCTATCCACATTTACCCTGACCGCGTCTGCGTCGGATGGGCGCAGACAAATGATTCCCAAGTGTGAGGGCATTGCTGGGACGAGCAAGAGAGTGAATTCCTCTATATGTGACGATTGGCTCAAGAGGTGGCACCAAAGGCGTCTTTGGTACGTATCTGCGCGCCCTCGGACCATGGGTATCCCCGTCTTATACTAAATGGCTTAAAGAGAAGACCGCTCGGGTAAGGATTTGTGTAGGAAAGATGAGCTCGTCGACATCAAATATTATGACAAAAGCGAGAAGCTTGATCGGGACTTCTTTGTTAACGACCTTTCGTCTACATCCGGACTGAAGCTAGGACCGAGAAGACTTCTAAGACCGACTCACGGCGACGGTGTGTGGGAGCGGTTGGGTTCAAAGGCACACCGGGCTCGGCTTTGGAAGGAAGACTTGGTCCTCGCTTGAGTGTAAAAGATAGGCTGGGCCCTCGGGAAGAAATGACGATTCCTCCCAAGAAGCGTGCTAGACAGAACACAACTACCCCTCCCCCACAGGAGCCTCGGTCACGTGACCCAAAAGGCAAGGGGAAAAAGAAGATGTAGGAGCCTTCGACCCCAATTTATTATTTGATACTACTACTTATTATTCGTCGCTAGCTGTTTTTTTTTTTTTTTTTTTGAAGGATGTAATGGGCATCGCCCGATCTTTAATAAGACTTACTATCTATTAAAATTCCCAGTTTCTGCATGAATTTTCATTTTATTAAAAGAAAGGTCGGTTGTACTCTTTTAAAGAGCTGCCTACGTATCTGTTATCAACAGAATCAAACCGAGCTCGTAGTTCCACAAAACAAATGCGCTACAATCATCGATTTATAACGCACAAAAAAGCAGCGAAGCAAAAGTGCCGCGGCCTAGACTCGCTCACGAGCACTGCAATTCAAAATTTTATTTTATGACATTGAGAGTGAGTTCTACGGATAGTATTTCTTCAGTTGATCCAAGTTCGTCGGATTCGCAAAATCATTTCCATCTAGATCCGTCAGTCTAACTGCCCCTCCCGATAATATCTTCTTTACCAGGTAAGGACCGGCCCAGTTCGGCTTGAATTTTCCCCTCGGGTCAATTGGTAGTAAAGCGCGAACGGACTTTAGAACTAAATCCCCATCTTTTATTCCTCGAGGTTTCACCTTTTTGTTAAATGCCCTTTGTATCCTTTTCTGATAAAGTTGAACATGGTGTAATGCATTTAACCGTCGCTCGTCGAGCATGACCAAAGAATCATATCGGCTTGCGCGCCTGACGATCACCAGGGACGACTTTCTAGCGGGATCCTTAAAGAAGGTACCTCTAATTCGATAGGCTGAACCGCTTCCATCCCATATGTTAAATAGAACGGAGTTGCTCCAGTGGCTGTGCGAATAGACGTTCTGTATCCCCATAGTGCGAATGGTATCTTTTCTGGCCACTCGCGGTAATTGTCAGTCATTTTTCTGAGAATCACAGTGATTGTCTTGTTGGCGGCTTCTACTGCACCATTTGTTTGAGGTCGATACGGTGATGACTTGTGGTGTTTGATTTTATACTTTTCAAGTATTATGGCAGTTTCAGCCTGGAAGTGAGTGCCGTGATCGCTAATGAGCTCGTGCGGCACCCCATATCTGCAAATGATTTCATTTCGAATGAACTTTGCTACCGCTTTGCTTGTAGAACTTTGTATGATTTCACTTCTACCCACTTCGTGAAGTAGTCGATGGCTACTAACATGAAGCAATGCCCACCTGTTCCAGATGGGTTGACCTTTCCGATAATGTCGATTCCCCATGTTGAGAAAGGCCATGGTGATGTCAAAGTGTATAATGATGATGGCGGCACATCTTTGTATGTTTGCGAAGATTTGGCAATTGTGGCAATGTTTGACATATTGGCGACAATCTGTCTCCATCGTTGTCGAATACCCTAATCTCATGATCTTACGAAAAAGCATATGGGTATTCATGTGTGGGCCACACTCTCCGTCATGGACTTCTTCCATGACTTTTTTCATGATTGGTGAGTCTATGCATCGTGAGAAGGACATTTTGCGCGGTCTTCTTGTACAATTGTCCGTCATTGGTTCTAACGAATTGAGCGGCTAGCATTCGAATAGCGCGCTTTCCGCGGTTATCCATGTCGGGTGGATACTCTCCCGATTCCTTGAATTTCAGAATAGCATGATACCAAGGTTCGGCCTCGGTTTCCCTCGTGTCGCCGATTACATTAACATAAGCGGTGATGATCTTCGTTCGACACATATCGGCATAGTATCCATATGATCAGGTATGTTGATTAGAGCGACTAATTTTGATAGTGCATCAACAAACCGGTTTCGTCTGCGGGGAGGTGCACGTACTTGACCTCGGTGAACAACTTTTCTAGTTCTTCGATTTTCGCTTGGTATGGAGCCAAGCTATCACTTCGGGTTTTCCACGTCCCGGCCACTTGATTGATTACTAGTGACGAGTCCCCATGTACTACAAGCTTTTTGATGCCTAACTCGAGAGCACTGTGCAATCCAAGTAGGCATGCTTCATATTCAGCCGCGTTATTAGTGACGTTAAAGTCCAACTTGATCGAAATAGGAACATGTTCACCTTCCGGTGAAATGAGTAGAACTCCTATCCCGTAACCCCTGTAGTTCGATGCTCCGTCGAAATAGAGGTCCCACGTATCATTGTCTATGTGGACGATATCTTCGTCGGGAAACGACCATGTATCCACAACCTCAGTTTCTTCTATCGGATTATCCGCAGAAGTCCGCAACCGCGCTCCTCCTTTTATCACTTTCGGTACATATTTTGGTCGAACTCGGAAAGCATTAGAGTCCATCTTGACACCTGCCGTTTAATCTGGTTTTTCAAACAAGTATTTGATTGGGTCCATCTTCGAGTGGATGCAGACACTATGACTGAGCATGTAGTGCCGTAACTTCTTTGTCGCCCATACTAAAGCCAAACATGTCTTCTCGAGTTGAGTATACTTGATTTCATACTCCAAGAACTTTTTACTAATGTAGTAAATCGCTCTTTCCTCTTTATCGACTGTTTGCGCCAAAGATTGCCCCCATTGCGATGATCCGTGACTGTAAGATACAACAAAAGTGGTAACTTGACCGTTGGTGGGCTAAGCACGGGAGGGGAAGACAATATTTCTTTGATCTTATCGAACGCAGCTTGACAGTGATCATCCCATACGACGTGTTCCCCGACCTTCAATTTCTTGAAAATTGGCTCGCATATCATAGTTAGCCTTGCCACGAACCGACTTATATATTGGATTCTTCCAAGGAAACCTCGAATTTCCTTCTCGGTTTTCGGGTGAGGCATTTCCATTATGGCCTTTATTTTCGATGGGTCCACCTCGATGCCACGGTGGCTAACGATGTGGCCCAACAGTTTGCGGATGTGACTCGAATGCGCATTTTTGTGGATTCAACCTCATGTTATACTTGCGCAATCGTTTGAAGAATTTGCGTAGTGTACCAAGGTGGCCATCACGCTCCTTTGACTTGACAATCATGTCGTCGACATAAACCTCGACCTCCTTGTGCATCAAATCATGTAACAATGTTGTCGCGGTCCTCTGATATGTGGCCCCTGCGTTTATCAACCCAAAAGGCATTACTGTGTAGCAATAGGTTCCCATTGCGTTCGAACGCTTGATCTTATGCATATCTTCCTTCGCCATCTTAATCTGATTATAACCGGCGTATCCATCCATAAAGGATAGTAACGCGTGTTTTGCCGTGTTGTCAACCAGGATGTCGATGTGGGGTAATGGGAAATCGTCCTTCGGACTTGCCTTGTTTAAATCCCGGAAGTCGACACAAACCCGAACTTTGCCATCTTTCTTGGGCACTTTGGAACAGCGTTAGCCACCCGTCGAGTATTTCGACACCTTGATGAACCCAGACTTTGAGTTGCTTGTCGATTTCTTCTTTGACCTTCAAAGACCAATGCATGTGCATTCTGCGTAGTTTCGCTTGATGGCTTATACCCGGCTTGATTGGGATCTGTGCTCTGCAATTTCCCTATCAATGCCTGGCATGTCTTTGTAGGACCATGCGAAAACATCTTTGAACTCATGCAACAAATCAATGAACCCTGTCTTTCGGTGGGACTTAAAGTAGTTCCTATTTTAAGCTCCTGTGGTTCTAAGGTTGTACCTACATTGATAGTTTCGGTATCTTCGATGATCGAAGTTTTCTGTTCGTACTCTTCCAACCCTTTTATCAACTGTAGAGGTGGTTCCACTTCTTCTTCTTCTTCTTCGACCAACTGTTCATCCTCGACCTCAGTCTCAATGTCATTATTAAAACAATCATTTTCAAAAATTGAATTGCAATGTAAGTAAGACAAGTCGTAAGCAAACTGGTTCATATTATTATTGATTTGAAATTTCGCGAAATGCGCTAACATTTGAGCCAAGCGATCGAACTCGGCGGCGAGATAGGGGTATTCGGGACAGCCCCGGAATACCACCATTAGGAAAAGGTGCATAGGAAGGGAAAGCTAGGGGAGGGTATTTTCAACACGACTCCTTAGACTCAATCTTAGGACCTATCTCGGACTCGGACTCGACTCGGACTCGGACTCGAGAATCGGTAATATCACTTGGCTTGAACATCTCTCCTTCTCCCGTTGTCAATTTGAAAAGAAGTCCTTTGTTGTCAGTCCACTTGATTGTTTTCCGCCATCCCGTGTTGGTCCTAAGAGGATCCACATCGGTGATGAGGGTAGATGGGTCGAACCGCTCGCTTCTCAGGATCATGCTTACCAAATCTTCGTTTGGTATTGGGGATTTCTTCTCTTCACCGAAGAGGAGACCCATGGCTTTCTTGTCATTTATTGGGTCCGACTTGGCTTCTATTGGCATCACGGTCAGAATGTCTTCGGGGATGTAGTAGCAATCTTGGAATACTTCGATTCCTGGGACCATAAGGTTCTTCTTTGGGTCAAAGATGGGTTCGGGAAAGTCCATGCAAGGGAGTTCTTTGAGCTCTCACGAAGTGACCGTTTAGAGTTAGGTGATACGGTCCTATTTTAATATCTCGATCTTCGATCGTTCTTCCCCTCTTTTCTCGTAGATCTTTCTCAGTGGGCTCATATCCAAGCCCGAAAGTTACTCCTTTGGCCACGGGTGGTTTCAACTTAAAAACCTCCTCCTTTCTAGGATACAAAGAGAAACCGAAGTACTTCCCGATTTTGAGGATCACTTCACAAACATGACTTCCGTATATAGTTCCATATTTTCGGAGTTCGGCTCGATCATATTGACAATCTCGAAACCGCATGCGTCATTGGTAGCTTCGACCCTTACTTCGGAAGTAATGTCTCCTCCTGCCACGATGGTGGCGTGGCGTCAATGGTGACGGTTTTGCCATTGAGTGGGACCTTGATTTTTCGATGCAGCGTTGATGTTACGGCCTTCGCGGCATGGATCCAGGGCCTTCCCAACAATAAGTTGAAGGATGAGCATATGTCAATCACTTGGCAGCTTATTTTCTTTTCCACTTGCCCGGTCGTACTACCCGGTCGACAAGTCCACTCACTCGACGACACAGTGTCGTCGAATGCCCGGCTGTCTGCGTGGTAGGGATGAAGTCATTCTTCTCAAGCCCGAATATGCGCCGTTTTGGAGGGGAGTACGTTGACAGCCGATCCGTCGTCAACTAAGGTCATAGGGATATGCTTGTTGAGACACACGGTAGCAATATAGAGGGCCAGGTTATGTCGAGGCCCAACGGCGGCAGATCTTCGTCGGAAAATGTCACACCGTTGGTAATCCGAGGCCGATTCGGGCGATGTGAGTGACCATGTCCGCAGGAGTAGTATTTGACGACACGGTCATGTTCATCAAAGCTTGCAACAAAGCTTGACGATGCTCGAAAGAGCTCAAGGTAAGTTGCCATATAGATACGTCGGCCTTAGTCTTTTGGAGTTGCTTGATGAGGGAAGCCTCGGAGGTCGACCCTTCACCAAGAACTTCGACCACTGCCGGCTCCTTTTGAGGTGCCTTACTCGGGATATCTTTAGCTTTCTCCACACGATATGGGCGCCCGGATCTAGTCAAATGGTTTGACTCTAGGGCATCTTGCCTCACCTTTAAGATTTCTTCTTGGGTGTGAGGAATTGTCGCACCTTTGACAAGGTAAACATCATCCTCGTCATCGGCCCAAACGCCATTGATTTCATTGCCGCTTCGGAGTATGTAAGGAGTACAATCGACAACAAAATCCCCGAATGTAATCTCGTTTCTCGAGCTTGGTAGGAATTTGGAGCAATCCACGAATATTCTTCCGACGAACACCCCTTTTAGACGACATGGGCGGATCAAGTGAGAGTAATCGACACTATCTTCGGTAGAGACAAAGTTAGTGTGGTCGCCAAACGGATTGGTGACGTTGTTGGGCTTTATGGCCGGGATTGGGAGCGCTCCGTTCTCAATCATATCTTGAATTTCGTGCTTTAGTCTAAAGCACCTTTCGAAGATCGTGTCCCTTCCCTTGATGAAAGGCACAGTAGGCATTCGGTTTGTACCATTTGCCTTGTTGATCAGCAGGAGGGTCCGGAGTTGGACCAATGGGCTTCAACTTTCCTTGGGCCATGAGCCTTTGGAGAGCATAGGCGTAAGTGCACCCGATATCGTTGAATACCCTCGGAGCCTCGGCGCGGAGGTTTTTTGACTGTCCATCTAGGAGATTGACAGTTTCAACAAAGTGGGCGCTGCGGGCGCTTTTGCTTTTGATGATGAAGCCCCTTGGTATCCCTTTGGCTTCTCCCGGCAATTCGGACATCGTCCTCTATCTTTATCCCGATCCTTATCAATTCTTTGAAAGAACCGAAATTCTGGTATTTGAGCATTACGAAAACAGGTCGTAGATTCTTTACGAACTTATCCACCATTTCAACTTCGTCGGGCTTCTTAGCTAACTTCACGCTTTCAGCGCGCCATCTTGCGAGGAATTCAGTAAAGCCCTCTTTCTCCTTTTGTGTCATAACCTCCAAGGTTCTTATGTTGGTTTGAATCTCAACATTGTCAAGATAGTGCTTACGAACTCCACCGTAATATCTTGAAAGTGGGGAAGTTCTTAAGGTCAAGATTGTAGAACCAAGCGTTTGGGTGTTCTCCCAGAGATTGGGCGAAAATTTCAGAG
The DNA here is from genome assembly GCF_048544455.1 of Silene latifolia. Lineage (NCBI taxonomy): Eukaryota > Viridiplantae > Streptophyta > Magnoliopsida > Caryophyllales > Caryophyllaceae > Silene > Silene latifolia. Next base: position 354,040,322 of record NC_133538.1, read on the forward strand.
AGCATATCAGCAGGTACTCCCTTCAGTGCTAAGTACCCTTTATAGGCCTTAACATGGTGGACTGGATCTTCAGTGCCCTTGAACTTTGGGATGTCAGTGAGTACCATGTTCGTGGGCAACTTGTCCTGAACTGGGGCATAGGCCCTAGCATTCTCATAGTGGATATTCTTCCCTTGGGAGAGCTTCAAACGGTCCTCGATGAACTTGAACCGTTTCTCCAAATCAGTCAGAGGTGGAGTAGATGAAGAGGAATCTTCAACCAACTTAGACTCGATCACATCCATTCGGGTCATCATGAGGTTCACGGCCTCCGTGAGCTTGTTGATAGCATCTTCCATTGCTTGACGTCGGGTTTTGGGCGGCCTTTCTACAAGAAAACCCCGACTTGAGTCAATATTTAAAGTAAGAGCCCCCGCACACGTAAGGACACGACTCCAACTTGACTCGACAAAGACCTGACTTAAAAAAGACTAACCCAAGGTTCGACTCATGGTTTGATTTAGACGTCAGTTTATTTTAGACTCGACAAAACGGCATGACTCAAACTGTCATAACTCGATTCTAAACCGGACTTGGTGTGACCAAACCCGTGATTGGGCTAACATAGCCCAGGGGTTCGCGTGAAACGTCCATAAGGGCCTAGCACGGACGTTTTTTGTGGACTATTCTAGACCAAAAGGTCGACCATCATGACTCAAAGCCCAAGAGGTGAGTTTGGGTGACCCAACAAGGTCGTGTTCTAGACCCTTAAAATAAAACATACCCGGCCTAACATGGCCATGACCCGGACACGACTTGACGCATTTCATGCTTGGTTGAGGTTCGAGAAACATTTTGGATTGATTTTGAAAAACGAAGGATTGATTTGAAAACGAGATTTGAAATGGGCAGCATGCCGGCTATAAAAGCTCAATTTGGGCCGAAATTCTAGTCCTATTTGGGCAGCATTCCGCGTTTTGAAAATCATGCTAGGTTTGAAAGTAAGTTGTTCAAAAGTTCGGTTTTGGAAAGGACTTGGAATTTTCGAAAAAAAAGGACTCGGGAAAACATATTGCACATTGTCATTCTCATGTTATAAGGATGTATGCTCCTAGACATCTCTAAGTCTCGGCAAGTCTTCTACAAGAAGGTCTATGCCCTCCATCCTTTTGCGGTCTTATAAAGCGAGGTGTCTTAAGGTAAAGTACCTAGAAGATCGTCCCCATTCCCAAGAACCACGCGAGGCGAAGTGGAAGCGAGCAATGTGCAGCTTCCTGGCATAGTGGGACGTCGCCCCCCACGCATCACGAAGAAACGCTGGGACGGCCCGGGCAAGTCCTTAAGGGTTTATGCATGAATCGTAGCACTATGAGTAATGTTTTACTTTCCAACACTTTCTTTTCAAGTTTCACCTCGGAGGAAAAGACCCTAGAAACACAATGTAACTAGTCCTCTTTTCCCATGTGAGTCGCCAAATCGTGGACAAGGCCCTCGGAAGGCTGCGTCCAGGGATCCACACCGGCATAATCGACTCGAGGTTCTTTCGAATCGAATTAAGACCAATTAGAGTCGCCACCAAGTTTTTTGGGAACTTGGAACCGTTCAAGTCAACTTTACACCTTTCATCGAAAAGCATAAAGCCAATCGACTACGAGTGATTAAAGATAAAGACTTGTACCCTATATCACTCGAATTGAATGACTCTCGTAATCCAATGGTATTTAGACGGATCCACAAACCATAGATCTTGAGTAAGGGGTGAGGGTACGTGTTGGGAAGCCCATAAGGACACCCAACCCCGCCCGTCGATAACGGCCTCTACTAAGTCAAGTGTCGGATTTCAAACAAGGTCATAGCTCTGCGATGTATGATGTGCAAAGCGTTGTTTTAAACCCTATCATGTGACAACAGTTTCTATGTCGTTTTAGATGCATGAATACTAACTTTGTCAAAGTTGTTTTAGCATGTGAGTTGATTGATCTAAGCAACATATAAATGAAGCAAACAAGGCTTAAGGGGGAATGGGGAGCCGTTGGGATCTACCTATTACAACCAGGCATTTCATGCCGACACAACAACAAATTAAAGATACAACTCGATCTAAATACAATTGCTACAAACGACTCAAAACGCGACACAAAACACACGGCCAAACGGCCTTGAAAACCGTGCACATGGGGGAAGTGACTCACGGCCTACATGACACACGGCCGTGGGTCCCTCCTCGTATTGCGTGCCCTCACTTAATCCCATCGGATTAGACATTGGGCTATGCACCAAAGCATGCATTAGCATAAACCGGGCCATGTTGTTTTAAACAACATGCGGTTTACTACGCTCTTACAAGCATTGGGAACAACCGTCTAACCAAATAAAACCAAGGTTTTCAAAAAAGGTTTTGACTCAAAAAGGAGAACAAATTACAAATAGATTACAAAACGTGACTCAAAGAAACATAAATTAAATACAAGCGATAAAACGAATAAAGAACGAACGATGCAAAAACAAATGAAATAGGGGAGGCCAAATACACGGCCAAACACACGGCCAACCACGGCCCAACCAGAGTCAACCTAGTTCCTAAGTTAGATTCATTAGTTAGATCGAATGATTGCGAAAAGGAATCGAAAACAAGGTCAGAAAACGAGTTAAAAACGATGTTGATTGATTGTCGCGTTATGGTGCATTCTACACGGCCTAAAGGGTCTAATTAGGTCAAATATCATAAGATTAACGCTTACTCGTCGAGTGTTAATAGGAAGGTGCTAATCACGCACTCCTATGCTAGCGAGAAATCAAGTGATAAGAAAGATGCATTCAATTATTTACGTAATCGTTAGTTGATTTATAAAGCTACGTCAAAGCCACCTATTATGTCTAATTAGGTTATTAAATTAAATTAATGTTATCTAAATATGTCATAGGTTAACAACCAGAGGTTAAACTAACATGCAACGGGTCCTAGGGTCCATCGATTTGGTAACGATGAAAGAAAGGGGTCGAAAGCGATGAAAGTTAGACAACTCGTTTTAATTATGACCTACCTTGAACACGAGGATATGTAAATGAGACGGGGGTGTACGACCGACAGAAGGAGCGGTTTCTTTTCCCATCACAAGTCAACGCGGGTGTTCATGGTGGTACTTTAACTCATACTCGGACTAACTAGTTTCATAGTTAATTTAGAACGAACGATAAACAAACAAAAAACAAACAAAAACAAGCTATAAAAAAAGGCATAAAAAACGAAATAAAAAAAGGAAGAGAAGGGGATTTGATGCACCCTCAACCTACATGTATCGTTGACACCGTCTTGGGTCGTAATCGAAGGTAGGTTTTATCTCGAGAGGCCGTCGTCGACGAAGAACAAAGCACACGCGCGTTTTGGAAAGTTTCTGGACAGCAGTTTTAAAACAGTGATATCTCCCTCGTTTCACGACGAAAATTCGATCCGAAAGATGTTTTGAAAACTAGAAAGAGAGGAGAACAAGGATCTTAAAGCAACCCCTGCTCGATTTGGGTTATTGGGCACGAAAAACGAGCACAAACAGAACTGGACAGACAAGAGTAAACCGCGAAAACAGAGTGTTATTTCACTCTGTTTTTCGAGGGATTTCGTGTACTCTCAAGGGCAATTTGGCTCGTGATTCTTTATCTAATGTGTGTATGGATGTTGTATGGCTAATTAGGAACAAGAAACTCGAATTTTTATGGTGATTTGATGGAGGAACGAGATGATTTTCGAAGGAGGCACACAAACAGTTTTTGTTTGTGTGTCGGTTTTGTGTAGGGTTTTTGGAGGATGTTTAGGGTTTGTTTCTGAGGTTTAAAGCTTGTGGGTGATGGTTGGATGTATGGAGGACTTAGAGGAATGATTGTATGGTCAAGGGGTGGTATTTATAAGGGTTTAAAATAGGTTAAAAGGGAGTAAGGAGCAGTCGGGCTCATTGAACATGGCTGCTGTCCATCGGTTTTGGGAGGGGTTTCTAGGGTTCGTTTTGGGGGATTTCTTGGTGATCAAGCTAGGATAATATGGGTAGGATACTAGGGTATGGGTTAGGGTTAATGGGTACGGGTCTTGGTAGTGTTTGAAGTGGGTTTTGGGCTCGCGAATTGAGCTGCAAAACAGGGGAGGGATTCGGTTTTATGCGGGCTGCTTGGGGTTGGTTTTGAACGAGATTTTGGGCTGCTTGTGAGGGGGTTCGAACATGGGTTGATGGGTAGAGGCTTAGGTGGGTTAGTGTACTCGAGATTCGTGCCAATTCGCAAAGGAAACGGGCTTAAAAACCGAGCTAAAAACGAGCTCAAAAACGAGTGTCCAAAACGAATTCTTCGCTTTTAAAACGATTTTTCAAATCAAATAACAATTTAAAATAAATGACTTTTCAAATCAAATATTCTCATAAAAATGATTTTTCAAATCAAATACTTATTTTATTTTCAATAAAATAAACTTTGGGAAAATAAATTTAAAATAAATTAAATTTACCTAAAAAACCAATAATTTAAATATCATTTAAATTAAAAAAACGAACTCCCTAAAAAACATTAATTTAAATATCATTTAAATTAATAAAATGAATTCACTTAAAAAAAAAAAACATTAATTTAAATATCATTTAAATTAATAAAATACTTCATCGACGACGCCCATTCTACCTCGTAAAACGAGCTCCAAATAATGACAATGACAACTAAAGAATACATGTGTCCTATCATCATCGGGTGTTTGTCGGGTTCTCTATAAATTCCAATATCGACGGATACGGGTATCTACAGACATTTATATAGCCTTTCACATGATAGAATGTTAGCATTTAGGTTGGTAAGTTGGACTTTTTGTCCTCTTGTGGTTAAGTGGGTGTCTTACTTGTCTTGTGTGGTGTGGGCTAAAGTATTCAAGCTGGGACTAGCTGGGACTAGGTCCTAGGTGAGTATTTCGGCCTTCATCATAGATAGGTCTTTATAGTCTTTGACGAGTATATATTCACTGCTTGATAGCCTTTGTGTTCCTGACTAGTGGATTTATATCCAAGTTGGGGCATGACCTCGTTACTTATTTTGATAGTAAGTGGTCAGCTTAAGTACTAGCCAACCCTTTGGTGGACTCCTTAGGGTACTCACTTTGTTTTAGAAAAATTGTGGGTCTTGGGTGCGGTGGTGTGTATCCGCATGTCTAGGTCTGCGCAGATTTTAGGCTAAGGTTGTGTTGTGTCTTGGCCATGTTTTATTAATATTAAACGCTGAGCCAAGATACCGGTTCGATTACCTTCCCTACCTCGTGGTATAGACTCGAGTTACAGAGTGACTATTGACGGTGCTAAGAACTTATGCCTGTCTTTGATATATTGCCCTTTCTTGTATGGTGACTTTATGAATTGTAATAGGTGAGATGTAAGCGGTTTCTGATGTTGATAAAGTTTGGATTACTATTTGTTATATGATTCACATGATAGTTTAGTTTGGTCAGTTTAGGGGTCATAGGTTAGATTACATGATAATTACATTGTTTATCATATTGTTTACATGTTACATTACATGTTACATTAATTTTGACGATTCGTGGCTGGGAGGACTCGAAGTTACTCCCCACTGAATTGTGGCTTTCGTGTTTGTATAAAATGCGATTGACAGGTTGTTGATGCTTTGTTGGGGTCACGCAGCAGAGCTAGTGAGCATAAGGAACCTTGGACCTAGTTTTGGCTATTCTTATAGTAAACCTTTTAACTTTTGGTTTTGTATATTATTTGAAGGGACATATGTCTCCCTTTTCTATTTTGGGTTTGTATCTTTACATTTTCTTATCGTTAGCTATGTATGTAAATTAGTTCGTTAGCATTGCAGGTTTTGGCACCCGCCTCTTGGGAATGTTGGAAATGTTGTGATTGGTTTAGAAAAATTTTTGAAATTACAGGTTTTTGGCTAGTTGAACCAATTACAAACATATCCTGTCAGTTTTTCTGTAGAATTTACGCCTTTATTTAACGTTTTTTTTAAGGGTGTCACAGTTATGTTCGTTTCGACATATTGTGGCTGGGAGAACCTTGAGTTACTCCCCACTGACTGTGGCGTTCATGTTTACATGAATGACAGGTGGTGAAGATGCTTACGTGGGGAAGACGTGTGGGCTAGCGAGAACTAAACCCTTGGACCTTAGTTACTAGTTTAGAAACCCCTTATATGTTTATTCGTGGGATATCTTTTCCCCGTTTTCTAGACTTGGGTTGTAATAACCTAAATTTGTCTATTGTTATATTTGTTTCATTTCTTTTGGCACCCGCGTGTTAATCTTTAGCTAGTAATTTAAAAGTGTTAAAAATCTCACAAATTTCCGCTTTAATTTATTAGTTATATTTTCCGCTTTATCGTGGGGTGTCACATCATGCATTTAGCTATTTTTTTTTTATTACCTTATGTCTTTGAGTTTTAACATCTCTATTATTACTATTATTTAGGATGCTATTGGTGCCATAGATGGAACGCATATAGAAGCAGTTATTAGTGCTCGTACTGGTACACCATTTTGAAATCGCAATGGTCGTAAGACCTGGAATGTGATGGGTTGTTGTTCATTTGATAGGATTTTTACATTTATCAACATGGGTTGGGAAGAGAGTGCCCATGATCTTACAGTATGGCGAGATTCTCTAACTGCCTCAAAATATGTTTTTCCTCATCCACCTGAAGGTAAGTATTAACTAATTTTCTTTATTTGTTTATAGCTCATTATTTTGCGATTCTCACGCAATTTTTATTTTACTTTATAGGTAAGTACTATTTAGTGGAATCCGAATATCTTTATACTATTGGATATCTGTCTCCTATTTGTGATCCCAACGTTAGATCCCATTTGTCGGAATTTAAGCACAGACCACCTATAGGAATGTTAGAACATTTCAATTACCGACATTCTTCATTAGAATGAAAGTTGAATGTTCGTTTGGTCAATTGAAGAAAAGGTTGAAGGTGCTGAAAACTATGCCCCAGATGTTACCAAAGTATCAGATGTCAATTATTGTTTCATGTTTCACACTTCATAATTTCATACGAATGCATAAGCTTGGTATCCCAATTGTACAACATGATGCAGTTATTGGGAGAACAGATACAAATTTGGATGATAAAGATCGAATGAGCCTTATGTCTAAAGTGAGAATGGATATAGCTGAAGCTATTTGGAAAGATAACAATCCCGAAGAGCATGGAGATGGAGTGCCGCAAAATGACAACGAAGAAGAACATATGGAAGTAGATGATCCGAATAACTAAACTTTTTAATTTGCGTTGAATCTAAACATTTTTCACAATTGCAAGCATTTGATGTATTGCCATTAATAATTTTTATTTTTATTTTATCATGACTCCTATTTCTGAACTAAAAATTTCGTTATTATACACTGCTGTCTATTAATATATATATTTCAAAGAACCAAACGACGACGATAATAATAATAATAATAATAATAATAATAATAATAATAATAATAATAATAATAATAATAATAATAATAATAATAATAATAATAATAATAATAATAATAATAATAATAATAATAATAATAATAATAATAATAATAATAATAATAATAATAATAATAATAATAATAATAATAATAATAATAATAATAATAATAATAATAATAATAGTAATGATAGTAATAATAATAACGATTCTAATAATAATAACGTTACTAATAATAATAACAACACTAATAATAATTACAATAATATAGTTGAATCAAGTGAATCAATCAATCAATCAATCGAGTAATCAATCAATCAACTTAATCGAAATGAATCGAATCGCATGAAATTAAGTCCAAAAGAATAGGGCCTCAGAGTCCTGGTTACATCACCGGCCGCTGGACGAGCAGTTTTCTAATGCCGAATTCTCTAAACTGCCACTCAATGATTCTGGGATGCTAAATTCGCACTTCCCATGTGCAATACCTTGTACTGGTGTCTTGCCCACATTTGGGCATTTGAGCCATCCCAATATCGGTCCTGGAGAACCGAAAGAGCCTCATGGTTGGTTTTATGGTGGTCCTGGTTCTGGGTAGGGTCTCGTGCCGAATATCAACTAAATCGACTAAAATACGGCTCTTAATAAAAACCCTTTTTTAATTAAAAGAACATCAACTAAATCGACTAAAAGACGACTCTTAATAAAAAAAATTCCGATGAAACAACGAACTTACGTTTGATAGGTGCGAATTACGATCCATTATAGTCAAAGATGAAGGTATTGGTTAGGTTTAGAGAGAGATAGAAGTCATTTCAATTTTTTAGAGGTCTTTTTAATTTTTTTTTACAAAGGGCATTTATGGAATTACGGTAAAATGTGTTGGATTTAAGCAAACTAGCGTGCGGGATTTAGCAATAGCGTATATCAATATATCAATATCTATCTATCTATATTATTAAAGGAAGCTTTTTTCGAGCGACTACAGAGTCCAAGTTTTAGAAAATACCTTCAACATAATTCTAATGTTTATCATAACCCAAGTCCTTCATGGACTCAAATTTGCTGGCGATTTACTATATCCAAATTTGCTAGCGATTTACTATAAAAATATTGTTAAAAGATAATAATGAAAGTATATTCTAATCTTAATTATGGAATTTGTATTGTATTGGAATTAGAAAGAATAATTTATTGGGTTATTTCATAACAATAATCCATCTTATGGGTGGTCTACAATAATCACTTCATCCTATCAATAATCCCAATTAAATCCAACCTAAGCACAATACCTTCTAATAACGAACCAGGTGATATTTTTTTAAGTTTATGTTGGAATATTTGATAGTTTTTAGACAACCTAGCTGGTATATGTGATGTTTACGTGTAATATTTTCAAGTGATGAATCAAGTACTTGGTTTATTTGAGACACAAAAACATAAAAAAATGCCAGCTGGTTCATTATTAGAAGAATAGAAGGTATGGTGCTTAGGTTGGATTTAATTGAGATTATTAATAGGATGGAGTGATTATTGCTTACCACCAATATGATGAATTATTGTTATGAAATAACCCTAATTTATTTTGTATATATAAAAGAAAAAATTCTCATGCGTCTAATTCATTGTGCTAAAAGTCATGCATCAATCTCCTAATGATGCATATGCCATATGCTTACTTATTATTCTCCATCTTATTATTCTATTTGCATATTGTTTTCTTGATGCATTCATGTGTACCAATTTTTTTTTTAAAAAATATTATAAGCTTGGTTATATAATTTATTGTCCAATTGTTTTTTAAAGGTCTAATTATTGCTTTTCATATATTTTTAGGGGCAAGAGCAAGAGCAAGAACGCAAGATTGATGTTTCATTGGTAATGTCATCGAGAACAATAGTTTTTCGTGCAAAAAATTGTGATTCTTGTAAAGGTAATAACAAAGTTAACATGATGATATTTTTACTGCTTTTTTGCGTTGCAAGTAATGATATTTGATACACAATAATTAAGTCTCTTCTAAATTCTAATTTATTATTCTGCTATCAATATAGTTATATAAAACGGTTTAGATCTTTTTACTTGTGATATACAATGATTACGAGTAATAATTGTTGGTAGTAATGGCTTCAAGTAAAGCCAAAAACTCATTTGGACTTTTTCCTTCCTCCCACATCGGTGGGGAGTAGTAGTTTGTTGATATTTATATATCTACTCTCTCCCCAAGTGGATAAGAGTTGGACCAAGGAGGCTTTTGTTGAGAGTGTTGGGCCTGTGAGTCTGATCCAAACACACACGCGCGCGCCGGCCCGGTCTGGCTCGAGCTCGGGTTTGGGTAGAGCCCCTGCGGGGCGGGCCAAAGGCCCTCTTTTATTCTCTTTTTGGGCTGTGTGTTTTTGGTCTTTGTCCAGGTTCAGTGTATTTGTGACAGTCAAAATATTTTATGACTATTGATTGCAGAGATTAAGGGAGCGTAATTAATCCCTTAATTACGTCTCTTAATTACTGTGATTTTGTCTGTGTAATAGCTCTATTTTCCCCTATAAATAGAGCTGTTCACTTCACAGAATACACACAACATAATCTCTTCTCCTTCTTTCTTCTCAATTATGCTCTCCTTCTGTTGCTTCTGAGTTTTCCGGGTACAGTATTTGTTTGTTCCAAGGCTTTCTTGCTTTAGTGGTCAAGTACGAAAGCTGCAGTGTTAACCTTGGGAAACATACGGCGTGTAGGCAATAACCACCGGAGTCGTGCCGATATTGTTTTCAAGTCAGTGGCTTCATTACCACGGCACTGTTATTCTGTTTCGATAAGTTCTCTCTCTGTTTTTCTTTCAGTTTTAATCTGTCGTTCATCCGTTGTTACGATTTTATTCCAACAATTTGAAAACAATATTATTTGTCGTAACAATGGCTGCCGTCTCAAACAAAATTCTGTCTGAATTGTCGAAATGGGAACCCTTAGACGGTATGAACTACAAAAGATGGTCTCAGAAACTGCTTATGTATTTTGAACAATTAGAAATCGACTATGTTTTATTTTTCGACCTTCCTGTTTTTGTTATCACGCTGCTAGTGTAGAATCTACCCCACCTTCGTCGTTGTCGTTAAGTCGAATGAGGAGACTATTAAGAAACATGATAAGGATAACAAAAATGCTAAGTTCCATCTCCTTACTCATATGTCGAATACCCTCTTTGATTTATTTTCGGTCCATAAATCTGCTAAGACTATATGGGAATTGTTAGAGAAAAATATGGGGTGACGATGCGGGTAAGAAAAAATATGTTGTCGGGCAGTGGTTTGGGTTTCAAATGGTAGATGACAAACCAATTATGGAGCAAGTTCATGTTTATGAGAACTTGTGTGCCGATGTCACTAATGAGGGAATGAAACTAGATGAAATTTTCTTGGCTAATGTTTTGCTAGAAAAATTCCCCCCTTCCTGGAATGAGTATAGGAACCATTTGAAACATAAGAAGAAAGATTTGTCCCTTCAAGAGCTAGTAGGCCACATGAGGGTGAAGAAGCTAATCGTCCGAAAGATAAGTCACCCAATTGTCTCTTACTACTTTGTCAAAGCCAATCTCGTTGAAACCGGTGGGTCTTCAAAAGAAGATAGGTTCAAGGGTAAGGGAAAGGCTAAAGCTGGTCAGGGTCAAACCAAGGGTCAGAATGCCAAAAAAGCTGGTCAAGGGAAATTCACCAAACCTGCCTCAAAGATCCAGAAACCAAATCTGGTTTGCTATGTTTGTGGGAAAACGGGTCACAAAGCTTATCAGTGTCCTCAAAAGAAAGTTGCTGCTGAAGCTAATGTTGCTGAAAAGGATGATATTATTGCTGCTGTAGTGGTTGAGGCTAATCTGGTTGCAAATGCTAGTGATTGGATTACGGATACGGGGGCTTCAAGGCATCTTTGTGCTAACAAGGATCTCTTTCTTGAATTTGAAGATGTTATTGATGGTGAATGTGTCTACATGGATAACTCTTCTTCTTTGTTATTACCGCAAGCAAAGGCAAGATCTTTCTCAAACTAACCTCAGGGAAAACTCTTGCTTTAAATAATGTTTTGTATGTTCCTACTTTGCGTCGAAACCTCGTGTCTGGTGCCTTGCTAAACAAAGCTGGTGTGAAACTTGTTTTTGAGGCTGACAAGGTTGTAATGTCGCGCAATGGGGATTTTGTGGGCAAGGGTTATCTCTGTGGGGGTTTATTTATTTTGAACGTTGATTCTCCTATCATTAATAATAATGCTTCTACTTCTGCTTATATTGCTGAGTCTATTGATGTTTGGCATGGTAGATTAGGTCATGTGAATGTTGATTCGATTAAAAGGCTCAAATCTATGTCGCTTATTTCTTTGTTTTCTTCAGAAACTCTTGAGAAGTGTCCTAGTCGTGTCGAGGCCAAATTTGCTAAGAAACCTAGTATACCTGTTTCAACTAGACAAACGAGTCTTCTTAAGTTAATTTACACTGACCTAGCTGACTTCAAAAACACCATGAGCAGAGGTGATAAACATTATTATGTCACTTTTATTGATGATTTTTCTAGATATACCAAAGTATATTTGCTTATAAATAAAAGTGAAGCTGAGGACATGTTTATAAAGTTCAAAACTGAGGTAGAAAATCAGCTTGATAGGAAGATTAAAAGAGTCAGGTCCGATCGAGGAGGAGAGTATGGCTCTGGTTACTTAGTAGATTTTTGTGAAAAAAATAGTTTAATACATGAAAAGAGCCCACCATACTTACCTCAATCGAATGGTGTAGCTGAACGTAAAAATAGAACTTTGAAAGAATGATGAATGCTATGCTTTTAAGTTCTGGCCTTTCTGATGATATGTGGGGGGAAGCGGTGCTTTCAGCTTGTCATATTCTTAACAGGGTAGCTCATAAGAAATTAGACAAGACACCCTATGAGATGTGGAAAGGTTATGCTCCTAACTTAAGTTACCTTAAAGTGTGGGGGTGTTTGGCTAAAGTAGGCTTACCTAGCTTTAGGAGGCCAACCATTGGACCTAAGACTTATGACTGCGTTTTCATTGGTTATGCTCAAAACAGTTCTGCTTATAGGTTCATGTCTTTAAGTGACAGGTCTATATCTGAGGCTAGAGATGCTGAGTTTTTTGAGCAGGTATTTCCTTTGAAGAAGGAAACGGTATCACTACCCGATGCCCCTGTTGTTTCTACTGTGCCTGTTAACCCTACTGACAGTTCTATGCATGCGAGTACTAGTACTTCTGTGGATCATGCAGTTGAACCAAGAAGGAGCAAAAGGCCCAGAATTGAAAAGAGCTACGGGAGTGATTTCGTTAGAACTGATGCTATCAGACTTCACTTATCTAAAGTCGCAGGTGATATTTGTGCTTTTGATGAGTTTGTTTTTGCTTTTTTAATAGAAGATGATCCAAAAACATATGATGAGGCTATGAGATCTATAGATGTTTTTTGGAAAGAAGCTATGAAAAATGAACTAGATTCTATTGTTTCTAATCAGACTTGGGAGTTAACTGATTTGCCTAAAGGTAGTAAATCCATTAGTAGCAAATGGATCTTTAAAAAGAAAATGAGACCTGATGGAACAATAGAAAGGTTTAAGGCCAGACTTGTGGTAAGGGGGTTTACACAAAAGAAAGATATTGACTATTTTGATACTTACTCACCCGTGACTAAAATTTCCACCATTAGAACTGTTGTTGCTTTGGCTGCTATTCAAGATCTTGTAGTACATCAGATGGATGTAAAACTGCTTTTTTGAATGGCGACCTAAATGAAGAGATCTATATGTTGCAACCCGAGGGGTTTGTGGTAAAGGGTCCAGAGAGTAAGGGGTGTAAACTGAGAAAATCACTATATGGTCTTAAACAAGCACCTAAACAGTGGTATGAGAAATTTCACAACACTTTGACTGACGATGGCTATATAACTAACAATTCTGATTCGTGTGTCTATTCTAAAATGTTTGGATCATATTGTGTGATTATATGCTTATATGTTGATGACATGTTAATTCTTGGTAATAATTTATCTGTTGTAAATAAAACCAAACAATTTTTGTCATCACGGTTTGAGATGAAAGACTTAGGAGAAGCTGATGTTATCCTTGGAGTTAGAGTTGTGAAAACCCCAAGTGGTATATCCCTTAGTCAATCACATTATGTTGAAAAAGTGTTGAAGAAGTTTAACAGTTTTGATGTTACACCTGCTAGAACTCCTTATGATGCTAGTATATCTTTGTGTAATAACTTGGGTGATAGTGTCTCATAAGAAGAATATGCTAAGATTATAGGAATTGTAATGTTCCTCATGAACTGTACTCGACCAGACATTGCTTATGCTGTTAGTAGACTGAGTCGATATACACATAACCCTTGATCTTGAGCATTGGAATGCACTTCGTCGTTTACTTAAATACACGAAAGGAACAATTGATTTGTGTTTGCATTATGGTAAATTTTCTTTGTGTTAGAAGGATATTGTGATGCAAATTGGGTTGCGGGTAATGATGAAATTCATTCCACTAGTTGTTATGTGTTCACCTTGGGTGGAGGAGCTATATCGTGGAAGTCTGCAAAACAGACTTGTATAGCTAGCTCCACCATGGAATCTGAGTTCATTGCTCTTGAGTTGGCAGGTCAAGAAGCAGATTGGTTGAGGAACTTACTAGCAGACGTGCCTATGTGGGGGGGACAAGTTGCACCAGTCTCCCTTTCTCGTGATTGTAAAGCAAACTATCGTGTTGCTAAGAATAATGTCTACAATGGTAAGAAACAACATATTCGGATCAGGCACGGTGTGGTAAAACAACTCCAGAAAAATGGGGTGATTGCTTTGGACTATGTGAAGTCCGAACGCAATCTTGCTGATCCCCTTACTAAGGGGTTAACAAGGAGAGTAGTCCTTGATACGTCGAGGGGAATGGGGGCTTAAGTCCTTGAATCAAGTTTGAGTGTGATACTTGATGGACTCTATAGCTCATTACTATGGCATTTGATATCCATAGCCAATTCTGGTGGTGCTTTTGAGACGCACTTGATGGATTATGTTTTTATTTGAGGTTGGACTTTTGTCCTTAATAGCTCTTGTGAGAAGTGCTACTGAGAAGCACTTGAGCTACCTTTGGGGGTGTGATGGCCCAGCCACCATCTATGTGTGAATATGTAAATTCTCGCTAGAGCACTCACCTAAACCAAGCTAAACGCATGGCTTTTAAAGCGTTACACTTAGAAATCGCGGAATAAAACAGATTTTGAAGGTATGATATGTGTTGTGGGGAATTCAACGACCGAAGTCCGACGAGGAATTCAAATCGAAAGATATTCACTTGTTGAAAGTAAGTTGTTGCCTCATTTCACTAATACGTCAATTCAAGTCGAAAGACATTGAACGTTTAAGTATCCAATCCTTCCTTACCCGGAATATCTCTTTAGCTTTCTCTTCGTCATTAGTGGGGGATTGTTGGTAGTAATGGCTTCAAGTAAAGCCAAAAACTCATTTGGAGTTTTTCCTTCCTCCCACATCGGTGGGGAGTAGTAGTTTGTTGATATTTATATATCTACTCTCTCCCCAAGTGGATAAGAGTTGGACCAAGGAGGCTTTTGTTGAGAGTGTTGGGCCTCTGAGTCTGATCCAAACACACACGCGCGCGCGCGCCGGCCCGGCACGGCTCGAGCTCGGGCTCGGGCTCGGATTTGGGTTTGGGTAGAGCCCCTGCGGGGCGGGCCAAATGCCCTCTTGTATTCTCTTTTTGGGCTGTGTGTTTTTGGTCTTTGTCCAGGTTCAGTGTATTTGTGACAGTCAAAATATTTTATGACTATTGATTGCAGAGATTAAGGGAGCGTAATTAATCCCTTAATTACGTCTCTTAATTATCGTGATTTTTGTCCAGGTAATGACTCTATTTTTCCCTATAAATAGAGTCGTTCACTTCACGAATACACACAACATAATCTCTTCTCCTTCTTTCTTCTCAATTATGCTCTCCTTCATACATTTTCCGAGTTTTCCGGCATAAAGATTTGTTTGTTCCAAGGCTTTCTTGCTTTAGTGGTCAAGTACGAAAGCTGCAGCGTTAACCTTGGGAAACATACGTCGTGTAGGCGATAACCACCGGAGTCGTGCCGATATTGTTTTCAATTCAGTGGCTTCATTACCACGGCACTGCTATTCTGTTTCGATAAGTTCTCTCCCTGTTTTTCTTTCAGTTTTAATCTGTCGTTCATCCGTTGTTACGATTTTATTCCAACAATAATGATCCAAGTTTAAGTTAGGCATTGTTTTTTTAACTGTCAATACAATTTTGCATAAATAATGTATTTTGTTAAATTGGATGTATGAAGTACCAAAACATATGCTTAAAGGACGAAGGATCATCGGAACAACTATATTGATTGTCTGAACGAATGTTCATGTTAAATTAAGCATATGATGAGAATCCAATCACCGTAAATTAGAGAGTATCTATTATTTATCTATCAATATAAATGGAGTTTTTTTTCAAGCGATTATAAAAAGTCCAATTTTTATATTACATAAGTAAGAGTATATTATATTTGTTATTAATCTCATAAATCATAATGTGTTGTTTGACTACATGATATGATGTATAATCAATCGAGTTTATTGACGATGTTGACGACAATTACTTCATCAAGGTTGGATTTTTCATTACAATTAATCTCTTAGAATTAGTTCTCCTAAATTAATTGGTTTTAGATATAATTATTCTGACTTATAACACTGCTATTTTTTATAAATAAAATTATAGCTACGAACAGTTATTCATGCTAATTTTACCCTTAGATTAATACTACCTCCTCCATACATTTGTTTACCTTCGACTTAATTAACACGAAGGGTAAACTAATACGAGTAAGTGGGACAAAGCAAGTATCTTAAAAACTCTGTTATAGTTCTAACATTGCTATCTCTTATTAATGCTTACGAAATACGGAGTATTAGTTTTGGGATCATGGTTCTAATACAAGTTTAAATTTTATTTTGGAGTATATTTTTTTGGTAAAGAAAGTTGTAAAGATAATTTTGTTAATGATGGAATTACAACTCACTCAAATCCAAGTGAGATATACTTCGTTAACAACTAGAAACAAGCAATCAAGTTGTGGATACAATTTTATAATGGTGCAAGACAAATACTTTGTATGATTATGGGTAACTCAATTTTATCTTATCTACTGTCTAACTACTGGAAAAAACAAATCTGAAGTTTTCATAGAACTATTATCAATAATACAAATAATAAGAGTTTGGTTACACATAACTTATGTGTGAGCAAATCTTCTCATAAACAAGATTACATTAAATTAGTGTATGTGAGGTATCCCAATAATATATTTGAAACCACCTAAAAAATAGTACGGCCATTAGGTGAGAGTTCTTTTAAGTTACGGAGTATAATAATACTTCCTCCATTCTAATTAATTCTATACATTTGATAAAAATATAACTCATATATATCAATGAACTACTGACTACAAATCGAAATAGCTTGAAATAGAAAGCATTAGCTATGATTTGACGACTTACAGATATCTTATCCGGGCTCAACGGAATCATGCGAGGATTGAGCTAAGTGTGATGAGGCCTCCGGTGGTTGTGGAGCGGATGAAGAAGATGGTTCAGCTGCAAATCAGACGGAGGTGTATGAGTAAGGATGGAATGAGTGAAATGGAAATCCGCGATTGTCTGGGTTTCTACTGATTGTTCGTTTTGACTGTTAATGTTGTTGTTATTTGTTTTGGTTTTCCATATGCTCTTTTTGTAATTGGGGAAGTTCTTTTGATATATATATATATATATATATATATATATATATATATATATATATATATATATATATATATATATATATATATATATATATATACATACTCACATTTCACCAAAAAAAAAACAAAAACAAATGTATATATAGAAATGATTGGAATGGAGGGAGTATCAATGAATGAAATTATCAAATACTCCGTATCGTCACACTACGTACTTTTTGTTGATTTACTATACTGTTTTGATTATGTACAAAGTTCATTTGGCAAGATTATTAGTGATGTTTATAACAATTATTTGATTATATTGTATGAGAACTTAATACAAATAACAATAAGAGTGAATATGTAAAATAATTTAGTATGCGTGTAATCCTTTGAAATGGAGATTAAAATAGACCCATTAATATTAATGTTTAGTGAGATAAAAATAATATGGCTCAAATAATACTTAACATGATCTATTAGGCATAATATCGTAATATTTAGCATAATATTGTATTTAGCAAATAAGATCGTATCGTTATCAATATGATACGGTATAATATCTCGTTGATTAGTATTCCTATTTTATAGGAACCGACTGTATTATATAAGGATGGCATTGCTAATGAGAAACCACAACTTCGATTCCAATTTGTCCAACATGGTATCGAGCCAGCCCTAAAAAAATAAACAACAAAAACACAATCTCACGCCGTCATCTTCCTCCATGGCAGGTGACGAAATTCCAGAAAAAACCGAAACATCCTTCAAAATCGATCCCCTTTCTCCTTTTTTTCTCGGCAATGGAGATATACCTGGTATTAAAATCTCGCAGGTTCAATTGACGAGTCATAATTATGAGGATTGGAGTCGGTCTATGCGTATGTCGCTTAAATCTTGTCGGAAATTCGGCTTTTGCGATGGTACCGTTTCCAAACCTACTGACAAATTAATGCTTGAACAATGGGAAGTTGTCAATTGCACTATTGTTCAATGGCTTCTGAATACAATTAACTCTACTGTCCTTTAAAGCGTTCCATATGTTGAGGAGGCATCCGTCTTGTGGAAGGACCTGGCCGAGCGTTTTTCTGTCGTCGATGGCACATCCCTTCATGCTCTCAAAACTGAACTCGGTAATTGTAAGCAAACCAAAGGTATGTCCGTTACAACGTATTATGGCAAATTAAAATCTTTGTGGGATGCTATCGCTGTTCGTAAACCCCCTTTCGCGTGTAAATGCGGGAGGTGCCTGTGTGATATTTCCGCTCAAGCTGTCAAGCGACTTGACAACGAACGGCTTCACCAATTTTTTATGGGCCTTGATAGTACTTTATATGGCAACCTTCGTTCCCAACAGTTCCAACTCGAACCCCTGCCCACCCTCAATCGAGGATATCATGCCGCTTTATAGGTTGAACGTTTACTTGGCGAGACCTCGACGACGTCGGACGTCCCTGATATTGTCGCCTATGCTGTCCAGGGGGGGTCACGCACTCCAGCCGAGTGGAAAGCTATTCGGGAAAAGGAAAAGATGGAGCGTCGTAAGTTGTACTGCACTCACTGTACTATATATGGTCACGATCTTGACTCGTGTTTTATTAAGCGCAACAAATTCCCGGATTGGTGGGGTAGTAGGCCTCGAACTTTGCAGGAATTGCATCGGCGTAAGGGGCAGGGAGCAGGCGGGTCCGGTACCAGCAGCTCGGGCCATAGTGAAGGTGGCTCGATTGCACGAGCCAATGTCGTGACTGGTGCTCCTGTTGATACGGCTACTGCTTCTTATTCTATTGCACCGTCTGATAGGTTGTCTGGTACGTATCATACTTGGATTATCGATACCGGCGCGTCTAATCATATTACCGGTGACTTGTCTTTGTTTGCTACCCAGGAAACAATTCCTCCTAGACCTGTGGGTCTTCCTAATGGGAAGCACGTAATGGCACACCTCATGGGGACAGTGTGCTTAAATAATAAGATTACTCTTCATCGGGTGCTATTTGTCCAAAGTTTAACATGCAACTTAATTTCTGTTTCACAGTTAACTAATGACAATAATTATACATTACAATTCACTAAAGATAATTGTCTTATACAGGACCGTTCCTCGAGGACGATGATTGGAGTAGGTGAGCTACGAGATGGACTTTATCTGCTTCAGTTAGAGGACAAGCTCTCGACGATCAATACCGTGGGCTCGGTGGGTTCATATGATTTATGGCATCGACGGCTTGGTCATCCGGGTGACAAAGTAGTAAAGTTCGTTCCTTTAGCTCGTATTGATAAATTGAATAAAAGTGCGGTGTGCGATGTGTGCCATCTTGCCAAATAGACTCGTAATAGTTTTGATTTAAGTGACAATATTGCTTCTGAGATATTTGATTTAATACATTGTGACCTATGGGGTCCGTATCGTATTCCCTCATCCTGTGGTGCTACATATTTTTTAACTATTGTTGATGATCGCTCACGCTCAGTTTGGGTCTATTTGCTTATCGACAAAACGGAGGTTACAGAAATGTTTATGAATTTTCTTGCCATGGTTCACACACAATTTTCTAAACAGGTGAAGGTGGTCCGCAGCGATAACGGCACTGAATTTAATTGCATGGCAGGGTATTTTTTGCAGCATGGTATACAATTTCAAACTTCTTGTGTTGGCACGCCTCAACAAAATTGGCGTGTCGAACGAAAGCATCGTCATATTCTCAATGTAGCTCGTGCTTTGCTATTTCAAGGAAATTTACCTAAACATTTTTGGGGTGAGTGTATTCTTACTGCGGCCTATTTAATTAATCGCACTCCGTCCGCTCTTCTTGACCATAAGACACCTTATGAGGTATTACTGGGTGTGTCTCCTTCTTATGCGAATTTACGAGTCTTTGGTTGTCTTTGCTATGTTCACAATCAAAAGACTCGCGGAGATAAATTTGAGCCACGTAGCCGTAAATGTGTTTTTCTTGGCTATCCCCATAATAAAAAGGGGTGGAGAGTATATGATTTAGCAACGGACACATTTCTTGTCTCTCGCGATGTTGTCTTTCATGAGACTATTTTCCCATTTGCCTCGGGTCTACCGTGTCCCACAATTGATCCTCCTATTCCATTTGTTCATGACGAGCCTGACCCAGTAGCCCCTACGGCCAGTACCGCGTCCTCTCCCACACCTGGTAATCCCGAGTCATCTTCCACGCCTGGCACTACCGAGCTTCCTCCCACGACTGATGCCACCGAGCCACCTACACCCACTGTCGAGCCTACGGGTGAGGAGACCACGGCTGGGCCTGCTTTGGGCCGTGGTCATCGATTAAAAATTCCTAATTCCAGGATGCGTGATTACGTGCTTGATACAACTCAAAGTCCATCCTCTCCTAGCTCATCGAGTCCGTCTTCATCGCCCTCAGGTACTCCTTATACTTTAGCTAATTATGTTAATTGTCATAAGTTTTCTAGTCGACACAGAAATTTTCTTGCTGCTATAACTGCGGGTGTTGAACCAACATCCTTCAACATTGCAATTCGTGACCCTGGTTGGTGTCTTCATCGCCCACGATGAAACATTTGCACCTGTTGTTAAGATGGTTACTGTTCGAACTTTTCTTGCTGTCGCTGCTGTCAAAAAGTGGGAATTGCACCAAATGGATGTACATAATACATTCTTACATGGGGACTTAACTGAAGAGGTTTATATGAAGCTCCCTCCGGGTTTCAGTCGTGGCCATGAAGGGAAGGTTTGCCGATTAAAGAAGTCTTTATATGGTCTCCGTCAGGCTCCTCGTTGCTGGTTCGCTAAGCTCGCAGGTGCCTTACGTGATTATGGGTTTCTTCAGTCATACTCTGACTACTCGCTTTTCTCTTACTCCAGCAACGAGGTACGATTGCATGTTCTTATTTATGTTGACGATCTTGTTATCGCTGGGAATGATTCGTATGCCATTTCTGCCTTCAAAGATTACTTGTGTCGCTGCTTTCATATGAAAGATTTGGGACCTTTAAAATATTTTCTTGGCCTTGAGGTTGCCCGTAGTGCCGAAGGGATTTTTCTTAATCAGCGTAAATACTCTCTTGACATCGTGACCGAGACAGGTCTCCTGGGTGCTAAGCCTGCCTCCACGCCCATGGAGCCCAATCTTCATCTTGGCACAGATCAGAGTCCTTTACTGGTTGCTCCTGAACGATATAGACGATTGGTTGGTCGCTTGGTCTATCTGGCTGTGACTCGTCCTGATTTGTCCTTTGCTGTTCACATGTTGTCTCAATTTCTCCATCAACCACGTGAGGCTCATATGGACGCCGCTTTGCGTGTTGTTCGATATCTTAAAGGAAGTCCTGGCCAAGGCATTTTATTGCGCACCGACAGTGATTTTACGGTCTCTGGTTGGTGTGACTCTGATTGGGGTACTTGTCCTTTATCACGACGCTCCGTGACAGGATGGTTCGTGTTTCTTGGTAGCTCGCCTGTCTCTTGGAAAACTAAAAAGCAACGAACAGTTTCCCTCTCCTCCACTGAGGCCGAGTATCGGTCTATGGCAGCCACGGTGTGCGAACTCAAGTGGCTTAAAGGCTTACTCGCCAGCTTGGATGTTCCATTGGCTACTTCTATACGTTTATTTTGCGATAATCAGTCCGCTTTGCATCTTGCTCAGAATCCTGTCTTCCATGAGCGCACTAAGCATATAGAAATCGACTGTCATTTTGTTCGGGATGCTATTACCGACGGCCTAATTACGCCATCACACGTTTCCACGACTGAGCAACTAGCCGATATCTTCACGAAGCCGTTGGGAGCTACTCAGTTTAACTATCTACTCCGCAAGTTGGGCATTCTTGATCACCATGCTCCAACTTGAGGGGGGTATTAGGCATAATATCGTAATATTTAGCATAATATTGTATTTAGCAAATAAGATCGTATCGTTATCAATATGATACGGTATAATATCTCGTTGATTAGTATTCCTATTTTATAGGAACCGACTGTATTATATAAGGATGGCATTGCTAATGAGAAACCACAACTTCGATTCCAATTTGTCCAACATGATCCTCTATATATTGATCCCATAAGATAAGAAAGGGCTTAATAAAAAATGTACTATAACACTACTACGAATCTAAGAAATGATTGAACTTATTATATAGTACGGACTACGGAGTACTTCATCGATATATTTATGTCATTTGCATCTATTCGTTTAAAATACTCATCAACATATTAAGAGATAAATGAAGGGAGTACTATATAATATAATAAATATAGTATATTTTGGTGTATCCACTTGATTTCTAATCCAACACAATATATATCAGTTTATATATATATCAGTTTAATCGGTTGTAACTTGTGAAAAGTAAATAGAGAAGGTTAATCGAATAGACATGAAAAAGTTCACAAAAAATATTTTTAGCAAGAATTTTTAATTATACCCGTAAACATTTCTCTATATGTATATTATACACGATAGAATACTATAAACAGGCCCATGCATCGCAAGGACATTAAATCTAGTATATATATAAAGCAGCAACTTTCCGAGCGATATTAGAGAATCCAACTTTTTTAGTAAAATTTTCCTAATAAAAGTAGATTTCTTACATTTTTTTTAGTAAAATTTTTCTAATAAAAGTAGATTTCTTAATATTTAAGTTTGTATTGAAATAGGAAAAAAAAAAAACTTATTAGGAATTTGTGTTGGAATTAGAACCAAAAAATTTATGCATATATATATAAACCGAAAACTTCCTATGCATGCACGTTGTCAACTCCCTTTATTCTGATTTTTGTTATTTTGTTATTGTGATTTGGTTTATGTTTTGTTCTCTAGGATTTTTAATATGATAGTGGATTCATCATGTTTGATTAATTTCACATGAACTCTTATGCTTTAGTTTGTTTTCCTAATAAAAACTTATCTATGTTCTTTCCCATGTACAATGAGAAGGTGTCAACAAATCCAACAAACATAAATTGTAGGTCGATGTGGAAGAATTTTTGAAGGGTAAAGACATTATTGGTAAATAAGCATAAAATTTTGTCTTCGTATAAATTATATCTTACATATCCATTCTCATCTTTTATATTTTTTTTTTTTGAAAAGGAAAGCCCGAAGGCTTTACTGCATAGATAAAGAATCGAATGAAACAACACTGTTCACGGTCGGTGGTAGACTATCCGACCAAACTACTCTGCTAGCTACAAAAGGTAAAGAGTGAGCTAAAGCATGAGCGACACCATTGTTTGCACGCCTAGTATACGCCCATCTAACAGAAACAAAAGAATTACAAAGCGATAAAATGTCCTCGAAAACTAAAGCTAGACTACTTCTTCCCGAGACCTCCTTCCTTAGCGCCTCGACAACAGGTAAACAATCGCTTTCCACGACAACATGAGTGTGATGTCTTCGCACCGCTTCCCGAACACCTTCATAGACCGCAACTGCTTCCGCCAACTGAGGTTCCCACTCTTGATCCACCACCAAGGACATACCCCACATCACCTTCCCCCTCACATCCCGGCATACAGCACCCACACTAACACCCACACCTTCCTTAATTACCGCATCCACATTCATTTTCACGTACCCTTGTGGAGGAACCACCCATCCTAGCTGCTCCCTCCTCTCACCAGTCCCGGCCTCCCTCACGCTTCCTTTCTTCCTTATGAAGCCCCCTCCTTCAACTTCCTCCATCACATCCTTCACTCTTCGAATGACCTCACACGGATCCACCTCCCTCGTGTCAAAAACCACCTTTCTGGTGTTCCCATATAGCCCAACAACCTACCATGAAAACCGAATGCTCGCGACACCCAAGCTCCTTCCATTTAGTCTCCACCCAGTCCCTCACTCCTCCCCCCGAGCCCTCTTCCACCTCCTCGATACCCAGCCCCTCCCAAACCCGCTTAGCCACTGCACAGTCACGAAATAAATGCAACGCGGACTCAAAAAAACGAATTACAAAGAGAACAAAAGGAACACTCACCTCGTATACGCGCCGCTATATTTGCTCTTGTTGCTAACGCCTCGCTGCACAGTTGCCAAAAGAAGAGCTTCACTCGGGGCCAAACCGGGATTTGCCAAAGCCGATTCCATAACCATTTCTCTTTCTCCCAATCAGAAGCGCCTCCCACCTTCACTGCCTCCTTCTCCCCCGCTAGCCTACGGTAAGCCGAACGTACAGAATAAAGCCCATCTTTTTCCGCAACCCAGTACCAAGCATCACACGGTATATTTGGACTAACCTGGATATTAATAATGCGTTCAATGTTGGGCAGCAGCATATTTGACATTAGCTCACGGTTCCAGCCACTCTCGCCTGCCTCCATGAGCTCAGCTACCCTCATCTCCTCAAAGCCGTGGACCCGAGGTGATATCACCCTTCCCGTCTGTGTCCCAGGCAACCATGCATCCAACCAAACCCGTGTTGTTTGCCCATTCCCTATTCATCTCCTCCAACCCGTCATCAGTGCCTCCCTTGCTTCCACCATCCCACGCCAAGTATAGCTTGGTGAGCTGCCCATCGAAGCCGACATCATATCTCCATTAGGAAAGTATTTAGCACGCATTATCCTCGAAAAAAGACAGTCTGTAGCCGTGAGCAACCTCCAAATCTGCTTGCCAAGAAGAGTGACATTAAACATATGGAAGTCGCGAAAACCCATTCCCCCTAGCCCCTTCGGTTTACATAGACTTTTCCACACAATCCAACTAATACCCTTCTTCCCCTCCTCATGCCCCCACCAAAATCGAGAAATTAAAGATCTAAGCTCGTCACAAAAGTTGACGGGAATTTTAAAAATACTCATAACATAGTTAGGGAGTGAATTGGCAACTGCTTTTATGAGAACCTCCTTACCAGCCCTTGACAATATTTTCCCGCGCCAACCGCTTAGTCTTTTACTCAATTTATCGCGTAAAATGTCCGTGAGCACCTTCTTGGATCGACCCACAACAGTGGGCAACCCTAAATACCTTTCCTGTTCCTCGACCTCCACTATACCCAATCTTGTCGCCAAGTTACTTCGCTTCTGTCTCGGTATGCCTTTGCTAAACGAAACTGTGGTTTTGTCAAGGTTCGCGAGCTATCCGGATGCATATTCATATTGCCGAAGGATATCAAGCACAACATCAGCTTCCTCTGTAGATGCTTTCATGAAAAAGATACTGTCGTCGGCGAATAAAAGGTGCGAAATTGGAGGGGCAGAACTCGCTATGCGAACACCGTGCAAGCTATTGATGATTTCGACTGCTCTTCTCATCAGGCTAGAGAGCACCTCGGCACAAATGATAAACAAGTACGGAGAAAGCGGGTCTCCTTGTCTCAAGCCCCGTGACGGTCTGAAAGTGCGTGATGGCTGTCTGTTAATAAGTACCTAGAAGGACACTGTCGAAACACAGTCCATCACCCGTCTAATCCACTCCCTATCAAAGCCCATTGCTATAAGAACTCGCTCCAAAAAAACCCACTCGACTCTATCATACGCATTTGCCATGTCAAGCTTTAAAGCCATATAACCGTCACTGCTATTATGTCTCTTCATATAATGGAATATCTCCAACGCAATTAAGACATTATCAGAAATAGCTCTCCCCAGGGTGAACGCACTTTGGTTTTCTGATACAATACCATCAAGGAAAGCCTTTAGACGGTTAGCTAGGACTTTGGATACAAGTTTGTAAGCCACGTTGCAAAGACTAATTGGCCGGAACTCGCGAATTTTATCCGGAGCTTTCTTTTTTGGAATGAGAACAATATTTATTTTATTTATCTCTGTAATACTACGGTTTTATGAGCCTCTGGGTACTCTATCGAGTAGGCCTTACTCTGTCGAGTAAGGGTGTGTTGCGTTTTAAAAATAGTTTCTGACCTGTTGGGTACTCGATCGAGTAACCTTGATACTCGATCGAGTAAGGGGGAACTCGATCGAGTACCTCAGCTACTCGATCGAGTATCCCGGTTTACGGGTAATGTTTTGATGTGTTTTATTAATAATGGGGGAATGATATATAAAGCTTTCGTCACTTTTTCTCAAAACACTTTTACAATCTAAAAACCTTCAAGAGAAGATTAGAAGTTACGTTGAATCATTCTCGCCGCATTATTAACAAATCCCGGAGCTAGAAGTGTCGGATCCTGTTGTTCTTTATATCTTTGTGATCCTTTCGTCGAGGGTAAGATCTACGTACCAAATTTGTTATATTTAATTAAGTTTCGTTAAACCCTAATTTTGGGATTGGGGGTTTTCTATGTTTATGTTGATGTGGTAGTGATTGTATGATTATGTGTATAAGAGAAGGGTTCGTAGAGGAAAGGTTTTGAGACAGCTGCTAGATCCTCTGATGATTGTGTTGCTTTCCAGGTAGGGTTTCCCTACTCAATATTAATCCCATAATGCATTGTTGGTGTTGTGTGATTGTTGAATATTATCGTATTCGTATTGTGACGGTTGTTGGTTTTGATTGCTGTTCAATGGTTGTGATTGTTTGTCTCTGGTTCTCGAGATGCGTTCTCGGCTGAGTGGAGTCACTTGCGAGAGTGGCTTCGCGCCCTAGTTTCGCCCTCCGTGGAACCCGCCACGGGAGGGGATGTGCACATTAATAGGACAGGGTTTTCGCTCGGTATGATGAGCGGGGCTTAGGTGGAAACGACTGCGGTCCCCCACTGGCAGGGCTGGTCCAGTGGACAGTCGGTGACAGAGATTGATTGGAGTAGATGTGATTGTGTGTGTGACTGTTTGAGCTGCTTGTTTACTGTGTTGTTGGTTATATAAATTGTGTGATTAGTACTGACCCCGTTTAATGTTTTAAAAACTGTGGTGATCCATTCGGGGGTGGTGAGTAGTTATTGAGCAGGTATGATATGACGCGTATGGGATAGCTGGGATGAGTCATCACGTGGCGATTAGAAGTCTTCCACGTGTCGATGATGTTTTATAGCTTTGATAGTTTTAGCGATGAGACCGTCTGAGAGTCTTGTATTTCTTTTTATGAGTTTTGGAGTTGGTATGTAATCACTTTAAACATTATTTACTTTTAAGTATGTTTCGTTATTGTCTTATGATTATCATTGCCTCGGGAAACCGAGATGGTAACATCCTTATACCTGAGTGGTCCTGGTAAGGCACTTGGAGTATGGGGGTGTTACAAAATGGTATCAGAGCTCTCCCCTCAATATAGCAAGGACCGTACTAATCACATGCGGCCCAACCAAGTCCCAATATGTTTGGTAAAATAAGTCATTCATACCATCCGGTCCCGGAGCCTTTAAAGGATGCATTTGGTTGAGTGCCTCAATTATCTCCTCCGCGCTATACTCTCGACGAAGACCCTCATTCATCGCTGCAGTCACACGATTGCCAACCCTGAGCAAGATATCATCCGTAACAATAGGATGAGCCGACTGAAATAACTCCTGGAAATACGCATTGGCAACCCTCTCAATCTCCTCGTCACCCCTTTGTTCCACCCCATTGTCATCAATAAGCTTGGCAATATGGTTCTTCCGCTTTCGTTCCCCTGCTCTTTTATGAAAAAACTTTGTATTCTTGTCACCATCCTTGAGCCATAATGCCCTCGACCGTTGCCTCCAAAACTGCTCTTCCTGACTTCGTAGCTTCGCCAATTCCGCAACCAAACGTTTCCTTTTTTGCACATTCTCCGCGGTTCGATCCACCTCATTAAGCCTGGCGAGTTGCTTCAATTTACCCCCAATACTCCGCCTGATCTGCTGAATGTTTGTTCCTTTCCATCCTTTTAACTCCTTCGCACATTCCTCAAGAATAGAAACCAAACTGCCCCTTCCTCGTTCCACCCCGCGAGCCACTGCTTCCCCGCATCCTTCCTCCCCCACCCATATTTGTTCATATTTAAATTCACTTGCCCTCCTTTCAAACACCTCCCTCTTATTAAGCACAAGTTTTATCGGCGTGTGATCCGACCATTCCCGTGCAAGGTAAATCAGTCGAGCATAAGGAAATAAATTCGTCCATCCGCCAGTACAAACAGCTCTATCAAGCATGCTTTGTCTATTTTCTTCACCGACTTGCCCATTATCCCACGAAAAATTATACCCTTCCCAGGCTATACATCGCAGGCCACAATCATCGAGAGCATTCCGAAAGTTATTCATCTGCCATTGTAGGCGACTTCCACCCTTCATTTCCGTTAAGTACATAATTTCATTAAATTCGCCAATACAAACCCAAGGAAGTTGTGATTGAGAATGAAGTAACCGAAGAAGCTCCCACGACAAGTGACGGTCTGCCACAGCCGGCCAACCATAAAAACCCGATATCCTCCACTCCCCTTCTTCCCCACGAATCCGGAATTCCATAAGATGAATAGAAGCGTAAACAAAAGTGCAATCAACATCCTTACGCCAAAGAAAAGCCAGCCCCCCCGGACCGGCCTACACTATCAACCTCAATACCAAAGTAACCCCCTAACCTCTCCCTTACCCTCCTCATTTCACGACCACACAATTTTGTTTCGCTTAAGAATAGTATGGCCGGGGCCTCCCTCCGCACAAGATCACGGAGAGCATTTCACCGTGTTGGGGTTGCCCAAGCCCCGACAGTTAAGACTTATGATATTCATTGGGCCCGGCGGGGTTGACCACCGTCAACCTCCGCCTCAGGTTCTAAGACGCCCCCGTCGAAATTGAATTTAGCTTTCTTCTGCCCAAACTCCAAAGAATTCTCCTCCCTGTCTCTCATCGTAGCCGTCAGCCCCAACCCCTTTTCACATGCCTGGTCACCCCCTTCCTCACCTCCCTCCCTTGCTAACCTCCTCCAGTCACGCACAGTCCCACTTCCTCCCCTGTTCTCGTCCCCCTGCCCCTCCAGTGAACTAGTCTTCGTTGGCCCAGCTTCTTCCCCCTCCCCCATCATCACTTCCACAGCGTATACTGAACTGGTATTTTCCCTACCACTCTTTTCCATACCCATCCACTCCTCCACTCCCCGACTGCCCCTTTCTGTCTCCTCAACTCTCTGTCCATTACTAATATCCACCTGCACGATACCCTCCTCACCCAACACCTTTGAGACACCCTTCTGTTTATCAATGTTTTTCTTTGATCGCAACTCGAGAGCAATGTTTTGAAGTTTCTCAATCATATTGGAAATAATCTCCTTGAATCCTCCTTTTCCGCCTCATCAAACTTCGCCCTCAAATCCCTAGCAGCCTTCCCCGACCCCTCCTTTGCCGTTTTAACCACTTTCCACGACGAAGCCCTAAGCCAATCCCCAAACTTCAAATCTTCCTCATCATATGGACCATCTTCGCAGTCTTTTTCCCCATGCCCAATTAGGCCACACCCATAACAATAAGTAGGGAGGCGTTCGTATTTCACCGCAAAATTACTCGTTGAACCACCTTTCATCCGTATGGATATGTAGGCTTTCAAAGGTTCACGAATATCATATAACACGCGAACACGAATAGCCCTATCTAATTCCGCGTTCGGGCCATGTTCAAAATGCATAAAAGTTCCCAGGCAATTCCCAAGCTTTCTTGCGTTCTCATGGCTTGTTCTACCCGAAATGGGTAGATCGTATATGCGTGCCCAAATAGGAAAAAGGAACAATGGTACGTCGGAGATCTTACCTGATTGGTTAGGTTCATCGAAACACCAAACAAACTTGTCGAAATGCCAAGGTTGCCCTTCCAAAACCCTTGCCCTATCACGCTCCGCACCAAAACTAAAGATAAACGTCTTCTCTTTCGCATCAATCACATTACCCATAATCGGCTTAGAAGGGCTCCATAGCTTAATCATTGTGTCAACCGCCGCCTTAACGTTTATCGCCCTCGATGCCCACAACTTTCCCACCAGCACACACTTTTTCTCCTCGTCCTTCCTCTCCGTATCCTCATCCCATTCAAATAACCCCTCCTCAGAACCCATCGGCTGCTTGCCCTCCCGATGTTGGCCCCTTGATCCACCCTCCATTAACAACCTGCACACAAAAAGCGAAAACAAACAAGAAACAAATAAACAGCGTGAAAGAAAGACCAATCTTACGATCGAAACCGTAAGAAAAGCCTCGAAAAGGAGGATGAGCGAAGAACTTAGGACCGAGCCCTAGAAAACCCTAGACTTTTTAATATAAAGTATATCTTTTATATTTTTATTTACTCTTCTTTTAGTTTGTTACCATTTCAAGACTTTACAGGTATATATACTTTCTCCGGTTTTACTAATTTATTTTGGTACATTCCGGTTCTACTAATTATTAATATACTCTCATTTAAATGCATTGATTTTATATAAAACATTGTAGAGACGGTCCATCACTAAGCTATTGAGAGATTTGGCTGCTTTATTCAATGTGATTTAGTCAAAATTTAGCTAATTCAGGCTAAGAGTAAAATTTTGTTGTTAACACATCTATGTTTATGATTAGTAGCATTGTTATTGATGATTATAGATAAGACTATTTACAAATTTTTACTTGCGACGATTACAAGTTATGATGACGACATTCACAATCAATTTAAATAATTTAAAAAAAAGGGGGTCCTCTCACATCTATCTATTTTTATACTAGACATAAAGTTTTAATGAGTCAGATTATCATATACATGCTATCAGATATTTTTGCAGTCTTTATGTTAAAATAGTCCTCTTATTAATTTTACATAGGTGCGTAGATATTAGTGGTAATTTTTATGTTTTATTTTACTCTCTTTTATTATCTATGTAATTTAGCGCAACCTTATACTAAACCCTAATATAGTTTTAAATACATCACATTAATTTTTATATTATGAGTTGATTATAAGATACTAAGTATAACACTGGCTATATATATTCATCCTAGAGCTGTTCAAAGACGGGCTTGGGCTGGACATGGGCCGGGCTGTGAAGGAAAAAGTTGTCCATTAAGACCTTAGTGGATGGGTTGGGTCTTAATTATGGACCAATTATCCTTGCCCTTACCCGCCCTTTAGTCAAAGGTCGGGCGGCCCATGGGCTAATGGGCCGTAACACGAAACTTTAATTTTCGTTATATTTTAATCTTTATATTTTACGTATTATTTTAGTGTTTCACGTCCATATAAAATTGATAAAACTTTCTTTAAACATGTCTTTTTTCAAGTGTAAAAGTAAAGAATTTAAATAGTAAACGAGCCTAATGGGTCGACCCACGAGATTCTTTTGTTGTCCATACCCGCCCATTTAACTTGGCGGGTTGGGCTTGGCCCGCCCTCTTAATTTTTCGGGTAAAAAATACTTGTCCAAACCCACGTAATAAGTGGGCTAGACGGGCGGGCCTAATGGACGAGATGGCCCATAAACAGTTATAAATCATCCATATCATTCTTATTCACCAAGCTTCTAATTTTGACACTAACGAGTAATGAAAATCGTATGATCTATGGTTCTCTTATTTTTCTCTTCTGCTACTACGTTTTGTGATCTTGAACATGTTAATTGTGTTTATTGATACCGTATCTTAGCATTATGTGGTCTACACATTAAAGCATTGTTAAAATCGAAAGGTAAATAATTGAGTGAGATACCCAAAATATACAGTAATAGGTAGACAAATGACCGGGACAAAAGAGTAATGTACATTGTTTTCGAGTCTGTTCTCGATTTTAATATAAAATAATTACTCTCACACATTTAATCCAGGGTATTTGTCAAACTAACCAATCTAACAAAACTATTTACCAATTTTTTTTTTTGGCAGCCAGAAATAAAGATCCTAAATCAGAACCAGTTCCCGTCTTGCAAGACGGTGAGCGTCTTCATTTCTCCTCCTACAGACATAGCGAAAACTAAGGCAATGAAAATAAGTCGATAAGCTAGTGATGTCCTCCAAAATCCCTTTTATTTGGTGATTCTTGCTCTCCATGCCTCCCCATTGCAGCAGAAGCTGTTGACAGTCCGATGCCAAGTCCAAGTGTAGGATTTCATGCTTGCGAGCCCATTCTAAAGCCATTAGAACCCCTCTTACCTCCGCCTGTAAAGGTGATTCCGCCCTACAGTTAGCCCTCCCTACGAAGCTGACAAGCCCCATGTCATCATAAACCACCCAACCAGCAGCTGCCATACTCATAGACTCCCAACTAGTATCAACATGAATAGTCGTCGATCTGCAGGAGCCAGCGGCTCCAATCCAGTAAACTGGTTGCCCCTCCCTCAGGCTACCCACATCATTTTCCTTTTCCTGACAAACTGACATAGAGCTAGGGGTAAGATCTTGAGAGTCAGCCTTGCCATCCTTAACATCCGCATTATGAGAAGCTAGGCTAACCAGCAGGTGACAATGGTCATAGAAAGCCTTATTGGGTATAAAAAAAATCCCCCCTAAAGAAATAGTTATTTCTCATGGTCCAAATAGAAAACAAAGTCGCCAAGAAAGAAAGGATCCGAGTATTGCCGTCCTCGAGCTTCCCCAGGTAGAAAATCCAGTTAATAATCCAGTCCCCAATGCTTAAACCATTCGTCTGTTCCGTTATAATACCTAAGAGGGAACTAGCCCAAAGCCTCGAAACTATGTCACAATCCCTGAAAAGATGATCCAACGATTCCAGCTTTTTTCCCCCTTGTGACATAAATGGCAATACGGCTCCCAATCCAACTTTCTTTTGATAAATTCAGTGCCCACAGGGAGGGAGTTAGTAATAATTTTCCATACCAAAATTTTCCACATTTGCGGTCCAGGGAGCCTCCATAGTCTCGTTTTGCAGAACAACTGTCGTCTTTGATCAATTCGTTTTTTATCCTTACTTGATGCCTTACTTAAAAAGTAATTCTTAAAAATAATACCATATCCGCTCTTCACCGAATAATTACCACTCCTGTTAGACGGCCAGTAGATTTCGTCCCGCCCCTGCTGACTTCGTAGAGGTATCGCTAAGATCTTATTAGCACACTCTTCACTACACACCATCTTAACCATTTCCTCATTCCAACCACCCGTATTATAGCACAAATCCTTAATACGGAGGTCTTTTAGGAAATTAAAACTCGGGTCTAACAAAGCTTCATTATGGTCAGGTAATCCTCCATCAACCCACCGAGTGCTCCAGATATTCAAGTTAGAGTCATTCCCCGGCTTCCAAGCAATATGATCCAAAATAAAGCCCAGACCATAAGCAATACTTCTAGTGCCCCACGAGGCACCACCAGGCACCATATGGACAGATCCATGTTGGAAAAGAGAACACCCTAAAAATTTTTTCCCGGAAGATACGACAGAATAAAGAATCCTCATCCGAGACTAACCTCCACGCGTGTTTGGCCAGCATTGCTTGATTCAGACACTCGATGTTCCGAATGCCAAGATCTCCCTCTCTCTTAGGGAGACTAGTAAATATCCTACTACACCAATGAAGCGATTTTCCTAATCTGCAGCCCGCCCACAAAAAATGCGACAGAGAGAATTAATCTTCTTAGTCAGATTTACCAGTATTTTGAAAACCGATAGAAAATAAGTTGACAAGCTTGATAGAACGGAAGAGATTAGAGTCAATCGCCTAGCTCGTGACAGAAATACGACATTCCAGGAAGAAATGCGCTTCACAACACTTTCGGCCAGGCCTCCAAAGATATCTTTCTTAGAACCTTGAAATTCCGTTGGCATGCCCAAGTACTTCCCTATACCTTTATTATTTCGAATCTTTAGAGTTTTCAGACAAATCCGAACATTTTTGAGCTTCATATTAGGGCTGAAGATAATTCCCGATTTCCCTTCATTAATCACCTGTCCCGAAGCTTTGCAGTAGCTATCAAGTAGCTTTTTAAGATGAAAATCTGATCTTCCGGTATCATGGAGAAAAAAGATCGAGTCATCAGCAAAGAAAAGGTGTGTCAATGGTGTTACATTGCGACAAAGACGAATCCCTCTTAGACGGCCCACCAACTGCGCATTTACCACACTGCTAGATAAAACCTCCATACATAGAATAAAGAGATAGGGAGACAGAGGGTCCCCTTGTCGTAGTCCACACTTTGGTTTAAACTGCTGAAGAGGAGATCCATTTAATAAAACCTCGTACGAGGCAGTGGAAACACAATTCATAATAAGTTCAACAATCTTATTGGGGAAACCAACATGGTATAAAGTGGCTTGAAGAAAATCCCATCGAACTCTATCATAGGCCTTACTCATGTCAGCCTTAAAAGCATATAACCCACTCCTACCAGATTTATAAGAATTTATCTTATGAATGGCTTCATTGGCAAAAAGAACATTATCAGTAATACTTCGCCCCTGAATGAAAGCATTTTGAAAATCACCAACCAAGTACCCCATTATTTTAGCCAACCGATTAGTGATGCAGTTAGTCACAATACGCATGAAAACATTGCATAAACTAATAGGTCGGTAATCCTGCACTTCCTCCGGGTTGTCTTTCTTCGCCACCAGGGCTATAAAGGTTCTATTAGCCTCCCGCAATACCCGTCCTGAATTAAGAGTAGAGAGGACAGCTTTTGTGAAATCTTTCTTAATCATATACCAACATTTCTGATAGAAAATGGTCGGGATACCATCCGGGCCCGGTGATTTCAGTGGCCCCATCTGGAAAACAGCCCGCCTTACCTCCTTAGCAGTAAAAGGTAAGCTCAACCTATCATCATCATCGTTGGAAACTCGGGTACTCATAGATTTTAACCCCTCTTGAGCTGAACTAGATGCCACAGTTGGCCTATCTGCACCAGGGCTAAAATCAGTCGAGTGACCGGGAGAGTCGGAAGATATGAAGAGTTCCTTAAAAGTGCGTTGAAACATATCCCCCACCTCATCCATATTATAGGTCCATTCGCCATCATCTCGTTTAAGTCCCGGAATAAAATTCTTCCCCGCTCTCCCTTTCACCCAATTAAAAAAGTATTTGGTACAAGTGTCCCCATCCACCATCCACTTAATCTTCGCCCTTTGTTTCCAATAAATAGCATTCGCAGTAGCAAATTCCCGGACATGTTCATTAATTCGAGAGTACTCATCATCATTCCCAGTAGCTATGGCAACCTCCATTCCTTGCTCCAACTTCCTGTCAAAATCATCCCATTTACCATTCCATTCATCCTTTTTTATCAAGGGTCCATTTCTTAACCTCCATTCTAAATGCTTAAGCTTCCCGATAACTTTATAAGTTGGGGATCCAGTAATCTTGAAACCCCATGCATTTTTAATAACTTGTCGACATTCCGGATAATCTAAAGCCCATACCTCAAGGCGATACGGTTTCTTGGCTTTATTATTTAGAAGGTTAACGTCCACTTCGATAAGGGCATGATCCGATATTTGTATAGGAAATGTTTGATGCCCATTTCCGGAAAGATTGTGAACCAATCCTTTGATCCCAACGCCTTGTCAATACGCTCATACACCCTTTTCACACCCTTTCTATTATTACACCAAGTGAACCTTGGCCCCTTAAAAGGTATATCTAATAGTTCATTCCTCAATTTCCAAGTAGTAAATCCATTCGCTCCTACAATCCTATTTTTGTTTAAACTCAGCTTATCACAAGTATACTCCACTTGATTAAAATCTCCTATGATAAAGAAGGGATGATCCAACATCGCCAGGCATTTCTCCAAGCTAAGTAGGATTGAGTCCCTAGCTTGTGGACAAGGCGCTCCATAAAACAACACTAAATACCATAATCGATCATTATATTTCCTTACTAGTAGAACCACATAATTATTACAAGATACTACAAGGCTCATAGTGGCCCCCTTCATCCAGCCTACCCAAATCCCACCGGCAGCCCCCATATTACAAAACCTAGACTTCTAAAGATAGGACTAATACATTCAACAACAAAACTATTTATCAAATTAGCTATTTTATAAAACTATTTTCTAAACTAACCATGATTACCAATTAAATGTGTTTCCCCGTCCCTACCTCCACAAATCCACACTCAGCAACCTCATATGACACTCTCATTACTCATGACACTCACAAAATCGATGCTCGCTCAGCCTGTTAACGTATTATTGACCGGTAACTTCTAATGGCCAATCAATATCGTCACAATATGGTATATTTGACAATTTTTGTTGTCAGGAAATTACCAGCCAAACTCGTTTATAGACTAGAAATTTAAAACTTTCGCAATCCTGATTTTCGAAAGTGGGATGCCGATCGGAATGAGTACTCTGTATATTGCAGTTGGTAAATACACCTTTCTAACCATTTTAACTTTCTTACCACACGTTTTTATCCGTACTTTTTTTTTTTTTTTTTTTTTTTGGCAGCAGTAAATAAAGGTATACCTACATAAAGTTCGGGCAAACAACGCCCATATTACACATGCAAGTAACCATCACTACGATACAAATATTAAAACCTAGCAAAAGACCATGTCGGATAGAAACATCAAGTTGGTGGAGTACGAAAAAATGGACGCAAGTCTCCTTATCGACGTTGTGCGAGCAGCTAACATCTCCTGAAAGCCTCCGATGCATGTGAGATGCGGAGTGACGAGGGCGTGGTGCACTTACGCCACAAGAGCGTAGAAAGAGATGGTGGATGACATGACAAAAAGTCAGATCCGATGGAGCATGGGCTCCTACACCAAGGCAAACGAACTCTACAATCACACGAACGACGGATCAACAAACCCAAAGACGTACACAAACCACATCAAAGGATTCCCGTGACCAAGTTTCGTCCATAATTGCTATAAAGCGCCGTCGACTGACAAATCCAACCCGAACCAGACACCGATCTTCATAAAACCGATTTATTATACCTAGAAGCTCCCCAAGGATAAAGGGACAGGACACCCTAAACATCCATGAAGAGACAACAATAGCGATAACCAACACCCCGAGGAAGGGACAGGACACCCTAATCATACTCGAAAATGCGGCTAGACTTATTTGAAAAAACGATAAACAGAAAATCACCATCAAACAGAAAAGAAAACCACCACATCCGTACCAACCATAAACATAGCCACTTCCAACTCCACCCTACCCAACACATCTCAACCAAAAAAGCCCCGACCGACCCCAAGAACTCACACCACCCAAGAAACGGACGGACACAGCAAAAGAACGACACAGAAAAAAAACAGGCCACCAAGAAAACCAGCAAAGGACACCCAATTTCACCAATCGAAACCTCCCAGGACCACCGCCTTACATGCAAAACCACCTACACAGCCACCCAGACCAAAGGACCAATTGGTGGGGGAAATGGGGGGATCACCAATCGGTCCCAAACTGACCCGTAAAGAACATTGACGACAAAAAACAAGGGATCAATTGGTGGGGGAAATGGGGGGATCACCAATCGTCCCAAACAAACCCAAAGAGCTATGCTCTAAGAAACCCAAGACTAAGAACCGATTGGTGGGGGAAATGGGGGGATCACCAACCGGTCCCTAACCGTCCCAAAAAGCAACAACTCGACACAACAAGAAACAGGCCAATCAGCAAAACAACCCACTGACACAAGCTAAAGATGACGGAAAACCGCCATACAAACCAACCCGAGACATACCACGGAAAGGGAGGAGAGGTGCATGTAAGATTTCTCAGCGACAGGACGAGGAACGACGGGACGGGAGCCCCATGGTCGAGACGGCAACCACGAACAGCCCAAAACACAAAAATCCGTCACAAATCATAGGGGTGAGAACCAAAAAGGATCATAGAAGGGGGGAGATGTGGGGGATCGCCGGATAAGGGCCATAGGATGACCCCATCACCGGCGATCGGATAGGGGAAGAGGAGGGAATGTGTGGTTGATGGAGGTGGCGGCGCAAGGAAGCTAGGGTTTTTTGTTTTTTTTTTGTTTTAGAGAGAGGAGGGAGCGTTTAGAGAGAGAGGGTAATCCACCCAAAAGTAATCGTTTTTATCCGTACATATGTAGTTTTCTACTTATGAGTGCAATCTATATACCGCACAACACAAATCCAAAGCTATAGCCAAATTTATTCATAATTTTTCTTCTTTCGATCACTATTCACTAGACACCGTTAAATAGAAAAAGAAAACCAAAAAATTTAATTTAATTTTTCGTGTAGGAATAGGAATAGTAATATACTGAAGATTGATATATAGGATTAATCAAGCCTGGGTGACAATAGGTTGCAAGGAACTTTCCATTTATTTTGCTTTAAAACAGGATATTGTCATTTTTGTAAATACATTTATGATGTGGTTAGTTTGGGAATTAGTTTTGACAAAATGGTTATTTTGGCAAAAGACTCTCCAATGCAAAGGTAAGATAGACCCACTTTTTGTGAGAAGAAAAGTAGGTCCATGTTACCTTTAGATTGGATGAGAGAGAGTACTTAGATGGTGTTATACGAGAAGAGGGTCTTATTATTGTATCGTCACATTAGCAATAGCGTGTTGATAGCGTTTAAAATTAATTCTTCATATCATGAGTTGATTAGAAGAACTACCTATAAATTTAGAGTTTAAGCGAATTATTAAAATAATTATCTCTAATAGCATTTCTAAAAACAGTGCAGATTCTCTGTCCCATCTTGTGTCTCATCATTTCTCATATCGACACATAAGCACTTTCATATAAGGAGTATATTTTTACCATTTCTATTATCAAAAGTGTTATGTGTCAAGATCTTAGGGTAGTGGGATATAATTATAAGATACAAGAAAGTTTGGTGAATGTTAATGTATGTTGATAATTAACATGAGTTACATAGATGTATTTATACATTACAATTAGGTTAAAAACAATAACAAACTAGTATAACTAATGACTAAAGATTAGGAATTAGAGATAATTCACATGTGCTTAAATTAACTAAATGCTAAATTGTAGGAGAAGGACTAGGGCTCGGTGGTTTTGAGTTTGTTTGTTCAACACTCCCACGCAAGATGGACGGTTAGAGACGGAGGCCAATCTTGGAAGAAAGAGTAAGGAAACGTGATTTGTGGAGCGGTTTCGTCAACGTATCAGCCAACTGATCAGTACCATGAATATGTTAGACACGTATTAAGCCTTTTCGAACTTGCTCCTTAACAAAGTGAAACGATAATGCAAGGTGCTTCATTCTCGAGTGGAACACGGGATTAGCAGAGTAGTGGGTTGCGGAGAGATTATCACAATAGATGGCCAGGGAGGAGGGATGGGGCACACCGAGCTCTTGAAGTAGAGAAACGAGCCAGAGGAGTTCTGATGAAGTGTCAGCGACGGCTCGAAATTCTGCTTCAGCAGTAGAACGGGATAAAGCTCGTTGCTTCTTTGAGGACCACGAAATAGGGTTCTGCCCTAAGTAAACAATGTAGCCAGTTGTGGAAATATAATCAGTCGAGTCGCCTGCATGATCGGCATCACAATATGCATGGAGGTGAAGTGGAGTGTGGTGATGGAGATGAATGCCGAGGTGTAGTGTACCATGGAGGTAGCGGATGACTCGTTTTAGGGCGAGCCAATGAGTGGACGTAGGATGGGTAAGGAATTGTGATAGCTTGTTGACGGGGAAGGCGATGTCGGGTTGTGTGAGTGATAAATACTGAAAACTACCAACGATGGCTCTATAATCAGCTATATTTTCAATAGGTTCGTTTGGTTCTTTGACTAGAGGCGGGTGAGCTAGCATCGGTGTGGTCGCGGGTTTACATTCATGCATATTGAATTTGTGTAGCAAATCGGAAATGTATTTCGTTTGGTTGAGGTGAAGGCCAGTGGTGGTCGGGGTTACCTCGACACCAAGGAAAAAGGATAGGGGGCCGAGGTCCTTTAGGGAGAATTTGAGGGAGATGTCATCGATGAAGGCTCGAATGTGGGTTTGGTTAGGTCATGTGACGACTATGTCGTCAACGTATACGAGGACAAATAATTTGGTGGTGGTATTTAAAATAAAGAGAGAGGGGTCCGAGATAGAGGTTTTAAAGGATAATGTTAACAGGTAGTTTTTAAGCTCGGTATACCAAGCCCGTGGGGCTTGTTTTAAACCGTAAATTTCTTTGTGGAGGTGACAAACATGGTCGGGTTTATCCGTATTAATGAACCCAGGTGGTTGGTCCATGAAAACGGAATCCGTGAGCTTTCCTTTGAGGAAATAGTTGTTCACATCGATTTGGTGGAGAGACCATCGATGGGCTACAGCAAAAGACAAGACAAGATGAATCGTTGCCGGTTTAATTACGGGACTGAAGGTTTCCGAGTAATCGACACCAGGGCGTTGATGAAAGCCCTTGGCGACGAGTCTCGCTTTTTGTTGTTTAAGGGTACCATCCGGGTTGTACTTTACGCGATATACCCATTTGCAACCAACTACATTCTGGGCTTGAGAACGAGGGATAAGGGTCCATGTTTGGTTACGGACTAGAGCTTGGTGTTTAGCAATCATGGCAGTGTGCCACCTTGGATCGACTAGGGCTTGTTTTGTGGTTGTGGGAGTAGCATAAGAAGGTAGGGCAGTAGCTGCTTTGGCGTATTTTGGGTTGGGTTTCACGATATTGTTCGATAGACGGGTGGTAACACGGGGTGGGGGTGGAGGAGGGGGTTGGGAAGGACTGGCCGAGAGGGTGGTAGATGGTGATGTCGTGGAGGTAGAGGGGGTGGCTGGAGTGGACGGCGAGCTGGGAGTAGGGTCATGGGAGGGTCCTGGTAAGGGAGAATGTGGAGAGGCAGGGGTGGGTTCATCGTGGGGAGTACGGGGAATGGGTAGGGTCGGGTCTAGGAGCGGGATTGTGAGCTCACACCACTGGTCAGCGGAGGGAATTGTTGATGGGTTTGTTTGAACGAGTTGAGTGTATGGAAAGACGTGTTCGATGAATTGAACATGGCGAGAGGTGTATAGTTAGGTTGTGGTAGGATCATAACATAAATAAGCACTTTGGGTGTTCGAGTAACCGACAAAGATACACGGTGTGGACTTTGGGTCGAGTTTATGGCTAGTGTATGGCTTAAGCCAAGGGTAACAAAGGCATCCAAATGGCCGGAGCTTTTTTTAATTCGGGTCTTGACCGAATAGTAATTGGTATGGGGTTTTATCTTGTATTGTGGGGCTGGGAAGCCGATTTATGAGGTATGCTGCGGTCGAAAAGGCATATGACCAAAATTGGTTCGGCATTTTAGCATGTGTAAGGAGCGCGAGACCTGTTTCAACAATGTGGCGATGACGTCTTTCGGCAAAACCATTGTGCTCGGGTGTGTGTGGTGGTGAGGTGAGGTGGGTGATTCCGGCATCGAGGAGGGTTAGGTTGAGCTTTTTATATTCCCCTCCATTGTCAGAATAAAATTGTTTAATGGGTTTTTGAAAATAATTTTCAATAATGGATTTAAAACGATTAAATGTAGTCATTGTATCGGATTTTTGTTTAATTGGATACAACCAAAAGTAATGGGTGTAGTGATCAACAAAAATGTTATAGTATTTATATGAGTCTGTCGAGAGAACGGGTGAGGTCCAAACATCAGAAAAGACGAGGTCTAGTGGAGCAGCGGAATGTAAAGTATATTTTGTGAATGGTAATTTGTGACTTTTATTAACGAGACATGAATTACAGTGCAAATAATTGGAAATACGGAAATCATAAATTGAATTTAAAAACTTAAGGGTAGCATTCAAAAGGTGTCCCAGTCGAGCATGCCACAAGCTGCTGGGAGACGATCTAATACCGGTGAAGGCGGACGGTTTTAGAGGTGGTGGTTGCCATTGGTAGACACCATCTTGAAACGGTCCTTGGATGAGAATTTCACCCGTCAAGCGATCCTTAAAACAAAAGGAAATAGGTGAGAAATAGGCGATGGCATTATTGTCAACACAAAACTGAGAAACAGATAAAAGGTTTTTAGGAATTGTAGGTACAACAAGAACATTATTAAATAAAAGGGAACGAGAGGAAGAAGGAGTAGTAAATGAACCATGGTGCGTGATCGGTAGAGCCGACCCATCACCTATGATGAGGTCATCCGGTCCATCATAGGGGTTGTGAAGGGCAAGGTTTTCGAGGTCGTTGGTGATATGATGCGAGGCACCGCTATCAACAATATAGGCAGAGGTAGAGGGTGTCGAAGCTGTGGCAGTGTGAGCTTAGGGTCGGGTTTGGTTCGGTGGTGGGAAGGAGACCATTAGATAGTCACGTTTGAATTTTGGGTAGTCACTAATGACATGGCCAGTTTTGCGACAATATTGACAACGTCCCTTAATGGGTCTCGAGTTGGTGGTGGCAGCGGGTTAGTTTGTGGATTGGGCTCGGTTGTTGTTGGTGTGTGGTTGGTAGTTGCGGTTGTTGTTCGAGGTGGAGTAATTGTTGTAGCGAGGGGTGTTGATGTAGGTGCGAGTGGCGGCATTGGCAGTGGGCGAGAAGGTGGTGTTGGTGGGTTCTCGTTTGACAACGAGTTCGTGTTGAATGAGGCGTTCGTGAAACGCTTCAACGGAAATTGGGGTGTCTCGAGCACGAACGGCGTCGATGACAATTTTATATTGTTCTTGAGGAAGGCCCTGAATAATTTGGGCAATTATGTCCTCGGCATCCATGAGTTTGCCAAGATGAGCAAGTTGATTTGTGCACGATTTGATCGCAAGCATGTACTCGGAGATGGTGCCATCACCGAGTGTGATGTGACGAAGACGATTCTTAATTTGAAGGATGTGTCCTCGGGATGGATTGGTATAGGTTAAAGCAAGGGTTTGCCATGCCTCGTGAGAGGTATTAACATCAAGAATTATGGGTGAGAAGGAGTCATGGAGGGTTCCGGCTAGGGCACCTAGGATTAGGTTGTCTTGTCTGAACCACGTAGTGTAAGCGGGGTTGGGAACGGGGTTGGGCTTTGTTTCGGTAGCAGGTGGCGTGACAGTGGTTGGTGGAGGTGGGTTTGTTCCATCGAGGTAGGAGAATAGGCCATATCCTCGAAGGAGCCGAGTAATTTGATATTGCCAGGCACGATATGTGGACGAGGTGAGTTTGATACAATTTGGAAAGGAAATGGAAATAAGAGGTTTGCTTGGTTCATCAACGTTGGGAATGATGGAGTTGAGTTGGGTCGACATGGTGATCGCGTAAAGAACAACAAGGATGGTGGGTAGGATCGATAGAGGTCGTGATACCATATAAGATACAAGAAAGTTTGGTGAATGTTAGGCTATGTTTGGCAAGTCATTTCAGGTACCTGATTTGACCAAGCAACCTGACTTGACTAATATTCCAGGTAGTTGTTTTACCTAGTGCTGTTTGGTAAAGTCATTCCAGGTACCTGAAATGACTTTTCAGGTACCTGAAATGAAAAACTACTCCAGGTAGCTTTTTAAAGTTTCGGGTAGCTGAAATGTTCTACTTTACATATTTACCCTTTATTTAAATTAATTTATTATAATTATTAATGTCCTTTTATGTCATTTTACAAAAAATCAGTTACCTTTTCAGTTAGTTTTACCAAACACTTTATAATTAATCAGCTACCTTATCAGTTTCCAATTTTCAACTAGCTTTTAAGGTACCTTTTTAATTTCAGTCACTTTATCAGGTTTCAGGTACCTTTTCAGGTTTTAGGTATCTTTTCAGTCAGTTTTACCAAACAGAGCCTTAATGTATGTTGATAATTAACATGAGTTACAGTAGATGTATTTATACATTACAATTAGGTTAAAAACAATAACAAACTAATATAACTAATGACTAAAGATTAGGAATTAGAGATAATTCACATGTGCTTAAATTAACTAAAAGCTAAATTGTAGGAGAAGGACTAGGGCTCGGTGGTTTTGAGTTTGTTTGTTCAACAATAATATGGGACATAAAAGTGGAACGGGTGATCTCAACTATTCTAAGATGTAGATCCTCTGTCAAGATCTTAGGGTGGTAAGATACAAAATGAGACATA
Organism: Silene latifolia; assembly: GCF_048544455.1. Classification (NCBI taxonomy): domain Eukaryota; kingdom Viridiplantae; phylum Streptophyta; class Magnoliopsida; order Caryophyllales; family Caryophyllaceae; genus Silene; species Silene latifolia. The sequence goes on from NC_133538.1 coordinate 354,084,313, forward strand.
AAAGTGGGACGGGTGATCTCAACTATTTTAAGAGAGTTTAAGAAATAGTTAAATTGATTGTCAACATTGAAAATTCTATCTGAGAGCGTATATACACTAAATCAACAATAGAATATAAATAGTCCTAAATAAAACAATATATTAATCGAGTCTCCATATTGATCCATCTAATTCAACTTTGAAAACGTTTATTATTTTCTACGAGTATCAAGTTGAATCATTATGTTATTGCATGCTTACACAGCGATGGATTATATTAATTTGAATTTATTATCGCTAATTGTTACTCTGTGTATAAAAGGGTTACTTCCTATTTTCATATATAGTGTAAAATATGTTTGAGTATGGTAAATTCCCTCAGTAATTCTAAGTACGTGATCATATAGTTATCCACTTGTGTTTTGTTTTATTTTGGTTGAACACTTATACTTTGAAACAATTTTAGGGGATTCATTGAAAGTTGAGTTTTTGAGCAATATTAGAACCTTTTACAGACTATCTTCTCATTAAAACCCTACCATAAACATCACATACGTCCCTTTGGGAACGTCTGATAAACATCACATACAATTTCAATTGCATAGCAAAACCGATTTAGCGTTGGAGTTTAGCTATATGCCTTATCAATCACTATTATCCTATTTATATGCTTATTTATATGCTTATCCTTATTTATATGCTTTGGTCATAGTTATGTTGTAATCAATTTAGTTATGCTGTCTATATTAGTTTCACCTATGATTATATATTTTTTTTATCTAATGCTTTATTATTATTATTATTATTATTATTATTATTATTATTATTATTATTATTATTATTATTATTATTACTATTACTATTATTATTATTTTGTATCAAACGCAAACTTTTATTAATCAAGCAAAAGTTTACAAGAAATTAGTGGGCAGCCGAGATACAATCTGGGCCCCCCACTCCCTTAGCGATAACAAAGAGATCTAGTAAAAATGTAAGCGGCCGCGCGAGCCCCTGCATCCTGAGAAACAGAGAATTTCTGGCTCTCTCAGCGAAGATAAAGAGAAGGGTAGGAAACCATAACCAGCCATCGTGCACAAATCCCGATACTTGGCACACTTTCGCTGAGCAGCCTCAGCAACAATCCGACCCGGCACAAAATCGGACAACCCAGTCTGAGACAAGGGGGAAGCCCCGTCAGATCGACACACACATCACGCCCCCTGTCCCAGGAATAATGAAGCAGATCCGTCGGACGAAGGGAGCTACCATGTCCATCAACCAAACCGATATCAATCTCCCTACCAGCGGAGATCCCCGACCTGTAGCAGATGTCCAATAACGTGTCGCGAACGAGGTTATGCTGATGCTTAATGCCCACAGTACCAGCATAGGACACGACATGATCACCATAGATATCCCCGTCAAAAACCCGAGAACAAGCATGATAGGGCCGAGACACTGAGAACAACGGAACACCTAGTCGATAGCTAAGCACACTACGATATGTCCTCCCATTCATAGTCTGTCCCAACCCAGAAATAGGAACCGCACGCAACCAATCAGAAGAGTGTGCCCTCTGCTGAGATTTCCACAATGCAACCTGGCGCGGAGTCAAAGAGAAAACTGAGTTCGAAGTAGCGGCAACCTTCGCGAAATATATATCTGCCCATTTCTTCATAAGTTTATTATTATTTTTATTATTATTATTATTATTATTATTAATATTATTATAAATATTATTATTATTATTATTATTATTATTATTATTATTATTATTATTATTATTATTATTATTACTATTATTACTATTATTATTACTACTATTACTACTATTATTACTATTATTGTTATTATTATTATTATTGTTACTACTGTTATTATTATTGTTGTTGTTGTTGTTGTTGTTGTTGTTGTTGTTGTTGTTGTTGTTGTTGTTGTTGTTGTTGTTGTTGTTGTTGTTGTTGTTGTTGTTGTTGTTGTTGTTGTTGTTGTTGTTGTTGTTGTTGTTGTTGTTGTTGTTGTCGTTTATTATTATAGAAGGATGCGCGCAGTTTTCATAGATAAAAAAATAAAATTTATTGTTGTTATTATTATTATTATTATTATTTTTTTTTTTTTTTTTTTTATAATGAGCGCAGCTTTCATTAAAAGAATCATAAAAGTTTACATGAAATTGGTGGGGAGCCGAGAGACAATCTGGGCTCCCACACCCTACAATGGGGTAGAACGATCCTACATCCTACAAGGAGACTAGAGTAGCCACGTTTAATCCAAAAGAAAAACAAACCAACCAAGAGGAGGAAAGCTAGTTCCCTCCAATTACATCAATATCAAAATAAGAAGCTCGGAGAACAACAAGATACTTAACACGCCAAATCAAATGAGCGGGAGCAACCTTGATATTCTTGAAGATCCTCTTATTCCTTTCTTGCCATAGTAGGTAAACCGTACTCATCAAGGCAGTTCGTCTCTGGCGCTTCAAATCACTCTTTCCTCTGTTATGGGTTTTAAGCCAGAGAAGAAGTTGAGCGAGGTAGAGAGTAGGAGGAATCTTGAGCCAAAGGGCTATAGTTTGCCAGACTATAGCAGAGAAAGAGCACTCAAAGAACATATGAGGGATAGTTTCAAGTGCCTACTCACACAAGGAGCACCTGTTGACTATCATCAGACCTCTACAACTGATGTTATCTAATGTGGGAAGCTTACCCTGAGTAGCTAGCAGACCAATCACCGAGTGCTTAGGATAGTTCATTCCATCCCAGATAGTAGTGTGGGGGTAGAATTAAGGACCCTTTGGACGAGTGAGTTCATAGAATCCGGATTTATAATCTGGATGCAATAGAAAACTGCAAGCCCGAGCTGTACTCCCAGGGTCTGAACTAGATAATCACGACATTGAATCACATTACTCCAAAACCAAGAATAGGCTGAAATGAGCTGAAAATTCCAAAAATTAGAAGCTTTGAGAATATAGGCCTCAACCCACTTAACCTAGATGGAATCAGAATGCACAACAAGTTTTTTAATCCAGGACAACATTTGGGACTTATTCCAACTCAAGATCTCCTTAATGTTAACACCTCCTTCCTTTCTAGGGAGACAAAAAGTAGCCCAGCTTTTAAAAACTAGCCTCCTGCCACCCTCCTTAACCCCCCACATAAAATTTTTACACATCATGTTGATACTCTTGACTACCCCTCTAGGTAAGATAACACTAGCCCCCCAGAAGTTGCAAAGGCAAAAGATGACAGAATTGATGAGTTGTATCTTACCAGAGTAACTGAGGAAATTGTTAGCCCAATAGGTAATCTTACCACGAATATTATCTAACAGAGGATGAAACATACGTTGAGAAAGGCGAGAAGTAAATAAAGGGATACCCAAATATTTGACTGGGAAATTTCCTTCAACATAGCCAGTGGTAGTGATAATAAGAGTTTTCAGCTGAGGAGAGACACCCCCAAAGTACAGGCTGGATTTCATGGGGTTGGCCTTAAGTCCAGACAGTGCAGCAAACTGCAGTAAGCAAGAATCAACAGTCTGTATAGAAGGGAGATCACCCCTAGTAAAAACCAAAAGGTCATCAGCAAAAATCAGGTGTGTAAGATTGAGTTTAACATACTTGAGGTGATAGGAAAACCCAAGAGCAGAGGGGAGGAGCCTAAGTAGGTGATAAAGAACTTCCATACAAAGGGTGAAAAGGTAAGGGGAGAGAGAGGATCCCCCTGTCTTAATCCCCTTTTTCCAGGAAAAAACCCTTCAGTGGCACCATTAATACTGAGAGTGAAGAAAGAGGAAGTCACACAAGCCATAACCCGTCAAGTAAACAAAGGAGAAAACCCAAACATCTTAAGACTATCAGCAAGAAAGCTCCAATTAACCGAGTCAAAAGCCTTTCTGATATCAATCTTCAGAATACATCTAGGAGTCAGTAGGCTTCTGATATCGTCGTTTTAGTACCAAAAATAAATACCTAAAACAACTAACAGAAATTAGCGGAAGTAGGGTCGATCTCCACAGGGAGGCGGTCACTATCTACTCGTTATTCAGTCTGTCTACGGTCACAAAGTAGGGGGGTTTGTGTTGTTTAAACTAAACTAAAAAAAGAATTAAAAGTAGTGAGAGAGATAAAGATCTGGTCAAATGAGAGAAGAGACTGCTAGGATTGTCGGTTCACCATGGTTTCCTAAGAATGCAAAACTAGCGTCAAAGGTCGGCACAAATTCGGTCTGCGGGGTAGTGAAAAGGTCCTTCCGGTCCGCTATTCACCCTAAAACATTACTAACTTAGCTTCCGCCCTCATTAGAATGCTCTAATGTTCACTGCAGGTCTTACCCCTTCCAATCTTCCGTTCCAGGTCAAGGTGTACCAAAGTTAATAGCTAAATGCGTCGACTCAAGTAGCTAATTAGAGTTAATAGCAGTGATTAACAACACAGTCCAAATTCAGCCAAACCTAATCATCTAATCTCAATACTTCCTAGTCACCATGGCTCCCCTATACCCTAGCACAAGGGATATAGCTACTCATGATAGTAAATAAAGCATTAACGAAGGACAAAGAAAGAGTAAACATGGTAAAGAGAGGATAAGCAAAGGATAATTGAAATAAATAGAGAAAGTAAAGAGAAATTAGCAGAGTAACGTCCAACAAGAATAGAAAAGTGTTTTTGAGATGTGGAAGAGAGATATCAGGAGAGAAGAAGGAGAGGAGAGTGACTAAACCTAATGACGTCTTTCCTATTTATAGGAAAGACAAATATTAAACCTAAAACACGAAATTAATGCTAAAAAGCCCGCGTCCAACAACTAAATACTCGATCGAGAACTTTCATATCACTCGATCGAACAAATCCAAGCTAAAACCTCTCGATCGAAGACTTTAGGTACTCGATCGAACACTTATCAAAAAAGCACCATTCGATCGAGTAGAAAAAGGACTCGATTGAACAAAATAGTACTCGATCGAGTACTTTCTATCACACAATTTCTGCTTCGCGCACTGAATTCCGACGGCGGCCATTTCTTCGTTACTTTGGAAAACAGAGCGTTTCTGGTGGCATTGGAAAGCTAACAGAATAGGCTTTCATCTCCAATTGGAATCACTTGAAAATCAGTTGTAGAACTCGAGATATGGCTCTTCAAAATAGGCACTAGCGATATGAAATTCTTCCTTTGCTCGCCTAGCTATCTTACTTCTTTGCGCATCTCAAAATAGTAGTCTCCAAGCTTCGACTCAACTCATCTCCTAAATGCATGCATAGGGAGATTTATTAAGCTTGATTTCGCTTCTCTTTGGTTCATTCCTGCAAATAAGAGAAGAGAAACAAAAGTAGACAATTCGGGGGGACATTTGTAGCTAAACACTACTAAATATGCATAGAGATGCGTGCAAATATGGTATAATAAGTCTATATAAAATGCACGCATCAGCTTCTCCTATATTTATTAGCCATTTCATGAGCCAACATAGAATTGTCAAAAAGGTCACGACCCTAAATAAAAGCAGTGACACTGCTGTCGCAACCCTATCAAAAATAAAATCAACCAGTCTCTATAAAATGTAGTTAGAGGCAGTCGGGTATCGAATCCACATGGAGATTTGAATTCTGTATGCTAACTAAGTCTGTCTAGTAACCGTTTCTTGGGGGTTTGAAAATTGTTTCTAAACTACGGAAATTAATAGAAAAAGGGCAGTAAAGAAGTAAACAATAAAATCCAATGAAAGTACCAGAGAGAAAGAGATAGCTAGGACAATCGGTTCACCATGGGTTCTTAGAGGTCCAATCTACGGTCAAAGGTCAGCATAAACTCGGTTTGCAGGGTAGTGAAAAGGTCCTTCCGGTCCGCTATTCGCCCTAGAACATTACTAACTTAGCTTTCGCCCTCATTAGAATGTCCTATTGTTCACTGCAGGTCTTACCCCTTCCAATCTTCTGATCTACGTCAAGGCGTAACAGATCAACTAGCTAAATGCGTCGACTCAAGCAGCTAATCGCTATTAAATGCAGTAATTAACAACAGAACCCTAATTCTGGCCAAATCTAATCACCTAATGATATCTTCCTAATTGTCATGGCTCTCCTATGTCCTAGCATAGGAGGATTAGCTATGCATAATAGATATTGAGGAAATAATGACAAGCACAACAAGTAAATTAAACATGGTGATTAAATAGTAAAGAGATAAGAGAAAGAGCAATCAAGGAAAAGAGATGAAAAACAAGAATAAGATTGCAATAATTAATTAATAAATTAAAGATCGAGAATACCGATTACAAAGGAGTTCCCAGCAATGGAGTTTTTTAGGTCTAAAAAGTAAAGTGCTAAGAGAGTAGATCAGAGAGAGAAGAGAGATTCTGCCGTCGTTCTCTACCTCTTATTTATTATAAGATACCAAAATAAAATATCCGAGAATTAACTAAAAGATTGCGTAATTGTTTAAACTTCTCGATTGAGTAGAAATAAACTACTCGATCGAAGACAATAAGTGACAAACCTCTCGATCGAGTAACATAAGTACTCGATCGAGGAACTCAATAAACACCCATCTCGATCGAGTAAAGCAAGTACTCGATCGAGGTCTTTCAGCATCCAAGGGTACTCGATCGACGAGATTCAATAGCCAGGTTAGTCAATCGAGCATAGTAGCACTGGATCAGCGTGGATGAACTCAAAGCATCTTTCGAAACCAGTTCACGCATCCCTAGGTGACAATTACCGGGTTCCAATTCTTCTATCTTCAAAATGCATGCATACGGGACAAGTTTAGGCTTGATTATGCTCCTTTCCGGTTCACACCTGCAATTAATACAAGACAAACCAAAGTCGACTATTCGGGGGCATTTGTAGCTAGTCGCCACATAAATAACACAGAAATACGTGTAAATATAGGGTAAAAGACATATATAAAATGCAGGCATCAAGCAGCTTGCTCAAGACCAACCACAAACCCAAGGACTTTCTTCATTTTGTTAGCAAGAATCTTGCTAACAGTCTTGTAGAAAACAATACAACAAGAAATAGGGCGAAATTCAGTGACTGAAGAAGGAGAATCAGTTTTAGGAAGGAGTGCAATCAAGGTGGAATTTGCAGCACGAGGCATATGACAGGTCCTGAAAAATTCATGCACAGCTTCTCTAAAAGCAGGACCATTAGTAGCCCAAGACTTTTTGAAGAAGCCAGAGGAATACCCATCCACCCTGGGCTCTTATTTTCATCAATAGAAAAAAGGGCAGCCTCAATTTCCTGAGTATTAATCCCAGCTTCCAAAGAACCAGTATCAGTGAGAATGTCGGTTTGAAATAACCCAGTAGGTAGAGGCAGCACAGACTTCGTGGACCCCAACAAGACTTGATAGTAGTCCAGGAAAGCTCGAGCCACCTGCTTCAGTCCCTTACATAGATTACCCTGAATATCAGTAATGGCTCCTATGGTATTTTTCATTCTCCTAGCAGTAATATGAGCATAAAAGTATTTAGTATTGTTGTCACTAAGGTGAAGGTGCTGCACCTTAGCTCTCTGAGATAGAACCCTCATTTCAGCCTGCTTCAGATTGTTATAAGTCTGCAGACAATCCTTTTCCTTAGCCATAAGAAGGGAATTCAGAGGGGAGGCCTACATTGTAAGCTGACAATTAGAAAGCTCTAATTTGGCAGCAACAACCCTTTGTGCAAGGCCAGAGAACTCATTCTTATGGATTTGTCTAAGCTCAGATTTCAGAAGCCTTAATTTAGCAAAGATAGAGTAAATCTTGCCACCTCCAGTAGAATTAGCCGAGACCTGAGAGACACAATCAGAGAACCTAGGAGAAAGGGCCCAGTAATTAAGGTAGCGAAATGATTTAGGAGGAGGCCTAAAGGAAGGATCAATATCCATTAAGATGGGAGCATGATCAGAAATTCCTGCAGGGAGGAAAGTAACTCTGGAAGATGAAAGGTAGGTGAACCAGGCAGGATTAACCAATACCCTATCCAATTTTGCCCATTTAGGATTAGCAGGCTGCTTATTGTGCTAGGTAAAAACTCCCCCCAGTATAAGGGTGATCCACAAGATTGCTAGCAAGCAGGCAGTCCCTGAACTCCTGAATTTCCCTAACATGAGAAACACATCCAACCCTTTCCTCAGCAGATAGAGAAACATTAAAGTCCTCCAAGCAGACCGAAGGAATATGATGACCCTGAGAGAAAGACAACAACTTATCTCAAAGAGGAAGCCTTTCAGCGGTTTTGTTGAAGGCATAAACAAAAGTAGCCAAAAAACTCTTCTGAGCTAGAAGATGAGTGACAGTACAATGAACATACTGAGCCCCCATCTCCAGCACCTCAATTCTCACAGTTTAAGAATTCCAAACAATCCAAAGTCTCCCCCCAGAATGAGAAGCATAATTCTGAATAATAGAGAATCTTTTAAATTTCCGAGTACTTATAACCTTAGCGAACCTATCTTTGATGTGAGTTTCTATTATAGCACCACAATCAACTCTATGCCTAATCAGGAAGTCTAAAATCTCCTGTTGTTTTAGGGGGTTATTTATCCCCCTCACATTCCAGGAGGAAATGGCCACTGAGGGGACCCCCCTGGATCAATCTCAATAATAATAATAATAATAATAATAATAATAATAATAATAATAATAATAATAATAATAATAATTATTATTATTATTATTATTATTATTATTATTATTATTATTTTGGTGTAAGGTAAGGTATATTGATCTCAAAAAAATAGGTACACGGTGTCAAAATTGTTACAACCAAAGCCTATATTCTTTGCAAAACTGTATAAAAACAACAATTAAATGGTCAGATTCATCAACCACCGACAACACTTGGCTTCACGGTGCTTGCATTCATCCTCAATAATATTGGCTCTAATATCCATCCTAAGCTGTTTGATAATAACTTCAGGCCTGGGGACCACCTGATGCATCCGTGCATCATTTCTAGCTTTCCATAGTGTATACATCAGAGCAACATGACATGCTCCAATATAGTTCCTCACCAGCTTTGATTTTCCTCTTCCATTTCTATACCAATCAACCAGGTCTTTTAAAGGGAACTGCACACTAATTAGGTCCTGCAGAATCTTCAGGCACTTCCTACTGAAGACACAGTCACAGAGCAAATGATCATGAGATTCAGGTGCAGCCATACATAACTCACAGTTGCCATCAATCTGTAATCCCATAGCAATCAGTCTATCCTTTGTGAGAAGCCTGTGATGCATCAAAGCCCAAAAAATAAACGAATGCTTAGGAACGTTGAGTCTATTCCAGCAAACATACCTCCATAATACTTTGGGTGCAGTCTTCCTTAACCAATTATATCCATCAGCAACAGTATACTCAGCATCAGTATTCAACCATCTATTGTTAGTATATGCTTGTTTTAAAGTAGAGAGAATGTGACTAATTTTCCTCCATGACCAACTGCAGCCAGAGGGAGAAACATAAGCTGTCCAATCTACCCCTTTCATATAAACATGATTAATCCATCGAATCCAAAGATGGTCTTTTATTATTATTATTATTATTATTATTATTATTATTATTATTATTATTATTATTATTGTACAGTTTGTTTTGAGTATATGGCTCTCTAATTATGTCAACCTATGTTAATTTCACTTCAATTTGTAGGGGAGAAATATAAATTATTAAGTTCTTATAAGCGTTGGTTCAATAGACCAGAGCTATGGCACTTCACTGTTGGAGCATAGGTATAGCAATTTCCAATAGACCATATTAGTTGATTAATATTTTACAATGACTACATTATACATAAGATAACACACTATAAACAGGTTTATGCACATGGCTACATGCATGGATATTACTAGCGCCCAGTACATCGTATGGACATTCCACCTAGTATATATCTATCTATCTATATTATTAAAATAAGTTTTTTTCAAGTGGTTACAAAGAGTCCAACTTTTGCAAATCTCTCTACGATACATTAAATAAATTATTATTATTAAGTATAAAAAATTCAACTTAAATTTGATCATAAATCTGTAAGGGGTTGTTTGGTTACCCATTAAATAACACAGGAATTCCAATTCATGTGAATTGCAAAATGGGTAACTTGTTTGGTTACCCCAATTCACATGAAATAGAATTACCTTGGAACTCTAATTCCTCCATAATGGAGGAAGTTGCTTACCTAGGTCCCCCTAGGTAAGTGGGAATGCTTACATGAATTGCATTTCCTTTATGCAACCAAACAACTTTTCCTAATTTACATGAATTCTAAAATCATGTGATTTATCACTTCCTAGGCAATGCAACTTCCTACATACAACCAAACGACCCCTAACAAACTAAATAGATAGAAACACCGTCTTTGCCAATCTGTAGGATTCTTCAAGGAGATGAGTTTTGTTTACTCACAAAGACCTTGAGTTTAAAGTACGTATATAATAATTTAAAGTACGTATATAATAACTTCTTATATAAAAGGCTCTCCTCATTCTTAATCGGCTTACTAATTTTTGTGGTTTTGTTTTTGAGGCTTATATGGGCAGAATTCAGTTAATAGATCATACATCAGTTGTACCCAGTTGTATGCTGTAGAATTCGAGCTATATAATAAAGTTTTTGAGTTTTGTTTTAAAGATGTCGAGCTATACCCTAAAATTTCTGAGCTACTCACTTAAACATAAAAAAAATTAATTTTAAGAAAGCTCAAAAAATTACACATAAGCTCGATAAGATATAACTTGGTTGTATTATGCTATTATACCACTGGAGTTATAATGTTATTTGTGTGCAGAATTGACATGATTGTTTTTGCTTTTATTACTTTTATACTATATATTAGTCGTTTCTTTTATGTTTTATTACTGGATATTGAGGTGTTTGTTTAATAATTTTTTGAATGTGACTTTGTTTGTAGATACATATTGAGGTCTCTACACTTGATAATGAGTTTTTTCGCTTGTGCAGATTGTTGAAAAGTTATCATCATCGTTACAAAATTAGAATTAATGCATGTCATTTTTGTAAAGGTATATCAATTACTCCGTATTAGTTAAATCTTTTAATACTTTAGGTTGTTTAGGAGTTTTAACATGCAGGAGGATCGGAGCACAGGTCCTTTAGGATTCAACGATTCATGATATGCAAGTGATTATCAGGGCCGTCTCGGGATTTTGGGAGCCCCTGGGCGAACGCTAAATATGAGGCCCTATAAAACATTTTAAGAAATAATCTTTTTAAGAAAAAGGCAAAAAGAAGACATAAATGTAACTGTCAAGTCTTGAACCTGAGATCTAGTGTTTCAAAACTTAATTGCTATCCACCAAGACACTATCTTTCATTGAATATTTAGTATACTACGTTTATTTATTCTTACATTTACTATGATTTTTGGCCCAAAAATTTAGGGGCCTTGTGCAGCCGCACGACCCGCACGGGTCCAAAGACGACCCTGGTGATTATACACCTCATATGCATGGTAGATTAGATTATTGGAATTAATATCGATACTTATTTATTGACTTCATCTATGTTCTTCTTTCAAGAAAGATTATTTTCATATATGTGCATATTTATAACTAGTTTAAAACCCGTGCAAAGTTGCACGAGTATATATAAATACATTACATATTTTCATGTGTAGATATTATTATATAAATGTGTAAAATAAATTCATCATATAGTGTATGAAGTTCGTGTTAATTATCAATAGGTAATATTCGAGATTGACCAACTTTTCTTAATTAATGTAAAAGGGGAAATTAACATGGTCATAATAAATTATTGTTTAATACAATAAAAACTATAAAGGTCAACTACTGATTTAAATAAGGGTTATTTCACGGGAATAATCCAACCTAAGGCCTTTCTTCTCATATTAATCCAACATTATGTTTAACTGAAAAAAAATCCAAAGTTTACCATCATCTAACTTATATTGAACTTTTGGAAAGGCAACCTGGAGTACACTACAAGAAAAACTAAAACAGGCGACCGAAATTTGGCGACTGATATTGGTAGTCGCCAAATTGGCGACTGATTCACAAATTAGCGACTGAATTCAGTCGCCAATTTGGCGACTGCTTTTTTTAAAAAGGGGAATCTAATTTGCGACCGATAATCGATTTATGATCGATTTAAAAGTAGTCACCAAATTGGCGATCGAATTTCGATCGCAAATGGCTTTTCATCGCCAAATTTTTTTATAGAAAAACGGAACTCCTCTCTCTCCGCTTTACTCTTTGAAACAAAAAAAAAAAAAAAAAAAAAGAAGAGAGGAAGCGGGCGATTAAGGCGACAACAACCACACAACCACACCACCACTTCCACCACTTCCACCACCGTGACCACCGTTCTCATTGCCTCCATCACTCTCTTTAATTAGGTTAGTTTTTTTTTGTTTAATTTCAGTTTAATTAGTTTAATTTGTTAGATTAATTTGTAGTTAGTTTGATTAATTTGTGGTTAGTTTGTTAGATTTATTTGTAGTTAGTATGTTAGATTAATTTGTAGTTAGATTTAGTTTAATTTGTGTTTGAATTAAAAGGGAATGATTACGGGGGTTTGTGTTTAGGTTTAGGGTTATGGGTGGGGGTTTGGTCGGCCGTGGGTGGCGGTGGGGGAAGGGTGGCGGTGGTCCGTGGGTTATGGGTGGGGGTTTAGGTTTAGTATTAGTATTATTATTAGTATTAGTATTAGTATTATTATTAGTATTAGTATTAGTATTATTATTGTTATTATTATTAGTATTAGTATTATTATTATTATTAGTATTATTATTATTATTATTATTATTATTATTATTATTATTATTATTATTACTAATTAAACCGCCTTATTATTATTAATATTAAGCTAAGTGAAACCGTCTTTTGCATTAATGGAAATAGCTAAGTGGAACCGTCTTTTGGATTAAGAGAAATTATCTATTAGCTAAGTAGAACCTTCTTTAGGACTTGATTTTGATAAATTTAGTTTGATAATTCATGTTATTGATGAATTGAGGTAGAATAACCTTGTTATTTTTGTTTTTCTTTTCTCTTTTCGGGGTTGTCACCATGTTGCTAGGCACCACCGTCGTGTAGTCGTTGCTTCTTGTTTTCTTTTCATTTTTGCTTTTACTTGATTAGGTAACCTCCTCTTACCAGTTACTTTTTAAATTTACTAATTTTAGTTCAAATTATGTTACGGACTTTAGGATAGAAGCCTTTACTATGTGGTTGAATTGGGCTATTGATTGACTTAATTAATTTAGTACTTGATTGTGTTGTTGTTTGATTTGATGTTGACTTAGTACCCGTTCAAGAATTACTCATTAGGAGTAATTCTTGAATAGTCCCCATTTTGGGACTGTCTTTGTACGTTTCAAGTCATTTAGGTAGTAAACACGTACTTGTGATTTATTAATGAGGAATGAGTTTGGTGGCGATCCCTTTAATGTTCTCCGAATACATGTATATGTGTATTTGGAGAACTGAAGGGAATTGCTGCCGAATTTTGTCTATTATTTTACACTTTTTTCTCCGAATACATCGTATGTTGGGTGTAAGTACTTTGTCTATTATTTTACACTTTTTTTTTGTTTTCAATGCAACATGTTTATTTTATGTTAGATTTTTTGTTGATTTTATAACATGTATGTTTTTTTTTCATTCAGAGAGGAAAGAAGAAGTCACATTAGATTGCGGCAGACGAATGCCCATTTTCGGACACGCATTCCGAGTTGACGGAAAAGGGGTTAGAACTTGGACTAAGCCAAAAGACAAGCAATTATATGTAAGTTTTCCGTAACCTTTAATTTTTGTTAATTTATTCTCTTTTAAAATGTCGTATATAAGGTGGTTACCATATTAACTTACTACCATTTGTTTAATATTGTAGGAAGCATTTGAACGAGAAAAAGCCGCCAATCCAGAAAAACCGGACAATGACATATGGTATGAGTTGGTGGATGGCTTCAAGAAAGGGCACGTGTATGGTACCGGAAGTTCAACACCGGCTTTCTATGAGAAAACGCGTAGAAGATCGACTTCAACAATTCCCAGCAACACGTATCAACCGGGAATTATTAGTCAACTTCAAAGTCAAATAAGAGAGCGTGATGAACGTGATGCCAAACGTGATGAAGAATTCCGGAAAATGAAGGAAAGAATGGAAATGTTTGAGAATTGGTGGCAAGGTTGTAACCCCGGACCTAGATCTAATTACGATCCAAATGATCCGGATGGTCCACATGGGGGGAGTGGAGCCGGTGTTGGCTTCCAAGTAAGATGATTTTAGCATGTAAGTTTGTAAAACTTGAACACTTTAGACTTGAACATTTAGAATAGCTTAGCTTGTAAAACTTTCATTTTCAATATATGAAATGAAGTTTGAGAAATTGGGAGGTGTTGGGTTGAAATGTATGGTGTTGTGTGTGTTGAAATGGGATGTATGGTGTTGTGGAACATCGGTTTGTATGCAGGTTGTAAATTTTTGGCTAGCAATGAAAACGAAAAAAACCACCAAAACATACGGTGGTTTTGCGCGATCGATTTGGGATTTGGCGATCGAAATTGATCGCCAAATTGGCGATCGATTCAAGGTAGTCGCCAATTTGGCGATCGAATAGCGATCGCTAAATCCAAAATCAGTCGCCAAATTGGCTCAGCCAAACTGGCTACGTCACCAAAAAAAGGCGACTGATTTTGGATTTGGCGACTGCTATTCAGTCGCCAATTTGGCGACTATTTTTGAATCGATCGCCAATTTGGCGACTACGCTATCGATCGCCATTTTTGGCATTTGGCGATCGATTTTTCATCGCCAAATTTGGCGACCGACTTTAGTCGCCAAAGCTAGAAAAGGCGACTAAGGTCCGCGACTGACTTTTGGCGACTGAATTCAGTCGCCAAATTGATTTTGGCGACTGATTTCAGTCGCCAAAATCAGTCGCCTGTTTTAATTCTTTTTGTAGTGAGTAACCGGTTTCCTCTTACCCCCTTTGTCTTTCTTTGACTCTAAAAACACAATTCAATTCAAGTACCTTTTCATCAAAGGTGGCGGTGGACGATGAATCAACCACTAAGCTCTCACACACTATCCCACCACGCCACAACTAAGCTTCCACGCCCCACCCACTACCACCAACACTAACCAGTTCAGTGGAAGTAATCCACCCATCCCTCCTCTTTAGTCCCAAACTCCACCCTAACCCCACTCTAATCACCACGAGCACCGACGACACAGGACCCCACGCAAATACATCTCAATCTGTAATCTCCCCTGACACCATCAACCACCTTACCCGTCTGCCCGATTAGAAGCCCAGGCGACTTCAGAACTATAGCCCATTGTCGTCGGGGAACCATTTTTCCCCAAATCTGCAATTAAACTCTGTCGTTGTCGACATCAATTTCGCACGCACCACCATCAGAAACTCCTCGAAATCGCCGCCACATATCACCAGTGTGTGGTACCGGTGTTTTCGTCTGATATTTAGCTGGTAATGTCACCGGCGGTGAGGTTGTCGCTGCTAATGATTAATTAAGAATGTTTAACTTACGCAGCTTGGTGATGTTGGTGTGGTTGTGTTTTAATGATTAATTAAGAATGATAAATAAAGGAGGAAGAAGAAGAAATCAAAGCAAGTATAAACCCAAGTAGAAGAAGAAAAAAGAAAAGGGAATGTGCATAATCAGTATCAAATGCAGGAGGGAACAAATGCCTCAACTTGTCCCTTGTTAACATGCCGCATATCGCTCTTTTTTTAAATTTGAGATTGGAAAAGTCAAAAGAAGAATCTGAGTTCTGGGAAGAAGGATTGGCCAAGTAGATGCACAGGAGGAGGAAGAAGGGAGAAAAAGAATTGAAAAAAAAAAAGGAAAAAAAATGGACCCAGATAGTCACCTGTTGGGTAACCGGTGCTATCAGGTCAAATATGGGATCAGTTTAATATAAGTTAAATGATGTCAAAGTTTGGATTTTTCAGTTAAACATTAGGTTGGATTAATATAAGAAGAGGAGCATTAGTTGGGATTATTCCCTTAAAATAACCCTTTAAATAAAATAAAATAGAAGGTCTGATGTGTGACGACATAAGCTAATAAGGTTTTAACTAAGTTCAACTTATCTATATAAAATGAAGGGTATTAAATTATAAAAATTAACACAAATTCTTGTTTACGATGGATATTTCCGTCTTAAACCTTAAAACGGGTCAATTACTTACCAAACGATATAACAAATTGCCTACGAAGTACCAATTTCTTTGTCCTTATTATCATTATGTGTTAATATTTAGATTCATTTTATAAATAAAGGGACGTGCTAAATCTCGCACAAGATTTGACTCAATCCCGCACTTTTTTTCCCCTTATTCCGAATATACCCCTTTCATTTGTCACCCTCACCAAACAAGAGAGAGAGAGAGAGAAAGAAGAGAATTGAAAAACCAAAAAAGAAAAAAAAATAAGGAAACCTATGACTCACATACATAAACCAAGCCCCTGACAACCCTTCCCCCACCAGTCCACCACCCTCCCAGCGCCGACGACCATCCGTCCATACCCCATCAGAGCGCTCGACTATCCCTCCACACCTCCTTCCCGGCGACGGCGACCCCTCACTGCTCCAATTATCCCCCATACCCTCCACAACCCGATCATTTTGCACCAACCGCCAATGCCGCACCACGCTCACGCTCATTTTGCAGCAACCACAGACGGCGCCTTCTCCGATCACTCGACGACGCCCTCTCCGACCACCCTACTCCGATCTGACGACCCCACAACCACCCTACAACAACCCAACTCAATCCAAACCTAGGTTTTAAACCTTTTTTTTTTTTTATAAAAAAAACATTAATTAAATCGACTAAAAATATGGGTCTTTATTGAAATCGTTGATAAAACGGCGAAAATACGTGTGATATGTGCGAATTACGATTCATAATTGTTGAACAATCAAGGGATCAATTAGGTTTAGAGAGAGAACGAGATAAATCTTTTTTATTAGATGAAAGGGCAATTATGGAATAATAGGATAATATGTGTGGGATTTAGCAAATCGGCGTGCGGGATTTAGCAATTGCGTAAATAAATGGAGAATTTGTCTTAAGCAAGATATATTGGTTACGTTAATCGTAAAGGGTACAAATTTTTATCAGCGTAATAATAGCGAAATACATGTACAATTGTACATGTGTATATGTGAGTAGATAATATGTACAGTAGAGTACTTTGCATTTGCAACTTGACCTTGATTACAGTCTACACTTAAAACAAATAAAAAAATAAAAAAAAAGGCTTTAGTGTTCTTTATTTTGTTGCTCCCAAAGATACCTGGAAACCTCTTTACCTATCACCATTAACACCAATACAACATAATCATCCTCATAACTATGAAAGTGAGTTCCAGTGATCTAATATCCACCGAGTTATTAGTCATCTTCAAAAGCCACAAAACCTTGAATATGAAACATTCAACTAACTCAACTAAGAAAAACAGAAAAAATATGATTCATCATTTTAACTCACAAAATATCCGCCACAAATGGTAACCCGTCACAAGGGAGACCAATTGGTAAATACACAAATTCTTGTTTGTGACGGCACATATCCGTCACTCTTGAGTGACGGATACCATTTTACTTCACAAAGTACCCACTTTTTCTCTCTCTGCAACACTATTCATGTGGTCCCCTTTCTCCACTAACCCATTTTGTTACCATTTTAACTCACAAAATATCCGCCACAAATGGTAACTCGTCACAAGGGAGACCAATTGGTAAATACACAAATTCTTGTTTGTGACGGCACATATCCGTCACTATACCATTTTACTTCACAAAGTACCCACTTTTTCTCTCTCTGCAACACTATTCATGTGGTCCCCTTTTTCCACTAACCCATTTTGTTACCATTTTAACTCACAAAATATCCGCCACAAATGGTAACCCGTCACAAGGGAGACCAATTGATATAAATAATTGTTGCACGAGCGTGTATAGTTAATATAGGTAAGTTATTTTTAACTTATTATAGTTAGAGAAAAGTATTATTTTGAACATACATCTTATATATAAATAATTTTAGGAGTACTATTGACTTGCACCTCTCACAAGGTTTTAGCTCTTCTCTATTTCATTTAATTCTACTTAAAAGATTTTTTTTATAGCATCCTGATAAAAAAGGACTCCTCGTTCTATAATAGTTTATTTAGTAATTTTGTAACCCTCTGAAAGGTATGTCGTATGTACTTGTGAGTTGTGATAATAATGATTCATACGCTTCATAAATGAGACATTTGGCCAGTTTCATATTAAGAGACATACATAATATTTATGTAAAAACATTTTGCTTAGGGCGAACCCACCAATCTACTATGCTCAAAGAATCAAAACCGATTACTTGACAATTTCAAAAGTAGAAGTATAATGGGTATGCATTATTTGTAATTCCATACATTTTTTATGATATCTCAATTGATTTTAAACAAATATTCATTGCCTGAGAATTAGAATATTTAGTGGATGGGCATGTATTTATAAAAAGTAACGTATAATGGGTATGCATTATTTGTAATTCCATACATTTTTTATGAATATTTGTTTCCATAGAAATGATGTTATTTTGTAAGATATATATTTTTTTTAAAAAGATTATTGAAAGAAAAATCAAAATGACTAAATCTTCCATATATATTTTTGGCTATTGTTATCATGATGACTAAATCTTCTTGTGTTTATTAGTTAGGCGGGAAGAACTATTGTGAGAGTGAATATGGGACTGCCACGTGTCAAGTGGTTCCTGTATAATACTTTTATATAGATATATATATATATAGATATAGATAGATTGAATTACAAAGTATGAAAACTAAAACTATTAGTAAACACACTACCAATAAATTAAAACCTTAGAAGATGCTCTAAGTACTGTACAACAGTTTTAGAAATCTACTTAGACTGAAAGACAATCCTTAAAGTTTATGAGATCCTAAGTTCCAACAACATGTACAAGCAAATTATAAGCCAAACAGGTTGATGCCATGAGTAGAGTATTGTATATTGAACGGCTAGGAGTAAATAGTTGATTTTGCAATAATATTTTTTTTTTGTTTTCTATTATATTATTGTATCTAGCTACATATTCTTAACATTAAGAACAGATCTTATCATTAGTCATTACGAAGTATCCTAAGGAAATTAACCCAAACTAGTTGAGCACGAGGAAACGTTCAAGTGCAAATCTTAATCACCTAGCCTTAGTCATTACAAAGTAATTCATTCCTAATCACCTATCCTTAGTCATTACAAAGTAATTTATGTTGGAAATGATGGATTGCTAAAGCAACTTTCAACAATTGCTTTTTGTTTGTTTGACATCCCACATCGGTGGAATATAGCTTCCACACTTGGCTTATATATCAACTTGTTCTCTATTGGTTAAGTGAGTGGACCAAAGGGGCTTTTGTTGTAAGTCTTGGGCCTGTGGGTTTGGGTCCAAACATACACGCGCGCGCCGGCGTGGCCCGGCTCGAGCCGGGGCTCAGGTAGAGCAGAGCACCAGGGTGCGGGCCAAAGGCCCCTTTTTACCTTTTGCTCTTGTGTGTAATGGGTTGTCTACATTCATTCTGTTTGGTGGTTGAATGTGTTGATTTAGTCAGTCAATTGAGACTGTTAGTGCCTGCGATTAAGGAGCTTAATCTGCCCACTAACTCGGTCTTGACTGCTGCTTTTGTGGAGCGGTTTTGATGTGCTGTTGCTCTATTTTTACTATAAATAGAGCAACTTGTTTCACTTCTAAAACACACAGAAAATCAAACTCTCTTCTCTTCTCTTCGTCTTCTCTGCTCTCTCATAATTTCTGGGTATTGCTGATTTTATCGTTCCAAGTCTCACGCGATTCGAGTAGGCTGAATCGTGGGGACCGTAGTGTTAACCTTGGGAACTACCGCACTAGCCGATCGCCACCACGGTCGTCACGGAGAAATAGTTTTCAAGGCAGTGGCTTCTACCACGGCACTACTTACGGGTTTTACTTTCTGATCGCTTAAAATTCCTCTGGTATTTCTACTATAAATAGAGCAACCTGTTTCACTTCTAAAACACACAGAAAATCAAACTCTCTTCTCTTCTCTTCGTCTTCTCTGCTCTCTCATAATTTCGGGTATTCGATTTTATCGTTCCAAGTCTCACGGCCGAGTGGGCGGAATCGCGTGGATTGTAGTGTTAACCTTGGGGAACTACCGGCACTAGCTGATCGCCACCACGGTCGTCTTAGGAGAAATAGTTTTCAAGGCGGTGGCTTCTACCACGTGACTACTTACGGTTTTACTTTTCGATCGCTTAAAATTCCTCCGGTATTTCTATTCTCCTTCTGCTTTTCGCTTCTCTCGAATAACAATTTGAAAACTATTTGTTGTCGCAACATGTCCGTTATTTCAAAATTGTTCCGAATTGGCGAAACTAGAGTCGTTGGATGGTCACAATTATAAGCGTTGGTCCCGGAAATTATTTATGTATTTTGAGCAGTTAGAAATTGATTATGTTTTATTTAATGACCCGCCTAAACCTATCACTCCTACTGATGTTGAGACGACCCCTCCTGCTGCTAAAGATGTTAAGTCCAATGAAGAGGATATTGCAAAATTTGTGAAGGACAACAAAACTGCTAGGTGGCACAATTTGAATAATATGACAAACACCCTGTTCGACTTATTTGCTGTGAATAAGTCTGCTAAGTTTATTTGGGAGTCTTTAGAAACTAAGTATGGGGATGATGACGCGGGGAAAAAGAAGTATGTTGTGGGAAAATGGTTGGGATTTCAAATGGCTGACGGGAAACCTATCATGGATCAAGTCCATATCTATGAAAACTTATGTGCTGATGTTGTGAATGAGGGCATGAAACTTGATGATGCCTTTGTAGCTAATGTTCTGCTAGAGAAATTCCCTCCCTCCTGGTCTGGTTACCGAAACCAACTTAAGCACAAAAAGAAAGACCTGTCCCTTAAAGAACTTATAGGAAATATGAGGATCGAGAAGGCTAATCGCCTTAATGACCTTCCTGCTAGTCAATCTGTGACTGTTCCTGCTGTTGCAGCTATTAAAGTTAATCTGGTTGAGTCTGGTGGTCCGTCTAATGCTTAGAAATATAAGGGTAAGGGTAAGGTCAAGGTTGGTCAGGGTAAGAACCAGGGTCCTGCTAAGAAGAATGGTCCAGGGAAGCATACCAAACCGGTTCCTAAGATTCAGAAAGCTGCTAAGGGTCCTATTGTCTGCTATGTCTGTGGAAAACCTGTGCACAAAGCTTACCATTGCTCTGAGAAGAAATCTGCTGAGGCCAATGTTGCTGTGACTAATGATGTTATTGCAGCCTAGGTAGCACGGACACTCCTCCTAACTAGCCGTCCCGTGTCCGACACCGTGTCCGACACTCGGACACCTGACACTCGTCGGACACACGCCTAAACAGGTTATAGTTTACACGAGGAATAAATTCTCAAAAAATATTGATTAAAAGATTTGTTTGGGTGCGAAATTAGAATTAATTATAGTTAAGGTCGAATTTTACCTTCAGCTACCTAAATTTAGTATCAAATACACTAAATTTAGAATCAAATACATTACAATAATAAAATCATACGTTATTTATAACCATAAAATATTTTTTTTATTAAATTTAAATAGCGTGTCCCGTGTCCTAAATTTCATGGGATGCCGTATCACGTGTCCGTGTCGTGTCCGTGTCCGTGTCCGTTTTGGTGCTACCTAGATTGCAGCTGTGGTTGTGGAAGCTAATCTGGTGGGTAATGTTGCTGAATGGGTCTTGGATACTGGAGCTTCGAGACACCTCTGTGCTGATAGGGGTTTATTTGCTGACTTCGAGGAAGTTGCTGATGGGGAATGCGTCTACATAGGTAATTCTTCATCCGCAAAGATCACGTGCAAAGGCAAGATCTTTCTCAAACTCACCTCGGGAAAACACTTGCTCTCAGTAATATTTTATTTGTACCCTCATTGCGTCGAAACCTTGTGTCTGGTGCCTTGTTAAACAAAGCTGGTTTAAAACTTGTTTTTGAGGCTGACAAGGTGGTAATGTCGCGTAATGAGGAATTTGTGGGCAAGGGTTATCTTTCTGGGGGTCTTTTTGTATTGAACACTGATTCTGCTATTAATAATATTGCATCTTCTTCTGCTTATATCGCTGAGTCTATTGATGTTTGGCATGGTAGGTTAGGTCATGTAAATGTGGATTACATTAAAAAAAACTTAGAACTATGAGTTTAATTCCGAGTTTGACGAGTCAAGAATTCTCTAAATGTGCTAGCTGTGTTGAGGCTAAGTTTACACAGAAGCCTAGTAAACCTGTGATTACTAGGAACACGAGTCTTCTTGAGTTAATCCACACCGACCTGGCTGACTTTAAAAATGTTGCAAGTAGAGGTGGCAAGAATTATTATGTTACGTTTATAGATGACTGTTCTAGATACACCCGTGTCTATTTGCTTAAGACTAAAGATGAAGCAGAACAATCTTTTATAAACTTTAAGAATGAAGTTGAGAATCAACTTGACGGAAAAATTAAAAGGGTAAGGTCCGATAGAGGTGGTGAGTATAAATCCATTATCTAGCCGACTTTTGTGCCGCAAACGGTTTAATACATGAGACTAGTCCACCTTACTTACCCCAATCCAATGGTGTAGCTGAACGTAAAAATAGAACCTTAAAAGAAATGATGAATGCTATGCTTTTAAGTTCTGGCCTATCTGACGATATGTGGGGGGAAGCAATTCTTTCAGCTTATCACATTCTTAACCGTGTACCTCATAAGAAAATTGACAAGACACCCTACTAGATTTGGAAGGGCTATCCTCCTAACCTGAGCTTCCTTAGGGTATGGGGGTGTTTGGGTAAAGTGGGCTTACCTGATTTTAGGAGACCTACCGTTGGACGTAAGATCTATGATTGTGTGTTTATAGGTTATGCTCAAAATAGCTCTGCTTATAGATTTATGTCTTTGAGTGATCGTTCTATATCTGAAGCTAGAGATGCTGAATTTTTTGAGCATATTTTTCCTTTTCATAAAACTGTTGTACCATCTCCTAGTTTACCTGTTGCATCTTCTGATATGTCTTCACATGCTAGTGCTAGCACTTCTATTGATGTTTCTGTTGAACCTAGAAGAAGTAAAAGACCTAGATGCCCAAAGAACTTTGGTGATGATTATGATACAACTACGTTGTCTGAACTTGCATACACTGTTTGTGCTAGTGATGAGTTTGTTTCAACTTTTTTAATAGAAGATGACCCAAAAACCTATGGTGAGGCAATGAAATCCAATGATGCTAATTTTTGGAAAGATGCTATTATAAGTGAACTTGACTCTATTGTGTCAAATCAGACTTGGGAGTTGACTGATTTACCTAAAGGTAGTAAACCCATTACGAGTAAATGGATCTTTAAAAAGAAAATGAGAACTGACGGTACAATAGAGAGGTTCAAAGCTAGACTTGTAGTTAGAGGCTTTACACAAAAGAAGGGTATTGATTATTTTGATACTTACTCTCCTGTGACCAAAATTTCGACCATTAGGACTCTTGTCGCCTTAGCTGCTATTCATAACCTTGTTATACATCAGATGGATGTTAAAACTGCCTTTGTGAATGGTGAACTAAGGGAAGAGATCTATATGTCTCAACCTGAAAGTTTTGTGATTGAGGGTCAAGAGAGTAAAGTGTGTAAACTGAACAAGTCACTTTATGGACTGAAACAAGCACCTAAACAGTGGTATGAGAAATTTAATAACACTTTGATAAGTAATGGCTATGTGGTTAACTATTCTGATTCATGTGTTTATTAAAAAATGATGGGATCTGATTGTGTAATTATATGCCTATATGTTGATGACATGTTAATACTTGGTAATAATTTGGAGGTGATAATTAGAACCAAAAAATTTTTGTCATCACAATTTGAGATGAAGGACTTAGGAGAAGCTGATGTTATCCTAGGAGTTAAGGTCATCCGAAACCCCAATGGAATCTGTCTAAGTCAATCTCATTATGTTGAAAAAGTGTTGAGAAAGTTTAACTGCTTTGATGATGTGCCTGCTAGAACACCCTATGATCCTAGTGTACCATTATGTAAAAACTTGGGCAAGAGTGTTTCCCAAGAAGAGTATGCTAAAATCCTAGGTAGTGTGATGTTTTTAATGAACTGTACTCGACCAGATATTGCTTATGCAGTTAGTAGATTGAGTTGTTATTCACATAACCCTAGTAATGAACACTGGAATGCTCTTCGTCGTTTACTAAAGTACCTAAAAGGAATATCTGACTTATGTTTGCATTATAGCAAATTTCCTGCTGTGTTAGAGGGATATTGTGATGCGAACTGGGTTGCAGGTAAC
This sequence comes from Silene latifolia, assembly GCF_048544455.1. Taxonomy (NCBI): domain Eukaryota; kingdom Viridiplantae; phylum Streptophyta; class Magnoliopsida; order Caryophyllales; family Caryophyllaceae; genus Silene; species Silene latifolia. Next base: position 354,108,668 of record NC_133538.1, read on the forward strand.
GATGAGATCTGTTCTACTAATGGTTATGTCTTTACCATGGGTGGAGGTGCTATATCGTGGAAGTCCTCTAAACAGACTTGTATCGCACGCTCTACCATGGAATCTGAGTTCATAGCTCTTGAGTTGGAAGGACAAGAGGCTGAATGGTTGAGAAACCTTTTAGCTGATATACCAGTGTCGGGCGGACGGCTAACACCGGTCTCCTTACACTGTGACTCGCAGGCTGCTATTGGTATTGTAAAGAATAGTGTCTACAATTCAAAGAAGAGACACATTCGAATAAGGCACGCTGCAGTTAGACAACTCCAAGACAACGGAGTGATTGCTTTGGACTATGTGAAGTCCGAAAACAATCTTGCTGATCCCTTTACTAAAGGGCTGGCTAGGAGACTAGTCGTTGATACGTCGAGGGGAATAGGGCTTAAGTCCTTAGGTCAAGAGTGAGACTTGACTAGGTCTAAGCTTCTATTCCTATGGCGTTGTATGATTCATAGCCTTTATGGTGGTGCTTTTGAGACGCACTTGATGGATCATACACTAGGTTGGACTTAGTCCTTAATGAGTCATGTGAGAAGTGCTATTGAGAAGCACTTGAGTCACCTACGTAGGTGTAACGATCATTAGACTATGAGAAGTCTTCTGAACACATCTATTAGTACCGAGGTAAACGCATAACTATAAAAGAGCGCGTTGCACTTTCGCGGAACGATCTTAATCTGAAGGTATGATATGTGTTGTGGGGGGTATCGACCGAAGCTCAGCTAGGAATTAAAATCGCAAGATATTATCTCGCTGTAAGTAAGTTGTTTCCTCATTGCACTAAAGTGTCAATTCAAATCGAAAGATATTGATACCTAAGTATCCAATCCTTCCTTTACCCAGGAATTTATTCTTTTCTTTCTCTTCGCCATCAGTGGGGGATTGTTGAAAATGATGGCTTGCTAAAGCAACTTTCAACAATTGCTTTTTGTTTGTTTGACATCCCACATCGGTGGAATATAGCTTCCACTCTTGGCTTATATATCAACTTGTTCTCTATTGGTTAAGTGAGTGGACCAAAGGGGCTTTTGTTGTAAGTCTTGGGCCTGTGGGTTTGGGTCCAAACACACACACGCGCGAGCACGCCGACCCGGCCCGGCTCGAGCTCGGGCTCGGGTTTGGGTAGAGCACCTGCGGTGCGGGCCAAAGGCCCCCTTTTACCTTTTGCTCTTGTGTGTAATGGGCTATCTACATTCATTCTGTTTGGTGGTTGAGTGTGTTGATCATTTAGTCAGTCAATTGAGATTGTTAGTGCCTGCGATTAAGGAGCTTAATCTGCCCACTAACTCGGTCTTGACTGCTGCTTTTGTGGAGCGGTTTTGATGTGTTGTTGCTCTATTATTACTATAAATAGGGCAACCTGTTTCACTTCTAAAACACACAGAAAATCAAACTCTCTTCTCTTCTCTTCGTCTTCTCTGCTCTCTCATAATTTCGGGGTATTGCTGATTTTATCGTTCCAAGTCTCACAATTCTGAGTGGGCGGAACTGCGTGGGGACTGTAGTGTTAACCTTGGGGAACTACCGGCACTAGCTGATCGCCACCACGGTCGTACCGGAGAAATAGTTTTCAAGGCAGTAGCTTCTACCACGGCACTACTTACGAGTTTTACTTTCTGATCGCTTAAAATTCCTCTGGTATTTCTATTCTCCTTCTGTTTCTGCTTCTCTCGAATAACAATTTATAGAGTATAATCCGATTCCTAAAGAAAGTAGACTGTAATCTAGAAAACAGTCAAATAGTGCATTATAAACCCTACTCCACCATTCAATACAATACTAAAACATAACTTAGCCATATCAAAGGGGTTGTAATGTTTTCTTAAAAAATTCATTGTTTGTAAGTAAGCAAGTAAATTGAAATGAAATAGTCCGATGAAAATATTTCATACATCCATCCATTCATAAATGTGTTCATGTTTGTAACGAAAGTTTTAAAATACTACGGAGTACTACTATGTATTTACGTTTTGCTTTGTAAAATTTAATAGCGGAAAAGTAGAATTAAGGAGGATTATTTTGATCAAATTTTGAGTATACTCTCATTAAAAGTTGAGATTTCGAGTGATAATAGAATTTCCAACAAAATTAAAACACTAAAAGGGTCAAAATCCTACATAGTAAAATATAATACAAGTGCAATTCTATAACAAAAATTATGAATTAGCTAATTCAATTGTTTTCATGAAGCTAGCTAGAATTGTAATACAAGACGTTTATCATTATCACTATATAAGAAGATCTTAAAGTGGCCCGTGCATCGCACGGGCATTAAATCTATCTAGTATATATATATAATAGAGGCTTTTTTCAGAATATAGTCTCCAAGTTTTTAAAAACACTATAAATAAAATTTTATCCTGAAAATAAAAAAAATCAATCTTAACAAATATAGAAGATAATATATATGTATCCAGCTTTTTTAAAACACTATTAGCCGTATTCCCTATAGTAGTCAAAATCAATGATAATGCAAACTCTACAATCTTATTGTGTGTGTGTGTGTATCTATATATATATATATATATATATATATATATATATATATATATATATATATATATATATATATGTATGTATATATATATATGTTAAGTGTAATTTCAGAGCAGTTATATGTCACCACCCGTGCTTGTAGAATGACGTCTTTAGTCGACTCCTCCTTGCGGTCTCCTGAAACGATGAACAAACTGAGGGCTCGGCTTTGGGCCGAGCGAACTCACTCCGACGCTCAAGTCAGTAACTTAGAGAGGTAAGTTGTTGTTACTTGGCAAAGTACGTATTGTAGAGAGATAAGGAAGATATTACCAGATGAACAGTGATTCTTAGGTTAAATTGTGGATCCCCTCCTCTATGAGAGTTGAGGAGTATTTATAGACTTTCACCTTTTGTCACGTAGTGGCAAAATGGCCAAGTGGCAGAGCAGGTGGAAAGTCTGTTCTACCCTCGGCCGAGGGACCCATGGCAGGCCGGCGGGCCCTGTTGACTCGCCGCCGAGGGCTCTTGGATATGAGTTCGCGGATATGTGCCTCTACTGGCCGGGTCGCCGTGGCCGAGGCACAAGAGACAGCCGACAGATTGCGTCGGTTAGGCTGTCCAAGTTGTTGACTTGCTGTGGATATCTTTGACCTTGCTCAATATGTTGACTCGGTCAGCGGGTGCAGAATATGCCCCATCAATTTGCCCACAGCGTAGTCTATGCCGTGGTATGGGCTCCGATGTGTGTTGAGCGTATATTCTGCGCAAGTAAAAATTTTTCGCTCCCGCTTCTTCTACCTCGGCTTGTTCGCTTAGGCCGCACCCTATCCCCCTCCACATGGATGTGTAATGGACATCCGATGTGGAAAAGAGAGAGACGTTGGCCGAGACCAGGGGTGAGAGTGGACCGTTTGGCAAGTAGATACCAAGGAGCGTGTTGAAGAAGATACGTCGATTGGCATTTTGTCAAGGAGCGTGTCCCAACCGCCGCGTAAACATGTTAGCGTATCGGTCGTTGTGGCCCCGCTGCTTCCCGGCCTTGGCCGAGGGAATCGGGTTACGGCGCGACGGCGTTCGTATCTATAGACCATTATTGATTGCGTCCTCGTTCACGCTCGGTCTTAATTTGCCGAGGTGTCAGATTTGCGTCTCAACGGTACTTATACATTCTTAAGCTCGGTCTTAATTAGCCGAGGGCAAGTCGTGGTTCCCTCGTCACTCTCGGTCTTAGTTAGCCGAGGTGATCGAGTTTACGTTCCGATCGCCATTTGTAAATATCTAGGCATATCGGCTCGTTCCCCGTCGCCCTCGGTTTTAATTAGCCGAGGTGATCGAGGTTTTGGCTTGATTGCATTTACCGGCTCGTTCCCCGTCACTCCGGCCGGCCGAGGTGATCGAGGTTTTGGCTCGATTGCATCTTTCGGCTCGTTCCCCGTCACTCCGGCCGGCCGAGGTGATCGAGGTTTTGGCTCGATTGCATCTTTCGGCTCGTTCCCCCGTCACTCCCGGCTTTGGCCGAGGTGATCGAGGTTTTGGCTCGATTGCATCTTTCGGCTCGTTCCCCCGTCACTCCCGGCTTTGGCCGAGGTGATCGAGGTTTTGGCTCGATTGCATCTTTCGGCTCGTTCCCCGTCACTCCGGCTTTGGCCGAGGTGATCGAGGTTTTGGCTCGATTGCATCTTTCGGCTCGTTCCCCAGTCACTCCCGGCTTTGGCCGAGGTGATCGAGGTTTTGGCTCGATTGCATCTTTCGGCTCGTTCCCCGTCACTCCGGCCCGCCGAGGTGATCGAGGTTTTGGCTCGATTGCATTTTTCGGCTCGTTCCCCCGTCACTCCCGGCTTTGGCCGAGGTGATCGAGGTTTTGGCTCGATTGCATTTTTCGGCTCGTTCCCCCGTCACTCCCGGCTTTGGCCGAGGTGATCGAGGTTTTGGCTCGATTGCATCTTTCGGCTCGTTCCCCCGTGGCGGGTCGGGCTTCTTCTCCGACTCTGGTGAGTCGGACTTCTTTCACTCCACTGGGGCATGCCTCGTCGGTCTTTGGTGCGGCGACGACGCGTCCCTCCGCGAGTGCGGGAAGGACTAAGGTCTACCACTAGCACTCTGGGCTCCCCCGGCGTCTTGACAGGGTCGATTCTCCTAGTGCTCCGTTCAAGTTTCTGAGTCACATTTTGGACTCGGTCTCCCGGACGGGTTCCGCCGCTCTTGTCGGTGGAGGGTGCGCAACCCGGAATTATGGACGGTATCATCAAAGGCGAGAATTCGGTTTCGTCGATCACGAATACCTCTTGTTCTTTCGACATCTTCTTAGCTTTTTGGGTGGGTTTTTTTTTGTTTGGGAATGAATGTGACTAGCTTCTAGTATCTTTCCCCACAGACGGCGCCAATTGTTCGGGTGTAATTCCGGAGCGAGTTATATGTCACCACCCGTGCTTGTAGAATGACGTCTTTAGTCGACTCCTCCTTGCGGTCTCCTGAAACGATGAACAAGCGAGGGCTCGGCTTTGGGCCGAGCGAACTCACTCCGACGCTCAAGTCGGTAACTTAGAGAGGTAAGTTGTTGTTACTTGGCAAAGTACGTATTGTAGAGAGATAAGGAAGATATTACCAGGATGAACAAAGTGATTCTTAGGTTAAATTGTGGATCCTCCTCTATGAGAGTTGAGGAGTATTTATAGACTTTCACCTTTTGTCACGTAGTGGCAAAGTGGCCAAGTGGCGGAAGCGGTGGAAAGTCGTTTCTACCCTCGGCCGAGGGACGCATGGCAGGCCGGCGGGCCTGTTGACTCGCCGCCGAGGGCTCTTGGATATGAGTTCGCGGATATGTGCCTCTACTGGCCGGCCGCCGTGGCCGAGGCACAAGAGACAGCCGATGTGTCGCTGCGTCGGTTAGGTGTCCAAGTTGTTGACTTCTTTGTGGATATCTTTGACCTTGCTCAATATGTTGACTCGGCCAATGGGTGCGAGAATATGCCCCATCAATATATATATATATATATATATATATATATATATATATATATATATATATATATATATATATATATATATATATATATATATATATAGGGTCGGGGTCAGGTGCGAACTAAAGTACGGTGCGAACCATACGAACTGACTTAAAAATCCCATTTTCAAATACAAACACGGCACACTACTAACTCTTATCCCTAATTTTGTTCTTGCACATTCATATCCACCACACAACCATCACCGCCAACGGCTTTTGCACCGCCACCGAGGACCGACGAGGCACCGCCATTCTCAAGACCGGTTGGAGCTTGTCGATGCCCCACCGGAGCTCCGGTTGTCACTTCCTAACATTGGTTACACTACCGACTCCGGCCTTTCAATTTTTCCCATTCCCGTCGTGCATCCTTGCTGTGGTCACCATAATCGTCATCGTCGTCGATGACGCTTGTTTTCGCCGTCCAACCGCTGACCTTTATTCGTGGCTTCCATCGCGGCGACAAAACCATTGATGTTACTTCGTTTTGTGTAGATCTAGTAGTTATATCTAATTTTAAAATAACAAAAGTGAACCACGATTGATTCCGGCGAGGTTCGACGTTGATGGAGCTGCGATGTCACGGATTTATCTTCACCGATCAGTTTTATGGGTCGTTTATCTTCACTTCTTTCCTCTCTTCGTTGTTCAATTGATATTGCTCCATTAATGTCGTCGCACGGGTAGGGTAGCTGTTGGTCAGGGTGTCGTTGATTTGTTTGAGTCGCATCGTCGCCGGAGATAAGGCTTCATTTCATAGGTTGCAGAAATAATAGCTATGACGAGTGAAGTAATTTCAAAATACAATCACCGATCCGCTAGTCACCAAAATCAATAAAATCAAACATAGAACGCCAAATTGATGTCCTTACATACACCCTCTACGCGAATACTCACCAGATATTTGTTTTCCCCAGAAATAGATGCATCCCTCTGATGATCCAGAGTATAAGATAGTCCCTTCTAATAGTGATGCTTCGCTTAAAGCGAGTGTGTATATATGATGTGTTTGGAAATGTAGAGTCATGGACTCATGGTTAATGTATTGATTTATTTGTTAGAAAAGGAAAAAGTAAATTATTGATTGAACACAAATTCTCATTTGTGACGGGCTCTTTTACGTCATAAATTGTGACACCCAAATGTGGGTATATGACCATTTCTATAATAATTTGTGACCATTATTTGATAGGTATGTATCTAGTAGTTTAAAAGAGTGTATCTACTAGTTTAAAGGAGTTTATCTAACTAACTAAAAATATGTATCTAGTCATTTAAAGAAGTGTATCTACATAGCTAACGGCATGTATCTATTAGTTTAAAAGAGTAAATCTAACTAACTAAAGATATGTATCTAGTAGTTTAAAAAAGTGTATCTAATTAGTTAAAGATATGTATCTAAAAAGCTAAAAATGTGTATCTAGTAGTTTAAAGGGATATATCTAGCTAGCTAAACATATGTATCTAGTAACTTAAAAAGGTGTATCTAACTAGTTAAAAGTATGTATCAATTAGGACGGGAAAGGCGTGTATCTAACTTAAAGGAGTGTGTGCATTTAGCCACCTAATTTAACCCTTAAGTAAAAGTATGGGTTGATTTATTTGTTAGAAAAGGAAAGAGTAAATTATTGATTGAATACAAATTCTCATTTGTGACGGGCTCTTTTACGTCAAAAATTGTGACACCCAAATGTGAGTATGTGACCATTTCTATGATAATTTGTGACCATTATTTAATAGGTATGTATCTAGTAGTTTAAAAGAGTGTATCTACTAGTTTAAAGGAGTGTATCTAACTAACTAAATATATGTATCTAGTAAATTATAGAAGCGTATCTACATAGCTAACGGTATGTATCTATTAGTTTAAAAGAGTGAATCTAACTAACTAAAGATATGTATCTAGTAGTTTAAAAAAGTGTATCTAACTAGTTAAAGATATGTATCTAGTAATTTAAAGAAGTGTATCTAGAAAGCTAAAAGAGTGTATCTAGGTAGCAAGAGGTATGTTTCTAATTTTCTAACAATTTAAAAGAGTGTAACTAGCTAGGTCTGCCCGAGAAAACTGTACTTCTTGCTTTAAATACGTATAATTTAGTTTTTTGAACTTTGCTTTTGTTTACTCAGAGTTCCCCTCATTTGAAAACTAGATTTACTTCCCTATTTGTAATCTACTTACCTAGTTTCATCCCAAATTGGTTTGTACATTGACTTTCGAGAAGACTTGGTTCATGTACAGAATAGTTGAACATGACATTGTTCGTTATCTACCAAAAACATTCTTAGTTATGTTCCGTTTATTTGCTTACCTTTGATCAAAAATACCCCTTAGTAAAAAATAAAACAGAATAGTTGTATAGTTGTAATGAATGAGACATGTCATTGTATAACGTGCCAGCCGCTGGTCATAAGAGTGAATCTAGTAACTTAAAGATATGTATTTAGTAATATAACAAAGTGTATCTAGCTAGTTAAAGATATGTATCTACTAATTTAAAGGAGTGTCTCTAACAACATAAGGGTATGTATCCAGTAATTTAAACAAGTGTATCTAGCAAATGTATCTACTAACTTAAAGTAGTGTATTTAGCTAGTTAAAGGTATGTATCTAGTAATTTAAAGAAGTGTATCTAGCAACTTAAAGAAGTGTATCTAGCTAGCTAAAGGCATATATCTAGAAACTTAAAAAGTGTATCTAGTTAGCTAGAGATATTTATCTAACAACTTAAACGAGTGTATCTATCAACTTAAAGGAATGTATCTAGCAATTTAAAGGAGTGTATCTAGCTTGCTTGAGGTATGTATCTAGCAACTGAAAGGATTGTATCTAGCTATCTTGTATGTATATAGAAAGTTAAAGAAGTCTATTTACTATTTTGGTAGCTAGATGTATCACTAATACAATCGTCTAATACAATCGCATACCGGTTGAAAATTGATTGTCCCTATACACTTTCTTAGGAATTTCCCCATTAGATTAAAATACTCACAAATCTTAAACAATAGTGCAATTCCAAAGATTCGGAGATAGTAATCTTCTTGTGGGTTTACGACAAGGAGGAGGTTAGGCTTCCTATCTAATTTAGCACAATCCATGAAGCATGGGTGCGTCTAGTCTACTAAATGCTTCAACGTTTTTTCTTGTGTATTTGCTTGTGTGATTTGTTCGGGTTGGATGAACTGCTGCTCTTTCTCCTACCATTTGTTTTGAAGCAACTTATATAAATAAATATGTAATCTATTTTACTGCATCTTGATGATTGGGATTGTGTTTTGAGCTAGCCTTTTGGAAATGTAATAGTTCTTTAAAGCATCAATGTAAGTTTATATTTAAATTTTTACCATAGATATTCAAAGGTATGTATACTTCTATAGTGAATGTATATCTACTATTCTACTGGCAAATCAATCTTGTATGTAGACTCAAGGGGTGATTATTATGTGAATGACTCGTGTTTTCAGGAAGAAAAGAACAAGAAGCGCAAGTTGATTGAAGTTGCTCCGTTATTTTCATTGTGAGCTGCAGCAAATCCTTGGAAACCAGGTGAAGACATTATAAAAGATGCTAGTGGTGTATTGTAAAGGAGTATAGACTGCCACTCACCACCACCTTTACTACCTCCGCCGACCCCCACTCACCACCATCACATCTAAGGCAGACCAACACAAGTATTTCCTTATACCACCAAATGACGCCGACGACTACTCCGACGACCAATTACCCTAGTTGTCACTCCTTTTTCCCGACTCTGTACAAGCATAATAGTTGCACACAAATCCAGGGTTATGGCACCACCAAGCAAGGCAAACGTGACAACCATGTCGAGACCTTGATAATTGCTTCTCTTGTAGTTGATAGAGAAGAGCACTAGGGATGTCACCACGGCTAGAAGACAAAGTACTCGAGCATACGCTTGTTTCCTTTGCAACAAAAATGCTTTTGTATAGAGTATATCATACACTAAATTGAGCTCAATCTCAATGATTCTGATAGCTTCTGAGGCGGGTTTTTTGAGGAAAAACAAACGACTTTCTTCTCGATCCTTCAAGCTTATAAGCATCTGCTAGGAGGCCTTGCACTTTCATATAACAGTTATGTGCATCTCTGACCATATCATCATTTTCCTTCACATCATTCCAATTATCAGATGATGATGTTACATAACTGCTTTCGTCTGTGCTACTCTCGCCTCTAATTCCCGCATCCTTGAGAGTAACAGGAATATTAGCACTTTTAGCGGAATAGTACTCTTCCATCAACCTGGTGTAGTTCGGTGAGGTCTCTTCAGGTTTTCGGGTAATTGAGTCTCTTATATTTTCGACACTGGCGGAATACAGAGCGCATGTTCGCTCAATGTATTTGACACATCCGTCAATAAACATAAGCATAGTTGGTCACAAATACACACGCCGACGACTTTGTTGATCACCAATAATAACAGCGACTACATCGTCGGCCACCCCTGACTCCACTCCTTCCCAACGCCAACATAATCATTCAATGCGACCATCACCATCTATCGCCGATGGTCACAAATACACACGCCGACGACTTCTCTAAAACATTTTCCTCCGTCGTCGGCCACCAGCACTCATACAACAATGACCAACATCACCCCAAAACGACCCATTCCTAGATCTACAATTACCAACATCCAGGTCTGGTCGAGGTACAAGGACTCGATGTCCACACAAGGTAGCCGGAGTGGAGATCTGAAAAAAATGAAATAAAAGCTCAAAAATCTAATTGCATTGACGATATTATTGGAGGCGGTTGTTTGGTTGGAGAAAGGAGGAAAAGCATAACTCACCGCCTCACCGGAGAAAGAATTTAAAGGTCGGAGTTCTGACAATGCGCAAAGGTGATAGAAAAAGAGAAGGTATGGCTGAAATTGAAGATAGGAAGACTGAAGCTATGGAGATCGCCGGGTTCTTTGGTAACGGTGATAGGTGGTGGCCGGAAAAATGTCACCGGCGACGGGATCGTGCTAGGTGTCAGTTTGTTGGGGGTGAGGATAAAGTTATGATGGGTGAGGCGTGTGATATAGTGTTGAGGTTATTAGGAAGAGTGATTAGGGGGTGTTTGGTTCAACTCATAAAGGTATGAGGTATGGGTTTGGAATGAGCCAAACTCATACCAAGTGTTTGTTTGGCAAAAATAGAGGTTTCATGCCCATACCTCAAACCCATGAGGTATGGGTTTACCATACCGAGGAGGAGGTGCCACAGATGAGATTGATACCATGGGATCAGTAAAAAAACCAAAAACATGAAAAAACTTAAATGGTACATTTTAAATAATTTTTTTTTCATTTATTTAATCAACTCTTCATTTTCATGATTTTTTAGTATCAAAAATAAATATTTTTAATGTTGTATTTTAGATTTTTCAACTTTCATGAAGTTCGATCTCATTCCACCCAAAATTGAAACAAACACATGGTATGGGGAATCAAGTTCCAAACCCTTACCACCCGGGTATGATTCCTGATTCCAAACTCATACCCACGCGCGAACCAAACATCCTTATAGTGTTTGGTTATTGACAGCTATGATTTAGTTCGTAAGTTCGCACCGAACTTTAGGTTCGCACAAGATCCTATTTCTATATATATATATATATATATATATATATATATATATAGGGGGGTCAGTCGAGTAACTAAAGTTTCTGTGAACCGAACTGCATTTAACTAATTTAGAAAATAATCTTAACAACAAAACCAACCCATCGCTCTGACTTCATAAGACTTCCTCTCCTTATCCTTTATTATGTTAATCCACATCCCGCCTAACTTCCATCTCCATCATCCACCACCACCATCCGTCGTAGTTTCCTGACGACCGCCGGAGACAGTGCTATCCTTCGCCAACTACGCAGACAAGCGGTGCGCTCTTCTTTTGTCTCTCTTATTTCTATTAATAAGCTATGGATTTTCTAACAACTTCCATGAATTGCAGATTTGAAAGACGGTTGATTAGAAACCCAGAATGGAGAGTGGAATGAGTGCATCCCATGATTTTGAATCGTCAAAATTCGATCATCATCATCATTCGCTACAATTCTTCTTCTGATCGACTTTCTCCCAATTCAATCTTCCTTCATCGCATTACAAGTGAGTTTCGCTACTGCTTTTTCTTCTCTCTTTCTTAATTCCGCATTTTTCCTTTTATATTTCTTCCTTTTTATTTATTTCCTTATCAAACTATTTTACCATCCATTTTATTTTTCATTTTTCCAATTTTTTATTGCTGCATATACTTAGGTTTACAATATCTGGAATTTTTTGACCTATTTTTTTATCAATGTTCATTCATATACTGCTCAAATGATTGCTTCAACTGCTACAATGTCACTACTCAATACTAATTTTGGGTTTCGATATTGTAAAGGAGTGTATCTAGCTGACCAGAGAGTTGTATCTAGCAAGGTAAAAGAGTGTATCTAGCTTGCCAGAGATGTGTATCTGGCAATCTAAAGGAGTGATGTGTATCTAGCAAGATAAATGAGTGTATATAGCAAGGTAAAAGGGTGTATCTAGCTTGTCAAAGATGTGTATCTAACAATTCAAAGAGTGTATTTCGCAAGGTAAAAGAGTGTATCTAGCTTGCCAGAGATGTGTATCTGGCAATCTAAAGGAGTGATGTGTATCTAGCAAGATAAATGAGTGTATCTAGCAAGGTGCTGATAAAATCGGTAGGATCTGCTCTGCAACTCTAGGCTAGCTATATCCTCAGACCAAAATGAGTCTTAAGATCGACATTTTGTTTTAAGTCTCGATTGACTCTCATATATTCCGTTTGTCCTTAGTCTAATGCTCGAACTCTGAAAAATCTCTACAACAATATACGGGACCCACTTTCCCTCTCGCATTTTACTATTTATGAATTATGAGTCGTGAATTTCCAAGGCTCAACAAAAACTTTCCTACTTTATCCAAATCGATCTTTGGGACTCAAAATGAGGGACCGTATTTTTCTTCAATATGGCAGTTCAAAAGTGCATTTATGTATTCATGTTAGCCCGCTCCACTTGAAATTGCAGATAAGGCTTTGTCGTCGTTGCTTTTGTATATGTTTTCCTCAAGTATCTATATCCGGTTCTTGTGCAACAGTACAAGGCCTCCAAGATGATCTAGCTAGGACGCAGCAATATTTTCAAGATCTTTGATGCACAAAAAGGAAGTCGAATGCTTAAATCAATCGAGGGAACTTGGCAATGATGCAGAGGACACAATTGACACTTACATCTTTAATGTGCATGGTAAAGGTCATTCTAATCTATTTAGAACCCGCAAATTTGCAAAGCAAATACAAAGGATACGAAAAAGTATAAAAGAAGTGACAACCGAATTAATGAGTTATGGACTGGGAAAAGTCGGCCAAAGAGAAGGTAGCAGAACACGTAATGTCGGGAGGAAAAAACAAAGAAGCTATTCATATGATGATGATAATGAACACGAATACGTAGTTGGGTTGGAGGAAGACATTCAAAAATTGGTAGGAATACTTATGGGTGATGAGGGTAAAAGCCAAGTAACAAATGCTATTTCTATAGTGGGGATGGGTGGGTGTGGGAAAACAACCCTTGCCAAGAAGCTTTACAATCATCCGTATATCTTTTGAAGAATGTTTTGATTATATGGCATGGATTTTCATTTCTCAAGAATGGGATACCAAACATATCCTTTCTGAAATATTGAGGAATGTGGTGGATGGGTGGTCGTCCAAGGATAAGGCTTTGAGTGTGGAAGGATTAGTGGATGAGCTCCGTAACTTCCTCAAAGACAGGTCTTACTTAATAGTTCTTGATGATGTGTGGCACAGAGGGTCTTTGGACGAGAGATCGCTCGCTATCCCTTACGGTGGTAGTAATGTAAGACGCAACATCATCATCACCACACGCAACCGAGATATCATTCAATTGGACCAGATCGCAAAGACATGCATATACATGAGCCACACCTCTAAGTGAGGAGGAAGGATGGGAATTGTTGAATAAGATTGCTCTCAGCAATGTCCCAAATTATGACAAGGAAAGCTATGAGAGTTTGGGAAAGGAAATGCTACAGAAATGTGATGGACTTCCTTTAGCTATAAGAGCCTTGGCTGGAATCTTGAGCGGGAAACAGAACAACATTGGGCAATGGCAAATGGTAAATCAGCCGTGCGGCTCGAGTGATGGAGGGCACAAGCGCCGACAAGAGAGTTAAGGATTTGTCGGCTTTGAGCTACGATGACTTGCGTTACGATCTCAAGCCTTGCTTTCTTTATCTCAGTGCCTTTCCAGAAGATTGTGAAATACCTGCAGGAATGCTCATCCGCATGTGGATAGCAGAAGGTCTTGCCCCTGCAAATGGAGATTTATGCCCTGAAGATGTAGCAATGCAGTATTTAGAAGAATTAAACCAACGCTTCCTTATTCAGGTGGCAAGCTTCAATTATAAGGGACTTATTAAAGCAGTTCGCTTGCATGATGCCGCGCGAACTCAGTATTAAAGAAGCCAAAGACCAGCATTTTTTGACACTTATGTCTTTGCTTTTGATCAAGATACATGCGGATATTCTCCTTCTGTTAAAAGCCAACCACGTCGGCTAGCTCTCCATTCCTGGTAAAAAGTGTTACTTTTTGGATAAATCATAATGTTGCATTTGTTCATGTTGCATTAGTACTCCCTTGGTTTCTCCACTAGGGATGGTTCAAAATGTACTTAATCATAATTCAGTTGTATACCTCTATCAATGTACTTAAGATGTGTTTCTGATTGTCAGTTTGTAATTGGTAAGTACAGGGAGGGATCGAGGATTTCAGGAAGACTTACAAGGAAGAGCATCCTGATTCCAAGGGTATTAAGGAGCTTGCTAAGGATGTTGGAGCTAAGCGGAAGGCCATGGCCGATGAGGTTTATTCTCATCCTGACCTGTGTCCTTCCCTTTAATTTAATTGATTTGCGATGTTGATTTAATTATTGGATTATTCAGGAAAAGAAGCCATATTTGGACAGAGGAGCATAGCTGAAGGCGGAGCATGAGAAGGCCATGGAAGAGTATAATGCTCATAAACAAAAAGAGGTATGTAGATAGTATAGTTTCAGCCTGCCTATGATACAGTGGGATACCTTTTCGAGTTTTTGCCATGAATTTTTACATTTTTCTTTCTTTACTTCGGTAACGAAAATGCACTGAGTTTGTTTTTTGTCTTTCCCATTCTGCCCCCTGCCCGTGTTCATTCCAATATTCAGGTGTTGGCATGTTGATTTTTCAGCTCTTCTTGTATCCACAAATTGACAAAATCTTTGGACCAGTTATGATTGTTCGATTATGTGGGGTATGCTTTTCCGAACCCTCTTACGTGTTCATACTACATGTATACAGTATACAACTGAGAAAGTATATATTGACATTACCTGCTTCAACTTCTTTCAGATGTTATCCATACCTTTGTTACAATGCTACCCTTTCGTAGCATTACTGTCAGGGTTAAGTCTCGATGTGGTGTTAAATAGCGCCTATGTGATAAAAAATGTTATATCGGTAAGTCTGAATGAACTGTAATTTTCATTTATGACCCATATACGAGTCTGAATTGTGAATTATGATATCTGATTTGCATTTCGCTCTCCACTGTTGACGTTTTTACAGACAGGTATTAGAACTAACTCATTTATTCTGCGAAACCGAGCTGTGGTAAGTTCATTTCAACCTTGCTGACATTATTTTCCTTAATATCCAGTCCAACTTTCATGTCTAACGAAGATAAACAAATTGAATGCAAGATCAAGATCAACAAGGAGCAGCTAGCGACATCTCCATGACAACCATGTCTCTTTTCAAAGCGGTTGGCCCAGCTTGTGGAGGTGCACTGTAAGTGTCTACGCTTTACATAAAACATGAATTACTGTACTGTTTTCAGTATTGCAGTAAATAAACATGAGTTCGGTGGAGTTACGTAACCATCTTATTCATACATGTTGCAAAGGTATATCCTTTATTTGTGGCGGTTCGCGTTGCCGCTGGGATTTGCGGTCTTCAATTGATTCGCAACATTTTATCAATCTTTTGTAATTTTGTATAGAGTCCTTGTTGAATGACATATGAATGACTTAAAACAAATGATAAATAAGATCTTTCTTCTTTATTTGCTTCATGTTGGAGAAGAGCCATAAAAGTATGAGGTCATATTAGCACTCCTTGTAAAATGTTTGATGTGGTAGACGAACTTGAGAAATTGCAAGAGCAGAAAAGCGCTGTCAAGCATTTACTTGTAGGCCCCGAGAAGACATCCAGTCCAGTGAGGTCTCCGAGCTACCATCGCTCTCCTATGAATTGTATTCCCCAAGCATCTCCATTGTCAGTGGGAGCACACAAGCCTTAAACTTGCTAGCCCTGCAATAAAAGTTATTCAGCTTAATTTTTTTTTTTTGTGTATCTTCATCAAGCTAAACTTAATCCTGTATGTATGATAGGTAGTAGATTACTGTACAAGACTGTCTCCAGCTTCATATTTAGGTAATATATGTTTCCGTCACATGCCCTTTTTTCAGAAATTTTTATACGGAGTATATATCATCGTATAAAATATTTTTTGGGAGGTGTCAGAGTTTTTCGTCCTCTGTATCTATGTATACTAGTGAACAGGAGCAACAGTGTTGTAAATGTTATTGGTTATTTGGTTTGATTTTAAGTGAATTCAGTTTCCTCATTCATGTATGGATTCTGAAACACTGCTGAGTTCCTGTTTCTGCTTCTTCACTTCTCATATTTCTCAGCTTAAAGAAAGAACTCGTGTTTGTGTGGCCAGCTTCATGTTTTTAATGAGCCATAAAACCATGACTCGCCTTTCACTCATTCAGATCGCATTTTCATCCTTTTTTTACTTGAGTGGATCCAAGTTTGATCAAATTTGTGTGAAGTTGTCATCGCTAACCCCCTCACAGGCACAGCTCATGTGTCAATGTTCTAGCATTATTGTAAGCGAATTGGTAAAATTAGTACTCTCACTTGAGAGAAAATAACTGGATTAAGAAAGTGGACTCAAGAGTTAAATCCCCAGAAATAAGCATTGTAAGACTATAACTTCAAAAAGATGATTTGGCGTGCAAGCTATGCACCTAAGATGTTAATTTAAGTGACCTGCACATCTACAAGTGGCAGGTGTGCGTCGTTGTTCCTGAAGGAAGCCGGAGGATCAGCTGGAGATAAGAAAAAGAAGAGAATCAACTCTGTGCCGCATTCTAGTGACCATGGAGAAATTTACTGATCTAATAGAGGAATATAGGATATTGTTGGAAGGTATGGACTATGGAGTACTAATTTTTTCTGAGACAATGGATTTTGTGTACATAAATTCCAAGCCCTTGTAAAGCATTAATGTAATTCCGAGACTTGAAGTAATCATAATATTCATAAAAGTTTTTTTTTTTGTTAATAGGGTAACTTTGTTTTCTCTCGGGAGTATTCCCATACATTTTACCTCACCACCTAAATTGAAGTAAACGCTCCAAAATCCATCCTGAACTCTTACCTGTTTTTGTTCATCGTTCGAGCCGTAATTTAAAACGTTAGTCGATGGATTTTAATTCATAGTGTAATACGAACCCGGTTCTATGAATAACGTTAGCCGTAATCTAAATTTAGAGTATTATACTTAAGTAATTAGCACTATTTGTTTTCGACAACAACTGCTTCATCTATTTGTTTACCTCGACGTCTACTCCTATACTTGAAATGGTAGATTTAAAACAAATTCATCTGTTAATAGTGTCTATAAAACTAGCCAAACTAATTCTCGAATATATGTGCCTCTATTCTCGGAGTGTATCCAGTACCTTAAAAATATGTATTTAGTAATATAACAAAGTGTATTTAGTTAGCTAAAGATATGTATCTACTAATTTAAAGGAGTGTCTAACAACTTAAGGGTATGTATCTAGTGATTTAACGGAGCGTATCTAGCAACTTAAATAAATGTATCTAGTAACTTAAAGGAGTGTATCTAGCTAGCTAAAGGTATGTATGTAATAAAATAAAGAAACGTATCTAGCCATTTAAAGAAATATATGTACTAACTTAAAGGAGTGTATCTACTTAGCTAAAGGTATGTATCTAGCAATTTAAATGAACGTATCTAGAAAATTACAGAAATGTATCTAGTAACTTAAAGGAGCGTATCTATCAATTTAAAGAAATGTATCTAGTAACTTAAATGAAAGTATCTAGCAATTTAAAGAAGTGTATCTAGTAGGAAATGACACTTTCCATAAGGGTGTCCCGGATACTTTCCTAGTTAAAATATTCATCAATGTAGGGGTTTTGACTTTTGATTAGGTGAAAGTTTTAAGAAATGACAAACGCATCATTAGTGTTAATAATAATAATAGAAAACATTTTATCTAACAAGGTACAAGTATGTATCTAGTAAACTATAGGTATGTATCTACTTACCTTAAACTTGATTAATTTCATTACCGGTTAAAACCTACAGTATCATTTCGCGCTAACATTTGTTTCTTTTATTTGTTTATCAGTATTCGTCTACACGCCAGCACACGATGTGATTGAAGTAAGTGAATCTGACTTTAGCACCTGTGATCGAACCAGTCCCATTGGCGCCTACAACAATGCCGATGGAGAAACACTGATCACTCTACCCCAACCCGGGCCAAGGTACTTTATATGTGGCAGGCTTGACCACTGCAGTGTAGGCCTCAAAGTCCGTGTTCAAGTTCTGGACCGTCCACAGTCTCAGCCTAACGCATTAAGGAGCTTCCTCCAAATTCATTAGTTGGTCAAAGAACTGCAATAGCTTGGGATTTTGCGCAGTTGATCCTTATCATCTACCTTTATGATGCTACATTTGCGGCTGGTTTTGCGTCTCTTTACTTGTTCGTGGTGAGTGCAGTCATTCAGTTTTTCGACAGTATCTTGTTGGATATCCATCGTTACTGGTCTCAGGCCGGATAATCTCATCTCTTCAGAGATATGCAAGATTTGAGTTATGACCTTCTGCTGTGAATCCCGTAATCAGTCAGCTAATAGCACGTGGCTGTCGACTGTGGCCAACTTAAAGGAGTGTATCTAGCAAGCTAAAGCTTTGTATCTAGAAATTTAAAGGAGTGTATCTACTGACTTAAAATCCTCGAAAACCAGAAATTTAAAGGAGTGTATCTACTGACTTAATATCGCTTTACAAATTACAATACACCTTCATACCTCTAATATAAAAACAAGAAACAAACGTGTACTCCGTAGTATACTCTATAATGCATCAAAGGAAAGCCTGCATTTGTTTTTATGAACTTCAGAGAAGTGTTCGCTTGAATGCGCAAAATCTCATATAGACTGATAATTTTATCATAAGACCGGTCTCATATGAAAATTTGCATTTTAGCCTTTATATTCCTGTCTAGATTGACGACTCAGTTGTATACTTAATACTTCCCCGTCTCAATCATTTGTATGCTTTTTTTATTATTATTTGTGAAGGGTAATTTAATCAAAGGTAATACAAATTCCGAAAAGATAAATAACGCTCATCGATTGCTAAATTCACAGTACAGAGTACCACAAGGAGCCATTTTTGCCTTTTGCCCAATATTTACAAACTAGAGAAAGTGTGTCGATGATTCAATTACAACTAGTAAAACATTGATCGGAGTATGCAGGCTTAAAGTTTTTTATGCAAGCTTTCATTTACTGCAGCAAATCCTCGAAAAACAGACCGCATATGTAGATACCGTGGCACGGAGGTGTATTGTAAAGCGATTTGTTCTCGGCGTGGATCTTATAATCAAGCATAATCGGAGTATTACCCTGCGCATTGCCGATAAGATCGTTGCGAACAATAACAATGGTCACACCAGATGGTCCTACATTCTTTTGCGCACCAAAGACAACCAATTGTCCCACCGAAGACCCCAGACCCACTACACACAACCCCAGGCCAACTGCCAAGACGTCACTCGATACCGACGATAACCCTCTGCCACAGCTCAACCGCACCCACAACCTCCCCACGACCACAATGGTCCATCACCACTTACCCATAAGACCACATCGACGACGGTCCAATGACAATCACAGCCATACCAACCACGAAAACATAAATTAATCAATAAACTGGTTAATCATAAAATAACATAAATTAATCAATAAACTGGTTAATCATAGATTTACTAAAACATAAATAGAATTCCATAAGATAATTGCAATTATTATGGCTCGATATAGGTTGACGATTAGGTGGAGCAGGATCTGCAACGACACTCTGGTGGTGGAGTATGGGGCCTTCAAAAGAGGGAGAAAAGGGAAAAAGTAGGAACACTTGAACTCGATGGTGTGCGGCCTGAGAATATGTCGGCGTCGGGATCGCCGACGATGGTGCGACGGTGGTGCACGGCGGCGTTGTGGGTGGCGGTTGGTGAAGGTGGTGGGTGAGTGGGTGGGTCTGAAAGTAAGAGTGACGTTAGTAGCTTAAGTTTGTGAGTTGGTTTGCTTTTTGGCTGTTAACGTGTTTTTAAAATTAGTTCGTAGGTTCGCACCGAACTTTCAGTTCGCACGAGATCCTATTTCTATATATATATATATATATATATATATATATATATATATATATATATATATATATATATATATATATATTTATATAGCGGTAGGATCCGCATTTAACTAAGGGATGGTACGAACTGCATTTAACTACCCCAAATCAATAAAACAATAAAACACGCTGACATTTTCTCCCTGACATTCAATTATTCTTATCCCCCTTTTCTCTCTCAAGTCTCACCCCGACACGCAGACTATTACACCACGACCTCCGATCGCCGATGCCGTACCATCAATCATAGCCGGAAAACGCAGACAACCTCATTGTGTCCACCTATTCTACCATCGATGTCAGCCTTCACCATAGCCGACAGTTCTTATTTCCTTGATCATCTTCATGTTTCAAATCATCGATTCATCTCGCCACAAGCACAAGACTGCACGCCGGAGAAATTAAATTTGTGACGGGAAATCGACGGTAATGGTATGATCAAATGGAGCCGGTTGTGGCTTTTCGGATTTCCGGAAAGGTTCTTAATTTAGAAATTCCGGCTAGGCATGGTGGTAGTTTGATAATAAGGTAGTTGTTATTGCTGTTGGTGACGACTCATGGTTGTCAGGTTGAAGACGAGGGGGTGGTGGGTGTGGTATTGCTGTGTTAGTGAAGGGGTGGGGTGGGGTTGGTCGTGCTATTTGGCGTAGAGGGTGTATGTAAGGACATCAATTTGGCGTTCTATGTTTGACAGTTATTGACGATTTGGTGACTAGCGGATCAGCTGATTGTATTTTGAAATTACTTCACTCGTCATAGCTATTATTTCTGCAACCTCTGAAATGAAGCCTTATCTCCGGCGACGATGCGACTCAAACAAATCAACGACACCCTGACCAACAGCTACCCTACCCGTGCGACGACATCAATGGAGCAATTTCAATTGAACGACGAAGAGAGGAAAGAAGTGAAGATAAACGACCCATAAAACTGATCGGTGAAGATAAATCCGTGACATCGCAGCTCCATCAACGTCGAACCTCGCCGGAATCAATCGTGGTTCACTTTTGTTATTTTAAAATTAGATATAACTACTAGATCTACACAAAACGAAGTAATATCAATGGTTTTGTCGCGGCGATGGAAGCCACGAATACTGGTCGGTTGGGCGAAAACAAGCGTCGTCGGCGACGATGACGATTATGGTGACCACAGAAGGATGCACGACGGGAATGGGAAAAATTGAAAGGCCGGAGTCGGTAGTGTAACCAATGTTAGGAAGTGACAACCGGAGCTCGGTGGGGCATCGACAAGCTCCAACCAAAGTCGCCGAGAACGGCGGTGCCTCGTCCGGTCCTCGGTGGCAATGCAAAGCCGTTAGCGATGATGGTTGTGTGGTGGATATGAATGTGCAAGAACAAAATTAGGGATAAGAGTTAGTAGTGTGCCGTGTTTGTATTTGAAAATGGGATTTTTAAGTCAGTTCGTATGGTTCGCACCGTACTTTAGTTCGCACTGACCGACCCTATATATATATATATATATATATATATATATATATATATATATATATATATATATATATATATATATATATATATATATATATAGAGAGAGAGAGAGAGAGAGAGAGAGAGAGAGAGAGAGAGTCAGGATCCGGTGAGAACCACTAACATAATGAGAACCGTGAGAACCCTCACTAAATCTCCACCAAAACTTGTTTCGAAAGTTTTGATGGATCATTTAGCATTAGTTTAGTTTATTCAAACATATTCTTTAGTATAACTAAACAAAATTTATCAAATTTATTATCAAAATGTAAACTTAATATACAAAAATACAATTAGGTATATTAAAACGGCTATAAATGCACGAAAACGAATTCTAGGTGCATGAAAAATATTATATGCATGAAAATGATTACTAGGTGCATGAAAATAACGGGTTCTATATGCACGAAAACGAGTTCTATGTGCATGAAAATTGTTAGATACTTGAAAATGAGTAATAATTGCATGAAAATTAATAAAACGTATTTCGCCTCGATTTCCGTCAATAGTTTAATACTTTTTGGATCAAGAAATATGTTTTCTAGCCATAAAATTCTATGGTGAATCCAAATAGGTAATTATTTTTCTTAAAAACGTTCCGTAAGGTGGAGCATGGTTCTCATTATATTGTTGGTTCTCACTGGATCCCAAATCTATATATATATATATATATATATATATATATATATATATATATATATATATATATATATATATATATATATATATATATATATATATATATATATATATATATATATACACACATCTTAGAAATTAAAACACCATTAATAACTCTCTGTAAAGCTTTTACACGTTTCATTGTTTTTGTCATGCACCCTCTGTTGGGAAATTAGCGCCAATCTCCCACGCGCAACGGAAGCAACCAATCGACAAGTAAACCGTAAATGTAAATAAATGTTAGCAATAATAAGATGAGACGATATTTTAGGGTCAAACCCAGGGCAAAACCTTCCAAACCGGAAGTAAAACCCACTAGCCAAATCGAGTAGAATAATCCACTATAATAATATAGTACCAGTACAACGTAACCATCCTGAATTAATACAAATTCAAAACGCACAATAATATAAGATAACAACCTCTAGCCCTCCAGTAATATTAGTCAATTCCACTAATATCACCCCTAGAGTAACCTCCTAAATTATTGTATTATAACACCAGTTATACTGCCTCTCACCCTCAAACCCGACTTGCTATTTTCTACCAAGCTAAGTCATGTTGTCTGATATTTGTTGTGAGATACTTTTACCAAAGGATTTCAATACTTTATATAGCATTGTGAAGTGACGTTATATTTTAATGTCATAAGGTCACTTCACGTTACCGCACAAATGAATTAATATAATTCATTCGTTTCCACCAATGTTAAAATAATTTGCACGTAATGCTAAGCAAATGCATTAAAATCATTTAACACCATCCTAATGTTACATGTACATCATGAATACTTGTACATGTAACACATAGCTTTAATAAACCCTGTGTTGGATGTTATGACCCAACAAATCTCCCTCTCCAACACAAGAGATCGCCACCGAGGAATCAACCATTGGCCTTTTGAAATCACCAGTTTCACACCCGAGTTGATATCCGATCCTCACCTTAACTCATTATCACGGCCAATGCACCGTGTATAGCCTAAACCCAGACAATGACGTTACTTGACCCCGGAGAGAAACCTCTTGCTCTCCACCTTTCTACCAGCAGGAATTTTACCTTTGCGTCCGTCTGTAACCTAAAAATAATCTACCTTCGTCGCCTCTTCCACGAACGAAACACGTGCACGATTTTTCCGTTTCCAGCCATCTTGTGAGGTTTTTACTGCATATGCATCCAGACGGTATAAACCACGACGTAACTCCCCCTTCATGAGGACCATAGAACCCTTAGTCACTTTCATTACTCCCCCATGAGCTTTACACCCATAACCCTTGGAGTCTAGTTGACTAAGTGAAACTCTGCCGCAACTTTGGAACATAGGCAACCTTGTCCAAAGTGTGCACCACCCCATTTGACATTTTGATTTTCACCACCCCAATACCCATATGACATCAACTATTGAGTTATCAGCCAAACTCAATTTTCTAGCCACGCCTTCTTGGAACTCCTCAAAACTATCCTTCCGGGTCCAAATGTGGTTGATACAAGCAGAATCTAATATCCATTCTTCCTTGGAATACACGTCGTTTACATCCGTGACTACCATTGGTAAGGAAACAATCACTACTTTCTTAACCGGCAACCAAGTTGGTGTCGCCCTTGTTTTCTTCATTCTCGCATTTCTTAGGACAGAACCGCCTAATATGCCCAAGGTTACCACACTTGAAACACTTCACATCATTATTTCTAGAAGCGTTCCTGGACCGAGACCTGCCATGCTTCGATCCATCCTCCATGTTAAACGATCGACCTATCCCATCTCGAGCAACTGCAACTGTACCCGTACTGTCACTCCGTACCCCAGCCTTGTCCTTCTTCCTTGCATCAAAGCACAATAAAGCTGTTTGTGCTTGCTCCACCGTGATGGTGTCTTTACCTCACAAAATAGTATCCACATAAGTCTCATATGTGTCCGGGAAGAGAATTGTGGAGTAGTAACGCCTTATCTTCCTCCTCAAGCTTCAACTCGATCTTCTTTAACATGTCTAGAAGTCCATTGAACACATTTACATGCCTAATTAAATTTTCATCCTCGTCCATCCTCAACCGATATAACCGTCACTTTAAAACCAACTTGTTGGTCAAACTCTTCGCCATGTAGAGCTTCTCCAACTTTTCCCATATCACCGATGGAGAGTCGTCATCAAGAACACAATTGATGACTGAATCCGAGATGCACAACCTAATAGTACTTGCACACTTGGTGCAAACCTCTTCTCAATTATCATCACTCATCTTCTCCGGCTTACCATCATCTCCTTTCAAGGCTCTAGCCAAGCCAAGATGTAACAGGAGATCCTTCATCCTTCTCTGCCAAAGGGTGAAACTACTTTTACCATCAAATTTTAGTACTGCAAATTGAGACCCCATATTTGACATCCTTGCCAATTAAACCAGCCAGCAGTCCTAGCCTAGTGGCTCTGATACCACTGTTGGGAAATTAGCGCCAATATCCCACGCGCAACGGAAGCAACCAATCGACAAGTAAACCGTAAAAGTAAATAAACGTAAGCAATAATAAGATGAGACGATATTTTAGGGTCAAACCTAGGGTAAAACCTTCCAAACCGGAAGTAAAACCCACTAGTCAAATCGACTAGAATAATCCACTATAATAATATAGTACCAGTACAACGTAACCGTCCCGAATTAATACCAATTCGAAACCCACAATAATATAAGATAACAACCTCTAGCCCTCCAGTAATATTAGTCAGTTCCACTAATATCACCCCTAGAGTATCCTCCTAAATTATTGTATTATAACACCCGTTATACTGCCTCTCACCCTCAAACCCGACTTGCTATTTTCTACCAAGCTAAGTCATCTTGTTTGATATTTGTTGTGAGATACTTTTACCAAAGGATTTCAATCCTTTATATAGCATTGTGAAGTGACGTTATATTTTAATGTCATAAGGTCACTTCACGTTACCACACAAATGAATTAATATAATTCATTCGTTTTCACCAATGTTAAAACAATTTGCACGTAATACTAAGCAAATGCATTAACATCATTTAACACCATCCTAATGTTACATGTACATCATGAATACTTGTACATGTAACACTTAGCTTAATTAAACCTTGTGTTGGATGTTATCACCCAACACCCTCTTCTATATACATTGTTTCCTTAAGAGTTTTGTTTGTTTAGTGCACTTTATAGTTTTACTGATTTTGTTTTTAATCTCATAAAAAATTGTACGTATTTGATTACAGGATGGGGTGGATCAGTTTATTGATGATAAGAACCAACTTAGAAGAGGACACAAGACTAGAAGTGGAATCAACAGTAATTTCAGTACTCCATATGATTATATAACTTCTTTACTAATTGCAATTTATATGATTAATGACTTTATTAAACAAACATTCAAAGAATTGGACTTACAATAACTATATTTGATGGGTTGTGATCGATTTATATGAATGTTCTGCATAATTTTGTGCTGTTTGATTATTATTATTATTATCATTTATTTCTATTATATTTTTCTAATGTTCGACAGGTTCTCACCCCACTAAGCCAACTGATTTCGAAAAGAGATCCATTCTATTATGGTACTCTATCTTCTAGACTTAATTATCTTCATGTTTAATCTTACAAGAATCGTAATTGGATAATACTTAACCTTTTACATCACGAGCGAGATTGTTATGCAGGGTTAATTTGAATGTGACGTTTTGTTATTGCTCAGTAGACCAGACACAGACGTTGAGCATGTATTTTCGCCGACCCAGTCTATAACTTACTTTTTTTCTTAACAATTATTGTCTTTTAATTTTTCATAGATCATATAGTATGGTATATAAAACCAATTTGTATGTAGTATGCACACAGTACATTGTAAATCATTAATTTGCTTGACAAATTACATATTTTTACACTATCAAACACGACTCGACGCATAATTACAAAATATGTACTATAATACGTAGTAAGATATTACATAGTTACAGACGGAGTATGTGCGAAAAAAATCAACTCAAAAAATTGGCACTACAAATTTTCATAATTTTTTGCTATTACTTCTGCTAGAAGTCTAATAGTCATATCACTTAGTATACATAATAATATATTAAGGTTGGTTCCTTAAGATTAGGAAACACATACCCAATGCAAAAATATTATACTTGAGAATAATATAGTAATAAATGCAAAAATATTGTGAGAATAATATAGAAATAAATGAGATAAGATAAGAACAAATATTTATATTGCCTTTAAAAGTTAATATGAATTAATATAGTAGAAATTGATAATGCCTCAAACTATATGTGAGTATATGCGGGATATTACACTTATTTTCAAAGTCATTAGTTACTTTACGGTAACAAATTTATCCTTCTCACATTCAAGAACTTACTTATTTTACAACTTCAGTTAAAAATAAATGAATTTACCCTTCTCACATTCAAGAACTTACATATTTTTCCACTTCAGTTAAAAATAAAGAGACATTTTTCGAGCAATGAGAGAAACTCAACTTTAGAATACGCGCAAGCTCAAATATTATCTATTTACGTTTTTCACAAGCTCGCCTAAATGCATTATCTATTTATGTTTTCTACAAGCTCACTTAAAAACGGAACATTTTAGATACCCGTGCAACACACAGGTATGAAATCTAGTTATTATTATTTGGAAGATGATACATATACACATTGTCACATTGTGTATAGGTTTTTCCATACACAACCAATAATAATGCTACATGTGGCAAATTCAAGTTAACATCTTTTGGTTAGTGTAGAGTTAGATTAGTAATTAGGCATAGACTTGGCAAAACCCGGCCCGACTCGAGAAAACCGATCCGACTCGCCCGATATCGGACACGTTTGTTACCCGATAATATTAAAAAACCATGATACCCGAATTCGACCCACTCCGACCCAACATAACCCGATACCTAGTCATATCCGATAACCAGCATAATCCGAATCTGATAACACCCGAACCAATTAAAACCCGACAAGAAAAACACCCGACTCGATGAGTATTAAATAACCAATAATAATTAACTAAATGTCACTTAACACATATAACTCCTCCGCTATGAACGTGTGTGTGTGATGATCGAAATGGTCACGATCCATGATGACATGAATGCAGGATGCACGTGTTCTAATAGTTTAGTATTTATTTAATTTGTCGGGTTAGGTCGATCGATATTGAGTCTAGTTATTTTATCGTATTAGTCAAATAAGTTTAATTTTTGACCATTATTTAGTTTATTTACTTTTTTATTAAGTAAAATGTATCAAGGTATGTTGAATCATTTCATTTAAATCAATATTAAGCTTACAATTGTCGGGTTATCAATCTTATCGAGCCAATATCGAGCTGGGTTTAGCTCATTAACCATGGTCATTAATCATCGGATTATCGGGTGTTGGATTAGGTTAAATTTCGTGCAATTTGTAGGTGAGTTAAGTTGAAGTATTGAACTTTATATAACTGAAATGAACTGAAATTTATTAAATTTAAGTTAATATAAATCAAATTAGTTGAACTGAACGGAACTTATGGCTAACTTATAAGAGTTTAACCGAATCCTGTTCTTTTCGACTAAAAAGAGATGAAGTGAACTTAATGGAGCTGAACTGAACTTAATGGAGTTGAAAATGAACTAAACTGAAGTAAGGCCTTGTTCTTTCTGACTTAATTTCAGCTCATTTCGATTTTGTTGACTTTATTGATTCAGATTCTATTCATTTCAAACTTCATTGATTGATTCAACTCATCTCTTCACAAATAATTAATCATTACTTGATTCGATCACTCTATGAAGTTGGGGTTCAAATTTATTTAGTTGATTCAGTTTAAGAGAAAGGCTAATCTGAACTGAATGAAACTGAACTAAACTGAATAGATCTGGACTGAACTAAAATGAGGTGAAATTAAGTAAGAATGAACAAGGTCTTAATTTATGAAGAGAAGAACTGAACTGAATGAAACAGAACTGAATAGACTTGAAGTGAACTGAATTGAGCTGAGTAGATTAACTTTCGTGAACCGAACATATATGAGATGAACTAAACTTATAGAAGGTTAACTTTTATGAAATGAACTTGCAGGAGCTGAACTTATAGAAAAATGGGTATGAATTGAATTGAACTGAACTTATAAGAGCTGAACTGAACTTACTGCCTACAAGAGCTTAAATTTTCTGAACTGAACTTATGAGAGTTCAATTGAATTTATAAGAGCTTAACTTTTCTAAACTGGACTTATAAGAGCGAAATTCAATTTAAAAAGAGTGACTTTAAATAAAAAAAATGGCCTAAATGGTAAAAAATTTGAAGGTATTTAAGAGTCGGTGCCAAAAAGTGTAACGTGAATAGTTAATTCGTATTGTTGTTGGTTTTTAAGTTGAATGACGAATTGCGGAAATCCTAACCCGATATGAATCGGTAAAGATTACTCTTGACTATATATAGCCGACAAAATTAAGTTTGAGCCGTATGAGCCGATATGAACTGTTACATGACATGAACCGGTAGAGATTACTTTCTAACCGACATAAACCGGTGAATAATAATTTTGACGCGAAATAAGTTTTTACATGACATGTTAGCATAATTAACCCAATCTGTAATAACCGAAACCCGACCAAGAGTTACCCATTCTAACCCGATATCCGAACTATGTCATAATTCGAAATCGCCCGACCGAACCCGGTTCAACCCACGAGTGCACATGAGCCGAAAATATCCGAAAATATGTTAAACCGAACCCGAAATAAACCGACTCGAATCCGACTCGACCCATCCGATTGCCACCTCTAATTAGGCATGTGTAGTTAATTACATCTAGTTAACTATATTTATGGAATTTATTATTACTCCCTCCTATTTCTTTGTTTTTATTTTTATTATTTTTTTATTGTCAAACGCAACTTTCTTGAGATCATAAACAATTATTATTATTATTATTATTATTATTATTATTATTATTATATTATTGTTATTATTATTATTATTATTATTATTATTATTATTATTATTATTATTATTATTATTATTATTATTATTATTATTATTATTATTATTATTATTATTATTATTATTATTATTATTATTATTAATTTTCGTTTTCGTTTTTTCCTAGTTAATTACTCAACATCGATTAACCCTCATGCAAATGATTCATTTTGCTTAATCAAAACTGAATTTTTAATGGAATCATAATCGGCTTTGAAGAAAACTTAATCAAAATCAAAATCTTCAATTTTAATCAAATTTGAATAATGTGGACATGGGCCACCCGCGCCGCGCGTACCCACGCGTTGGTTTGGAGGCAGCGACACTTCTCCCACGGAACCTTGGTTTGACAAAGCATGTCATGGGCCGTTATCGATTGGTGAGGCATTGAAACCGGTGAAAGGTTGAATAAGCCTGCATTTTTGGAGTCGCCACCAATTTATTGTGGAAAAATTGGAAACCGTTCGAATACCTCGTGCCATGTCAAGATACAAAGTAGTGACATGAACACTAAGAACTCGTTACCCTTAGCATTCTATGTCTAGAATGACTCTCGAAGATGCTAATGGACACAGATGTCCAGAGATAACTGGAGTAAGGGGTAAGGGTACGTATTAGGAAGCTCTTTAATTCGAACACCTAATCCCGCCCGCCTCGCTAGCGGCCTCTACTAATGATTAGGGAAATTGTTTATATTTGATATGTCGTCTATATAATGCATGCAATGCAACAAACATAGATTAATCCTAGCATGTTGAATTAGACTATGTCGGTGAAAAAACAATTTAGCAAATAATTTGGTCGAAATTGGAAGTTAGATTAATTACATGTGAAAGCCAAGTAAATAAATCATACATAATAAATAAAATTACAATAATCAAAATTAAAATAATTACAAGGATTATTTGATTTACGTCAAAAGCACGTTCAAAGACGGGATTTCGAAGAAGAAAATAAAAGAAAGAATAAAACTAGAAATGAAAGTATGAAAATACGGCAGATTAAAGGTGATAATACGGTTAATAGTCGACTTAAACCGTAATTAGAAGCTACGTCAAAGCGAGAAAGAGTTCAGGGACAGAGACCAACCCAGAACAGGCGCAGCTTCTGCTGCGTCCTCTAGAAGAGGCGCAACACTTCCTACGTCTGTTCTAGAGCTGGGCTCTGGCTGTGAAGTCAGAACCGCAACAATGTTATCGTTCGTTGGTAGATTTAAGGTCGATTATTGATACTAGACTCAAGTGGAAGTGATTTAACAGGTTACATGTATACTAATATCGTCACAAGTCAGATTAAAGACTAAGTGTAAATAGATTATTATGGCGATTTACGTAATTATAATCATACGATGTTGGATTTATAAAGGTCGAAACTTAAAACTTGAAAACGGAATTAAATTTGATGAACTGAAATCAAATAAAGAAAACTATGTACAAAAGACGAACTCTAAAGACTCGATATGGGAAATCGAACCTTTAAAATCCGGGTTTGAATAAAATGACGAAAACTCGCAAATATTGAATTATAAGGGATTTAGGTCAAATTAAGCGTTATAATTTAAATAGGATTATTAAAACATGATTTATATACTGACATGACAAAGAAAACAAAAAAAACGAAAGAAAATAGAAAATTGCAGAAGGTTGAGGAAGAAGTAGACGATCAGGAGCAGCGGCAGTCTCTGGAAGAGGCGCAGCTGCTGCTGCGTTTCTTCTCGGCGTCAGACCTCCGCTGTTTTATAAAAATGGTTTTAAAATATTGATTCTAAGGCGGTTTTCGAACGTGCTCTTCATATAAACCTTACATTAGATGATACAAAATAAAAAGTACAATAAATAAATAGGATTTACACCCTCAGACTTACGTGTTTGGCGAAACGAGATTGACTAAAGTTATCGTTTTAGTGATTGCTCGACTCAAATATGCGTGGAAAGTGCCCTTGTCAAAGGATTTAGATTAATTGATTAGGTTGATTAAAGTGGAGTTGGTCAAATTGGTCGGTCTGTGCAACGTGACTGGGACTCAGAATGATTTGAGCTTACATGGTCGATTGATCAAGCACATAGGCGTCGAAAGTAATAGCGTGGTCTAGAATGCAAAGAGAGAGAAAGAAGGGGCGGAACACTCGCGTGCCAAATATGGAGGCCGAAGACCTCTATTTATACTAAACCTATGGAGGAGTTTAAGAATGACACGGATACGGAAAAAAATCATGAAAATATTCTGGAAAGCGTGGAAAGAGGGCTAGGGAAGAGGCGCAGCAGCCACTGCGACCTTTGGAAGAGGCGCAACACCTTCTGCGTAATTTCCCCAGAGGTTTCCTCCTCAGCAAGAAAGATTCCGCGTTTTTTTATGGAATTTCGGTAGATATGCAGTTCCTTATTCCTTGAAACACAATATGCGGAAGATATTTCCTTAAGATATTAAATTTAATTAGGAATAAATATCCAGAGAATACTAGAACACTCCAGAATATTCCGACTTGGCATTTAAACGGTTTTTAGAAAATGCAGCGTTTTTTTTTTTACCCGGACTCCAAATGAACTCTAATTACTGTCAAAACGACCGTATCGGTGCGTAGATGACAACCATGAGGTTGACACAAGTATTTGAGCTATCACTTGATGATGAACTTACGAACTGTCATAAATCGCTCCGCATATCAAACATGCGGCCCATTCATCACTGGGTGGTTGGCGGGAGGTGTAGAAATGAGGTATCTACAGAGCCCCCACTTTGATGAGGCTTGGACAAGGCAAAAGTCAAAGTATAGCCATCAGTTCAATCGAAGATTACAACCTGACGACTATGGCGACGGGAGGCGGCTCAAGGGGTCTGAGCCAAGGACCTATCATCGATAACATTTTAGAGTCTGTCGACTATCGGGGAGGGTTGTTTAAACTACATTAAACTACGTAAGGAAGCTCTTCAGCCATAAGAAGGAACCATACCTGAGACGTCAACGGCGCGCCCTTGGTACCGTGGGGAAGAATCATAAAGGTCGACAACGATGCGTCCTTAGCATCGCTGAGGAAAAGAAAATAAAGGTTTGACACGCCCTTTGTATTGCTGAGGAAAATAAAGGTATTCAATCAACAACGACGTGCCCTTGGCACCGCTGAGGAGAAAATAAAGGTGTCAGATTAACAACGGCGCATCCTTAGCACCGCTGAGGAGAAAATAAGGTATCTGATCGATAACGGCGCATCCTTAGCACCGCTGAGGAGAAAAGGTATCTGATCGACAACAGCGCGTCCTTAGCACCGCTGAGGAAAAAAGGTATCTGATCGACAACGGTGCATCCTTAGCACCACTGAGGAGAAAAAAATCCGCTCAGGTAGTCACAAGCAAAATTCCAATAAAGAGGAGAAGCCCATGAACTGTATTTGGTGATCATGAATTCTCGTGGGGAACAAATTGTTGTGGTTGTCTGTAGTCTGTTGCGGAGAAAATACCAATTCGGACGAGAAGAACACCCAAAAAGGAGCCATATGCTAGGAAAGAGGCGCATGAAGCCTAGGCCCACAAATAATGAACTTTTAACGAATTTCAACGAATTTTGAGGAAACTTGTTGAGGAAAAGGCGCAGCAACTGCGACCTTTGGAAGAGGCGCAACAAGTGCTGCGTCCTTTCCCGAGCTCATCCCTGTCTGGGTAAAAACCCGACTTAAGTCGTGTTTTGTTTTTATTTCAAAACACAAACATTTCGCCTTCTTAACAAAACTCATCCAAATTCCAACCAAATTCCGTCAAAACTTGATCAAAACTCGCCATAGATGATGACTAATTTTCATTTGAGCTTGATTTTTGGGTCGAAAATTAGGGTTTATACACCCATTTATGTCGAAAATTTGGGGCATTTGTCTCAAACGAATTTGCCTCATGAAATTGACATTAGAAATGAGTAATTAGCCATGTTAGGAATACAACCATGCATCCTTTTCGAATTTTCGTCAAGTATTAAGGATTTGGGACGAAATGTGACGGTCTCTCTGCTAAACCGTAAAACCCTTCGAAAATGGCTCTATATCAGCCCATTTTTGATGAAACTTGGTGTTCTAGAACCCTTGAGTATTGGGTAAACTTGATATCATGCCGGATTTTTAATTTGTGATAGCTCCTCCAGGACACTTTTGTATGGCTTAATTGTTATTGTAGCGAAATGCTACCAAATTTTTGACTCAAACCCACAACTAGGCTCGAACTTAGACTCATCTTAGCTTAACCTTCAACACGAGTGACCGGGTTTAGAAAACCTGGCCAAAGATGGCTAGAAATGCCATCTTTAACGCTTGAAAACGCTTGAAAGTGCATGGAAATGTGCTTAACATTGCTTTGATTTGCAGAGGATATTCCTTCTACCTCGGGGAGAGACCTCATGTACATTGACGTTGAGCCTTATACCGTCCAGAAGATGGAGGAGGATATGGAGGAGGAGGCCCCACGGAGGGCCAATGTGGGACGAGGCGGTCATCAGCTCGCAGGAGCGCCTGAGTGGGCCGAGAAATGGGACGGGACATCTCATTTGGGCGGCAGAGAGCCACTTATCGTACAGGACGGCGAGGAGTTTGGTAAGCCTTCAACTCATCATTCCTTTATTCACTTATTTACTTCTTACATATTCCTTGTTCGTTTATTTGCACTTTTCTATGCTTAAGAAAACTTTCCTTTTGAATTGGCATAGGAGGATGGGAACATGAGGTCCTTTTCTGGTTACACGACGATGGTGGACGCCTTCGAGAAGCTGTCGGAGTAGGAGAAGGCTATCATCGAGCAAGAAGTTTCTGGTGCCTTGGTGCGAGGCTGGAGGGAGATCAAGGAGAGGAAGATTCAGGCTAATCTCAGCCTGATTCGAGGCTTTCTTGATCGGTTTTGGGACACGAGATCAACTTTCAATATGACTTTTGGAGAGATAGGGGTCACCTTGGAGGACTACGGCATGATCTCGGGTCTGCCATGCGGAGAGGAGCCGATGGTGTGGTCGGTGATGGCCATGAGAGTAGACTCGGCCAAGGCGAGGAGTTTGATCGGCTGGAACCTGGCTACGAGTGCGGCCCAGGTACCTGTTTTGGTGCCGAGTAGCTACGTCAGGGACTACTTTGGCGGCAGGGTCTCGGTGAGAGTAAGGATGGATGGACGCCTGGTACCTCCACCACCTTGTACTGCTGAGCAGAGGGCTCATCTGTGGCCGTGGTGGTTCTTGTCTTCGATTTACCTTGGAGACAAGGGGGAGAGGCTTTCGACGAAACTTCTTCTGTTTCTTGCTGACTTGAGTAACCTAGGTCATTGGGACTAGGTTACTCCTAGCTTTGCGGTCCTCACACGCTACATGAGGGCCATGGTACGGCCAAAGTTGATGGAGAAGGGGACTTCTCCTGCCACTGTCGGTCCTGGACTTATCTTGGAGGTATGAACCTTTCTTGCAAAGATGAAAGATCATATTATTATTATTTTTTTTAAGTATGAAAGATCATTTTTATAGAAAATGAGTTGTTATCATTATCATTTTGCCTGCCGGCGTGGGTGTACTCTTACTTCTCTGGCTTTGCGCCCACGAGGGCGGCGGACGTACCGAGGGCGTACCCCGTCATGAGGGACTGAATCGTGTGTCTTTGAAAGAGACAGCAGTCTTCTTACGACATTTGTCGGAGGGGCGTGAATGCCCTGAGCCTAGATAGCGTAAGTGTCCTTGATCTTCATTTTATATTTTCTTCACTTAGAGATGATCATAGGAATGACCCCTCGTTTCCTTACTTTAGTGGGTGCCCCCGCCTTGGGAGAGCTACTGTGGTGCTCCAGCCTTTGTGGCTGAGGTTCTCCGTCCTTGGAGTTCGAGTCGGTTGCTGTTGACGATGCCCATGGGGCCTGTGTGGTACATGGGTGAGCGTTTGGCTCGGTAGTGCTCCCGTGACGCTTTTACGGTTCCCATCGATCCTCCACGGACAATGTTTAGGGAGCCTTCAGAGGCTGAGAGGACATCAGACCTGGCCGGTGCGGGTGGTGACACCCTCCTTCTTCCTGGTGAGGAGTACGCTGAGTTCGTTCGCCGAAAGCTAGTGTACTGGCCGATCGTGGTAAGCATATTTACCGTCTACTTGTCTTTGATAAAACTGATAAATGTTAAATGATCAACAAAATAATGAATCACTTGAGCTTTACAAGAGATCAAGGTGGCGGTTGTCGAGCCCGCTGAGTTCAAGGTGGCGAGAGATCAAGTACGCTGAGTTCGTTCGCCGGAGGCTAGTGTACTGGCCGATCGTGGTAAGCATATTTACCGTCTACTTGTCTTTGATAAAACTGATAAATGTTAAATGATCATCAAAATAATGAGTCACTTGAGCTTTGCAGGAGATCAAGGTGGTGGACGTCGAGCCCCCAGATTTTCCAGAGACACTAGAGTACACTGACTCGGCGGGCATGACAGTGATCTCGGAGATCCGGGACTTCAGCGAGGCGGTGACTGACGCCGACTTGGACTAGTGGCTGCACATTATGAGGAGGGTAAGCCCCCAGCTTTGGCTGTCTTTAGTATTTTATAGTTTATTACATAGGAATGCATTTGCTTGAACCTTCTCTGTATTCGAATGCAGGTGGCACCGTCCAGGCACGTGGCGCTGTGGAGGATGGCAAACCGGCTGCGAGCTACAGCTATTGAGGCCCTTGTAGGTGGCTCGGGACAGCAGGTATGAACCTTTTGTACCCGTTTTTTATTTTTATTACCTTCCAATTTTGTGAAGCGAAGTAAAGTAAAGTATAACTTCACTTCATTTTCTTCTTTGTAGAGGGAGCGTGGCTTGAAGCGTGAGCTGGCGAAGTCCTAGGAGGAGACGGCCCGCTTGCTGAGAGAGCTCGAGGCTAGAGATGCTCAGATTGCTGCCCTTGAGGCGACAGTGGCTGAGCTGAGGGGACGTCAGGGTTAGTTTGCTGACTGTCTGCTGTACATTTATACATTTTTTTTTACGTCACTTTGGGTAGGAACCCGTACTTTGTTGTATATTTTTTTTGCATTTGTATATATAGTGGCCTATGTGCCTTTGCTGCTGGGTGTTTGCTATATCTGCAGTTTAGCTGTGAAAAACAAGTTTGGCATATGACGGTTTGCGCCGTCATGCTGCCGAAATTCATGTGGAAAATCGCATAGCAAAAGCATATAATAGAAAGAATTTTAAGAATGGCCTAAATTTGCGCGAAAAAATGAAAAGAAAAAAAAGTGCCCGAAAATGGACGAAATGACATGACCGGACGGTAGGGAGGGCTACCCCCTAAAAAAAGAATTTAAAAGAAATGTCTAAGTGTATCATAAACATTTTGAAAAGAGAGAGTGAAATGATTCCTCCTAAAAAAAATAAAAAAAAATAAAAACGAGTAAGTATGCGTTGATGCATGCATTTTATATAGGGTTTTTATCCTATATTTACACGCATTTCTATGTTATTTATGTAGCATCTAGCTACAAATGCCCTCGAATAGTCTACTTTGGTCTGTCTTGTATTATTTGCAGGTTTGGACCTGAAGTGAGCTAAATCAAGCCTGAACCTATCCCATTTGCATGCATTTTGGAAATGGAAGAATCAGAGCCCGGAAATTGTCACCTAAGGATGTGTGAAGTGGTTTCGGAAGATGTTCTGAGTTCATCCACGCTGATACAATGCTGTTATGCTCGATCGAATACTATTGGTTGATTAAACCGGTCGATCGAGTAACTTTGATGTTGAAGACCTTCGATCAAGATAGGTGTTTTATGTGTTCCTCGATCGAGTACTTATTGTTCTCGATCGAGATGTTCGACTCCTATTATGCTCGATCGAGTAGTTTATTTCTACTCGATCGAGTGGTTTTGACTTTTACGCAATCTTTTAGTTTATCTTTCGGATATTTTATTTGGTATCTTAGAATAAATAAGGAGAAGGGGGAATGACGGCAATCTATCTCTTCTCTTGGCACTTTATTTTTTAGACCTAAAATCTCCATTGCTTGGAACTCCTTTTGTATTCGGTATTCCGATCTTTAATTTAATTAAATTAATTGTTATTGTAATTATTATTCTTGTTCTATTCATCTTCTCTCTATTGCTCTTTCTCTTATTTTGCTTAGAAATTTATCATCATGTTCAATTTACTTGTTTTGGTTGTTATTATGATCTCCTCAATTTCTATTATGCATAGACATGGCAAAAGTATACCGAACCCGAAAAACCGATCGAAAATACCCGTATCGACACTTGACCGTACATCCGAAAGGTATAGCTCAACTTCACACCGAAACCTGAATCGGCCTGAATTGATCCGAAATCGAACCGAATTTGTAATATCCGAAATAGACCCAAAATTGTTTCAACCTGAACTGTTTTAACCTGAACTATTTTGATCCGAATCGAAACACACCTGAACCGATTTCAACCTGTATAATGATGACCGAAACCCAACTGAAACCCGAAATGACCCGAATGTAGTAATTGTCATTTATCAAACAAAAAAAAATCAATTGTTAATAGACTTTTTTTTTATTGGTACGAAAATTAGTTAGGATTTTAAGATCTATCTTCAAGAATAGCAAGTTCCAAAAATGAAAAACTTGTCTGCAAACATTTTTAGGAATCTAATATGGTCTAAAAAGGAGTAAAAAAAAATACAAAACTACACGAATTCCAGAATTGAAGTAAAAAAGAAAAAAGAAAAACTATGAAGACGACAAGAAGCTTGACTTCAAGATGATGATTGAACTGTAGACCATTCTACGTCTACACCTTGGAATTCATCCTCTTCGATGGCTACATAGATAAAATATATAAATTAACAAATTAATTAGAAATAGGAAAAATGTTTTAATGGGAAGAAATAGACAACTCAATGTAAAAATGATTTACCTTGATAGCCATATAACCAACTACGTGTGGTAATCAAAGCCTCCACATTTTCAGGAATATAAGAGCTCCTCCATTTATTCAAAACCCGACCTCCGATACTAAATGTAGACTCTAATGCCACAGTGGTGAGTGGTACACTTAAAATATTCCTAGCTAGACGAGCTAGTTCACCATAATGATCCTCATTTTTTTTTCCAATATTCCAAAACGTCAAGCTTTATTTTTCGATCAAGTCTATCATCCTCGAGATAAATGGACAACTTTGACTTATCAGTGAGGGGTAATATCCGTATAATACCCTTAAAATATAAGGACTATAACGCAAATTTTATATGTGATTATTGTCATAAACAAAATTACAAGAGAAAAACGATAAAGCACAAGAATTAACCTTCGGTCCTAGTGCAATTCGGCAATGATAGAGATCAAAGTAGATCTCCTCCTAATTGTTGCACCCAAGATCGTCTGAGAATATGCCCTTGTGCTAGAATGTATTCTCTAATTGCCTTGCAATATTGAGAGAATTGATGTGTGAAGTTTTCAGATGTGAGATCTAAGTTTTGAGAGGAAATGTTCTCAAAACCCTAATTATTTTTGCAAAATAAAAATTAGGTTAGAAAGGAGAAGAAGCTCTCCTTTTGTTCTACCCTTGCTCGGTCCGTGGGTTTCATTAGGGAGGGAGTGGGCTTTCCACTTCCTCCTTATTAAACTCGTGATCCGACTTGAATTGCTAAAACGTATACGACGGGTTTTTAAATATAAATTGTCATCGGTTATCGGTAATTAAAATATCAACTAGTAACATGACTTAGTCGAAATATTAATACATGTCCGACAAAGACAATATTGTATAATTAATTTATTCAATATACATTAATCAAATATAATCGCTTATATTTAATTTACAAATTAACCGCTTAATTCGTCTTAGCCATTTTTATTTAATCCGTATTAAATAATTATCTCAACATCGCTTTTGACTAATTATTAGTCAATAACTCCGACTAACTGGTTAGTCAAAATTGGCATCAACATGACTGTATTTTCATACCGTCACATCTCTCAAACGTATCCTATAGGTGTGACTTTTAGGGACCAGTTGATCACCGCCATCTGTATGACAATAACGTCAAACTTATCTAGCAAGCCAACCGTTATTGATAAACGTGGACCAACTGATAATAATACAAAAGTATACCCTTTGATCCTTTTAGAGATTTAAATGTTATTGCACTAACTGTAGAGGACACCAGCCCCAACAAGCTCCCACTTGTCCGTACAAGTGTATGTGTAATAACGTTATCCGCACTAACTGGAGGACACAGCTCCAACAAACTCCCACTTGTCCGTACAAGTGTGTGTGCGATAACCGATTCTCATATTCATTTAAAATTTCTCCCACTCAATGTAAAACAATTTGCAGATCCGGATCCGCAAAGGTCGTATTTTACAATCGATCTGTATCAAGAGTGGTTTCCCCGACTAGAGAGTAACTCAACTGATAAAACGAATTCGTATTCGAGCATGGCCATGCATTTCAGTTACAGCTCCTCGAGTGGCCCTGAGAAATATCGAGTACCTGATAAAGGCTGAATATTTCCTTCAACTCGACTCCTTCCGATCTAAGCACAGCATGAAATGACCCAGAAAAAATCTACTTGGCCCCCTGTTACGGATGACCGTGAGAAAGAAACCAAAGTCACCCAAAATCGCCTTTAGTCTCAAGAGACAGTCGATAGTCAAAAGAATCGACTCTTAGGATCACCATGGAGGTCCTATCCACGACCGGGCACCGAATGTTATAAAACATTTAGGACTCCACGTCGATGTCACAATTGTGTCCTACGAGATATCCGTATAACCCGCCTCGTGATTGGTGGTCAACCGGTTGACTTATGGCTCGTTGAACCCACCATCAACCAACGTCACAAAATAATTGCCAGAGTTATCAGCTCATGTGGGCAATTAAGGACTAAAAATATAATGTTTGTTCAGTTCACTTTGTGGTGTTCAAAATTGTCGTACAAATCCACATGAAAAACAAAATATATATAAATATCAAAACGATGATGTCGTATAGAGTACAAAAGAGAATGAATCTAATCCATAAAAGAGTACTACAACTTAGGAACACGTTTAATTCCCATGGAATTAACATGCCCTTCATGCTTATCTTGTCGTAATGGTTTAGTGAGAGGATCTGCTATGTTATCATCTGTAGCAATCTTTTCTATCACTACTTCCTTTTGCTCCACGTAATCTCGGATTAGATGAGCTTTCATTTACATGTCCAGACTTGTTGCTAGACTTTGGCTCCTTAGCTTGGAACATGGCACCTCTATTGTCGCAATAGATGGTGATCGGGTCATTCGAACTAGGCACTACAGATAGTCCTTGTAAGAATTGACGCATCCATATCGCTTCCTTTGCAGCTTGAGACGCGGCATAGTACTCGGACTCGATCGTAGAATCTGTTTGTAACACTTTGTTTGGAACTCTTCTAGCCGATCAGCGCCATTAAGAGTAAAAACGAATCCGACCGAGATTTTGAGTAATCTCGATCCGTTTGGAAGCTAGCATCTGCGTAACCGGTTGCGCATAGCTTTTGTTCGCCTCCATAAGTCAAAGCCCAATCTTTAGTCCTCCGTAGGTACTTAAGAATGTTCTTGACAGCCATCCAATGTGATTCACCGGATGCTGGAATCGACTTGTCATACTCAATGCATATGCCACGTCCGGACGTGTGCATATCATGGCATACATGATTGATCCTATAGCCGAGGCATAAGGAATTCGTGTCATGCGCTCTTTATCTTCCGGTGTCTCGGTGCACGAGACTTGCTCAAATGCACCCCGGAGCCATAGGAAGAAACCCCTTTTGGAGTTAGTCATTTGAATCTCTCTAGGATTTTGTCTATGTAAGACTCTGATCGAGAGATAACATCCGACGTGATCTATCTCGATAGATACGGATGCCGAGAATTCTTTGTGCCTCACCCAGATCTTTCATCTGGAAATGGTTTTTCAACCATACTTTCACCGAAGTTAAGAGAGGTATGTCATTCCCAATCGGGAGTATGTCATCGACATACAATATTAGGAAGACAATCTTGCTCCCACTCGACTTGATATAAAGACATGGTTCCTCGACCGATCGAGTAAATCCATTTTCTTTAATCACTTGGTCGAAGCGATGATTCCAACTCCGAGATGCTTGCTTAAGTCCATAAATGGAACGCTTAAGCTTGCACACTTTCTTAGGATGTTCGGATCGATGAAACCTTCGGGTTGTACCATGTACAACTCTTCCTCCAAAAGCCGTTTAAGAAGGCGGTTTTCACATCCATCCGCCAAATTTCATAGTCATGAAAAGCGGCAATCGCTAAGATAATCCGAATGGAACGCAGCATGACTACGGGTGCAAAAATTTCATCGTAGTGCAAACCCGACACTTGGGTGAAACCTTTAGCAACTAGTCGTGCTTTATAGATATCTTGTTGACCTTCCACAGAATGCTTTATCTTGTAAAGCCATTTGCCTTGAAGGGGACGAA
The DNA here is from genome assembly GCF_048544455.1 of Silene latifolia. NCBI lineage: Eukaryota > Viridiplantae > Streptophyta > Magnoliopsida > Caryophyllales > Caryophyllaceae > Silene > Silene latifolia. Next base: position 354,150,368 of record NC_133538.1, read on the forward strand.
CCTTAGCAGGTAAGTCAACAAGATCCCATACGTTGTTCTCATACATAGAGTCCATCTCGGATTGCATGGCCTCAAGCCATAGCTTTGAGTCAGAACTAGTCATGGCACCTTTATAGGTTGCGGGTTCACTACTCGTTAAGAGTAGAATGTCATCTATGTCATGTTCCTCGACCATACCAATGTATCTGTCAGGAGGAATAGAGACTCTTCCCGACCTCCTAGGTTCCTCAGAATATTTACATGCAGCCGGGATTGAAGGAATTGGTTCCTCCAATGGTTGCTCGGTATTTGGTTCTGGAATCTCCGACAGGTCGAAGGTTCTATCACTCTTTGCATTCTCGAGAAATTCCTTCTCTAAGAATGTCGCACTAGCCGCAACAAAAACACGTTGTTCGGTTGGCGAATAGAAGTAATGACCAAGTGTTCCTTTAGGATAACCTATAAAGTATGTCTTGACCGATCGCGGGCCGAGCTTATCCTCGTATCTCCACTTGACATAAGCCTCGCAACCCCAAACCCGTATAAAGGACAAGTTAGGGACCGTTCCCTTCCATAGTTCATATGGAGTCTTGTCAACAGCTTTAGACGGACTTCGGTTAAGTATTAGAGCAGCTGACAGAAGAGCATAACCCCACAATGAGTCGGGCAACACGGTGTGACTCATCATGGATCGAACCATATCAAGTAGTGTTCGATATCTCCGTTTGGACACACCATTCAACTGAGGTGTTCCAGGTGGAGTTAACTGTAGGGCAATCCCACAGTCCTTAAGGTGTTGATCAAACTCGTGAGAAAGATACTCGCCACCACGATCTGAACGTAGTGTTTTAATCTTTCTACCCAGTAGGTTCTGTACCCTATTCTGGTATTCTTTGAATTTCTCAAAGGATTCACTTTTATGCTTCATTAAGTAGACATAGCCATATCTACTTAAATCGTCCGTGAAAGTGATGAAATACCTATAGCCTTCTCGTGCGGTGATTGACATAGGTCCACATACATCCGTGTGTATGAGTCCTAATAGGCCAGCAACGCGCATTCCAACACCTTTGAAGGAAATCCGAGTCATATTACCGATGAGACATGATTCACACGTGCCAAATGATTGAAAATCAAAGGCCGAGATAGCTCTATTCTTTATGAGCTGTTTTACGCGTTTCTCATTAATGTGTCCCATACGGCAGTGCCATAGATACGTTTGATCTTTGTCACCAACCTTTAACCTTTTATTCATTACGTGCAATATTTCAGTGGTCTGATCTAAAACATAAATTCCGTTCATGGAGACTGCCTTGCCATAAATCATATCGTGTAATGAGAAAATGCAAGAATTATTCTCTATTACAAATGAAAAACCAAGTTTGTCAAGTGCAGAAACTGAAATAATCTTTTTCGAAAGACTGGGTACATAATAGCAGTTATATAAAAATAACTCAAATCCGCTAGGAAGCTGGATCACGTATGTTCCCCTCGAGATGGCAGCCACTCGTGCTCCATTCCCGACACGCAGGTCCACCTCACCCTTTACGAGGGGTTCGATGTTTCGGAGCCCCTGCACATGATTACACAGATGAGAACCACAACCAGTATCTAGTACCCAAGTTCCGTAACTTGCGTGGTTAATCTCAATCATATGAATAAAAGTAGAAGAGGAAGAAAATATACCAACAGGTTTAACACGACCTGCTTTTATGTCCTCATGGTAGACAGGACATGTACGCCTCCACTGCCCAGTCTTGCGGCAATGATGGCATTCCATGTTTTCGGTCTTGCTCTTTGTCGCGCCTGATGAGTTACTTGCCTCACCAGGCCCACTCTTACCTGACCCTGACTTCTTGAACTTCGGTTTGCCTACTGCTAGGTCTGCTTGAGCTTTGCCCTTACCCTTGCCCTTGTTTGTCACAACGAGAACATCTTGTTTCATGCTCCCACTGAACTTTATGTCCTTCTCGGTCTGTACGAGAAGGGAGTGCAGTTCATGGGAACTTTTCTTCAAATCATTCATATAGTAATTGGCTCTAAAGAGCGCAAAACCATCTTGGAGTGAATGAAGCATGCGGTCAATCACAATGTTCTCGCTGATTTTACAATCAAGCGCCTCCAGTCTCTCGACATTCTCAATCATGCTGAGAATGTGTGGGCTAACCGGTTGGCCCTTCTGGAGTCTCGCATCAAAGAAGCGAGTGGTATGCTCATAGGTCACGATTCTCGGTGCTTTCGAGAATTCCTTAGTGAGCGTGGTGAAAATCTTGTTTGCACCTTGGGCTATGAAGCGTTTCTGCAAATTGGATTCCATTGCAAAAATGAGTACGTTTTTAATCGCACCCGCTTCCATGACGAAGTCGCTATACGTGGAGACCTCGTTAACTCGAGCCGTGGGACCTGGGGCTGGCGGGAGGGGCTCAGTCAAATACTTGAGCTTCCCGTCAGCAGTGGCAGCATTCCGTAATGCCGCCTCCCATTCCGCGAAGTTTGATCCATCATTCTTCAGTCTAGTAGACTGATTCATCTGATTCATAAAGATCCGAAGCCAGGACTCACGGTCCAATGTGGCACTTGGCATTGGGTCATCGAGGATGCCAGCCATTAAGTTATTAGCAGTTTAAAAAACGTGATCTACGCTGAAAAAGAAAGAAAAACAAAAACGAAATAAGCAACTCATCGAGGTGATTTAAGTCTATTTAAAATTCATTTTAATCGTGTAGACTCATTGCACTTGCATAATTGATCTCCCTCAAGAATAATACAAGTGATCCCAAGACTCAATTTCTGTAAATTGATAAGCCAACTGTTTAGCTAGTTCTTCCGTAAGAACTCTTGGTTGATAGATTTCCGTAAATCCTATCTATAGCCCACCATAATCACAGGATCGTACGAGTGACCATAGTGTTGAGATAAAATAAGTCAATCAGTTCCAACTTACCCGACGTAGAAGGGGTCATATTATGCCTACCGACGAAGAAGGGATTCATTGGAGTTTGACCTATAAAGACTATTCTCAATTTTTGGTTATACGAGGAAGATCCCATCAACTTAGCTTTAATTCATTTTAAGTGAACGAATAACTAGCATTACGTGAATGAATTAAGTTAGGTGATGGCTTAAAAATGATCGTGTGACATAAGAATGTCAAAGAAAACTAACGCGTGACCTCTATATGAGTCAGTTTTCATGCAATTATTAGGTGGTTTGGTTTTTAGGCGGAATATGATGCATACTATCGTTACAAGAAAATAAATAAAAGAATGCAATACGTAAATAAAATTCCTAGTGTGGCCTATCCTAGTAAAAAAGAACATAATACAACTTTGGAATCCACCGTTGGACCCGAGAAGCTTGTCTTGATGTTCCATCTTTGTCCATGCAGCGGGAGTGAGCATCCGATCTCCATCTTTAGTCTTCTCAAAATACAATTAAAATTTACAAAATATAAACCTATTTACATTCTAAATAAAAACTGTAATTAGAAAAAAAAATAAAAATGGAGATACGAGATCTCAAAATACAACCAAGACCGTGTTCCATCATTACGGTAACACGTTCTACTAAGGCCACACTAAGTTACAACCGTTTGTAAAATAAATAAATACGTAATGTAAGCATTCAAAACATTCAAAATAACGATAAATGAAATGCATCAACTAAAAACAAATTCATTCGTGACATAATTCCGTAATTATGTTAAATTTATCCAAACCACCTTTTAACAATTAAAATCATGTGACAAAACCGCTTCATCAACTTAATTTTAATTCATGATAATCCGTTATTTTAAATCGTTTTAAAATAACTAAATGGTACGTGAGTGAACCGTTTCACTATCAAGCGAATGCACAAAATTCGTATTGTGCACATGTTTTGGCCAAAAAAAAAAAACTGAATTTTTTTTTTTTCTTCAGCTATTGCCGAGAGCAAGAAAAAAACCAAAAAAAAAAAACAAGCGGCTCAAAAACCGAGAGCCTCAACAAAACAAACAAAATCGATTTGTTAAAAACCAATTGTAAATTGAACACAATCCGTATTAAAACAAAATTACAATTGACATGATCTTCACATATTGTTATAATTATCGTTTAAAACAACAATACGCAAAGAACAAATCGAAAACAAAACAGAAGATCGTCACAAGGCACGATTTCCAATGCACAAAAAAATCAGCCGTGTAAAAAAATACAAACCAGCCGTGACAAAAAATGATGCCTCACGTTTTTTTTTATGCAAAAAAAAATATCGATTCAATTTCGTTTGATGAAAAACACATAGAAAAATTTACGTGGCCTCGCTCTGATACCACTTGAGGGGTAATATCCGTATAATACCCTTAAAATATAAGGACTATAACGCAAATTTTATATGTGATTATTGTCATAAACAAAATTACAAGAGAAAAACGATAAAGCACAAGAATTAACCTTCGGTCCTAGTGCAATTCGGCAATGATAGAGATCAAAGTAAATCTCCTCCTAATTGTTGCACCCAAGATCGTCTGAGAATATGCCCTTGTGCTAGAATGTATTCTCTAATTGCCTTGCAATATTGAGAGAATTGATGTGTGAAGTTTTCAGATGTGAGATCTAAGTTTTGAGAGGAAATGTTCTCAAAACCCTAATTATTTTTGCAAAATAAAAATTAGGTTAGAAAGGAGGAGAAGCTCTCCTTTTGTTCTACCCTTGCTCGGTCCGTGGGTTTCATTAGGGAGGGAGTGGGCTTTCCACTTCCTCCTTATTAAACTCGTGATCCGACTTGAATTGCTAAAACGTATACGACGGGTTTTTAAATATAAATTGTCATCGGTTATCGGTAATTAAAATATCAACTAGTAACATGACTTAGTCGAAATATTAATACATGTCCGACAAAGACAATATTGTATAATTAATTTATTCAATATACATTAATCAAATATAATCGCTTATATTTAATTTACGAATTAACCGCTTAATTCGTCTTAGCCATTTTTATTTAATCCGTATTAAATAATTATCTCAACATCGCTTTTGACTAATTATTAGTCAATAACTCCGACTAACTGGTTAGTCAAAATTGGCATCAACATGACTGTATTTTCATACCGTCACATCTCTCAAACGTATCCTATAGGTGTGACTTTTAGGGACCAGTTGATCACCGCCATCTGTATGACAATAACGTCAAACTTATCTAGCAAGCCAACCGTTATTGATAAACGTGGACCAACTGATAATAATACAAAAGTATACCCTTTGATCCTTTTAGAGATTTAAATGTTATTGCACTAACTGTAGAGGACACCAGCCCCAACAATCAGAACTACTATCCACACCTTCACAATCATAATCCTACATAATAAATAAGATATCAATAAAAGAAAAAGTAACTAAGTTTAGCAGAATTAAGAACTAACTACAAAATTTAATAATGAAAAAAAAAAGCAACTTACTTCAGAAAAAGTAAACTTGCGTTTTAAAGTACTAGAGACCACACGAGGTTCAGCATTTGATGATGATGATGAAGCGGATGGGGTATTCTGTCTTTTATACTCACTAAGTAGCATCTCCATCTTAAATTGTATATCATTCACCTTCGCTCATGCTTTCAATTCATCGTCAAACAACTTTTTGTAGCAGTACTTCAGAAAGTGAAGTTTGCAACGAGGATCAAGAACCATAGCAAAAGCAAACAATGTGCCGTAGTTATCTTCATCGGACACTGCCCAATATTTGTCAAATTTCTTTTGCATTTCAATTGCCATGTCTCTTAACACCTCATCATGGCTTTGAACTTTAACCACTTCTTTTAAGAGCATATAAATCCTCCATACATTCTCAAAATACAAATTTGATGTTGGATAGTCACTACCAGAAAATAGCTCAGTTATATCATAAAATGACCCTAAGACATCCCTTATTTTCTCGACCATTTCCCATTCAAAAGCATCTAGACAATGTATGTAAGTCTTATCAACTAGGTTTAATTTATTAAACGCATCTCGGTATATAAGACCCCTATCAAGCATTTTATAGGTAGAGTTCCACCTAGTAGGCACATCAAGCCAGAGTGCCTTAGTCTCCTTTACCCCTGCTTGCTCAACGGCACTTCGAAAGTGTAGTTTTTTTTTGCCTCAGATCCTTTCACATGTTTCACACTTTCTCTTATCTTAGAAATGGATTGCTCAATTACCTTAAGTCCATCCTTAACAATAAGATTCAAGACATGTGAAGCACATCTAACATGAAAAAATTTCCCGTCATTAACTAAACACCCCCACCCATTAAGTGTAGCCTTCAAATAATCTTGTGCCTTATCATTACTGGAAACATTATCTAAAGTCAAAGAAAAAACTTTTTTTCTCAATTCCCCACTCTTGTATCAACTTCAATAAAAGAATATAGATTTCTTTACCACTATGGGGTGGTTCCATATGGCAGAAGTTCAAAACAACACTAGACAATTTCCAATTAGCATCAACAAAGTGAGCGGTCAGACACAAATATCCTTCAGTCTGACAAGAGGTTCACAAATCAGACGTCAAACAAATACGGCCAGGCAGATTACATAAGGTCTCTTTTAGGTTATGTTTCAGCGAGGTCTACAATTTAACATATTCAGCTTTTGCAGTGTTTCGACATATGGTTCTAACTTCATCACACAAGTACTGATGAATTTCTCTATTTCCTTCATGTTCAACCCAAGAGAATGGATACCCATGCTTAATTATTGCTTTTGCTAATAATTCACGGTAATCCTTTTGATCAAAGATAAATTTACCTCTTGTTGACAGTGGCAAGGTGCGTCTATACGCTTTACATTTTGCAAGATGATTTTTGGCATTGGTTGTCCCATATGTTGATTCTGCTATCAAATTTGTATTCTTGCACTGCTTGCAAAAAGCTCTTGTTTTTTTATCTTTAGTTTTTTCGGGTGGGATTCGCCAGTATTCTTTCCACACCGGGCCCCTCCTATGTTCAAAATCAGTGAAATCAGCAACCTCAATGATGGAGGTTATATTTTCAACTTGAGAGTCATCGCTAGCAGAAAATTCCATAGTTTCCTAGAGTTCGAATGAAAAGAAAGCAAGTGAGTAATTAATTATAATACCGTTTCACAATTAATAAACTGGTTTAATTAAATAAAATATCCAAGTATTACACCATATAGAATTATCGTATCTAGTATCTACAATAAATAAACCATTCAAATGTACTAAAATTGTACAAGTACAACTGATCTTAATTTGGTTTAATGACATTAAAGTTTCAGTTAAAAACAAAAAAAAAGTCGATCAACTTAAAAAAAAAACACAACTTTGTAAATACATTTAGTATAGTAAAAATCTTCCCTTTAGTTGATCACGATTAGATACGATACTGAAAAATATTAGAAAAGCAATTTAATATAAAGATAAAAACATTACATCATGCAAATTCGATCATACGATATGCACAGCTAAAGTAAATTGCGATACACCGATACAGAGATGCGCTTGACAAAATCGATAATCAATTTTAAAAGAAGACTTTAAGGATTGAACCTTACCAATAAAGAGTGTTAAAAAATAAAACTGCTCAACAAGATATTGTAAATTGTAAAAGACAATAATTGAATAATTGAAATGGAGATGAGTTTAAAGCAAAGAAGAGGGTGTATATATACACAATTTAGGCGGTAAAATAAATCATTTCCAACCTCATTTTGGCGGGTAAAATTAGAGGTACGTGGTAAAATAATTGGAGATTCTCCAATTTTTGGAGGCAAAATATAATTAAGATTTAGGTAATTAGGTTCAATGTTTACAGAATTACAGAACTGAAAGGAAAAAAGTATGAAAATCAATTGTTTTTTACCATATTTAACTGCGATTTTAACGGAAAAGATTAATAAATGAATTTGATAGAAGAGATTTAGATAAACAAAATAAATAATCAGAGGGGAAATCCAGAAATTTTGCAAATCAAAAAAATAATTCAATAATTAATTACGGTTAATTACGGATTTTCTTACCATGGTTAGATATTCTTTCTATCTTTACAAAAATAGGGTGGTAACCCATATCTGATGACGTGCGCGACAAGCCACCGATCCGAGATGGCGGAGCTTGACGGAGCCTCAACGACTGATTATTGACTGAACGCAAGGCGAGAGACTTGCAGAAGAATAGAGTGACATGGTACGATGCAGGGGCGGATCTACACCTAGGGCTGTGTGGGCTCAAGCCCAATGTGAAATTTGATAAATAAGTTTTAGTTATAGGTCTAAACATTATGCCCTAGTAGCACGAGTGGATGAATTTGATGTTAGAAATTTGTTAGAATCAGAATGTCGCGAGATCAAATCTCCACTTAAACAGATTTTTCCCCAAATATTTTTATTGCTGTTTACAACTACCACTATTTATGTACTCCTTGTTGATTGTTTACGATTGCCACTATATAAGTACTCCGTATTTTGTACGCCCTTCGTATGAGTATTCAAATATTTGACGGAGTTGGTTTGCTAGATTCTAATAGAATGGCTCATGTTTTTATAGCCATGGTTCAATACTTACTATAAACGTGCTGTTTTCGCAAAATTTCTAACTTTTTTCCCTCTTTTCTTATTCCTTACAATTTCTCCGGTTTTTATACTCTCACATTTTTTTTATTAGTAAGTATATTTTTTTTAGCCCACCATATATTTGATTCCTGGATCCGCCCCTGGTACGATGGTAGATGTAGAGTAGACGAGTAGTAGAATAGTGAATATTGCCATAAAAGGATCTGATTGTTATTTTGAGTTTTGTCATTTGTGATGGTCTGATGGTGATGGACAGTGAAAATGAAGAGACGGACTGACGGAGAGTACAATGTGCAATGTACAAAGATGTAGAAAAGGAAAGTAGTCAACGTGTTAGTGAAATTTGGTAGTCAATTGCCAGCTTGCTATGTTTTTACTTCTTAATTTCTTATCTAGTTAAGTAGTTATTTCCCAATTAAGAATCAAGATAAACATGTACATGATTATTTGGTTATTTATTGTCTTTTTCATTTTTAGTTGTCTCAGTTAATTATTGTCCTTTTTATTTTAGCATTACATTTGATGAACAATTTGATCTTTGACATTACATTTAATCCACTTATCATCTTATAATTGGCCTCTTCCTCTTTCTTTGGTCTTTGTGCCAAAACCAAATGACAACAATTGACCGGGACGGAGAGAGTATAAGTTAGGTCCCGTTCTTTTGAACATAATTCATCTTTATTTAGTTCGGCTTCATTCAATTCAGTTCGGCTTCATTTAGTTCCGTTCAGCTCTTGTCTTCACAAGTTAACTCTTCAATTTAATTCAGCTCCATAAAGTTCAGTTAAGTTAACCTCTATTAAGAAAGACAATTATTAGATGACAAGTTAGCCACTGAGTCCCCATTAAAGCATTCTTAAAAGAAAAAAATAAACAATTAACTGAGAGACCTCAAAATGGAATAGATCAAGAAATGGCTTAGACGGTGGGAGTATTTATATACATGAAAAGCTCTAATTCTAGCACGTTTTAGGATATTTTTGCCCGGCTCATATATAGTTTACGTATATCATTTAAGTTCCACGAAATTATACGCATAGTCGAACCACTAAAATTTAAGATGAGGTTGTAAAATTAGTATATCATATAGGTCCGGATAAGGTTAAAGCATCACTGATATCTAAAATAAAAGCTCGAGAAACTCGAATGATGAATCATTAGTTATAAATTTATATTTTTTTAGCCATGGCTACTTTGTTAATATGGTTTATGGAGTTGGAGGAATCAAGTAAGGTGTCATTACAATTAATTAAGGATCAGCTCAAGAGTAGCTCAAGTTCAATTTTCACATAGTAAAGCTGGTAGGATTAAAGGATTCATGAGTCGGGATGTTGGGTCAGATAACTTATGATTTATAGTCTTATCTAGTCAATTAGTATTCGTTTTAGAAAGTAATTTAGGTTCATCGTCATTTTAAAAAAAAAAAGTTAAACAATAAACATAAGCCGAATATTTTAATCTTTATGATAACATTTATTGCATAAATATATTTTCTTAGTTTCATTTATCATATATCAAAGTGATAAGTGATAAAATCTTTCAATATAAATTTATCACGATAAACGATTAGTCAATATTACTAATTGCTAACTATTTATGATAAATTTATCGGGTACTATATAAGAAATTAAGAATGTCTACAGTTTCTCAATTACATGTTTGATTCAAATTATCCGTGTATATCAATAAATAATAATAAAAAATATTAGATAAGTAACAAATGTTGAATCGAGTTATATTACCGTTGATTAGAAATTGAAATATTATCCGATTAAATCTAAAAAAAATCGAAATATCCGATATATAGAATAAAGACATAATCCCTTTAAGGCCCGAATCGAATATAGCGCGAATCGAATATCATCTGCTCTGATATTGACCTGACTCGAATCTCATCTGCTCCGAAATAAAACTGAATCGAACCTGCATCGACCCGAAATATCTACAACCGATTAAAAGCGATAACTGATTCCAACCTGAATTAACCCGATCCGAAAGAAATCGATCCAAAAATGATCCGATTGACCCGTTTGCCAGGTCTAAACATACGTAGGGGGATGGTATTTCTAAACTGTTATGTGACCTGTATCGGGTAGACGATGGTGTTGACCTTGGTTTTGATGTCATGTATCGTGGGAGAGGATGAGTTGAACTTTGGGGACGAAGTTCCTTTTAAGGGGAGAAGACTTTAATACCCGTCCTTTTAGGGACCCGTTGACCGACCTTAGGTACATAGCTTGACCCTCGGAAACTATGTGAGCGATTTCTGCTGACGGTGTGAACTTTAGTTGGTCTGTTACTCAATCTAGCGGAGGCTACTCGATCGAGTAGCTTGGGAGCTCGATCGAGTAGAGGTCACTCGATCGAGTAAGTCAGTTACTCGATCGAGTAACGGGTTTGCAGCGAGGATTTATAAATCGTATTTTGTGAAACCGCAAATCATTTCCGCCTCTCTTCCCTAAACCTAGATGCCGCCTCTTCTTCTTCCCTTCACCATAGTTCCTTCCTTTGGGGTCCTTGAGGATGCTTATGCCATGGGGATGGGTTGCTTGAGTCGGGTAGCGGTCTTGACGCCGGATTGCTATGCGTAGGTATGTCATCGTCATCATCATTGTCGTTGTTGTTTCTAGTTAGGTTTGTAGTGGTAGTGATAGATGTTTGTACTGTTTGTATAGGTGGGTTGCGTGGTTGATTGATATCATTTGGTCGGAAGTGGAATCGTTGCGTTTGGCTAAAGGTAGGTTCTCCTACTCAGTACTGTTGGTCATCTAGAGTGTCTTTTGATGTGGTTTGGTTGTTGTAGTGTCGGTGTGGTTGATTGATTTTGTTAAATGGTTGTTGTTGCGTTGTTTTATTTATCGATGTTGTAGTGCAGCTGATTGTGATTGTTTGTCTATGGTTCTCGAGGTGCGTCCTCGGCTGAGTGGAGTCACTGCGGGAGTGGCTTCACGCCCGTTGTTCGCCCTCCGTGGAACCCGCCACGCGAGGGGATGTGCACATTAATGGACATGAGTTTATTGCTCGGTATGATGAGTGGAAATTTGGTGGGTACGGCTGCGGTCCTCCACTAGTAGGGTTGGTCCAGTGGATAGTCGGTGACGGTGATTGGTTGGAGGAGATGTGATGTGTATGTTCTGCTGTGCCTGTGTTGTATCTGTGGTTGTTGGTGTGTTTCTTCAGTTACTGACCTTGCGTGGTTTTGTCTTGTTGTTGTTTCTGTTGTGTCTGTCGTGATCCCTTATTGTGAGCAGTCGGTCTTAGCAGGTTGTGCTCTGGATGTTAACTGGGTGCTTGGCGGGATGAGTCTTTCACGAGTTACGATATAAGTAGTCCACATAGCTGATAGTAGTTTGATTTGTACCTTTATATACATGTACCTTTAGTTTTGTTAATCACTATAATGTAACTTAATTGTTATTTTATTGACATTTAATTATTACTGTCCTCGGGCAACCGAGATGGTGACGCCCTTATATGCTAGGGAAGGTCTTGTTAAGGCTCCTGAGTATATGGGGGTGTCACATAATTGTTGTTGTTTTCCTATGGTTCGCGAGGTGCGCCCTCGGCTGAGTGGACTCACTTGCGGGAGTGGCTTGACACTGTTGATTCGCCCTCTGTGGAACCCGCCACAGAAGGGGATGTGCACATTAATGAACATGGGTTATTGCTCGGATGAAATGAGCGGGGATTAGGTGGGTACGGCTGCGGTCCCCTACTAGCGGCAAGGAATATATGTTGCGATGGGTATTCTGGCAGGACTACACACTTTAGTGTGTAGTGAGGTGTGTGGAGTGTGATGGAATTTTGGTAATGTGTGTGTTGTATCTTATATATTGTGTTTTGTGTAATTACTAACTGACCCCGTTTAAATGTTTTAAAACTGTGGTGATCCATTCAGGGGTGGTGAGCAGTTCTTTAGCGAGTATATCTTGGATACGCGCAGGATCTAGCTGGGAATGGAGACATCACATATCAGACTCTTTAGTCTTCCGCTGTGTTGTTTAAGGCAGTTTCACTTAGTTGATTTACAGTTTTGAGAGTAGTTGTATTTTACTTTACCGTTTTCGGTTTTAGATATAAAATCAGTTAAACTTATTTATCTAAAGTATGTTTCTTTATGGTCAATTTGATATACATTGCCTTGAGTAACCGAGATGGTAGCACTTCCATGCATTAGGTGGTCCTGGTAAGGCACCTTGGTGTATGGGGGTGTAACACTTATGCTCCTCTCGCGTTCGCTCTCCCACCCATTAAGCTCCTGCTCACCCCTTATTATATTATAAAGCTCCTACGCTCGGCTTCATTCTTGCTGCCGAAACGCACTTTCCCCGGAACTAGACTCGTTGACAGTCTCATATTGGTATCTCTGCCAGTCATGTTGTTTGTTACCTTCGAGCAGGGCTCGTTAACAGTCTTACTCGCTTCATTCATCCCACGCATTTGATACATTCGCTAGGGGGGACTCATCCCTTACCTCATTCTGAGGTTTAAGGAATGGTATTTCACCTTATAAAATTAAAGAAGATTAATACATATGCTAGTATTCGCTCTCTTGCTCCTTTATTTGTTTCGTTCCTTCTTAGTCCCCCGGGATTGGTATCTCGACCGTCTTAAATTAAAGCGCCAACACAGTCATTGCATTCACTCCTCCGCTCGCTTATTCGTTGCTCGGATAGTGGCATAGCCGTATCATCCTTGAAAGGCATTCTGTCATATTCAGGAATGCTACTTCCCTCTGGAAGTCAATCAGAAAGGTCCTTCTTTTTCCGCAGAAACATCAACTGTTGCTGATGCCGGTGCACAACAGGATGATCTTGCTTCGGCAGTTCACCCCACTACGCTTGGGAAGAGCCCTTCCCCCGAGGATTGTAATTGATTCACTTTGTATCTTTTTTGTTAAAAATACGCAAGTCCGTGAGTAGATTTGCTTCATCCCCATATGTCTCCCATCTCTGATATTTGCAAAAATAAGATATTTTTATCCAAAAATACGGAGCGAGTGTAGTCCTTTATAGATATTAAGGCGAGTCTAGAACCTTAATAATTAAAATGCGAGCCAATTAGCGAGTGTTGAAACGAGTTTGTTAGGATAGGAAGAAGCGAGCCGACAGTGGCAAGAAAATGAACATTTCATTTTGCCTCTTTACTAGTACTAGTAAAATGGCTCTCTTGTGAAATTTACGGGGTTTTAAGATTAAAAACTCCGAGAAAAGCATCCAAAAAAAAGTAGGTTTCCTACTAGGATACCCGCAGACCAGAGACGGAGTCTAAGACAAGCTTCTCACTCGGAGATCCGCGAATAGATGCTGTGTTTGGTTTGGGCTAACATTCTCGTTTCCTCTCCCGAATAGCATGCTTGGCTCCATCTGTTGTCGCATACTGTTGTGAAAGGACCCTAGGCTTTCACCGGAGAGGGGAGATTAGTATAATAGCTGGCTGCACCTCCCCTTTAATCCCCCAAAAGGGGGGAATTGTCTCCCCACGTATAAAAAGATTCTACCCGCTTAAGTACAGTGTCCTCTCCTGCTCGCGAACTCTCTACATCATCCACCAACTCGGCTGGCATACGTTCCATTCATTCTTTTTGCTCCCTCCGCAAACTCCTTTCGTCACACCATCGAGTTGTTCGCTTGTTGATGTCTCTGATTGGCGTATATTTAGATAAAGGGCACAACTATATCATCCTTAGCTTCATCTTGACTAATAAGCATAACAAGAAGCTTATTCAACAAGATAAAGGAATATTTCTAGAGCATTGGCGCTGGTTCGTTTGCCTCGTCCCGTCCGTTTCTTGCCCCGGCATTCGCGTTTGTGGTCGGACTCGTCCTTAGCCGCGACTTAATTCATAAAAGCATAAAAGGATCATACTTTAGCCGCATGTTTAGGAGTTTAACTCAGCAGTTGATCCTGGGACAGGGAACTATTTTATGTAACAAAACCCTTATGCCTCTATTCTTGCTTCATAGATTACGCTCATCCGTTCCCCCTGCCATCTGTTTCATTGTTGGATCAGGCTCATGCCTTTTGTTTCGCACGCTTGTTGTCATTAGTCTCTCGGGTGCGGAACCCGGTGTCGTTTGTTACGATTCGTCTCTAGGACAGGCATGTTCGGCCGCTCGCCTCGTATCCTCCGCCGCCGTTTGCGGGTGAGCTCGTTCTTGACCGCATACTGGCATGAAAGGAGTGAAGGAGCTTTCTTGTTACTTGTTATAAATAAGGACGAGTTACTTTTCATCTTTAAAATAAGGAACGAGGTTGGCTGTTGATGGGGTAATCAGTATTTTCCCCTTTTCAATGAAAGGACGACACAACTTCTAACTTTGGCTTTGACGACGATTGTTCGAACGTAACAAAAGGAGAGGCTGGTTCGGGTTGAAATGCGCTTGCTTGGGCGGTAAGCAGTCCTTTTATGATAGAATTAAGTTAAGGATAGGCATATGTTTTTCCTTGAGCTGGGTTCAAATTCCCTGCTTTATTTGATGAAATTAAATTACTAGTTTCAATCATATGATTAGACTAATGGTAATATCGTATCTGAAATTCCCAGTATTGACCGAGATTGAGGTAATATCATATCAATCAACAAACGACCGATATTGATCTTTCTGAGGAGCATGAGGTCCTTCATGGGCAACAACTTTCTAAGCCGCAACAGTGGAAAAAGCAGCATTACCAGATTCAGATGAAGTCTAAGCACCGGATGATAAAGTTCAAGCTTTTCCAGACGAACCTGGGAATGAGTAAGTTGAAGTAGCTGGCTTGGTGTGATTTTACATGCCCCGCTTTCTTTTAAAATTCACTCTTTTATCTTTGTCATTCTTTGTCGATTCTTCCCCTCGCTAATTATATTATTCTTTATCGAATAAACGGAAAGAAAAAAGGAAGTGTCTTTATTTAATTCTGAATTTCTTTTCTACTTTTTTTTTATTCTCCTATTTCTTCCGCCTCTATCTTTTAGCCCATATTTTCACTTTTTTCGGCAGTGTGACAACTGCTTTTCTTTTTCATAAAAATTTCTCATCTAGGTCGATAGGGCAGTCACTTCCTCTTCCCTCATCCCCATCTGAAGCTTCAAGCTCCGCTTCTTTCGGCTTACATAATTCGGGCTCAGGGGAAATGAACTCGCAACCAAGAGAGGGTTCGAATTCAATACCTGCGATTATCCCGCAAAACGAAGTCATCCCAGGAGAGGCAGAAAATAAAAACTTTTTTAATGAGCCCCCTTGATGGGGTTCAACTAAACAATGTGGAGCAATATCGAGCAATGCACATCCAGTGGGAGCTGGATCTCGTTAATCGAATACGTATTTTGGAAAATCTAATGATTTCGGGATTGCCGCTTCAGCTCAACCAAGGCGAATACGAAGCCTTGGTAAAAGGCTTTCTCAATGAAACAATTATAATTTCACACTATACAAGCACTCTTAATAGAGAGCTTTATGAAAGAAAAATTTTTGAATGGAAGGGTCATGGAGCTAGAACCCATAGGCACCAGACTGAGGTACGAAATGAAGGACGAGTTTCACTTGCTTCGGACTCAAGCTTAGATAGAAAAGTCCAATGAGCCCACTAGTCCATCAATGGAAATTCGATAGAAAACTCAAGCTGAGAAAGTCACAATCTATTGAATAAGATCGGCTCAAGGAGAGAGCTTAAAAAAGAAAGAAAAGCCACCTTTCCGGTAATGAAAGCGTTGACGCTTCCCTTTGTTCACGACTCCGCAGCTACAGATCAGCAATCACCTACCTTTCTTGAGAAAAGGCCGCTCTACGGAATCTATTCCATCTCCATCTATCCCTCTATCTCTATCAATCCAAGGCGGGTCATACCTACGGAGAAGGACAAGCCTTCCTACTTCTTTAGTGGCGCTAAGTGAGACTAGGAAGGTAGTCTTTAGATTCTAAAGGCCGGTTGTGGGCTAGGACGACCCACGACACCAATATTAAAAAGCACACCTGTTGTGAAGCAACATAAAGAGACGAGATGTCTAATCTAAGCTGACGCACTCATGTGTCGGTTGTTCGTCTTACACGGCCTGGTATCCCCGAACTGACTCAAAAGACTTGAAAGGGCCCTTTTACCATAGACAAGCGTGAGATCAACATATAGAGGATAGACCAGACCTTATGTGGCATGGGACGAAAGCCGAAGAAACTCAGGGAATCGGGCAAGCCATCAATCCAGTGGAGATTACCTTGAACCGATGTTCGTTCCCTACCATAGGGCAATGAATATACTATTGATAGGCGTAGGTGATCCCTACCCTAATGGGCTCCTCTATGTCCCTTTGCTCCCTTGCTTGTATTTCAAAACCCCAATGTCTGGGCATTTTCCAGCTTTGGGAAAGACCGGTCTTATATTCAGGCAACTGAGAAAAAGCGCTCGAAAGATAGCTTAGGGAATGCCTTGAGCGAGCCGAGTGCCTATCCCCTAAGTACGATGCCCTAGATCCAGCGCCAAAAGATCTATAAGCTTTGGCCGGGCCAACCATTGATCTTTTCGACCGCGTTCTTGCTCTTTTTCCTTAAGAGATGCCGGCCGCTTCTGATGTGGCGAACCTTGTGAAAAACCAAGCAAGACCTTTTAGGTACTCGAGAATGGAGCTATAACTGAAAGACCAAAGGGGACTGGTGATACAACTGGAACCCCATGCCCTCGATCGTACCTTACTTAGTCTTAATATCAACCAAAAGCAAAGGCACCTGCAGTTGCCGCTGCTACTGGATTTTTGGATTTTATATTTTAGTTTGTCGGAAAGGGATGATGGAAGTCATCTAATGACCATATAGAATGCGAAGTGGGATCCCCCGGGTACTCCTGCCTCAGAGGGTTGAGTCATGTAAACCAGCAACTTAACTTCATTCTGGCTTGAAAGGATCCTGTCACCGGATGAAGGGAGCGGTTTACAGGTAGAGTGGAGGTAAATGGATCAAAGTGCGCTGTTGATGAAGCGAGTGGAGCGAGTGAAAGATATGTAGCGAGCAAAGAAACAAGAGTATAGAGCAAAGAAACGAGTTGGTTGTTTGCGAGTTGGTTGTTACGAGTGATGAAACGAGAGTTTAGAATAGTATGTTATTGAATGAGCTTTAGTTAGGGGTTTGGCGTCCCCTGAATATGAGTACAGAGCAAGTCAACTAACTCATTGAATTATGATATATCGGGAATATCCTCCTATTTTGATAACAAAATAGGTGGAAGTGTATCCTTTGCCTAATCATCGATTTGATTTCAAGCTTGGCTTCTTTAATGCCTGTACTCTTATAGCAGAATCAGATAACCTTTGTGGTGCACATTTTGAATATACCAGGTAATATTCAAAAAATATATCATCCATCTGGTAAACATGCCAAGCATAGGGCTAGGCTGCTTCTTTTAGTTAGGGAGGAACTTTCTTAATCAAAACAGGCTCTTCTGAATCTGGATCTGAAATCCTAGTTGTTTCGACTGCTTTTGATTTAATCTTTTAAGCGTAATCTCATCCATTTGACGAGGAATTCCTCAATCATCGATTTGATTTCAAAGAAAAAGATGGCTAAGATAATGAATCCGCCTTGGCCAAGTATTGCTTGTCCGATTTTCCTTTGTCCGGTGCCAATGTTGTTTATTCCAACCTGCCTTTCTTGCACATTCGAAGACAAGGCCTGTATTTAAGCATCAGAATGGGACGACTAAAGATGGGCTTCCTGCCGCTTATGTAAGAAAGTTCACTTCTCTCTTGCCCTGACTACGCTAAGCAAGATAATTCCTCTTCTGAAATAGGGCTTTAATGACTTTACTTCTTTTCCAGGATCTGGTTAACTAAGCCCTGTTTTCCCACCCAATATTGTTGGAAAATCTCCCTTTTAAATAGGAAACGAGGGAACGAGAGGAGTTTACGGAGCCAGTAGGATGTTACAGAATTAGGCTTAGGAAAGACACGGTCTGCTTCCAAGCTGGCTGAAGTACATGCACTTGCATTCTATCTAATGCTTTTATGAAAAAATGCGCCCAAAGAAGAAGCTTCTGACTATGACCCTGGCTACCGAGAACGATTGGACCACACAAGGTATCTTCCCTCTCGAATGTCCAGAGATTTGTCGGAATTCGAAGAATACTTCCCTTCAAAGAGGGAAAACGTGGACCAAAAGCGTGCCCTTTTCTTATATAGAATGCAGGCAGGAGAGGCGCTCACTTTCTTCGTCCACCAGGAAAGCCTATCCTTATGCCCATCCCTCTCTTAGTGTTTTGGTCGTAGCTTGTCCGTGTATGCTCAGTCAGGGTAGGAGAAGCCTATTCAAGCGCGGGCAGCTCTCAACGCCAACAGCTAACCGATTCACCTGTCTCCTAGTGCAGGCAGGTTTCTCACGCAATGCCCATTACTCCCTTTAAAAGTCTTGAGAATACACCCTACTAATGAACCTAACGAGGCATGGGTTTCACGCCCTTTCTTTCCTTATGCAAGCAGGCCTCTCTTGCATAAACACTAGCGCTTCTTCCCTTGCCAAACCAAGTTAACTTGTCCAAATATTCCACGTCAGTTAACATAACTACTAAGGAAATGACAGGATATAGGCCCTTCACTAGCTAGCGTAGAAGGATGGCTCCACGCCTTCCCTTGTCATATATGAACAAAGTGTTAGGTTCATATACCTCTTATAAGACATTTCTTATGGTGAACTAATTAACATCTTAACATAAGTTCATTAAGATCTAGTGCATGCATAACAAAATAAGTGATGAAAAGAAAAATAATGTTCCTTACATTATATATGGTTCGAAATTATTGGGCACAAATAAGGACGCCTTCCTTGTTTGTTCTTGAGCTTAAAATTTGGATAATCCTCCAACCTCAAGTATCGAGATACTCCTTCAAAATGGCACCCAAGACTTCCCTTAAAACTAATATATTAATTAACTAGATTAATATACTAGTGACCCTTAAAATGATTCTAATAACAATATTACTACACTAGTAATATTATTATGTGATATTAGAATTTAGATGAACAATAAAGCAAAGTTTCTCAAACTATTTTAGAGAGATTATAAGAAAAATTGTGAGAATATGAATGAATGAATAATAGAGAACCATTTTCTCTATAAGAGAAGGAGGAGCCGGTTTTGGGGGTCTAGAAGGCCAATGCATGGCCTTCAACCTTTTGCTTTTTCTCCTTTCTAAACATTAGGTGTATAAGGCTAAAGAATTAGGGTAATGATCATGCTTGCAATTCAAAATTAACAAACATAATAAACCCCCATTCTCCACTAAAAACCGGTGCCCTACTATAAAATGGACTCCATTTTATTTTTGTGATTTTGTCAAATGTCATTTGTTAGGTCATGTGTCACACACCATGTCCATAAGTAATTTTAATGCATATTTGTTCAAATAAATATCATTTCTCAATAAATTAATTACATATGACAAATTAGCTAGTAATTTATGATCACAAGTATAAAATGGGTCATATAAATATAATTCACAATATTTTGCAATTATAATTAATCAATCATTCTTAATCTAATTTTTTCACAAATAATAATGAATTTTAGTAATAAAATCTTTTAGTTACTAAAATAAATCTTATTTAATCAAATTACAATAAGATATAAATATTCTCACTCACAAATGAATTGTTCAAATTTTAAGGAATTGATTAACTTGTATTGATATATAATTAATCAACTTATCTACTAAGGGAATTGTCCTATAGGTGTGACCTTAAGGGATTAACTGATCACCACCATCAAACGACAGTATTGTCAAACTCTAGTTAGCCAATCATTACTTATTAATGTTGATCAGTTGACTATATAATTGAATCAACCCTTACGTATTCTTATTATGAGATATAAACATGTGATCTCACTATTGTTGAGGACACATACTCCAACAATCTCCCACTTGTCCGAGACAAGTGTGCATCACCAATTCTCTTGTCCTACTACATCATCTCCCACTCAATGCAAGGTGTCTTGCAAGTCGTAGTTGCGTTTGATCATATCTTAGAAAGTTTCATCGATCTGGAGAGTAACTGTTTGACCGTAATTATCTACCGTAGATACCTTCCGAGCGTGGCCATGCATTTTCAGTTCACTACTCCTCGATTGGCCCTGAGATTTTAGATAACCCTGACAAGGGGATGGACAATTCCTATCGCATTATTCCCTTCTTATAGCCACATCTCATCATGACCCAAAAGATGCCCATTTGATCTCAGTTACGAAAATCGTAGAGCATAAATCAAAGTCCCTCAGAAACTGTGCCACCTTGGGCGAACAGTCTCTAGTCAAAGAATCGACTCAAAAGAATACTATAGTAGCTCTCGCCACGACCAGGCTTTATAAAATTACCAGAACTCTATAAGCGGTCACTGCCCGACAGAGTGTCCTATACAGTCTGCCTATGTGATCGACTAGTCATCCCATATGACTCTAAGGCAATTGAACTTGCCATCAATCGCATCACACTCTAGTCACTTCGAGACATCACCTCATATAAGCAACTAGGGGCCAATACTATGTTAATCCATTTGACTTTAATAGGGTTCAACGCTGTCCATAAAACCTATTTGGATATAACAAAGCAATAAAAGAGTTTTTAATAAAACTCAAACGATGAATGCATTATCACATATGTAAAATTGATACAATATCAATTACTACATAATCTATAATCCATATTCCATTTTGTATATAATTGCACATTTCAACTCAATTGAAATGGCATGACTTATCATGCTTAGCCTATGAAAAGGCCTTGGTTAGCAAGTTTCAGCAACACTTTGCACTTTCCCTAACCTTATTATATACTATTTCCCATTTTGTGTATAATCTTGTATTATAATAACTTCTTTGAGTACTTGTCGAGATCCAATCTAGACATAGGCTCTCTTGCTTTTGAATAACTCCCACTGTCCTCACAATGTGTAGGGATAGAACCTTCGGTTATTGGAACGAACTACCATAGTTCCTCCAATTCATAAAACCGAATCCTAATATCATCCCTTCCTTCTTGCATATCTCGTCATTGCAAGTGTACTCAATTTTCGTTATGTATATCTCATTGTTCAACTGCCTAGGATATTTCTAGTAGATATCGTCCTTAAATAATATAGCCAAGATGGTTCTCTAACCATCTTTATGTGTTTAGAATATGGTTTTTGTGTAACTCCTTGCACATAAATCCATCTCACTTCTAAATACTTAGCTTCATATCTTTAGTACTTCCTGAGTACTAACTAATGAACTATGTGGCTATATAGAGACTTCTCTCAAAGATTCGATTTGTAACTTCTCGTCATACTCCAAGTATACGAAGTTTAAGAATGGTGATATATCTTAGCGTAATGAATTAATCCCGCAGCAGAAGCATGTGGATTAAATTTCTACATGTTCAATACTTTTGAACTTGTCAAGATTCTTATTAACATAAGAATATTGATTCAACGCTAATATCCTCTCAGAACTATCTTTATAGGTCTGGATACATTAGAGATGTATTATTCTTCTCCTAAGTCTTTCATCATTCACAATGATCAATATGTTATTCACATATAAGACTAATAATACCACCCTACTCCCATTAAACTCCATGTACAAACAGAACTACTCGACAATTCGAGAAAAGTTTATCACATGATCAAAACATACAATTCAACTCCTTCACTTCCACTTAAGATTTCTTCTTATGTTTGTGTCCTACCTTAGGATAGTTACGATTTACAAAACTCGTGC
This sequence comes from Silene latifolia, assembly GCF_048544455.1. NCBI lineage: Eukaryota > Viridiplantae > Streptophyta > Magnoliopsida > Caryophyllales > Caryophyllaceae > Silene > Silene latifolia. Next base: position 354,172,619 of record NC_133538.1, read on the forward strand.
AAGATGATTTTTAAAATCCAACTATATCAAATCATATCCGAATACAATGAAGCGTTGTTGTTGCGTGCAAAACCCTTTGCCACCAACCAACCAAGCTAAATAAACATTTTCATGTTTATGCTTATTTCGGACTCTTGTGGAGTTGAGACTAGATAAAGCATCTTAATAAGTTACAGGTTTGTTACTTTTAAAATAACATGACTCCTATCCACTTAGGTTTCGAATCAACACTTTAGGCTTCGAATCAATAATTACTGATTTTGACCAAGAAGGAACATCTTCCTACGTCTTATTCTCAGTTTGTGGCTCTTGAACATTTTCTCCCACTCTCTCTTTAAGAAATAAACTTCTTTTCTCAAAAGACAGCATCACGAGCCACAAACTTGTTGTTCTCGTGATAGTTGGGTTACAAAGCCACAGGCTTTCTTCCGAAACAAGCTACAACTTAGGTACCATGCCTAATCATATCGTATCCTTATAACACACCTTATCTTTATAGAGTGTGATTATGATAGTGATCTTGTGATACCATATCACACTCTATTTGGTGTAAATCAAAGTCTTCACTTTATTGTTTCCTATTTTAACAAAGTACTAGTACTTTGGTTTCATTCATTGAACTTATTCAATGAATTTCTCTTCTTACCTCATTAAGTGGATACCAAGTATCTACCTAGTTCGGTGGTAAAAGAGATGAAGATGTAATAACCTTTTCTGATTGAAATTGTATTCGACCATACACTTTGAACTATAAATAGGGCGAATATCTTGCTCTATTCATAATCCTTTTCAAGGAAAAATCATGAATTGTCTTGCTTTGAATACAAGATTTGCACACACCAAGAGATTTCCAATCATATGGATTGGGACACTAGTCAAAACTAGTTTCTAAATGCGAATTTCAATCGAGAATTGAGAAATAATAGGGGTCAACAACTTGAGTCTTGTATATATGACATTTATTTTAGTTTGAATATAATTATCTTGATTTGTATGGTCTCACCATAAACTTAATCGTGGTATGTAAGGGCACAACGCTTGTTTTAATTGCATAACAAAGAAACCCTTTGTGTTTTATACAAAAACTTGAATTTTATTCTTATTTAGAGTTAGTGTACATCATAACAATTGTTGAGGTACATATCTAAATACAAAACTAAAATAAGTACACTACAACATTCATATGTTCATGGATGAAATGTCAACTACCCTAGCTCCATTCATACAAATTTCCGAACTTATTTTTGCTAGTCGTCACACGATGATGCCAAATATTATGACGAAATCCATAAATTTGTATCAAATACTCATGATGTGGAAATTGGCAATTATGCAATGTCAATGTCATAGATATTCAGGAAGGAATATGTTGGAGTCACACGACCAACTTCCTAGATCTTTACTTGTTTGGGGTTTGTTTCTATTTTACTGTCTAACACTTTCTCTTTCGAGCCTAGTTCTATCCTTAACAATTAAGATAGGTACTTACTTCTTATCGGTCCCACTGAATTCAAGAATTTCTACTTGATGAAGACTTATCTTCATATAAATTCCTAGTTAATCCTTCACAAGGATGAATTCTATTGTGGTATTTGGTCAATCAAAATGTCTAACAAATTAATATACCAATTTAACATTGTCATGTTCTTAACAACTTAAGTGCTTGATGACAAGTGTTAAGGTTGAGCAATAAGACTTTTGAACTATGGATGCATAGAAGATATCATCAAAATATATTTTGCCTAATCATTACCTGTAGTCATATTTCTTCACAAGAAATCATACATAGGTATGTTAGGATTTTAAGATGCTAATCTTATATTTGCATAAGACAATTCCTATCGAGTTCTATGGAATAAAACGATTCCTATGGACTCAGTCCATAACCTATGATACGGTTCATTTTTAGAAAGAGATTTCTTGTCGTTAGCAATAGTGGTTTAGCGGAGACTCGTGTTACAAACGAATGATATCGCATATGAGTAGGAGTAATGAAATAGAACAACATTAAAAACAACGAAATAGTGGGAAAATTAAACATTCATCGTTATATCTAAAACATTTTAGCTTGTTTTAGCATTTATACAATGACCTCCACCAAATTATATAAATGATTCCGAGACCCAAAATTCATATTAAATCTTGGATGTGAGCCTACGGGCCCTCCACACCTCTTGCTAATATAATCTTGGTGGGTTAAACCTTTTAACCGATTCTACAATTAGAACTCTCGGTCGATGAATTTACGTTAAGTTCATCGTCAGCTCGAACCTATTGGGACAACGGTCCCTCTAATACATTCGTTGAGATCAACCAAATTTCAAATTGTAATAACATTTTATTACCCCACTTACCCAACGTCAATAGAGAGCATCCCGAAAAATCGTATTGTACCCTTATGAAATTGAGATTCATGGGTTCCTACTATTTGGTAAGGCTATGTCTCAATCTTTAAAATGTGTGAGGTCGAGTCAATTCATTATCTATCAAATTTAAGTGACCTAAATTTTCGAACTAACGATAATTATAATTGACACGGTCGATAACTCGATATGATATGCATGTGTTGTTTGTGGCGATTTGGCAATGCATGCAACATATTAAAAGAAATGCAAAGAAAAGTAAAATTTCTAGTATCCTAAAACATAAAATCAAATAATCTATTACAAATGCGGAAACCAACTCCATTGGTCCCTTGAAATTCAAGTGGCACACTTCCCAAGGACTCCGTCTTGATCGGAACATAGATATTCCTATTATACATTTGTAATATGAAAAACTAGTAAAAATAAAAGTGATACGAGATCACATTAAATTACAACCGAATCAATATCCCCTTATATTACGGGTAATATCGATTAAAACTAAGGCCATACTAAGATTAAATTACATAAATAAAAATATGACATTCAATAATGAAATATGAAGCATTATAATATGTATCTAACATGCCAAGTTCTGTGCCAAATCGCCCTATTTAAACTTATACCGTTCATATAACCCGATTTTATGGAAATTCGCGATTTTTAACTTATTAAATCGCAAAATAATACTAAAATCTAATTTTAGCCCAACTTAATTATCCTAACTCTCTTACGACTCAAAAATTAGTCATTACTCAATTTTTGACAATAATGCAACTTGATATAATATTTATGCTCATTTTGACCCTAAAATCATAACTTTTATGAAATAAATCCAAATTAAATTACAATAATTTCAAAATTTGAATTTTAATTTTTTGAACATTCTAGAATATATCCATGATACTCATAATGCCAGAAATAATGGTTTAAAATTTTCGAATTTAATTCGAGAAAATGTAGTTGTGATTTATCGGTTTTATCAAATAAAACATCAAAAGCATACGAAAATTAATCTAATCAATTTTAAAACTTTAGATCTGATAAGTTGGATATAAATGCAACCTAAAATAAATTTCTCATGCCATGTAATTTGTTTTAGCTATTTATGCTAAAATAGTCACTATTTATGTCATTTTTACACTAAAAATTCATAAATCATGCAAAATGAATCACGTTCATCTTAAATTTTACAGACAAGGAGTAAAATGTGCATGTGACAACATATTAAAATTTCATAGCTGTTTTAAAGTTTAACTATTTTTAACCATTTTACCTCCTTTTAATCCATTTTTATCTCATAAAAAGTATAAATCATGCAAAATTTATACGAAATTTTACATAAAATAAGTAAAATCTGCATGTTAGGTCATATAAAAATTTCATGGTCAAAAACTATGTCTAACTATTTTTAGCATTTTAAATACCATTTTAATCATTAAAATGTAATAAAATCACTAAAAATCATTAAAATGAGCAATAAAATACCGTAAATCATCAAAATGACCTAAATATATTTTAGGACCAAAATATATAAAATGCAATAAGATTTCATGACATTATCTAATAAATCAAAAAAAATTAGTTTTAATTAAGTTACTTATAACTCGAAAAAACTATAAATCGATTATGCATGCAACATCCTATGCTCTGATACCAATTGTTAGGTTTATATACCTCTTATAACACATTTGTTATGGTGAACTAATTAACATCTTAACATAAGTTCATTAAGATCTAGTGCATGCATAACAAAATAAGTGATGAAAAGAAAAATAATGTTCCTTACATTATATATGGTTCGAAATTATTGGGCACAAATAAGGACGCCTTCCTTATTTGTTCACGAGCTTAAAATATGGATGATCCTCCAAACTCAAGTATAGAGATACTCCTTAAAAATTGCACCCAAGACTTCCCTTAAAACTAATATATTAATTAACTAGATTAATATACTAGTGACCCTTAAAATGATTCTAATAATAATTGTATTACTGCACTAGTAATATTATTGTGTGATATTAGAATTTAGATGAACAATAAAGCAAAATTTCTCAAACTATTTTAGAGAGATTAGAAGAAAAATTGTGAGAATATGAATGAATGAATAATAGAGAACCATTTTCTCTATAAGAGAAGGGGGAGCCGGTTTTGGGGGTCTAGAAGGCCAATGCATGGCCTTCACCCTTTTGCTTTTTCTCTTTTCTAAAAATTAGGTGTGTAAGGCTAGAGAATTAGGGTAATGATTATGCTTGCCATTCAAAATTAACAAACATAATAAACCCCCATTCTCCACTAAAAACCGGTGCCCTACTATAAAATGGACTCCATATTATTTTTGTGATTTTGTCAAATGTCATTTGTTAGGTCATGTGTCACACACCATGTCCATAACTAATTTTAATGCATATTTATTCAAATAAATATCATTTCTCAATAAATTAATTACATATGACAAATTAGCTAGTAATTTATGATCACAAGTATAAAATTGGTCATATAAATATAATTCACAATATTTTGCAATTATAATTAATCAATCATTCTTAATCTAATTATTTCATAAACAACAATGAATTTTAGTAATAAAATCTTTTAATTACTAAAATAAATCTTATTTAATCAAATTACAATAAGATATAAATATTCTCACTCACAAATAAATTGTTCAAATTTTAAGGAATTGATTAACTTTTATCTATATACAATTAATCAACTTATCTACTAAGGGAATTGTCCTATAGGTGTGACCTTAAGGGATCAACTAATCACCACCGTCAAACGACAGTAATGTCAAACTCTAGTTAGCCAATCATTACTGATTAATGTTGATAAGTTGACTATATAACTGAATCATCCCTTACGTATTCTTATTATGAGATTTAAACATGTGATCGCACTATTGTTGAGGACACATACTCCAACACAAAGCTATGCTTCAATCAGTAAAATTTCACTCGATTGGTCCTTTCTTCCAAACGAAAGCAGGAAAACATGTCCTTCAGGAGGTCTCAGCGTGAAACCTCAAAGGCCAATGCTAAGCCTCAAGATCAGCCTTAGGCTTCGCCCCTCGCTACGGCTTAGCCCAGGCTACGCTCTCTCCAAACGCTACCTTGCTATGGATATGCTCTCAATACGGCTTGCCTTAACAATTAATTACATATATTTAAACAAAGATTAGGAATTCGGGGCATGCATCTGCCTTTCTCTTGTCCTCTCTTTAACGCGGTAAAGGCCTTCCAATGACTGATGGTTCAACAACGGAAAGTCTCTTTGAATTAAATGAATAGGATAACAACTTACTTATGAATAGGATGAGCCCTTTAACTTTAAAGAAGAGGCTGGCTTTCCCTTTTATGATAGAAGGACAGTCATCAATTGAATTGTCCAATCAAAAGACTAGTTCTCGAGCTCCTTCTCTAGCCAATCAATCTAGCTATCCACCTGCTCACTCATGCGCCCAATCTATCCATTCAGTGGCTTGTCCACGGTTGCTGTAAGTTCTCTATGTATTTTTGGTACCTCACATGTTAAGGGCTGCCATAAGAGTGAGCATGCCTTATGCTTGTCCCCGGTTTCTAAAGTAACCACGTTATCAACCCATTTCAACCAATTTCTCTTCTTTTAAACCAATTTTACAGAAAAAGCATAAAATTTAATCAATTAAATTTCCCAAGAAATTTTTTAATAAACTCGTGACTTTCGGTGCCTTTCACTTGGAGGAGAGATTTCGAACCTGTCATCATTTTTCGGTGCAAAAATTGAACTTCGTATCTTACGTTAATAGTTAAAATATGTGCAATTTTTGCATTTTGTTGAAAAATCGCGGGTTTTGATAAAAAATAAAATTTTAAAATCCCAATTCACTAATAAAATTACTTTATGCCGAAAATCCTCGAGAAAATTAAACCTTTAACCTTGCTTTTGCCCCCTATGAGTGGAAATTTGATCGCAAGCAAAAGTGTGACACCCTCATTTATTGTGGAAAAGTAAACACATAATTCTAGATAAAAACTGCATGGATATGTTTGTAATAGGTTCATTTGGGTAAAACCTGTAATTTTTAAAACCTGAACCTGTTATAAAAATATCCAAATGGGAAGGTGTCAAACATGCAAGGTCCAAAATAAACCTCATAAATAAAACATCGCTAAAGTCGAGAAATAAAGTTATACAACCCAAGTATGAAAAAGGGAGACATATGTCCCTAAAAAGTATATGACAAAAAAAGTGTTCAAGGGTCACAATAAAATAAAGCCAATCTAGGTCCCAAGGTTACTTTGCTCGCTAGCTCGTCCATGTACCCCATATATGCATCACCTACCTGTCAATCGCATTTTATACAAATACGACAGCCACAGTCAGTGGGGAGTAACTCCGAGTTCTCCCAGCCACGAAATGTCATAATTAATATAACATGTAAACATAAAAATATGAATACGAATAACACATAGCCTTAGCATATAGATGCTAGACAATCGTGCTTATCATGTGAACAACAATATAACAACACATAGTACTAGCATGTGAATACTAGACCGACTCATACTACACTATCATGTGAATCACATAACATCCAGGAATCTAAACTCTATCAACTATAGCCGGCTTGCATCTCACCTTCTATGATTCATAGAATCATCAAACAAGAAAGGACAATATATCTAGATACAGGCATAAGTTCTTAGGACAGTCAATAGTCACTCTGTTACTCGAGTCTATACCACGAGGTAAGGTAAACACCCTAGTCCTAAACCTGCACAGACCTAGCGACATGCGGAAAGTACCGCATCCAAGACCCATGATCACACACATGAGTACCCCTAAGGAGTCCACTAAAGGGTTGGCTAGTACTTAAGCTGACCACATACTTCTAAGAGTACGCCAGGAGGTCATGCCCTAACTTGGATATAAGCCCACCAAGCTAAGACACAAAGGCTATTAAGCGGTGAACATACACTCATCAAAGACTATAAGGGCCTATCTATGACGAAGGCCGAAATACTCACCTAGGACCTAGTCATAGCTTGAATACTTTAGCCCACTCCACACAAGACAAGTAGGACACCCAATTAACCATAAGAGGGGCAAAGAGTCCAAACTTGCACACACAAAAGATCATACACACCCTAGCATATGAAAGACTACGCAAGAACATATTCAGCTAACAATCCAACAATATCTCCAATATCGATAATAATCCATATTCCAGCTAACCAACAGTACCATAATCCATGAGAACAAGCTAAAATGGCAAAGAGGCAATAAGACTCAAGCATAAGGCATCCAAAGCATCCAACAACCAACATATAAAATGATAATTACAAATATCAAGGCATAACATAAACATCTAATAACAACCAATCTCACCTCAAAGGCAACCCCTCGACCCGAGTCCCGCGACGGGTCATCGGTCAAATCGAGGCTGACTGGTTTAAACCTAGTTTGACCAAACTCGTTCGGTCAATCTGACCCAGCTCAGAGTCTTGGCCTACTTTGGCCCAAATCACAAAATTCATCACAATATCATTCTCATGCCATTTCCAATTTCTATCATGTGAAAGACTATCAACATAAGAAAATATATTCCAACTTACAAAATAACTAATTCCACAAAATTCTCGCATAATAAAATAGCATAAATAACCGTCTCACACAAGGGTAAACTTTTCTATAAATTTTAATCGATAAAACGACGCCATTTACTCATACGGACTCCGAATTGAGTGATTCAAGTGTCTAAACCACCTAATTTTTTGATGCCGTTCAATCTGTCATATTTTTGGAAACATTGGAAAACGTCTCGGTCCGATACTGACACGTTCCAGCCAAAACACGGACTTGTCACAACACATAATTCCTCATCCAAATTTGTTCCAAACAATAATATACAAATGGGTAACATAAACTAAATATAAGCATACTCATCTTACTCCATTCATTCATTCATTTATCAACAATATCGTCTCAAACAACAACAAATGACAACAAACAACAACAAACAACAAATACAACTACTAATGTGACATTAATTCGTCGAGTAACTCGGAATAGTTACCTTAAGCTAGCAAAGAGACAAGTAATAACTTGAGAAAGCTTCTAAAATCCAAAATTACTCTTCATCTTCAACAACATATGAGTCACCTAACTCATCTTTAAATTCTTCACCTATAAGAACAACAAAAACACAATTATTAAGCTTAAATTCGAAACCCTAAAAAAAGTGTCTTAAAAAAATTTGGGGGAAATGAAAATAAAGCTTACTAGTAGATGAGGATTGAAGAGAGGATTCCGAATATATAATTTTTATGCGATTTGGTGGAGAAATGAAGAAGTTATGGTGGATTTAGGGATTGTAAGAAGGTTATTTTGAGAGGAATTTGGTGTTTGGGAGAAGGAAGTGATAGAATGAGAATTGAGGAAATGAAAGATGAAGAGGAGACCCATGGGGGATGGAGGGTGCATGGTTTGGGGTAGGGTGTTTGGGTGAGTTTAAATTGTTTACGTTTTGGTTCGTTTCGACGAAAATTAGAAATATTCGTCGAACGCGATTTCCGAGAAAATTAAAGTTCTTAAACACGATTTTACTAAAAGATTAAGTACTCATATGCCCAATATCCAAACTCGTTTACCCAACGACCGTAAGAAATGGGAAAATCCCGATTTTATGACTTTTATCCGAAATCTATTTTATCAAAGGAAAAGGTTTAAATATAGTTTAAATCACTTTTAAACATTTCTAAACTATCAAAAATAATTACATTTCTTCAAAATAAAATAAGATTATATTTTATCAAATAGATTTTATTTCAAATAAATTAATATTAAATTAAAATAAATTAAAATATTACTTTTAAAATGTAATAAAGGTCTTCGAATTTACGGGGTGTTACAATCATACCTCCTTTTAAGAAGTTTCGTCCCCGAAACTTAGAAGAAGGAACATTGTATATATGTAGGTCTATCTCCTTAAAATCAAGTAAACAAAATCTTCAAAATATGAACGTATGAAATATAAGTGTCTTTTCAATGGAACGGAATATCCTCGTCAGCCGTCCAAGAACATCAACATTCCAAATCAAAGACATAAAAATATATATTTTTACATCAACAAATGAGAAAACCAATTATCGGACGTCTCCAATAACGAGCTTTACCACTCATTGACGTTAAAACAAGTGGAAAACATTAAAACATTTCCAAAAGTCTTTAGTTCGAAACTCTATAATAAGGATAATAACTCCACTAGCTATGACCAAACTCTAACTACGACTTTTAAACAACTAGGCAAGGACTACTAATGCGGAGGGTATTTAAGAGAAGGAGAGGAAACACTCGAAAGGATAGCTAAACTCACAAGAATTGGATAAAGGAACGGAAAGTACCTCACGAGAAGAGTTCGGGATATTTAGCTAACATAGAAGATTCAGGCTCCCAAGTTTCTTCTTCGACATTTCCACAACGCCAAAGGATACGAACTAGGGGCACAACTTTGTTTCTAAGTTGCTTGTTTGCTCTTTCGAGGATTCGGATCGGCCTTTCTTCCAAAGCCAAGTTGGGTTCCAAATCTGGGATTTCTTCTTGAATAACATGGCTCGGATCACTAATGTACTTCCTCAACTGAGATACATGGAAGACATCATGAACCTTGCTCAAATTTGGGGGCAACTCTAAACGGTAAGCAACGGGACCAATCTTCTCAAGCACACGGAAAGGTCCAATGTGTTTGGGACTCAGCTTTCCTTTCACACCAAACCGTTTTACCCCTTTCATAGGTGATACTTTAAGGAACACTCGATCGTCAACCTCAAAGGCAAGTGGTCGACGACGGACATCGGCATACGATTTCTGTCGGTCTTGAGCGGCTTTCATACGCTCTCGAATGATCTCGAACTCGATTGATGGTCTCGGTTACCAAATCGGGTCCCAACACATGAGCATCTTGGACTTGATCCCAACAAACAGGACTACGGCACTTCCTACCGTACAAAGCTTCATAAGGTGACATCTTGATAGAGGAATGATAGCTATTGTTGTAGGAGAATTCGACAAGAGGTAAACATTTCTCCCAAGAAGTGTGGAAGTCTAAAGCACAAGCACGGAGGAGGTCCTCTAAAGTCTGGATGTTCCTCTCAGTCTGCCCATCTGTAACGGCATGAAAAGCGATACTCATCAGTAGCTTACTACCCATGGCTTCTTGCAAAGCAGTCCAGAAACGGGAACAGAATCTAGGCCATGCTTTGAAGCATCACAATAAACATCGTAGTCCACACCATCCTCAGGTAAGGTCAACAAGGATGTCAAAGATAGAGTTTTTATAGGTCACTAGCATCAAACTTAAGGGAGAGCAAGATGAAGCGAGGAAATGAGGTATGAACGGTAACGCTCATGGTCAAAGAAGAAGGGAAATAGACAAGAAGGAAACGCCAAGTACTCGAATCCCGAATTACAACATCAGCCTAAACGGTTCCAAAAACTTCCCAACAACAAAACTTATGACCAAAACGCTCCCAAGGATTTCCTCAAAACACTCATGTTACTTCATCCTAAGTTATTCCATGAAACAAGGTACTCCACAATAAGTGTGATCTCATCACTCCAAACCCTCAAACATCCACTAACAACTTCCACAAGATCAAGGTCAAGGTTTCCGACAAAGCTATACTCGTATCCAACTGGTGTCAACCATGGGTTTCTCAAAATGGTAAAACCCTCAATCAAAAATCCCAATACCACGCTCTAAATTCCCAGAAAAGATTCCTCAAATATTCCACAAGATTTTCCTATAAGGCAAGGTAGCAACATGTAAACCCAAAGTCTTCTTTCATGAAAGTCCACTCTACTACCCCCATCTACAACATCATCCCATCATCTCAAGTACTCAACACAACCTCAAGGTTTATAAAACTATAGGGTTAACAAATTCTTCTCAATACTAAGAGTCTCTCAACTCAAGAACTCTCCAAATCAGGGTTAAGGGTTAAGCACAAACAAACTCCACAAAAGTCAAACTTTTCTAATCAAGGTCAACATCCCTCAAAAGAAAGAGTACTATCAAAAAGGCGTTAAGGAGAATTAGGAAAGAACAGCGAACAAGGTTAGGAAATACAAGAGTGACTTTCAAAGTAAAACAGAAGAGAATTTAGAAGAAGGATAAGCACCAAGAGATAAAGAATAAGGCAAGGTACACAAAGAATGAGAAACATTTTCGAGGAAGTAGAAGCATTCTTCAAAGGTTGAACAAATCTTCAATCCTCAGCAATAGGCACCAAATCTTGTTTACCACATTGGTAAGTTCACGGTCATTGATCCAAGGGCACAACAATTATTAAATGGCAATCAACAAACATGTTAGAACCTAATAAATAGCAATCACAAAGAGACTACAACATAAAGTCCTAGGTCTACCCATCCTACCCATCTCTCGAGTTTATTATTTGAAGGTCAAGTTATTTATATTGGGGTCCACAAACGTGCGTCGGGAGCAAATATGCTCTGATACCAACTGTGACACCCTCATTTATTGCGGAAAAGTAAACACATAATTCTAGATAAAAACTGCATGGATCTGTTTGTAATAGGTTCATTTGGGTAAAAACCTGTAATTTTTAAAACCTGAACCTGTTATAAAAATATCCAAATGGGAAGGTGTCAAACATGCAAGGTCCAAAATAAACCTCATAAATAAAACATCGCTAAAGTCGTTAAATAAAGTTATACAACCCAAGTATGAAAAAGGGAGACATATGTCCCTAAAAAGTATATGACAAAAAAAGTGTTCAAGGGTCACAATAAAATAAAGCCAATCTAGGTCCCAAGGTTACTTTGCTCGCTAGCTCGTCCATGTAACCCATATATGCATCACCTACCTGACAATCGCATTTTATACAAATACAAAAGCCACAGTCAGTGGGGAGTAACTCCGAGTTCTCCCAGCCACGAAATGTCATAATTAATATAACATGTAAACATAAAAATATGAATACGAATAACACATAGCCTTAGCATATAGATGCTAGACAATCGTGCTTATCATGTGAATAACAATATAACAACACATAGTACTAGCATGTGAATACTAGACCGACTCATACTACACTATCATGTGAATCACATAACATCCAGGAATCCAAACTCTATCAACCATAGCCGGCTTGCATCTCACCTTCTATGATTCAAAGAATCATCAAACAAGAAAGGACAATATATCTAGAGATAGACATAAGTTCTTAGGACAATCAATAGTCACTCTGTAACTCGAGTCTATACCACGAGGTAAGGTAAACACCCTAGTCCTAAACCTGTGCAGACCTAGCGACATGCGGAAAGTACCGCATCCAAGTTATGGAAAGAGATTTTTAATCTCGAACTCATTCATTTTATAATGATGCGTAGCAATGTCATTATTTAAATGTGAATTTCATTTAATACACGTCCTTATCAAAATACCCTTTTCCGGAAGGAGGTTTAACCATTTCATTTTCAAAATGAGGTTAAGTAATGACACTAGTGTAGTTAACAATTAACTTAGCTTTTGTAGATATCGACATATCTTCCTTTGAAACTTTTAATCATAAATCTCATTTATATTCAAGGATGCAACTTTGTTTCATTTAGGCTCTTAAGTAAACATCAATATTGAAACTCTTGGTCATATATTGTTCATAAACTAGCCAAATCTCTTGTTAAGACTTTTCCCTAGTCATCTTCTTTCAAAACTTTCTTTTGGTCTGATCACACACATGAGTACCCCTAAGGAGTCCACCAAAGGGTTGGATAGTACTAAAGCTGACCACATACTTCTAAGAGTACGTCAGGACGTCATGCCCTAACTTGGATATAAGCCCACCAAGCTAAGACACAAAGGCTATTAAGCGGTGAACATACACTCGTCAAAGACTATAAGGGCAGGCATGTGGTGTTAGTTATTTAGACCATGTTAATACTCATCTTATGAATTAAAATTACAAATTAATTTAATATGGTCTAAATCTACATGCATGCAAATAAAAATATAAAAGATGGTATTAAACCATCTTAAGAAAAAAGTTCCTTACATTGTATAAGGCAAGTTTTGGGCACAACTCAAGGACTCCTTCCTCCATGTTGTTCTTGAGCTATGAAATTGGATGATCTTCAAAGACAACAAATCACCAAAATAGATGGTCTCCTAAGGAAGCACCCAAGAATCAACCCAAAATACTACTAAAATACTAACTAGGTATATGTAGTAGTAAACCCTGTTTATTGTATATTTGATGTAATAGATAATATTATTACTTTGATAATATTATTAGTTTATTTTATATGTGTTTTAAATGTTTTAAGATGAACAAAATAAGAAGAAAAAATGGTCTTTAAAAGCTCCAGGTGAGCCTTCCAAAACAACAAGAAAAGACCAATTTTTCTTTCAATTTTTCAAACATCAAAAAAAGGTGGAGTTTGGTGGTATTTATAGGCAATTTGGGGGGATTATGAGTGGAAAATGCCACCAAAAGAACACTTGTAATGCCCTAAAAAATCAGTCCATATGGACCATTTTGGGTCCATTTCAATTTCGACATTTGCCCCACAAATGCTTATAAGTCTTATATTTAATTATCTTACATAATTAAATATTAATTTTATTATTTAACACTTAAATAATACTCCCTCTTATTTCCTTATATCTTCCCCTTTCTTTTGGACACAAAAATTAAGAAAGGGGAAGAAAGAAAGAATAAAGTAGAATAAAGTATTGTAAGTTGTGAAATTTATAGGTGAGAGAAAATAATAAAGAATGAATGATGAATAAAGAATAGATAAAGTAATGAGAGTTGTTGATTTTTTAGGAGAGAGAAATTAATAAAAAATGTATGAAACTTACCAAAAAAGGAAATAGGGAAGATAATCAAACTTGTGTGAAAAAGGAAAGGGGGAAGATAATAGAGAATTGGAGGGAAGACAAATTAACTACCAATGACTACTTAACTATTAAGTGGTCATAAGACTATTTTATCAACATACAATGTGTCAATATTATCCCACTTAGCTAATTTTACAACCTCTTGTAAAATTTAATAGCTAATTAATTCCACGTTAAAACGTATACACATATCGTATAAAATTAATTAATTAACTATTAATTAATAAATTTTAATTCAATTATTTATTATTTAATATCACATAATTAAATAATAAATCTCTTTTTCCCGAGTTCGTAACCCGTCATCAAATAATACATTTATGTGACTAACTAAAAGTCCAATAATACAAGCAATTAATTATATCGTATCTCATACAAATAATTAATTTATTCTATTTGGGCGGTCATCCTATAGGTGTGACCTAAAGGGATCAGCTGATCACCGCCGTCACACGACAGTAATGTCAAACTCTAGTCAGCCAATCATTACCGATTAACGATGACCAGCTAACAAATAAAAAGATAAATCCTTGATATTTCTGTTACGAGATTTAATATGTAAACGTGCTCATTGTGGAGGACACTACTCCAACAATCTCCCACTTGTCTGACACAAGTGCGCGTTACCAATTCTCTTGTCCAATAATATCTCCCACTCAATACAAGATGTCTTTCAAGTTGTTCTTGCACGTGATCATATCATAAAGTGGTTTCCTCGATCAGGAGAATGACTGTCTGAACGGATAATCTACTATAGATCGCATCCGAGCGTGGCCACACATTCACAGTCATCTCTCCTCGAGTGGCCTTGAGATAAAATATGACTTAAAAGGACAATCCTGTTGACCTATTTTCTTCATTCGATACAGATCACAATGACCCAGTAAATGCTCATCGGCCTCCTTTTATGGTGCGACCTAGAACAAAAACCAAAGCCACCGGAAAACCCTACCAACTCAGACAAATAGTCACTAGTCTAAAGAATTGACTCAAAGGAATAAATAGAAATCCTTGCCACGACCTAGAAATAAAAGGACTCTATAAACGGTCACTGTCCGATAAATTGTCTCACAATATGCCTATGTAATCGACCAGTCATCCTATGACCATATGACAGTCGAACCTGTCATCTATAGCCTTACAATCTATTCACTCCGAGACGTCGCCTCATTAAGTAACTAGGGACAAAATACAATGTTAATCCAGTTCACTTAATAGGGTTCGAGATTGTCTTTACAACCTATTTGGAGAAAACAAAGTATATAAATTCAGACATAAAACTGAATATAACGATAAATACAACTTATCATATATGAAATAATAAATACAATATTTTGATTATTACATATCATATAATTTACAACAGTTACGACATTCGTCTCAACCCCATCGAAACTACATGACTATCATGTTTAGCTTGAGAGAAAGGCTTGGTTAAAGGATCAGGGATGTTGTCAGCTGTCCCAACCTTACAAACTGTAATTTCTTTCCTTTCGATTAAATCTCTAATTACATGAAATTTCCTAAGTACATGTCTAGACTTGTTACTAGACTTGGGCTCTTTTGCTTGAAAAATAGTCCCACTGTTATCACAATACAAAGTGATAGGATCCTCGGCAGTAGGAACTACCTTAAGTACCTCTAAAAATTGCCTTATCCAAACAAACTTCCTTTGCGCAGCCTTCGGAGAGGGTCGCAATGTACTCAACTTCCGTTGTAGAATCGCGATCCTGAGACTCCTTGAAACTTCTCCAGAAAACCGCCCCTCCGTTCAACAAAAAGACAAAAGTAGCCTGGGATTTCAAATCATCCCTATCGGTTTGGAAACTGGCATCCGTATAACCTCTTATACGTAATTCAGATTCTCCTCCGAACACTAAGAATGAATCTTTAGTCCTTCTCAAGTAATTTAGAATATTCTTGACGGCTATCCAGTGACTCTCACATGGAGTTTTCTGAAAACGACTCGTCATACTCAAAGCATACGAGACGTCAAGACGAGAACACATCATAGCATACATGATCGATCCAACAGCGGAAGCATAGGGAATCGATTTCATGCGTTCAATATCCTTAGGCACAGCAGGACACTGTGACTTACTCAAAGTGATCCCATTGTCCATAGGTAGAAAACCTCTCTTGGAGTTTTTCATATTGAATCTGTCAAGAATCTTATCGATATAGGCTTCTTGACTTAATGCTAATATCCTTTTGGATCTATCCATATGGATCCGGATACCCAAGATGCACTGAGCTTCTCCTAAATCTTTCATTTGGAAGTGATTTCCCAACCACTTCTTAACAGAAGCAAGCATATCAACATCATTCTCAATGAGTAATATATCGTCCACATAAAGAAGTAAGAAAATAACTTTACTCCCACTAAACTTCATGTATAAACATGGTTCCTCAACACTTCGAGAAAAACCATTCTGTTTAATAACATGATCAAAATGATGATTCCAACTCTTTGACGCTTGCTTAAGACCATAAATGGATCTCTTAAGTTTGAATACTTTGTTAAGATTTTTAGGATCCACAAAACCGTCAGGTTGTGTCATGAACACTTCCTCTTCCAGAAACCCATTCTGGAAAGCGGTTTTGACATCCATTTGCCATATCTTATAATCATGAAATGCAGCAATCACTAACATTATCCGAACATATCTAAGCATAGCAACTAGTGCAAAAGTTTCATCATAGTGTAAACCATGAACCTGGGTGAAACCTTTTGCAACCAATCTAGCTTTGTAGACAGCTTTATGTCCATCCATGCCGATTTTAATCTTGAATATCCACTTACACTGAAGGGGTCGAACATCTTTAGGTAAGTCAACTAGGTCCCATACCTGATTATCGTACATGGAATCCATTTCGGATTGCATGGCCTCGAGCCATAGCTTAGAGTCAGAACTCGTAATAGCTGCTTTATAGGTCTTGGGTTCATCACTTTCTAAAAGTAAAACCTCATAGTCACTATCTTCCTCGATAATACCAAGGTATCTATCAAGCTGGCGACTAACCCTTTCTGACCTCCTAGGTTCAGCGGGAACAATAACCGATTCTGACGTTGAAGAAACATCTTCCTGCACTGTCACATAAGTTTGTGGCTCTTGAACTTCATCAAGTTCAAATTTTCTCCCACTCTGTCTTCTAGAAATAAACTCCTTTTCTAGAAAGACAGCTTCACGAGCAACAAACACTTTATTCCCGTTACTATTGTAGAAGTAATATCCACAAGTTTCCTTAGGGTAGCCTACAAAAATACATTTTTCAGAACGAGGTGCAAGCTTATCGTCAGACTTGCTCTTGACATAAGCATCACAACCCCATACTTTCATGTATTCCAGATTCGGGAATTTCCCTTTCCATATCTCATATGGAGTTTTGTCAGTTGCTTTAGTGGGACTTTTATTAAGTGATTGTACCGCAGATAAAATGGCAAAACCCCAGAATGACTTAGGTAACTCTGTTTGACTCATCATCGATCGAACCATATCTAATAAAGTTTGATTCCTCCTTTCAGCCACACCATTTAGTTGTGGTGTGCCAGGAGGAGTTAACTGAGATACAATACCGCAGTTATTAAGGTGATCTTTAAAGTCATTGCTTAAATATTCCCCACCACGATCTGATCGTAATGCTTTAATCTTCTTATTTAATTGGTTTTCTACTTCATTCTGAAACTCTTTGAACTTATCAAAAGCTTCACTTTTATACCTCATTAAGTAGATATACCCATATCTACTCATGTCATCGGTAAAAGTAATGAAATAATCATAATAATCTCTAGCAGTGACTGTCATTGGACCACATACATCGGTATGTATTAAACCCAATAACTCACTAGCTCGAGATCCTTTTTCTAGAAAAGGTGAACGAGTCATCTTGCCAAGAAGACAAGATTCGCATGTACCAAATGATTCGAAATCAAAAGGTTTAATTACACCAGTTGACACTAGTCTTTTAATGCGCTTCTCGTTGATATGTCCTAATCGACAATGCCATAAATAAGATTTATCGGGATCACCTGTTTTGAGTCTTTTATTATCTAAATGATAAACATTGTTGAAGGTATCTAGAATATAAATTCCATTGATCGAAATAGCTTGGCTATATACAATCCCATTAAGGGAAAAAGTACAACACTTGTCTTTAATTACAAAAGAAAACCCTTCAGTGTCTAACAAATATACGGATATTATATTTTCTAGATAGAGTTGGTACAAAATAACAATTATTAAGATGCAACTGCATTCCTGAAGCTAAACTAAGTACATAAGTTCTTACTGAGACGGCAGCTACCTTAGACCTATTTCCCATTCGGAGATCGACATCACCCTTGTTTAGCTTTCTTATGCTTTTTAGGCCTTGCAAATGATTACACAAATGAGAACCACAACCAGTATCTAATACCCAAGTTGCATTTGAAACATAATTTATGTCTATCATAAAATATTCGGTTGAGAAATTACATGTCGGCTTTACAATGCCAGCTTTTATGTCATCGAGGTACTTTGTACAATTACGTTTCCAATGTCCCTTGTTATTACAATAATTACAAGTGTCTTTAAGAGGATTACCATTATAGGTTTAGGCTTGGTAGAGCAATTCACAATTGCTTTACCTTTGCCCTCCACCTGAACGGGCTTCTTACCTGCGTTCCTCTTAAACTGCTTCTTCCCCTTCACGCTAATCGCAAGCACATCTTTCCTCGTGCTCCCACTCAATCCCATGTCCTTCTCTGCTTGCACAAGCAGAGAATGGAGCTCATGTAAACTCTTTCTCATGTTTGTCATATTATAATTTACCCTAAATTGGGTAAATCCTTTGACGTGAGAGAGAGAGTGGAGCACTCGGTCCACCACAAGTTTGTCGGGATTTTACATCCCAACCTCTCTAAAGTTTCTACGTACTCAATCATTTTAAGTACGTGTGAACTTACAGGTTGACCATCTTTGAGGTTAGCCTCAAAGAAACGAACTAAGGTGTCATACTGGATTATTCTCGGGGCTTGAGAAAACATAGTCGAAAGCCTCGAGAATACTTCATGTGCATCACGAAACTTGACACATTGCCTTTGTAAAGCAGGATCCATTGAAAAAATTAAAACATTTTTAAATGCAGCGGATTCCTTTTGATAATTTGAAAAAGCCTCCCTTACATCGGCAATGGTCCTAGTACTAGGCGAAGGGGGAGAGGGATCAACAAGGTAACGTAATTTGCCATCACCTGCGGCAGCTAATCGAAGTTGTTCCTCCCAATCTTTAAAATTGATACCGTCGGCTTTTAATATATATTTGTCCATAAAAGAACGTAGCCATGAATCTCTAGTTATGGTGACGGTTTCACTAGCAGAAGTCATCGTGATTACTACAAAGGAAATAAAGGAAAGATTAACATTTATCGTCTAGAAATATTTAACTTGTGAAACTTATTTAACAAGTTTCCATTTATATAATGATCTCCGACTGAATTATATAAATGATTCCAAGATCCAATTTTATATATACACGGGCACGGTGGACCGATTCAACCCATATTTATATAAATTTGGTGAGTCAACATTTTGACTGATTCTACTACTAGAACTCTTGGTTGACGTATTTTCTTAAAATCTATCTTTTAGACCCAGAAATAAATATGGGCACGGTGGACCGATTCAACCCATATTTATCCCGTTGAGTCCAACCAATTTTCACGCGTAATAACTTTTATTACCCTACTTACCCAACGTAAAAAGAGTGTACCTCGGTGATCCGAACCTACCTCTAATGAAGAAGGGATTCATAGGTGCTATTATTTGGTAAGGCTTAATCTCAATTTTAAACAAATGTGAGAGATCTTATCAATTTAATTGTCTATCACCTTTAAGTGAAGAAAATTAGTGAATGCTAGACGATTAAATCGATAACAACAAAATAAAAACATGTAGTGACGATTTGGCAGTAATGCATAAATGTAAACAAGTAAGGCCTAATATGGCCACCTAGTTAATCTAATTAACTAAAATTATTACATATCGGAAACCAACTCCTTGGTCCCTTGAGTCTTCATAAATTGGCCTCCTTCTTTAGGATTTCGGAACGCCTTTCCGAAAACACCGTCTTCATGAAAACTCCTTCTTTAGATGCTTCATCTAATTACTAATAATTAAATTACATAACAATATCCAATTATACAATTTGTAATAAAATTAAAATAAAAACTATTAATTAATTACAAATTAGGCGATACGAAATCGCAATTAATTACAAAACAAGTCGATATTCCCTTACATTACGGGAAATACCAACTTCTACCTATGGCCATATTAGGAAAAATTACATAATTATAATGCTAAAAAACATTCATCCAAATGAATAATTAAATGCATTATGGAAAATGACATGCCAAATCGTCTAACTTACCAACAACGATCATTTGAGCTTGCTTTGACGGAATTTTTACCAATAAACAATTCATAAACAATTCTTGAAATAATTTTAAGACTTACTCATAATACTAATCTGGTCTAATATCAAAATAATTATTCTCAACAATTATCTTGAATTTATATGGGAATTAAAACACAATTATGACAAAAATGATATAATAATTCACAATTATCATACAAAAATTCCATTTAATTTAAAAATTTATGGAAAAATAAATTTCAAAGCCATGAACATTCTAGTCTTACACCAAAAATACCATGCAAGTGAAAATTTTTGTTTTAAAAATTTATTTAAAACGATTTCACAATTTAATCGGTAAAGCGACAATTTTCACGATTTAATTCTAAATCAAACCGTAAAAATTCAAATGACTTAAAATAAAATTTTGTACCTTTTGGAACAATTTCCAGGAGCTGAAAATTCAAAAATTTCGAGCCCTAAAACTAAATCAATATTTATTTGCAAAATAACCATTATTTACCAATTTTTATCAAATAAAAATCAATAAACTACCTAAATTAATCACATTAATTTAAAGTTTCTATTTTTCTCATAAATAGAACATGCATGTGGTTATTTCTAAATAAATATGTATAAAGTTAACATGCAATCAATTTTAATTAACTCTTAATTAATTTTAATGCATTTTTACTCAATTTTATGCCATTTTAAATATAAAAAGTGGAAAAATTGAACAAAAATCAAATTTTCGTCCCATATCATCCTAAAACCAGATTATTTACATACAAGAGCATATTATGTGATAAAACTAATTTTAGTAACATGATATCAATTTTATTAATTCATCTCATAAATTACTAAAATCGTCTTAAAACTACATGCATGTATTTAACAATGCTCTGATACCACTTGTTAGTTATTTAGACCATGTTAATACTCATCTTATGATATTAAAATTACAAATTAATTTAATATGGTCTAAATCTACATGCATGCAAATAAAAATATAAAAGATGGTATTAAACCATCTTAAGCCAAAAGTTCCTTACATTGTATAAGGCAAGTTTTGGGCACAACTCAAGGACTCCTTCCTTGATGTTGTTCTTGAGCTATGAAATTGGATGATCCTCCAAGACAACGAACCACCAAAATAGATGGTCTCCTAAAGAAGCACCCAAGAATCAACCCAAAATACTACTAAAATACTAACTAGGTATATGTAGTAGTAAACCTTGTTTATTGTATATTTGATGTAATAGATAATATTATTAGTTTATTTTATATGTGTTTTAAATGTTTTAATATGAATAAAATAAGAAGAAAAAATGGTCTTTAAAAGCTCCAGGTGAGCCTTAAAAAAAAACAAGAAAAGACCAATTTTTCTTTCAATTTTTCCAACATAAAAAAAAAGTGGAGTTTGGTGGTATTTATAGGCAATTTGGGGGGGTTGGGGGGGGGATTATGAGTGGAAAATGCCACCAAAAGAACACTTGTAATGCCCTAAAAAATCAGTCCATATGGACCATTTTGGGTCCATTTCGATTTTCGACATTTGCCCCACAAATGCTTATATTTAATTATCTTACATAATTAAATATTAATTTTAATATTTAACACTTAAATAATACAAATTAACTACCAATGACTACTTAACTATTAAGTGGTCATAAGACTATTTTATCAACATACAATGTGTCAATATTATCCCACTTAGCTAATTTTACAACCTCTTGTAAAATTTACTAGCTAATTAATTTCACGTTAAAACATGTACACATATCGTATAAAATTATTTAATTAACTATTAATTAATAAATTTTAATTCAATTATTTATTATTTAATATCACATAATTAAATAACAAATCTCCTTTTCCCGAGTTCGTAACCCGTCATCAAATAATACATTTATGTGACTAACTAAAAGTCCAATAATACAAGGAATTAATTATCTCGTATATCATAAAAATAATTAATTTATTCTATTTGGGCGTCATCCTATAGGTGTGACCTAAAGGGATCAGCTGATCACCGCCGTCACACGACAGTAATGTCAAATTCTAGTCAGCCAATCATTACCGATTAACGATGACCAGCTGACAAATAAAAAGATAAATCCCTGATATTCCTTTTACGAGATTTAATATGTAAACGCACTCATTGTGGAGGACACTACTCCAACATGTGGAGCTGTGGAAGATGACCAACCGGCTGCGAGCTACAGCCATTGAGGCCCTCATAGGTGGCTCGGGGTGACAGGTATGAACCTTCCGTGCCCGTCTTTATTTCTATTATATCCAATTTTTGTGAAGTGAAGTGAAGTAAAGTATCACTCCATTTTTATGTGTAAAGGGAGCGTGGCTTGGAGCGTGAGCTGGCGCAGTCCCAGGAGGAGACGACCCACTTGCTAAGAGAGCTCTGTTAGGTTGATATACCCCTATTAGACTCATCTAATCATTTTATAAATTACTTATAATTTATATTTATGTGGATCTAGTTGCATTCATAACAAAAGAACAAAGTATAAGGAGAAAATTATTTTTCTTACATACAATATGGTTCGAATTTATGGGGCACAAGTAAGGTCTCCCACCTTCACTTTTTCTTGAGCTCAATACATTTGGAATGATCCTCCAAGATCTTTAAGTCTCAAGTATAGAGACACTCCTCTTAGTTGCACCCAAGACAAACCCAAACACTAATACAATTAATAAATAGATAATATGTATTAGTAACCTTAAATATTAATTCTAATATTATTATTATTACTACTCTAGTAATATGATTGCATTATTAGAATTATTGAACAAGTTTTAGCATAAAAAACATTTTTTTGTAGAGAGAAAAGAGAGATAAGCATAAGAGAGAATCATGAAAAATGAGAACATCACCCGTCCATATGGGAAGGGAAAACCGGTTTCATCATCACAAAAGGGGGCATGCAAAATGCTTTTTATCTTACCCAAATGCTTTTTGTCTTACCCATAATCCTAGGGTAGGTTTAGATAGTGTAGGGTAATTATGGTGTTTCATTGCATAAATAAGAACACCCATTATCACCCCTAACCACCCAATTTCGGTCCACCCTTGATAAAATGGACATCCATTTTACAACTTACATTTTGTCATTTGTAATGTGTGACATGTGACACATAACATGGCACAAGTAATTTTAATGCATATTTAACAAATTAAATATCATCATTTTATCAAATAAATTACAAATAACAAATTAAATGGTAATTCACAATTACATATATGTAAAATGGGTCATTTTGAATTTAGTCAATATAATCTACAATATTTTGTAATTATAACTAACTAACAATTCTTATCTCAAATATTTCATAAACATTAATCAATTTTAGTAATATAACAAATTAATTACTAAATTGAATTTTATTTAATCTTATTACAATAAGATATATAACTCTCTCTTATAAAATAAAACTTGTTCAATTTAAGGACTTAATTAATCTGTATCGATATACAATTAATTAACTTTACAGTTTGGGAATCGTCCTTTAGGTGTGACCTTAAGGGATCAACTGATAACCACCGTCAAACAACAGTAATGTCAAACTCTAGTTAGCCAATTATTACCGATTAATGTTGATCAGTTGACTACATAATTGAATCATCCCTTACGTATTCTTATTATGAGATTTATTAATGTGATCGCACTACTGTTGAGGACACTTACTCCAACATAAAGCAAAAAGAAATTAACGTAGAAAATTAAAAAGGCCTAAATAAGCGCGAGAAAGAAAAGAAAATGAAAAAAGTGCCCGAAAATGGACAAAAATGACGAAAGCGAAAAAAAAAGTTCCCGAAAATGGACAAAATGACGCGACCGGGCGGTAGGGAGGGCTACCCCCTAAAAAAAGAATTTAAAAGAAATGTCTAAGTGTATTAGAAACATTTTTGAAAAGAGGGAGTGAAATGATTCCCCGAAAAAAAAGAAAAAAAAAACGAGTTAGTGTGCGTATTTTGGCGAAAATGTCGATTCTGCCTCGAAAAGCGAACCCGTAAAAGATTAGAAAACATAAATTTGGTCATTAATCGGAATTACCGAATTAAGTCCCTATAGGAATAAGAAACTTTAACTAAAACAGATTAGGAAAGATCCACGGCTGTCAAACGAGGAAAATAGCCTGTGGAAGAGGCGCGGCAGCTGCTGCGTCTTCTCTCCAGCTAGTCTGTTCTCAACAGAAATTAGGAAACGTCGAATAGTATAAATAGAGTCCTCGGTTGAGCTTCTATTTTCACAATTCTCCCTTCTTCGACTTCGTCTTCTACATACAACCTTAATATCGCATTAAGGATTGGACGAATGAATTTACGAATGTGGAGAAACACGACATAGGTGCTTTTAGCTTAGGATCAATCATAAGTTTGAAGCTGGTGAAGGTAATTAGGCCGTTTTTGGATGCTTGTCTTGAATATTGGGTCCCAAATTTCCATATATTTGCATTTCCGGGAGGCGAAATTTGTCCCTTTCCTGAAGAAATTGCTGCGGTTGGAGGATGGGATACAGAAAATGTTCCGGCTATACCCCCTAGCTCTCAAGGCTATAAAAGTAAATTTAGGGATTTTCTTGGATTGAACAAGGTTGAGGTAGACCGTCTTGTGACCTCAAAAGGTGTCCGTATGTTTGAATTTGTCGACCGATTTATAAATAGGGAGGAGCCTACTATCTCTCATGTGGCGAGGCGTAGAGCTTATGGATTTTGCCTTTTTCATTGCTATGTCCTGCGAGGGCATGTGGACAAAGAGATGAGTGGTGACCCTCGATTTTTAGGCATAATGGAGCAAATGGAATTGCGCAGGAGCCCAGCATGCTTAGTTCTGGGGGAGACCACTCTAGGATTGGACAACAGGAAGGCGAACCGTAAGCATCCTTATCTTGGGAGTCCTATTATTTTACAGGTAAGAACTCGTTTTCTGTCCTATTCGGCCCTTTTTTTATAAATTTTTTTGGTCGGTTTTGATACTGACTCCCATCCCCTTTTGCAGATTTGGCTGATGGAAAGGCTGCGGTTTATCGAGCCCCCAGTTGACGTGACAAGATATCGCTCCCAATCAATTGCGATGAGAACGAGGCTATACATGGTGAACTTTACTCGAGTATTTGATTATTGAGAAAAAAATTGAAGAGTGAAGGTGGGCCCTTGATCAGGTGGATAGTTCCTTGGTGACATCTTAGATCGGTGACTGGAGTATCCTCCTTGGATCCGACACGGTCGATTCGCGTTCCCGGCTTGGAATTCATGGTACATACTTTTCCAGAGAGATTGATGAGGCAAGTGGGCCTAAGACAGAAAATCCCGAAGCTAGATACCGTCCCTCAAACTGCCTTGGCGCATATTTCGGAGTCTTGTCGAGAGTGGGAAATTCGCTGGGCCCAAAGGAATATGTGGTTTATACCCATTCTGGTTTGCTCGTTATGGGTATCTGACTCATATCTGCAGTGGAGGAAAGCTAGCACCGCCGAGGAGCATGAAAAGCTAAGGAAGCAAGAGCCTGTAGACTATAAGATCCGCCAAGTGGCGAAGGAGAACCAAAAGTACTTTACTGAGGAGGAAGAAGAGGCCGGATATCGGGTCGTCCATCCGTCGAAGAAACCAAAGAATGCTCCTGCTGAGAAGATGGCGGTGGATCGAAATGGGAATGCTAGATCGCGAGAACGACCGTTAGTGATTAGGTCGGAAATAACGCAAGAGCCTCCCGCTCGTGGTCCAGACAAGAAATGTGACAAAGACAAGGGGAAAATGGAAGAGTAGCCTTAGTCATTTTTATAGTATTATTATTTATTATTATGAGTTATAATAAATGGCGGGGTTTTTAGAATCCTAGCCTAGCATTTTAATTTTCAGCATTTCAAATTTATATGTATTTGGCGTATTACTATTATTTAAGGAATAATGAATAAAAGATCTATTAGTTAACAAACTTTCACAAATTTTCTTTATTTATTGTTGTCGAATTTCAAATGCAACCTGCAAATGTCCTTCTATTTACATTTTGGGATGACGGGTTATATCCTGTAAAGGATTGCCTACGTATTCATTGGAAAAAATGAAGTCAAACTCTATGCATAGTTCGAAAAAATGTAAAAGAATAAATGTTCGAAGCAAGAGCTTGTAATGAACATAGAAAAATAAGCGTGTGCTTTACTTACTCCTAAGGAAATGCAATTCAATTTGATGATATGAGGATGTCAAAATGTCAAAACGCAAGGGCGAAATGTCATAAGCTTTTTTTAGCGGGCCAGGGGCCGGTTTTATTTCGTGTCGCAAGAGCGGCACGTGTGTCACGCAAGGCGTGTTTTATTCTATTTCTAATGGTAGTAATGTTTCAATACGTCTAGGTTAGACGGATTAGAAAACTCATTCCCGTCTAGGTCTGTGATCTTAACCGTACCCCCTGAAAGTATGGACTTGACCAGAAATGGTCCTGCCCAATTAGGTTTAAATTTTCCCCGTGGATCAACAGGTAAGAGAGCTCTGACTGACTTGAGAACTAAATCCCTTTCCTTGATATTTATGGGTTTGACCCGTTTATTAACGGCTCATTTGATACGTGCTTTATATGTCTGCACATTATGTAATGCGCGTAGCCACCGTTCTTCCAAGACGACGAGTTCATCATACCTATCCCTATTCCATTCAGCTTCTGGGATTTGACTTTCGAGTAAAATGCGTAGGGATGGGATCTCTTGCACTACTGGTTGCACAGCTTCCATACCGTAAGTCAAATAGAAAGAAGAAGCCCCAGTGGGCGTCCTAACTGACGTGCGATATCCCCATAACGCACAGGGTATTTTGCTAGGCCAATCGCGATAACTATCGATCATTTTCATGAGGATTGTGACGACATTTTTGTTAGCTGCCTCTACCGCGCCATTAGTTTGAGGTCTATATGGCGAGGAATGGTGATGCTTGATCTTATACTTGGCTAACAATTGTTCACCTTTGGCCTGAAAGTGTGACCCGTTGTCACTGATGATTACATGTGGACAACCATATTGACAGATGATATTGGTTTGTATCAAACTTTGCCACATGTTTGGCTGTAAGGCTAGTGTAAGATGCTGCCTCGACCCATTTAGTAAAATAGTCGATATCTACTAGAATGTAACAGTGACCTCCTGTCCCAGTTGGAGTGATTTTCCTGAGGATGTCTATTCCCCAAGCAGAAAATGGCCAAGGAGATGTAATGGTATATAGCATTGAGGGAGGAACATGTTGCACTATCCCGAAGATCTGGCAGTTATGACAATGCCTGACGTATTTGACGCAATATGACTCCATTGTCGTCCAGTAATACCCTAGACGCGTAATTTTCTTTACCATCATAGGTCCACTCATGTGAGGACTGCATTCTCCATCGTGAACTTCCTCCATTACTTTCTATGCCTGTGAATGATTAAGACAACGCAAGGGGACACCAAGTGGTGTTCTTTTATACAACTCTCCCTGCATGAGGAGGTATTGAGAGGCAAGTAGGCATATGGCGCGTTGTCCCATCTTATCCATATCTGGTGGGTATGTACCATTAAGCTTGAAATTTAGAATGGCCTGGAACCAAGGTTCCTCTGGGTTTTCCTCTTCATCTGTAAGGAAGTGTACATAGGCTTTCTCTGATCGTCGTTCAATGCACAAAGGCATTTCAACCATGTTGTCTGGCATATTAATCAAGGATGTGAGTTTTGCAAGAGCGTCCGCAAACTGATTTTCCTCGCGAGGCAGGTGTAAATAAGTAAGCTGATCGAAGAATTGAGCAATCTGATCTCTCCTAGCCTGATAGGGTGCTAGACTTTCACTTCGGATTTTCCAGGATCCAGTTATTTGGTTAGTGATTAAAATGAGTCCCTGTGAACTCGAAGGTTCTTGATGCCTAAATCGACTGCTACTTGTAGACCAATGAGGCAAGCTTCATACTATACTGCATTATTTGTCACCTCGAAGTCGAGTTTGACAGAAAGTGGTGTATGCTCGCCTTCAGAAGAAATGAGCAACACTCTTATTCCAAATCCTCTCAAATCGGACGCCCCGTCGAAGTAAAGATCCCAATAATCTGTGGGTTAATATCCGTATACTACCCTTTAAATTTAGGACTATAACGTAAATTTAACATGTGAATATCGTCATAAAACATAAATACAATATAGAAACGATAAGGAATTAGAATCAACCTCGGGTCCTTATAGTGCGGCGTAAAGAACAGAAATCAAATGAGATTCCCTCCTAATTGTTGCACCCAAGACCTTGTCCGAGATATGCCCTTGTGCTAGAACGTGTTCTCCGATTGCCTTGCAATATTGGGAGAACTGATGTGAGTTTGCTTGAGATGTGAGATCTCGGTTTCTCTGAGAGAAGAATGCTCTTGAAACCCTAATTATCTTTCACTAATGATGATTAGGTTAAACAAGAAGGAGGAGGCTCTCCTTTTTGTTCTCCTAATTCGGCCAAGCCGAGTCCATGGGGAGGAAATGGGCTTTTCCATTTCCTCTTCTATTTGACTCGTAGTCCGAACCCAAATGACTAAATGTATATGACGCAGTTTGATTATAAACTGTTATCGGTTATCGGAAATTAAGGCATCAGCTAATAATACGGGTTAGCTGAATTATTAATTCGTGTCCGACAAAAACAGTATTGTATAATTATATTCAACATACATTTAATTAAATATAAATCGTTTTATATTTAATTTTACGAATTAACTGGTTAATTCGCCTTAGCCCATGATATTTAATCCGTATCAAATATAATATCTCAACATCACATATTTGACTAATTACTAGTCAAATAACTCGGACTAACTGGTTAGTCAAAATTGGCATCTACATGACAGTATTTTCATACCGTCACATCTCTCGAACGTATCCTATAGGTGTGACTTTTAGGGACCAGTTGATCACCGCCATCTGTATGACAATAACGTCAAACTTATCTAGCAAGCCAACCGTTATTGATAAACGTGGATCAACTGATAATAATACCAAAAGTATGCCCTTTGATCCTTTTTAGAGGTTTATAAGTCCTTGCACTAACTGTTAAGGACACCGACCCCAACAAGCTCCCACTTGTCCGTACAAGTGTATGTGCAATGACGTTATCCGCACTAACTGGAGGACACAAGCTCCAACAAACTCCCACTTGTCCGAACAAGTGTATGTGCGATAACCGATTCTCATATTCATTTAAAATTTCTCCCACTCAATGTAAAACAATTTGCAGATCTGGATCCACAAAGGTCGTATTTTACAATCGATCTGTATCTAGAGTGGTTTCCAAGACTAGAGAGTAACTTAACCGATAAAACGAATCCGTATCCGAGCATGGCCATGCATTTCGATTCTGACTCCTCGAGTGGCCCCGAGAAATATCAAGTACCGATAAAGGCTGAATATTTCCTTCAACTCGAACTCCTTCCGATCTAAGCACAAAGCATGAAATGACCAGAAGAAAAAATCTACTTGGCCCCCTGTTATTACGGATGACCGTGAGAAAGAAACCAAAGTCACCCAAAATCTGCCGTAGTCTCAAGAGGCAGTCAATAGTCAAAAGAATCGACTCTTAGGATCACCATGGAAGTCCTATCCACGACCGGGCACCGAATGTTATAAAACATTTAGGACTCCACGTCGATGTCACAATTGTGTCCTACGAAATATCCGTATAAATCGCCCTTTGTGATTGGTGGTCAACCGGTTGACTTATGGCTCGTTGAACCCACCATCAACCAACGTCACAAAATAATTGCGAGTTATCACTCATGTGGGCAATTAAGGACCGAAAAGATATAATGTTCGTTCAGTTCACTTTGTGGTGTTCAAAATCGTCGTACAATTCCACATGAAAAACAAAATATATATATAAAATATCAAAACGATGATGTCGTATAGAGTACAAGAGAGGATGAATCAGATCCATAAAAGAGTACTACAACTTAGGAACACGTTTAATTCCCATGGAATTAACATGCCCTTCATGCTTATCTTGTCGTAATGCTTTAGTGAGAGGATCTGCTATGTTATCATCAGTAGCAATCTTTTCTATCACTATTGTCTTTTGCTCCACGTAATCCCGGATTAGATGAGCTTTCCGTTGTACATGTCTAGACTTGTTGCTAGACTTTGGCTCCTTAGCTTGAAGATGGCACCACTATTGTCGCAATAGATGGTGATCGGGTCATTCGAACTAGGCACTACGGATAGTCCATGTAAGAATTGACGCATCCATATCGCTTCCTTTGTAGCTTCAGACGCGGCATAGTACTCGGACTCGGTCGTAGAATCTCTTTGTGACGGTTTGTTTGAACTCTTCCGGTGATCGCAGCGCCATTAAGAGTAAAACGAATCCCATCGAGATTTCGAGTCATCTCGATCCGTTTGGAAGCTAGCATCTGCAGAATCAGGTTGCGCATAGCTTTTGATCGCCTCCATAAGTCAATGCCCAATCTTTAGTCCTCCGTAGGTACTTAAGAATGTTCTTGACAGCCAACCAATGTGGTTCACCTGGTTCTTTGTTGGAATCGACTTGTCATACTCAATGCATATGCCACGTCCGGACGTGTGCATATCATGGCATACATGATTGATCCTATTGCCGAAGCATAAGGAATCCGTGTCATGCGCTCTTTCTCTTCCGGTGTCTCGGTGCCTCGAGACTTGCTCAAATGCACCCCTGGAGCCATAGGAAGGAACCCCTTCTTGGAGTTAGTCATGCTGAATCTCTCTAGGACTTTGTCTATGTAAGACTCGACGAGAGATAACATCCGACGTGATCTATCTCGATAGATACGGATGCCTAGAATTCTTTGTGCCTCTCCCAGATCTTTCATCCGGAAATGGTTTTTCAACCATACTTTCACCGAAGTTAAGAGAGGTATGTCATTCCCAATCAGGAGTATGTCGTCAACATACAATATTAGGAAGACAATCTTGCTCCCACTCGACTTGATATATAGACATGGTTCCTCGACAGATCGAGTAAATCCATTTTCTTTTATCACTTGGTCGAAGCGATGATTCCAACTCCGAGATGCTTGCTTAAGTCCATAAATGGAACGCTTAAGCTTGCACACTTTCTTAGGATGTACTGGATCGATGAAACCTTCGGGTTGTACCATGTACAACTCTTCCTCCAAAAAGCCGTTTAAGAAGGCGGTCTTCACGTCCATTTGCCAAATTTCATAGTCATGAAAAGCGGCAATCGCTAAGATAATCCGAATGGAACGCAGCATGACTACGGGTGCAAAAATCTCATCGTAGTGCAAACCTGGCACTTGGGTGAAACCTTTAGCAACTAGTCGTGCTTTGTAGATATCTTTGACCTTCCACGAGAATGCTTTATCTTGTAAAGCCATTTGCATTGAAGGGGACGAACCTTAGCAGGTAAGTCAACAAGATCCCACACGTTGTTCTCGTACATGGAGTCCATCTCGGATTGCATGGCCTCAAGCCATAGCTTTGAGTCAGAACTAGTCATGGCACATTTATAGGTTGCGGGTTCACTACTCGTTAGAAGTAGAACGTCATCCATGTCATGTTCCTCGACCATACCAATGTATCTGTCCGGAGGAATAGAGACTCTTCCCGACCTCCTAGGTTCCTCGGGAATATTCACCGCAATAGGGATTGAAGGAATAGGTTCCTCCAATGGTTGCTCGGTGTTTGGTTCTGGAATCTCCGACAGGTCGAAGGTTCTATCACTCTTTGCATTCTCGAGAAATTCCTTCTCTAAGAATGTCGCACTAGCCGCAACAAAAACACGTTGTTCGGTTGGCGAATAGAAGTAATGACCACGTGTTCCTTTAGGATAACCTATAAAGTATGTCTTGACCGATCGCGGGCCGAGCTTATCTTGAGTCTCCACTTGACATAAGCCTCGCAGCCCCAAACCCGTATAAAGGACAAGTTAGGGACCGTTCCCTTCCATAGTTCATATGGAGTCTTGTCAATGACTTTAGACGGACTTGGTTAAGTATTAGAGCGCCGATTAAAAGAGCATAACCCCATAATGAATCAGGTAAAACCGTGTGACTCATCATGGATCGAACCATATCAAGTAGTGTTCGATTTCTCCGTTCGGACACACCATTCAATTGAGGTATTCCAGGTGGAGTTAACTGTAGGGCGATCCCACAGTCTTTAAGGTGTTGATCAAACTCGTGAGAAAGATACTCGCCACCACGATCTGAACGTAGTGTTTTTATCTTTCTACCAAGTAGGTTCTGTACCCTATTTTGGTATTCCTTGAATTTCTCAAAGGATTCACTTTTGTGCTTCATTAAGTAGACATAGCCATATCTACTCAAATCGTCCGTGAAAGTGATGAAATACCTATAGCCTTCTCGTGCGGTGATTGACATAGGGCCACATACATCCGTGTGTATGAGTCCTAATAGGTCAGCAGCGCGCATTCCAACACCTTTGAAGGAAATACGAGTCATCTTACCGATGAGACATGATTCACACGTGCCAAATGATTGAAAATCAAAGGCCGAGATAGCTCCATGTTTAATGAGCTGTTTTACGCGTTTCTCATTAATGTGTCCCATGCGGCGATTGCCATAGATACGTTTGATCTTTGTCACCAACCTTTAACTTTTTATTCATTACGTGTAATATTTCGGTGGTCTGATCTAAAACATAAATTCCATTCATGGAGACTGCCCTGCCATAAATCATATTGTGTAAAGAGAAAATGCAAGTATTATTCTCAATTACAAATGAAAATCCGAGTTTGTCAAGTGCAGAAACTGAAATAATGTTTTTCGAAAGACTAGGAACATAATAGCAATCATATAATGATAACTCAAATCCGCTAGGAAGCTGGATCACATATGTTCCCCTCGAGACGGCAGCCACTCTTGCTCCATTCCCGACACGCAGGTCAACCTCACCCTTTGCGAGAGGTTCGAGATTTCGGAGGCCCTGCACATGATTACACAGATGAGAACCACAACCAGTATCAAGTACCCAAGTTACGTAACTTGCGTGGTTAATCTCAATCATATGAATAAAAGTAGAAGAAGAAGACATACCAACGGGTTTAACACGACCTGCTTTTATGTCCTCATGGTAAACAGGACATGTGCGTCTCGGTGCCCGGACTTGTGGCGGTGATGGCATTTCATGTTATCCATTTTGCTCTTTGTCGCGCCTGATGAGGTGCTCGACTCACCAGGCCCACTCTTACCTCGACCCGACTTCTTGAACTTCGCCTTACCTCTCGCTAGGTTTCCGGAGCTTTGCCCTTACCCTTCCCTTTATTTGACACAACGAGAACATCTTGTTTCATGCTCCCACTGGACTTCATGTCCTTCTCGGTCTGTACGAGAAGGAGTGCGATTCATGGGGAGTTTTCTTCAAATCATTCATATAGTAATTCGCTCTAAATTGCGAATAACCATCGTGGAGTGAGTGAAGTATGCGGTCGATAACAATGTTCTCGCTGATGTTACGATTAAAGGTCTCGTTTCTCGACATTCTCAATCATGCGAGAATGTGTGGGCTAACCGGTTGGCCTTTTTCTGGAGTCTCGCATCAAAGAAGCGAGTGGTATGCTCATAAGTCACGATTCTCGGTGCTTTCGAGAATTCCTTGGTGAGTGTGGTGAAAATCTTGTTTGCACCATGGGCTATGAAGCGTTTCTGCAAATTGGGTTCCATTGCAAAAATGAGTACGTTTTTAATCGCACCCGCTTCCATACAGAAATCATTAAACTTGGTGATTTTGACTCTAGCCGTGAGACCTGGGGTTTGGGATGGGCTCAAGAGATATTTGAGCTTCGTCGTCAGTAATGAGATTCCGTAATGCCGCCTCCCAGTCCGCGAAGTTGGATCCATCATTCTTGATCGAGTAGACCGATTCATCCGATTCATGAAGATCGAAGCCAGGACTCACGGTCCAATGTGGCACTTGGCATTGGGTTATCACTTGAACCAGCCATTTGTTGTTTTAGCGATTTAAAATCGTGATCTACACTGAAAAAGAAAGAAAAACAAAACGAAATAAGCAACTCATCGAGGTGATTTAAGTCTATTTTAAAATTCATTTTAAACATGTAGACTCTCCCACTTGCATAATTGATCTCCCTCAAGAATGATACAAGTGATCCCAAGACTCAATTTAAACCGATAAGCCAATTGTTTAGCTAATTCTTAGGAAGAACTCTTGGTCGATAGATTTTGTAAATCCTATCTATAGTCCACCATAATCACAGGATCGCATTTGAGTGATCATAGTGTTGAGATAAAATAGGTCAATCGGTTCCAACTTACCCGACGTAGAAGGGGTCATATTATGCCTACCGACGAAGAAGGGACTCATTGGAGTTTGACCTATAAAGACCGTTCTCAATTTTTGTTTATACGAGGAAGATCCCATCAACAAAATTATAATTCATTTTAAGTGAACGAATAACTAGCGTTTGTCGTGAATGAATTTATTTGGATGATGGCTTTGAAAAACGTGTGACATACGAATGTCAAGGAAAACTAACTCGTGACCTCTATATGTGTCAGTTTTCATGCAATTATTAGGTGGTTTGGTTTTTAGGCGGAATATGATGCATACTATCGTTACGATAACATAAATAATTGAATGCAATACGTAAATAAAATTTCCTAGTGTGGCCTATCCTAATAAAAAGAACAAAATACAACTTTGGAATCCACCGTTGGACCCAAGAAGCTTGTCTTGTTGTTCCATCTTGATCCATGTAGCGGGAGTGAGCATCTGGTCTCCGTCTTTGGTCTTCTCAAAAATTACAATTAAAATTACAAAATATAAACCTAATTACATTCTAATTAAAAGCGTAATTACAAGTGAAAAATCCAAAACGGAGATACGAGATCTCAAAATACAACCAAGACCGTGTTCCATCATTACGGTAACACGTTCTACTAAGGCCACACTAAGTTACAACCGTTTGCAAAATGAATAAATAAATACGTAATAAAAGGCATTCAAAAACATTCATAATTAACGATAAATAAAAATGCATCAACTAAAAAAAATTCATTCGTGACATAATTCCGTAATTATGTTAAAATTATCCAAACCACCTTTTAATGATTAAAATTCATGTGATAAAACCGCTTCTATCATTTAATTTTAATCCATTACAATCCGTTACTTTAAAAACGCTTTAAAATAACTTAATGGTACGTGTGTGAACCGTTTCACAATCATAGCGAGTGTACTATATCCGTATAAAGTACATATTGAAGCCAAAAGAAAATTTAAATCAAAAGAAACAAATTTTCAAAGCTGTCAAAGACGAAATCCCTCGATCCAGGGACATAAGTGCTCGATCGAGGACAGAGGGACTCGATCGATCAACGCAAGTCGATCGAGAGGTATGCTAATCGGAGGTACTCGATCGACAACACGCGGTGGTCGATCGAGGACTTATATCAGACAATCTTTCGCTCGATCGAGTACGAGGACTTCTCGATCGAGCAGGGGGTTTTGAAAAGCGGGTCGATCGAGTACAACAAGGACTCGATCGAGCAAAAACTTGTCAGAAAAACCACTCGATCGATTAAAAATTTGGTCGATCGAGTGCAAAAACCTCTGAAAACTTCAAACCCTCGTGAAACAGTTTTGGCAAGACAAAACAAACGCTATTTTGATCAAAACTGATTGAAAACAAAACTACAAAAAGCTAGACATTAACATATTGTTATAATGATCGGGTAAAATAACAATATGCATAATATCAAAACGAAAATAACCCGTGTAAAACATGTCACGGTACGGTTTTCGAGACAAAACAACAACAAGAGCAACCGTGTAAACATGACACGGTTCCCAAGGCAACCAAAAACGCAGCAAAAACAGAAAAAAAATTCTGCCGAGAGAACAATTTGCTGATGCCGCAAGGTTTTTAGACAAAACAAAAATCGTTTCAAGATAGTTTTATGAAAAACACATGGAAAAATTCACGTGGCCTCGCTCTGATACCACTTGTGGGTTAATATCCGTATACTACCCTTTAAATTTAGGACTATAACGTAAATTTAACATGTGAATATCGTCATAAAACATAAATACAATATAGAAACGATAAGGAATTAGAATCAACCTCGGGTCCTTATAGTGCGGCGTAAAGAACAGAAATCAAATGAGATTCCCTCCTAATTGTTGCACCCAAGACCTTGTCCGAGATATGCCCTTGTGCTAGAACGTGTTCTCCGATTGCCTTGCAATATTGGGAGAACTGATGTGAGTTTGCTTGAGATGTGAGATCTCGGTTTCTACAGAGAAGAATGCTCTTCGAAACCCTAATTATCTTTCACTAATGATGATTAGGTTAAACAAGAAGGAGGAGGCTCTCCTTTTTGTTCTCCTAATTCGGCCAAGCCGAGTCCATGGGGAGGAAATGGGCTTTTCCATTTCCTCTTCTATTTGACTCGTAGTCCGAACCCAAATGACTAAATGTATATGACGCGGTTTGATTATAAACTGTTATCGGTTATCGGAAATTAAGGCATCAGCTAATAATACGGGTTAGCTGAATTATTAATTCGTGTCCGACAAAAACAGTATTGTATAATTATATTCAACATACATTTAATTAAATATAAATCGTTTTATATTTAATTTTACGAATTAATCAAGTTAATTCGCCTTAGCCCATGATATTTAATCCGTATCAAATATAATATCTCAACATCACATATTTGACTAATTACTAGTCAAATAACTCGGACTAATGGTTAGTCAAAATTGGCATCTACATGAGTATTTTCATACCGTCACATCTCTCGAACGTATCCTATAGGTGTGACTTTTAGGGACCAGTTGATCACCGCCATCTGTATGACAATAACGTCAAACTTATCTAGCAAGCCAACCGTTATTGATAAACGTGGATCAACTGATAATAATACCAAAAGTATGCCCTTTGATCCTTTTTAGAGGTTTATAAGTCCTTGCACTAACTGTTAAGGACACCAACCCCAACATAATCCGTACTGGTTTGTAAAATATCCTCATCTGGAAACGACCACATATTTATTGCTTGCGTATCGTTGATAGGATTATCTGTGAAGAATTCAGCCACGGCACGTCCCTTTATGACTTTCAAAGGTACGTATTTGAGATCGAACTATGAGGGCATTAAGGTCCATCTTGCCAAGCGTCTATTAAGGACGGGTTTCTCGAAGAGGTATTTGACGCGATCCATTTTAGAATACACTTTGACCGTGTAGTTAAGCATGTAATGGCGTAGCTTCTTTGTTACTCACACAAGAGCGATGCATGTCTTCTCGAGAGGTGTATACTTACTTTCGTACTCCAAGAACTTCTAACTAAGGTAGTAGATAGCTCTTTCTTCTTTTCCAACGGTCTGTGCGAGCATAGCCCCCATGGCTGTATCGGTTACTGTGAGATATAAATCAAGAGGTTCATCTTGTTGGGGAGGCATTAGCACTGGTGGCTTGGCCAATATCTCCTTTATCCTGTCAAATGCCTTTTGACAGTCTTCGTCCCATATGGTATGATTCCTTTTCTTGAGCTTTTTGAAGATAGGTTCGTAAATCATAGTGAGTTTCGATATAAATCGACTTATGTACTATACTTTGCCCATGAATCCTCTAACCTCCTTTTCTGTTTGGGGTTGTGGCATCTCGATTAAGGCCTTCATCTTGGATGGATCAATTTCTATCCCCATCTTGCTGACAACATATCCCAGAAGCTTGTCTGATGTTACTCCGAATGCACATTTCTGAGGATTGAGTCTCATGTTATATTTGCGCAATCTGAGGAAGAATTTGCGAAGGTTAGCGATGTGCCCTATCCTTAGATTTGACGATCATGTCGTCCACTTACACCTCTACCTTTTTATGCATCATGTCATGTAGCAAAGTAGTCGCAGTGCGTTGATACGTAGCCCCAGCATTGATTAGCCCGAATGACATAACAGTATGTGCCCCACTGAGTGACGAAGGCTGTCTTGTGCATATCTTTTATGGCCATTTTGATTTGGTTATACCCTGCATACCCGTCCATGAAGGATAACAACGTGTGATCTGCTGTATTATCTACCGATATATCGATGTATGGTAGAGGGAAGTCGTCTTTAGGAATCGCTTTGTTCAAGTCTCTGAAATCAACACAAACCCGGATTCGCCCATATTTTTTGGGTACGAGGACTATACTAGCCACCAAGTCTGAATACTCGAAAGCTTTGATGAATCCGGCTTTGAATTGCTTATCGACTTCTTCTTTAATCTTAAGATCCCATTCTGTCCTCATCCGACGAAGCTTCTGTTTTGTAGGTTTGAAACCTGGCTTGATTAGAATGCGATGTTCTGCAATATCCCTGTCTATCCCTGGCATGTCCTTGTAACACCAAGCGAAGACGTCTTTGAACTCATGTAGGATGTCGATGAAATTGGCCCTTTCAGTTGGGTCTATGGTCGTCCCTATCCTAAGTTCTTGGGGTTCTAATTCCGTTCCTACGTTGTTTTCTTTAACTGGTGCCCCTTCCCCTTCTTCTAGTATTTCTTTAGCTATATAGGGAGGTAATTCGATTGAGTCTGGGTCATGATCATCCTCATTATCATCGTAAACAGAATTGCATTCAGAATAACACAAGGAGTAAGCAGAATCGGATTTATTCATATTAAAGTTTGAAAACAGCTGAAACAAAGAAGCCATCTGCGCAGTAGTCAGTGGCGGTAAAGGGACAGTTGTCGGGACATTCCCCAAGCTAATGTTACTATGCGATACTATGCTAGGAGAAACAAAAGGGTGGGGAGTGACGACATGAGGAGACTCTCTAGCGACTTCTCTAAACTTAGGTTCCGGCTCTTACTCGAATTCATCATCTTCGGGTTCTCCTTTGAACATCTCTCCTTCTCCAGTAGTGACCTTGAAGAGTTTTCCTTGATTGTTAGTCCACTTGATCGACTTTCTCCATCCTTAGTATTGATTCGAGCTGGTGTCAGTGATTAGTGTTGTAGGGTTGAAATGGTCGTCTTGAAGTATCATGGTAATGATCTCATCCTGCGCTACCTTGACGAATTGATCCTCTCCAAATAGAAGGCTAATAGCCTGTTCGTCGAAACAAGGTATCTGACGAGTTTTGACGATAGGAACCGTTGCCGGAGGAATGACAATCATGGAAGACCTCGATTCCATCTAGTTGAATGCCTCTGTACAACCAAGGTTCGGGAAATCCATGAAAATATTCATAGTCCCGTCCCCTTCCCTGACGAAGTACCCATTTAGTGTAGGGAGATAGGGTTGCATTTGTACTCCCTTACTTTTGCGATTCTGAACTTAAGTAAGCATTTAAAAGGTTTCG
The DNA here is from genome assembly GCF_048544455.1 of Silene latifolia. NCBI lineage: Eukaryota > Viridiplantae > Streptophyta > Magnoliopsida > Caryophyllales > Caryophyllaceae > Silene > Silene latifolia. Next base: position 354,212,614 of record NC_133538.1, read on the forward strand.
GCCTTCGTGGGCTTGTACCCCAGGCCTAGTGGTATCTTTTGGAAGTTACCTTCCTTAAAAGGTGTAAAGGTACTCTCTCTGATAGGGTTTATAAGTGGCATTCCTGGGAAGTATCCCTGGGATTTGAGTATGTGGTTGACCACCAAGTTGGAGTATGGGTCGAAGTACAAGGGAGCAAGCTCACTCTCTATAATGTTTATGATTTGAAATCCTCCAAGCTCGTACACTGGATCTGTAACTACTTGGTTGCTTGACATTTTCTCTATCACGGCCTTGATAGGTGACTAAGTGATCGTGACTACCTTGCCATCTAGAGGGATCTTGATTTTTTGGTGTAAGGTGGATGTCTTTGCTTTGGAAGCGTGAATCCAGGGCCGACCTAGAAGTATATTGTAAAATGCCTCGATGTCCACTATCTGAAAATTAACCTTTGCTCGATTGGCCCAGTGGCCACAGTAAGGTTAACTAGCCCCACTACTTTATGTCGCATCCCATCGTATGCCCGAACGCCTTGGTTAGTAGGAGTCCAGTCTGATTCTTTCATGCCTAACTTGTATGCTGTTTTTAGTGGTATGACATTGACTGTGTAGCCATCATCCACCAGAGTCATCGGTACATTTTACATTAAGTATGTGACTGTGATGTATAGAGCAAGGTTATGAGTGATGCTAAAGGGAGGCAAGTCCTCATATGAGAAAGTAACTGGGTTACTTAGCTTGACTGAGTCTTGGAAGACTAGGTTGACGGCGTCATTAGGTGTAGAGTCGTGTGCAACGTTCAATTTAGCCAATGCTTGCAGTAAAGCTTAGCGATGAGGAAATGAACTTGCAACTAGTTGCCAGACTGAAAGATCGGCCTTTGTCTTTTGAAGTTGCTTCAATAAATGGTCGGGAGATGTATCTTCGCCATCATTTGGCTTGATGACATTGGCGTTAGTAGCAACTGGACCACTCGTTTGTCCTTGAGTGATATTTTGATATGGAGGTCCCGAGCGAGTAAGGTGGTCTACATCATGATCTTCACTAGCCTTGACTAGAGGATATTCTTTGAGGTAAACATCTTCATCGTCATCTGCCCATATTCCATTGACGATACGGAGCTCTCTCAAGCATATGATTTCACCTTCTAGGTTGATTATTTGCTCGACTAGATTATCGGTTACTGCGATCACTTCTTGCATTGTGGATCCTTGAGATAAGGTCGGAACCACTGGCCTGTCTCCCCTAGGTATAGTGCTTAGATTGTCTAGGGATGCCACTATAGCTTCCAGCTCTGAAACTTGTCTACTTACACCCTTTGCCCATGCGATAAAATCAGCTATAGTAGGGGAGATGGTGGAATAACTCTCCTCATTTTCTAGTGCATTGATTTCATCTTCAGCTGGAGAAATGAGGTGCGGACAATCCAAGGTGGATTCCTCATATATGATCATCAGAATTCCAAGAGGATTCTGATTATTGTTAGGCTTGCTTGCAGGAGGTATAGGCAAGCGCCCATCTTCAATCATATCCTGAATGGCATGTTTTAATTTGAAACAATTCTCTATATCATGCCCTTTCCCTCTATGGTACTCGCAATAGGCATTCTCATCCAAGAACCTAGACTTCTGTTCTGGGTCAGGTGTAGGTCCTATGGGTTGGAGTTTGCCTTGTTTCATAAATCTTTTTAGAGCATTGGAGTACAAGTCACCAACGTTGGTGAACTTTCTCTGTGTGTTATTCTTATTAGTGGACGATTCGACAAGGTTAACCTCGTCGATCTTGCTAGTGGAGCCATAAGAACGACTCGTTGTGCCTTGATATCCGCGACCTACCGTTTTGGACAAGAGTCCTTTATGGATATCGTCTTCAATTCTTGTTCCTAGCACAGTTAAGTCTTTGAAAGACTTTATGTTTTGGTATCTTAGATGGTTCGCATAAACTGGCCTTAAATTGTCTATGAACTTTTCAACAAAAGTAGCTTCGTCTGGGCGTTCGACGAGTTGCGTGCTAGTCTTTCTCCACCTACTTAGGAAGTCGGTGAAACCTTCTTTCTCATTTTGGGTAAAAATCTCTAGAGTGCGCATATTGACTTGAATTTCAGCATTATCTGCGTACTATTTGGTGAACTCAATTACAGCATCATCCCAAGTAGCAATTTTCTTGTGATCCAACGAGTAGAACCATTGCTTAGGAATAGAATCAAGAGATGAAGGAAAGATCCTTAAGAACATCTCTGGCTTAATGCCTTTGATAGACATATAATCTTTGAATGCATGAATATGGTTCAAAGGATATTCATGCCCCTTAAACTTCGGGATGTCAGTCATGTTGAAGTTAGTTGGTAGTTGAGCATTTACTGCCTCATATTTGTGACTGTTTTCCCTATATATGTCATCCCCCTTGAGATACATTAGTTGCTCCTCCAAATACTAGAGTCGCTTTTCAGCTTCAGTAGGACCTGGTGGAAGATTGACTTCTGGTTGTCCAAAGGGTGGAGGACTATAGTGCATGAGCGCGCCGGGAATGGGATCTGAAGAGTTTATGGATTCAAGTACCTAAGAGGGGGAGGGGGTGAATTAGGTACTGTTTAAAATTTTTAACTAAACTTAATTGATTTAAGTTAGTCAAATGAAATGATATCTCAAGTATCTAACAAACACCCCTTTTAAATGAAAGTTAAAAGGCGTATTGTTGAACTGACTAGAGCAACAATGAGACAGACTGTTACTAGTTGGCTTTGCAAATGTTGTAAGTAACAGACCAAACCGACAGTATCGCAGACTGTTGTGCTTAAGAGCAATAAATGAGTTTAACTGAAAATTTCAACTTAATCTTTATTGTTTTAAAGTAAGTTAACTGACAATATGAATGTTAAATGGATACATCAAATAAATTGAATGATTAAGAGTGTATCACTATTGCCAAAGTAAGTTTGTTGAAATCCGGAAGCGACAGTTGTTCTGACTGTTACTTGTTTGTCTTAGAAAGTGAGGTAAAAGATACAGACCAGAAGTAACAGTATTCTGGACTGTTGCTAGCTAAAACGTGAATGAAGAACAAAAATTTTAAATTGCAGCGGAATTAAAAGCGAAGAGAAAAATACCACAATGATTTTGAATTGGTTCTGCCGACACTCTAAAGGCCTATGTCCAATATTCTTTTATTAATAAGTGAAGTAATCTACTCTGACTACTTAAAACACTAACAACAAAAGAACCAACAACCTAATCCGGTTGGGACACGAGTTCTAAGACTACTCCGTCTATGAACTTTACACTCTAACTAAAATGTTTACAAATCAAGTTTCCTTAAACTGATTCTTTGAAAAGAATTGAGAAGGACAACTTATTGTTACAAACGTTTCTAGATGAGAGAGTACTATACTTTGAAGTAACAGTGATTTCGACTGACACACTTGAAGACATAGGAAGTTTTTTTTCCAAAGAAAATTTCGAGTTCTTAAAAATTGATTTTGCAAAAACACTTTGATTTATCAAGAAAAGTCTTACTTTCAAAGTGAAGAGAAGGGTTCCTTTTATAGAGGAAGCACACAAGAGGAGGCAAGCTAGGGTTTGTGAGTCAAAGCATTTGAAAAGAAACAAAGACTTTAACTTTCCCAAACTAGCACCAAAGTAGCTTGTTTCTAAAAGTCACAAATGAGAAAAGGAGTCTTGGAAGTAACCTTAGAGGGTATTTCAATTTTCAGAAACAAGGGGAAGAATCCTTTCACAACAAAACAAATCTTGAGAAGAAATGGAAAAAAGCAAACCTTGTTTTACCAAAGCCAAAGTAAGTTTTAGCACATTTGAGGAAAACTTTTGAACTAGTGATTAGTATCCTTTTCCAAAGACCACCCTTCTAATATTTCAAACTTAAAACTCTATTTTAAATCTGATGAATAAAAGCCCATTTTAATAAGAGGGAAATATTCACGATGAAAGACTTGCTTCAAGTGTGATGGGTCAAACGTGACAGTTAGGCACACTGTTACCCGTGATGAGTAACAGTATGCTTGACTGTTACCATTACATATATTCTACCCTTTCATCTTTACATAGGTTGACAAAACGACTCTAAATCATGGGTAGCAAATTATCAACCATTCTTGACTTTGACATTGATTAATTCTTGCTTGAGGAGGTTGTATTATTCCTGAAATGGTACACTTAGAGACACGATTAAATTGGGTATGTCATCATAAACAAATATGTCCTAACAAATTCCCTCTTTGACGATGACAAGCCCCATAAAATTAATGTTCCCATTGAGTTCCCCCTTAATTGGTCAGTCCAAGATAATTCATGAGGGTAGAAATAAGGGCAATGTAGACTTAAGAAACACACAAAGCCTAGAACAAGATTACTAACATATATAGTCCACCACATAGCAATAATTTAATCAATAAGCAATTAGAAAGAACATGAATTTTTCCTTTTCCCCCTCTTGACATCTTCAAAAGGTAAGAGGCTACCCCCGGACACAGAATAATCATCCATGAGACGTCACATGAAAGACAACCATAGTTTCATCATAATAACAAGATCAACACAAAGCAAAGGTTTAAACATGAGTTCAAACACAAAGTTTAACAAGGCTAAACCATAGTTTAATTAGTACACCACCGAATGATAATGAGAGAGGGACAAGATGTGTAAGGCAAAAGACAAGTTTGAGTATGGGCAAATTCAGGGTGCAGAAGTTGGGTCGTCATTTTTGAAGATAATAAAGAGGATTTCAAAATGGTTGAGGTTTGACAATGAAGGTCTAAGTCATAGTCATCTCTACTGTTGCATTGGACTTTGTACATATTTGAAACCACCAAGGTATGCACGATATAAGTTCTCAACATGTGATGAGAGAACATCAACTTCTTGTATTTTGCTTTCGTATCATGAAATTTTTTTGACAAACAATCTTGACCTCTGAGCATAGCAACAGTTGCATACACTGTGACTTCCTTTTTATTTCTCCAAAATTTTTGCTTTACTTCTTTTCTCAAGAAGGACACCCTCAATGTCATCTATCTCATTTCCAGTAATTACAATCACTATGACTTTTGGCATATTGTCTTCCCATTTCTTTCCACCTTTTTTTTCGTTCTCCATATTTCCAACCAACTTCTCAATCATCTCTTGATGCATATGTAGAACATGTAGTTGTTTGGTTCTTTGTTTCACATAGACCTTTACAACATAAGTGAATTAAATGTGAAGGGGTGAGGTCTTTGGGTATTGAAAATGAAGGATTTTGGGAGATTTGAAGAGTAAGAGACATCCATTTGAAGGTGGTTGAAAGGGTTGGTATTCAGATTGATTTGAGAGGGAAGGTGTCCTCATTCAATAGGGTATGTACCATTAAACACAAGACTAGACATGCGGTTGAGTGATTATTAAGCACACACACGGTTTATCGATTATGGACATAACATGGAATGAAAAAACTAGAATAAAAGATAGCAAACCCGTTCTAGTCAATCATATGAGGGCTTAGTTAAATTCACCCAAAGATTACATGCAATTAATTAAACCAATTTACAACCTAAGGTTTTCAAATTGTTCTCTTGCAAGTGGTTTAGTAAATATGTCGGCAATTTGATCTTCGGTTTTGCAAAAAATAAGTTTAATAAGCCCTTTTTCTACGTGATCATGAATAAAATGGTGACGAATCTCAATATGCTTAGACTTAGAATGTTGAATCGGATTTTTTTATATATTTCTTGCACTCGTATTATCACACATGATGGGGACGGAGTCATAAATAATACCAAAGTCTAGGAGTTGTTGTCTTACCCAAAGAAGTCAAGAACAACAATGTGCGACACTAACATACTCACTTTCGGCCGTTGAGAGCCACCGTATTTTGTTTCTTTGAGCCCCATGAAATGAGACAAGGACCCAAGAATGTTGCAATCCCGGATGTACTCTTTCGATCTACCGTGCAACCCGCATAATCCGCATCGGAAAAACCTATAAGATCAAATGGACTATATAAGGGGTGACACAAGTAGAGATCTTGTGTTCCAATCAAATACCGAAGAATTCGTTTAACGGCTTTACAATGGGATTCTTTCGGATTTGCTTGGAACCTAGCACATAAACAAACACTAAATAGAATGTCGGGACAACTTACGGTCAAGTAAAGAAGTGAGCCTATCATACCTCTATACACATTTTCACTAACATTCTTACCGAGTTCATCTTTGTCCAATTTGGACCCGGCTACCATAGGTATATCGTGAGACTTACCATTAGTCATCCCAAATTTCTTAAGCATTTCCTTAATGTACTTTTGTTGATGGATCATGATTCCATCCTTTGTTTGCTTGATTTGGAGCCCAAGGAAAAATCCTTGCTCACCCATCATGCTCATTTCAAACTCCGATTTCATTAGTTCCGAAAAGTACACATAAAGGAGTTCATTTGTTGCACCAAATATAATGTCATCAACATATACTTGGACAACCAACAGTTCAGCATACTGTGACTTTAAAAATAGTGTTTTGTCAATGAAGCCTCTTTTAAAACCATTTTCAATAAGAAATTTATACAATCTATCATACCAACACCTAGGTGCTTGTTTTAAACCATAAAGAGCTTTGTCTAATTTGAAAACATGGTTAGGCAAATCATTGTCTTTAAATCCCGGAGGTTGCTCCACAATGACATCCTCTTCCAAATATCCATTTAAGAAAGCGGTTTTGACATCCATTTGGAAAATTTTAATGCCTTTGTGAGCCGCAAAAGCTATAAGTAATCGTATGGCTTCAAGTCTAGCTACCGGTGCATAGGTTTCATCGTAATCAATACCCTCTTGTTGGTTATAACCTTGCACCACTAGTCTAGCCTTGTTCCTTACGATTTCTCCCGAGTCATCAAGCTTATTGCGAAAGACCCATCTAGTACTAATGACGGTACGATTAGATGGTCTAGGGACTAAGTGCCATACCTCATTCCTCTTGAATTGATTGAGTTCTTCTTGTATAGCTATTAACCAGTCAGCATCAGTCAGGGCGACTGTTACATTGGCTAGTTCCACCTGAGAGAGAAAAGCATTATGGGCACAATACTCATCAAGATGGGCAAGATTGTTGAGAGAGGCTCTTGTTCGAATTCCAGAATTGAGATCACTTGTGAGATTTGAGAGTGGATGAGAGCTTCGATGTTTCCACTTCTTTGGAACAATGGTTTCTTGTTCCCCCTCAGCAGTAGCAGTCTCAATGACTGTTTCCTCCTGATTAGAGTGGTCATCCTCAACACTATCCTGAGTTGCTTCATTTCGAGAAGTGGAGGCAACAGTCGTTGGTTCTGTTTCATCCTGAGAAGAAACAGTGGAAGTAGAGTTACCAAGTGTTCCCCCTAGATTGTTGCTTTCATTTGGAGGTAACAGTCCCTGAGGTTGTTGCAGATCAGCGTCATTTTTCAATGCTTCCACTTCTTCAAACACAAAGTCCTTTCGAACAAGACCAATTTCGAACTCATCATCATCATCGTCTTCTTCTTCAATTTGTACCTGTCCAAGCATGCTAGATTCATCAAAAATGACAGGGACACTTTCTTCAATTAACATGGTTCATTTATTGTACACTTTTTAAGCCTTGCTATGATCGGAATAACCAATAAAAACCGCTTCATCGCTACGTGGATCGAATTTACCCAAGTTATTTTTACCATTGTTATGGACAAAACATTTGCTCCCAAAACATCTAAAATATGAGATATTGGGCTTTCTTCCACGTAGTAATTCATATAGTGTTTTATTAAGTATGCTCCTTATCATAACACGGTTATAAATGTAACAAGCAGTATTTACCGCTTCACCCCAAAAGTTTCAGGCAATTTACTACATAACAACCTAAGTTCTAGCCATACTTTCAAGTCTTCTATTCATGTGTTCAACAACTCCATTTTGTTGAGGAGTTCTAGGAGCCGAAAAATTGTGGTCAATGCCATTATCATCACAATAGGCAACAAATGGTGAGTTTTCAAATTCGGTTCCATGTTCCGTTCTTATTGAAACAAGTTTTAAGTCAAGTTTGTTTTGGATTATTTTTAACCAAATTTGAAACTCATCAAATGCCTCATCTTTAGAGCTTAAAAAGAGAGCCCAAACAAATCTAGAAAAATTATCAACAATAACACACACATAACGGCTACCACCTCTACTCCTAGTTCTCATAGGTCCACAAAGGTCAATATGCAATAGTTGAAGAGGACGAATGGTACTAACACATTTTTTGGATTTAAATGAGCTTCTAACATGCTTGCATCTAGCACATTCATCACATAACTTATCAAATTCAAACTTCATGTTAGGAAAACCTTCAACCAAGTCAAGTCTTCTAAAAGTGTTAAGGGTTTTAGCACTAACATGTCCAAACCATTTGTGCCACAACCAAGGATCATTTTTCATTACACTCATGCATGACATGGTATGACCGGATAACGTGTTTAAGTCAGTTAAATAAACATCTTTGACACGTCTCCCTTCAAGGATAATTTCATGAGTTGTGGCATCAATTATTCGACACAAATTAGCACTAAATTCCACAATGTTACCTTTACCACGAAGTTGAGAAATGCTAAGGAGATTATGTTTCAAACCTTTGACAAGCCGCACTTTGTCGACATAAAGTAACGATGACTCACCAATCTTTCCAATGCCTATTACTTCACCTTTTTTGTTGTCACCAAACGTTACCGTGCCACCATCATAAGCTTTAAGTGAGAGGAATTGGCTTCTATCACCCGTCATGTGACGAGAGCATCCACTATCCAAGTACCAATTGCGGTCGCCTCTCACCAAGCCCTACACAAAATTAGACTTTGAGTTTAGGAACCCAAACAAACTTGGGTCCCCTTTTATGATCAACATATCTCACAATGTCTTTCCTAATCCACATTTGCTTTACAACTTTAATGTTCTTGTTAATGTCATTATGTCTTTTTTTGCAAGTATTAAAGACATGACCATTCTTACCACCATAGTCGCAAATAATGTATTCGGGAAGACCAACATATTTCCTTCTCCTAAAATTGGGTTTAGGCTTCTGGATGTAACAGTCTGTCTGACTGTTGCATTTAAAACCCAAGCCAGCAACTTTATCACATCTTTCGGATTGAGTAGTGAGAAAATTTAAGACAGCTTGACTTCCTTCCCATTTCTTAGTGATATTTTTAGCATTCACAAGTTCTTTAGTCAAATCATTGACTCTAGTGAGGAGATACAAGTTCTTTTCCTTTTCCCTTTTGAGTTCATCATCCTTTTCAATTTCTATAGACAATCTTTTTTCCACTATGAAGTTATGAGTGTGAGCATTGAGTTTAAACACAAGGTATTCAATTCTTTCTTTAGAATCCTCATACTTAGATGTAATTTTATCAAGACGTTTGTTTAGATCAATGAATTCTTCGGATCTTTTGTGAGCATTAGACTTAGAAGTGCTACATTCGGACATACCTTTTTGGAAAAAGGCAAGCTTTTCTTGAAGAACTCCTATTTCTTTCCTGTGATCACATAATTCAATTTTAAGACGCTCGTTTTTATTGACAAAATGTTTGACATGTTCATTTGACTTAGCTATATCTTTGTTGGAAGCAACAGTTTCAGATACTGTTTCTCTTAAGTCAATTATCTAAACCACTAGGTCATTCAATTCATCTTTGAGAGCATCTTTGTCCTTCAAAAGGTCATCATGTTCCTTGGTTAGAAAGGAAACTTGCATCACCAAGGTGGTGTTGACATTTTCAAGGTCAGAGACATCCGCGGGGATCATCTTAAGACACTCTAGTTCTTTGGACAATTGTTTGTTCAATTTGTTGACTCTTTTTACTTCATCATATGTTTCAGAGGTGACAGTGACACTGTCTGTTGCTTTCAGTTCATTTTTAAGAAGGACATTCTCTTGGGCTATTTCTTCTATCTCATTTTGCATGACATATAGCTTTTCATTTTGAAAACGACACTAAAAAGTTGATCAAGAAGCTTACATACTTTCTCCTTGGAGTATGTTCTAACCTTGGCCTTTAGATGATTTACCTCATTGTCAGAATCGGATTCAGAGTCATCAGGACTAGCCATGATGCATCTTGTAGATACCCGTATCCGTCGATATTGGAATTTATAGAGAACCCGACAAACACCCGATGATGATAGGACACATGTATTCTTTAGTTGTCATTGTCATTATTTGGAGCTCGTTTTACGAGGTAGAATGGGCGTCGTCGATGAAGTATTTTATTAATTTAAATGATATTTAAATTAATGTTTTTTAAAGGGAATTCATTTTATTATTTTAAATGATATTTAATTTAATGTTTTTTAGTGAGTTCATTTTGTTAATTTGAATGATATTTAAATTATGGTTTTTTAGGTAAATTCAATTTATTTTATTTTATTTTGAATTTATTTTCCCAAGTTTATTTTATTGAAAATAAAATAAATAATTGATTTGAAAAATCATTTTATGAGTATATTTGATTTGAAAAGTCATTTATTTTAATTTATTAATTGATTTGAAAAATCGATTTTTAAAAGCGAAGAACTCGTTTTTAATCGTGTGTTTTGAGCTCGATTTTAGCTCGGTTTTTAAGCCCGTTTCCTTTGCGAATTGGCACGAATCGCGAGTACATTAACCCACCTAGACCAATACCCATCAACCCATGTTCGAACCCCCTCACAAGCAGCCCAAATTCTCGTCCCAAACCCCTCACAAGCAGCCCACGCATAAACCGAGCCCCCTGTTTTTGCGAGCCAATTCTCGAGCCCAAACCCGCTCCAAACACTACCAAGACCCGTACCCATTAACCCTAACCCATACCCTAGTATCCTACCCATATTATCCTAGCTTAATCACCAAGGAAACCCCCCTCAAACCCTCACAAAAACCGTTGGACAGCAGCCATACGGGATTGAGCCCGACTGCCTCCTCCTCTCTTTTAACCTACTTTAACTCCCTATAAATACGACCCCTTTACCACACATTCATTCCTCTAAGTCCTCCATACATCCAAGCATCACATACAAGCTTTAAACCTCAGAAACAAACCCTAAACATCCTCCAAAAACCCTAAACAAAACCGACACACAAACTGAAACTGTTTGTGTGTCCTCTTCGAAAACCCATTCGTTCCTCCATCAAAACTCCATAAAAATTCGAGTTTCTTGTTCCTAATTAACCACATAACATCCATCTACACATTAGACAAAGATTTACGAGCCAAATTGCCCTTGAGAGTACACGAGATCCCTCGAAAAACAGAGTGAAATAACACTCTGTTTTCGCGGTTTACTCTTGTCTGTCCAGTTCTGTTTGTGCTCGTTTTTCGTGCCCAATAACCCAAATCGAGCAGGGGTTGCTTTAAGATCCTTGTTCTCCTCTCTTTCTAGTTTCCAAAACATCTTTCGAATCGAATTTTCGTCGTGAAACGAGGGAGATATCACTGTTTTAAAATCGCTGTCCAGAAACTTTCCAAAACCCGTGTTTGCTTTGTTCTTCGTCGACGACGGCCTCTCGAGATAAAATCTACCATCGATTACGACCCAAGACGGTGTCAACGATACATGTGGGTTGAGGGTGCATCAAATCCCCTTCTCTTTTCTCTTTTTATTTCGTTTTTTTATGCCTTTTTTATTGTCTTTTTTTGTTTGTTTTTTTCGCTTGTTTATCGATCGTTTTAAATTAACTATGAAACTAGTTAGTCCGAGTATGAGTTAAAGTACCACTATGAACACCCGCGTTGACTTGAGATGGGAAAAGAAACCGCTACATCTGTCGGTCGTACACCCCCGTCTCATTTACATATCCTCGTGTTCAAAGTAGGGCATAAATAAAACAATTATCTAACTTTGTTCTTCGTTTCGACCCCCTTTTGTTTCGGCCAAATCGATAGACCCTAGGACCCGTTGCATGTTAGTTTAACCTCTGATTGTTAACCTATGACGTATTTAGATGACTTTAATTTAATTTAATAACCTAATTAGACACGATAGGTGGCTTCGACGTAAGTTATAAAATCAATCGACGATTTCGTAACTAATTGAATGCATCTCCCTCTTTCACCTAATTTCTCGCTAGTATAAGAGTGCGTGATTAGCACCTTCTTATTGACACTCGATGAGTTAAGTTAATTAGCGAATTTGACCTAATTAGATCCTTTAGGCCGTGTGAATGTACCCTTGCGCGACAATCAATCGACATCGTTTTTAACTCGATTTCTAACTTGTTTCCTATCCCTTTTCGCAATCACTCGATCTAATCAATGAATCTAACTTAGGAACTAGGTTGGCCTTGTCTTGGCCGTGAGGGTGGCCGTTGGTTTGGGCCGTGGGTTGGCCGTTTTATTTACCTTTCTCGTTTTGTTTTTATACCGTTTGTTTCCTCGTTGTTTCATTGTTTGTAATTTATCGTTGGTTTATCGAGTTGTAATTTTCGAGTTAGTTTTCTTCTTTTGAGTCAAAACCTCTTCAAAAACCTTGGTCTTGTTTGGTTAGACGGTTGTTCCCCAATGCTTGTAGGAGCGTAGTAAACCGCATGTTGTTTAAAGCAACATGGCCCGGTTTATGCTAATGCATGCTTTGGTGCGTAGCCTTATGTCTAATTCGATGAGATTAAGCGCGAGCACGCATTACGAGGAGTGACCCAAGGACCGTGGGTCATGTGAGTCGTGGGCCACCCTCATGTGCACGGTTTTCAAGGCCCAATGGCCGTGTGTTTTGTGTCGTGTTTTGAGTTGTATGTAACAATTGTAATTAGATCGAGTTGTAATTTATTTATCGTTGTGTCGGCATGAAATGCCTGGTTTGTAATAGGTAGATCCCAACGGCTCCCCCATTCCCCTTAAGCCTTGTTTGTTTGCTTTGAATGTTGCTAGATTAATCAACCCACATGCTAAATTACAACTTTGACAAAGTTAGTTTAGTTGCATCTAAAACGACATAGAAATTGTTGTCACATGATAGGGTTAAAACAACGTTTGCATATCATACATCGTACGTAGCTATGACCTTGTTTGAAATCCGACACTTGACTTAGTAGAGGCCGTTATCGACGGGCGGGGTTGGGTGTCCTTATGGGCTTCCCAACACGTACCCTCACCCCTTACTCAAGATCTATGGTTTGTGGATCCGTCTAAATACCATTGGATTACGAGAGTCATTCAAATCGAGTGATATAGGGTACAAGTCTTTATCTTTAATCACTCATAGTCGATTGGCTTTATGCTTTTCGATGAAAGGTGTAAAGTTGACTTGAACGGTTCCAAGTTCCCAAAAACTTGGTGGCGACTCTAATATGTCTTAATTCGATTCGAAAGAACCTCGAGTCGATTATGCCAGTGTGGATCCGCGACGCAGCGATTCCCGAGGGCCTTGTCCACTGATTTGGCGACTCATTTGGGGAAAAGAGGACTAGTTACACTTTGTGTTTCTAGGGTCTTTTCCTCCGAGGTGAAACTTGAAAAGAAAGTGTTGGAAAGTAAAACATTACTCATAGTGCTACGATTCATGCATAAACCCTTAAGGACTTGCCCGGGCCGTCCCAGCGTTTCTTCGTGATGCGTGGGGGACGACGTCCCACTATGCCAGGAAGCTGCACATTGCTCGCTTCCACTTCGCCTCGCGTGGTTCTTGAGGGTGGGGACGATCTTCTAGGTACTTTACCTTAAGACACCTCGCTCTATTAGACCGCAAGAGGATGGAGGGCATAGACCTTCTTATAGAAGACTTGCCGAGACTTAGAGATGTCTAGGAGCATACATCCTTATAACATGAGAATGACAATGTGCAATGTGTTTTCCCGAGTCCTTTTTTCGAAAATTCCAAGTCCTTTTCAAAACCGAACTTTTGAACAACTTACTTTCAAAATAACATGGTTTTAAAAACGCGGAATGCTGCCCAAATAGGACTAGGATTTTCGGCCCAAAACAAGCTTTTATAGCCGGCATGCTGCCCATTTCAAATCTCATTTTCAAATCAATCCTTCATCTTTTCAAAATCAATCCAAAATGTTTCTCGAACCTCAACCAAGCATGAAATGCGTCGAATCGTGTCCGGGTCATGGCCGTGTTAGGCCGGGTGTGTTTCGTCCTAAGAGTCTAGAACACGACCTTGTTGGGTCACCCAAGCTCACCTCTTGGGCTTCGAGTCATGTTGGTCGACCATTTGGTCTAGGATAGTCCACAGACACGTCCAAGCTAGGCCCTTTAGGACGTTTCACCCGAACCTAAGGACTATGTTGGTCCAATCACGGGTTTAGTCACACCGAGTCCGGTTTAGAATCGTGCTATGACAGTTTGAGTCATGTCGTTTTGTCGAGTCTAAAATGAACCGATGTCTAAATCAAACCGTGAGTTGAACCTTTGGTTAGTCAATCTCAAGTCGAGTCTTTGTTCAAGTCAAGTTAGGGTCGTGTCCTTAAGTGTGCAGGGGCTCTTACTTTAAATATTGACTCGACGTGGGGTTTTCTTGTAGAAAGGCCGCCCAAAACCCGACGTCAAGCAATGGAAGATGCTATCAACAAGCTCACGGAGGCCGTGAACCTCATGATGACCCGAATGGATGTGATCGAGTCTAAGTTGGTTGAAGATTCCTCTTCATCTACTCCACCTACGATCGATTTGGAGAAACGGTTCAAGTTCATCGAGGACCGTTTGAAGCTCTCCCAAGGGAAGAATATCCACTATGAGAATGCTAGGGCCTATGCCCGATTCGGGACAAGTTGCCCACGAACATGGTACTCACCGACATCCCAAAGTTCAAGGGCATCAAGATCCAGGTCCACCATGTTAAGGCCTATAAAGGGTACTTAGCATGAAGGGAGTACTGGCTGATATGCTCTACGAAATTTTTGCCCAATCTGCGGGAGAACACCCGAAGGCGTGGTTCTACAATCTTGACCTTAAGAACTTCCCCACTTTCGAAGATATTACGGTGGAGTTCTGTAAGCACTATGCTGACAATGTCGAGATTCAAACCAACATAAGAACTTTGGAGGTTATGACGCAAAAGGAGAAAGAGGGCTTTACTGAATTCCTCGCAAGATGGCGCGCTGAAAGCGTGAAGTTAGCTAAAAAGCCCGATGAAGTTGAAATGGTAGATAAGTTCGTGAAGAATTTACGACCTGTTTATCGTAATGCTCTGAAATACCAAAATTTTGGTTCTTTCAAAGAATTGATAAGGATCGGGATAAAGGTAGAGGACGATGTTCGAATGGTCAAGCCGAGAAGCCAAAGGGATACCAAGGGGCTTCGTCATCTAAAGCAAAAGCACCATAGCTGCCCACTTTGTTGAAACCGTAAATCTCCTAGATGGACAGTCAAAAGGCCTCCGCGCCAAGCTCCGAGGGTATTCACCGATATCGGGTGCACTTACGCCTATGCTCTCCAAAGGCTCATGGCCCAAGGAAAATTGAAGCCCATTGGTCCAACTCCGGACCCTCTGGCGATCAACAAGGCAAATGGTATAAACCGAATGCCTACTTGTGCCTTTCATCAAGGGAAGGGACACGATCATCGAAAGGTGCTTTAGACTAAAGCACGAAATTCAAGATATGATTGAGAACGGAACGCTCCCAATCCCGGCCATAAAGCCCAACAACGTCACCAATCCATTTGGCGACCACACTAACTTTGTCTCTACCGAAGATAGTGTCGATTACTCTCACTTGATTCGCCCATGTCGTCTAAAAGGGGTTTTCGTCGGAAGAATATTCGTGGATTGCTCCGAATTCCTACCAAGCTCGAGAAACGAGATCACATTCGGGGATTTTATTGTCGATTGTACTCCTTACATACTCCGAAGCGGCAATGAAATCAATGGCGTTTGGGCCGATGACGAGGATGATGTTTACCTCGTCAAAGGTGCGACAATTCCTCACACCCAAGAAGAAATCTTAAAAGTGAGGCAAGATGCCCTAGAGTCAAACCATTTGACTAGATCCGGGCGCCCATATCGTGTGGAGAAAGCTAAGGATATCCCGAGTAAGGCACCTCAAAAGGAGCCGGCAGTGGTCGAAGTTCTTGGTGAAGGGTCGACCTCCGAGGCTTCCCTCATCAAGCAACTCCAAAAGACTAAGGCCGACGTATCTATCTGGCAACTTATCTTGAGCTCTTTCGAGCATCGTCAAGCTTTGTTGCAAGCTTTGATGAACATGACCGTGTCGTCAAATACTACTCCTGCGGATATGGTCACCCACATCGCCCAGAATCGGCCTCAGATTACCAACGGTGTGACATTCTCGACGAAGATGCCGCCGTTCGGGCCTCGACATAACCTGGCCCTCTATATTGCTACCGTGTGTCTCAACAAGCATATCCCTATGACCTTGGTTGACGACGGATCGGCTGTCAACGTACTCCCTCTGAAAACGGCGCATATTCTGGGCTTGGAGAAGAATGACTTCATCCCAACTACACAGACAGTCCGGGCATTCGATGGCACTGTGCGTCGAGTGAGTGGACTTGTCGATCTAGTAGTACAGACTGGGCAAGTGGAAAAGAAAATAAGTTGCCAAGTGATTGACATATGCTCATCCTTCAACTTATTGTTAGGAAGGCCCTGGATCCATGCGGCGAAGGCCGTAACATCAACGCTGCATCGAAAAATCAAGGTCCCACTCAATGGCAAAACCGTCACCATTGACGCCACGCCAATTACTGTGGCAGGAGGAGACATCACTTCTGAAGTAAGGGTCGAAGCTGCCAATGACGCATGTGGTTTCGAGATTGTTAACATGATCGAGCTGAACTCCGAAGCAGAAAATATGGATCTATACACGGGAAGTCATGTCTGCGAGGTGATTCTCAAGACTGGGAAGTACTTCGGTTTCTCTTTATATCCTAGAAAGGAGGAGTCTTTCAAGTTGAAACCACCCGTAGCCAAAGGAGTAACTTTCGGGCTTGGATATGAGCCCACTGAGAAAGATCTACGGGAAAAGAAGGGAAGAACGATCGAAGATCGAGATATTAAAATGGGACCGTATCACCTAACTCTAAACGGTCACTTCGTGTGAGAGCGGGAAGAACTCCCTTGCATGGACTTCCCCGAACCTATCTTTGACCCAAAGAAGAACCTTATGGTCCCAGGAATCGAAGTATTCCAAGATTGCTACTACATCCCTGAAGAC
Source organism: Silene latifolia (assembly GCF_048544455.1). Taxonomy (NCBI): domain Eukaryota; kingdom Viridiplantae; phylum Streptophyta; class Magnoliopsida; order Caryophyllales; family Caryophyllaceae; genus Silene; species Silene latifolia. The sequence continues at coordinate 354,229,714 of NC_133538.1, forward strand.
ATTCTGACCGTGATGCCAGTAGAAACCAAGCTGGATCCAATGGATGACGAGAAAGCCATGGGTCTCCTTTTCGGTGAAGAGAAGAAATCACCAATACCAAACGAAGATTTGGTAAGTATGATCCTGAGAAGCGAGCGGTTCGACCCATCTACCCTCATCACCGATGTGGATCCTCTTAGGACCAACACGGGATGGCGGAAAACAATCAAGTGGACTGACAACAAAGGACTTCTTTTCAAGTTGACAACGGGAGAAGGAGAGATGTTCAAGCCGGATGATGTTACCGATTCTGAGTCTGAGTCGGAGTCTGAGTCTGAGTCTGAGTTAGGTCCTAAGATTGAGTCTAAGGAGTCAGGTGTTGAAAATACCCCTCCCCTAGCTTTCCCTTCCTATGCACCTTTTCCTAATGGTGGTATCCCGGGGCCTGTCCCGAATACCCCTATCTCGCCACTAAGCTCTGATCAGTTGGCTCAAATGTTAGCGCATTTCGCGCAATTTCAAATCAATAATAATATGAACCAGTTTGCTTACGACTCGTCTTACTTACATTGCAATTCAATTTTTGAAAATGATTGTTTTAATAATGACATTGAGACTGAGGTCGAGGATGAATAGTTGGTCGAAGAAGAAGAAGAAGAAGAAATGGAACCACCTCTACAGTTGATAAAAGGGTTGGAAGAGTACGAACAGAAAACTTCGATCATCGAAGATACCGAAACCATCAATGTAGGTACAACCTTAGAACCACAGGAGCTTAAAATAGGAACTACTTTAAGTCCTACCGAAAGACAAGGGTTCATTGATTTGTTGCATGAGTTCAAAGATGTTTTCGCATGGTCCTACAAAGACATGCCAGGCATTGATAGGGAAATTGCGGAGCACAGGATCCCAATCAAGCCGGGATATAAGCCGGTCAAGCAGAAACTACGCAAAATGCATACAGATTGGTCTCTGAAGGTCAAAGAAGAAATCGACAAGCAACTCAAAGCTGGGTTCATCAAGGTGTCAGAATACTCGGACTGGGTGGCTAACGTCGTTCCAGTGCCTAAGAAAGATGGTAAAGTTCGGGTTTGTGTTGACTTCCGAGATTTAAACAAGGCAAGTCCGAAGGACGATTTCCCATTACCTCACATCGACATCCTGGTGGACAACACGGCAAAACACGCGTTACTATCCTTTATGGATGGATACGCCGGTTATAATCAGATCAAGATGGCGGTAGAAGATATGCATAAGACCTGCGTTCGAACGCAATGGGGAACCTATTGCTACACAAGTAATGCCTTTTGGGTTAATAAACGGGGGCTACATACCAGAGGACCGCGACAACATTGTTACATGATTTGATGCACAAGGAGGTCGAGGTTTATGTCGACGACATGATTGTCAAGTCAAAGGAGCGTGATGGCCACCTTGGTACACTACGCAAATTCTTCGAACGATTGCGCAAGTATAACATGAGGTTGAATCCACAAAAATGCGCATTCGGAGTCACATCCGGCAAACTGTTGGGTCACATCGTTAGCCACCGTGGCATCGAGGTGGACCCATCAAAAATAAAGGCTATAATGGAAATGCCTCACCCGAAAACCGAGAAGGAAATTCGAGGTTTCCAGGGAAGAATCCAATATATAAGTCGGTTCGTGGCAAGGCTAACTATGATATGCGAACCAATTTTCAAGAAATTGAAGGTCGGGGAACACGTCGTATGGGATGATCCTTTGTCAGCTGCGTTCGATAAAATCAAAGAAATCTTGTCTTCCCCTCCCGTGTGCTCGGCCCACCAACGGTGGGTTACCACTTTTGTTGTATCTTACGATTACGGATCTGCAATGGGGGCAATCTTTGCGCAGAGATAGTCGATAAAGAGGAAAGAGCAATTTACTACATTAGTAAAAAGTTCTTGGAGTATGAAATCAAGTATATACTCGGCTCGAAAAGACATGTTTGGCTTTAGTATGGGCGACAAAGAAGTTACGGCACTACATGCTCAGTCATAGTGTCCGCATCCACTCGAAGATGGACCCTATCAAATACTTGTTTGGCTTAGGTTCGAATGGCGGGGGTGTCAAGATGGACTCTAATGCTTTCCGAGTTCGACTGAAATATGTACCATTGAAAGTGATAAAGGGAAGGGCGGTTGCGAGACTTCTGGCGGATAATCCGATAGAAGAAAGCGAGGTTGTGGATACATGGTCGTTTCCGACGAAGATATCGTTCACATAGACAATGATACGTGGGACCTCTATTTCGATGGAGCATCGAACTATAGGGGATACGGGATAGGAGTTCTACTCATTTCACCGGAAGGTGAACATGTTCCTATTTCGATCAAGTTGGACTTTAACGTCACTAATAACGCGGTTGAATATGAAGCATGCCTACTTGGTTTGCACAAAGGTGCTCTCGAGTTAGGCATCAAAAAGCTTGTAGTACATGGGGACTCGTCACTAGTGATCAATCAAGTGGCCGGGACGTGGAAGACCCGAAGTGATAGCTTGGCTCCGTACCAAGCGAAAATCGAAGAACTAGAAAAGTTGTTCACCGAGGTCAAGTACGTGCACCTCCCTAGAGACGAAAACCAGTTTTTGATGCACTATCAAAGCTAGTCGCTCCGATCAACATACCGATCACATGGATACTATGCCGATATGTGTCGAACGAAGATCATCACCTGCTTATGTTAATGTAATCGGAGACACGGAAGAAACCGAGGCCGAACCCGGTATCATGCTATTCGAAGTTTAAAGAATCGGAGAGTATCCACCGACATGGATAATCGCGGAAAGCGCGCTATTCGAATGCTAGCCGCTCGATTCGTTACAACCAATGACGGACAATTATACAAGAAGACCGCGCAAAATGTCCTCTCGCGATGCATAGACTCACCAATCTGCGAAAAGAGTCATGGAAGAAGTCCATGACGGAGAGTGTGGCCCACACATGAATGCCCATATCTTTGGTTCGTAAAATCATGAGATTAGGGTATTATTGGACCACGATGGAGACAGATTGTCGCCAATATGTCAAACACTGCCATAATTGCCAGATCTTCGCAAATATACAGCATGTGCCACCATCACTGTTATATACTTTGACATCACCATGGCCTTTCTCAACATGGGGAATCGACATTATCGGAAAGGTCAAGCCATCTGGAACAGGTGGGCATTGCTTCATGTTAGTCGCCATCGATTACTTCACGAAGTGGGTAGAAGTGAAATCATACAAAGTTCTACAAGCAAAGCAAGTAGCAAAGTTCATTCAGAATGAAATCATTTGCAGATACGGGGTGCCACATGAGCTCATTAGCGACCACGGCACTCACTTCCAGGCTGAAACTGCCGTAATACTTGAAAAGTATAAAATCAAACACCACAAGTCGTCACCGTACCGACCCCAAACAAATGGTGCAGTGGAAGCCGCCAACAAGACAATCACTGTGATTCTCAGAAAGATGACCGACAATTATCGCGAGTGGCCAGAAAAGATACCGTTCGCACTATGGGGGTACAGAACGTCTATTCGCACAACCACTGGAGTAACTCCGTTCTATTTAACATATGGGATGGAAGCAGTTCAGCCTATCGAATTAGAGGTACCTTCTTTAAGGATCCTATTGGAAAGTCAGGTTCTGAAGGCCGATCGCTACAAGCCAGTGCACGATTCTTGGTCATGCTCGACGAGCGACGGCTAAATGCGTTACACCATGTTCAACTCTATCAGAAAAGGATACAAAGGGCATTTAACAAGAAGGTGAAACCTCGAGGAATAAAGGATGGGGATTTGGTCCTAAAGTCTGTACGCTCTTTACTACCGATCGACCCGAGGGGAAAATTCAAGCCAAATTGGGCCGGTCCTTACCTGGTAAAGAAGATATTATCGGGAGGCGCAGTCAGACTAACAGATCTAGATGGAAATGACTTTGCGAATCCGACGAATTTGGATCAACTGAAGAAATACTATCCGTAGAACTCATTCTCAATGTCGTAAAATAAAATTTTGAATTGCAGTGCTCGTGAGCGAGTCTAGGCCGCGGCACTTTGCTTTGCTTTTTTTGCGCGTTATAAATCGATGATTGTAGCGCGTTTGTTTTGTGGAACTACGAGCTCGGTTTGATTCAGTTGATAACAGATACGTAGGCAACTCTTTAAAAGAGTACAACCGACCCTTCTTTGAATAAAATGAAATTTTATGCGAAACCGGAATTTTTAATAGATAGTAAGTCTTATTAAAGATCGGGCGATGCCCATTACATCCTTCAAAAGAAAAAAAAAAAAAAATTGACTAGCAACAAATAATAAGTAGTAGTATCAAATAATATATTTGGAGTCGAAGGCTCCTACATCTTCGTTTTCCCTTTGCCTTTTGGGTCACGTGACCGAGGCTCCGGAGGGGGAGGGGTAGTTGTGTTCTGTCTAGCGCGCTTCTTAGGAGGGATCGTCATTTCCTCCCGAGGGCCCAGCCTATCTTTTACACTCAAGCGAGGACCAAGCCTCCCTTCTAAGGCTGAGCCCGAGTGTGCCTTTGAACCCAACCGTTTCCACACACCTGTCGCCTGTGAGTCAGTCTTAGGAGTTTTCTCGGTCTTAGCGCTCGATGTAAGCTAGGATAAAGATATAGGTTCAGATGAGTAATGCCAAGTCTCGGAATGAGCTTTATTTAACAATTTAGGCAAAGATGCTGAGTCATATAGATGTGAGTTTGTGTTGGGAACAGAAAATAGGAAAAACCCGCTGAAAAGAAAGAAGGCGCGGAAGAAAAATATGAAAAACCCGCTGAAAAGAAAGAAGGCGTGAAAAACCCGTTGAAAAGAAAGAAGGCGTGGAAGAAAAATAGTAAAAGCCCGCTGAAAAGAAAGAAGGCGGTGGCAAGAAATGATGAAAACTCGCTGAAAAGAAAGGAGGCGAGGAGAAGAGTGACGAATGTTCCCAACAAGAGTGATGTGTGATGTCTAAGTGCTTTCATAAGATCACCGTGTTTAGTGTGTCGGGCGAAGCCAACGTTGTTGCTCTGTGATTTTAATCCACCTTGTCAATGCCAAGTGATCTTGATTCCCGTGTGCCCTCGGGAGCACGCCCATGCCATACGATATCTCCATCCCAAGTTCGACGACCTTGTGATTCCCATTTGCCATCTTTTGGCGCCGGAATGGCCAATTTACATTTCTACCCCCAACAAGTCAATAATTGAATTTAAACTCGTGCACACTTACAGTTTTATTTTCTTTTTTTGTTTTACGGTAGCGGGCTACGCCCACGTTGTTTGCAAGTCATACAGAGTGTCCGTGTCATGTTTCATGCTCACCCATCAAGGTCTGATTGCAAAAAATTTCAAAATTTCAAAATTTCAAAAAACTTTTTGCGAATTATGGGATAGATGATCCAAGTAGTGGTACATTTCAAGTCAAGGTTCAAATCTCAAAGTGGTCGATAACCCAATTATTCAAAATTCTCAACATGTTCAAATTTCGGGTCGATGACCCAGTCTTTCAAACTCAAATTTCTGGTCGATGACCCAACATTCCAAGTGATGTCAAATTCAAACTTCGGGTCGATGGCCCAGTTTTTCAAAATTTTCAAATTCAATTTTCGGGTCGATGACCCAATCTTTTAAATGATCCAATTTCAAGATCGATGATCTAAATGTGCTTATGTGATGATTACTGCTCGTACATTTTCTATGTTTCAATTTTAGCAGGATATGCTTCAACTGGGGGCTCTAAAGTCTTCGACTTTAGAGCCATTGCAAACTGGGGGCTCTGAAGCCGTTGGCTCCAGAGACCATTATCAAGATGTAAAGGATGACATCCACCAAGAATTCAATTCGATACAAGAGTATGAAATGGAAGAATTCCGTAGCGGAAAGCAAATGATGAAAGCGGCGGCAACCTCCTTGGAAAGTCCCGTCCCATTCGGACAAGCGCCGGCCAGAGATGATAAATTTTGGGCAAATGTCAACAGATGATGAATTTTGGACAAAGGCCAGCAGATGATAAACTTTGGGCATGTGTCGCCAGCGGCCGAACTACGACGCTGGTTTGATTCGTCGAGAAACGGATACGTAGGCGCCGAAGATAAGGCTCAACCCACCATTTATGCAATTTATGGGTCGACGACCAATGACGATGATGTTTCGACGCAATGAAGCAAGAATCAATCCCCAACGAAGTTTCGGGTATGATCTCTTCTTATGGTCAAGAGCTTTATGTACGCAAGTCTAATGGACTATAAACGACCCGAAGAATCCTCGGGTCGAGAGGGACCTGGGGTATACTTTGACTTTCGCCTTGTCCAAGCCTCGGTCAAAGTGGGGGCTCAGAGATACCCGTATCCGTCGATATTGGAATTTATAGAGAACCCGACAAACACCCGATGATGATAGGACACATGTATTCTTTAGTTGTCATTGTCATTATTTGGAGCTCGTTTTACGAGGTAGAATGGGCGTCGTCGATGAAGTATTTTATTAATTTAAATGATATTTAAATTAATGTTTTTTAAAGGGAATTCATTTTATTATTTTAAATGATATTTAATTTAATGTTTTTTAGTGAGTTCATTTTGTTAATTTGAATGATATTTAAATTATGGTTTTTTAGGTAAATTCAATTTATTTTATTTTATTTTGAATTTATTTTCCCAAGTTTATTTTATTGAAAATAAAATGAATAATTGATTTGAAAAATCATTTTATGAGTATATTTGATTTGAAAAGTCATTTATTTTAATTTATTAATTGATTTGAAAAATCGATTTTTAAAAGCGAAGAACTCGTTTTTAACCGTGTGTTTTGAGCTCGATTTTAGCTCGGTTTTTAAGCCCGTTTCCTTTGCGAATTGGCACGAATCTCGAGTACATTAACCCACCTAGACCAATACCCATCAACCCATGTTCGAACCCCCTCACAAGCAGCCCAAATTCTCGTCCCAAACCCCTCACAAGCAGCCCACGCATAAACCGAGCCCCCTGTTTTTGCGAGCCAATTCTCGAGCCCAAACCCGCTCCAAACACTACCAAGACCCGTACCCATTAACCCTAACCCATACCCTAGTATCCTACCCATATTATCCTAGCTTAATCACCAAGGAAACCCCCCTCAAACCCTCACAAAAACCGTTGGACAGCAGCCATACGGGATTGAGCCCGACTGCCTCCTCCTCTCTTTTAACCTACTTTAACTCCCTATAAATACGACCCCTTTACCACACATTCATTCCTCTAAGTCCTCCATACATCCAAGCATCACATACAAGCTTTAAACCTCAGAAACAAACCCTAAACATCCTCCAAAAACCCTAAACAAAACCGACACACAAACTGAAACTGTTTGTGTGTCCTCTTCGAAAACCCATTCGTTCCTCCATCAAAACTCCATAAAAATTCGAGTTTCTTGTTCCTAATTAACCACATAACATCCATCTACACATTAGACAAAGATTTACGAGCCAAATTGCCCTTGAGAGTACACGAGATCCCTCGAAAAACAGAGTGAAATAACACTCTGTTTTCGCGGTTTACTCTTGTCTGTCCAGTTCTGTTTGTGCTCGTTTTTCGTGCTTATTAACCCAAAACGAGCAGGGGTTGCTTTAAGATCCTTGTTCTCCTCTCTTTCTAGTTTCCAAAACATCTTTCGAATCGAATTTTCGTCGTGAAACGAGGGAGATATCACTGTTTTAAAATCGCTGTCCAGAAACTTTCCAAAACCCGTGTTTGCTTTGTTCTTCGTCGACGACGGCCTCTCGAGATAAAATCTACCATCGATTACGACCCAAGACGGTGTCAACGATACATGTGGGTTGAGGGTGCATCAAATCCCCTTCTCTTTTCTCTTTTTATTTCGTTTTTTTATGCCTTTTTTATTGTCTTTTTTTGTTTGTTTTTTTCGCTTGTTTATCGATCGTTTTAAATTAACTATGAAACTAGTTAGTCCGAGTATGAGTTAAAGTACCACTATGAACACCCGCGTTGACTTGAGATGGGAAAAGAAACCGCTACATCTGTCGGTCGTACACCCCAGTCTCATTTACATATCCTCGTGTTCAAAGTAGGGCATAAATAAAACAATTATCTAACTTTGTTCTTCGTTTTCGACCCCCTTTTGTTTCGGCCAAATCGATGGACCCTAGGACCCGTTGCATGTTAGTTTAACCTCTGATTGTTAACCTATGACGTATTTAGATGACTTTAATTTAATTTAATAACCTAATTAGACACGATAGGTGGCTTCGACGTAAGTTATAAAATCAATCGACGATTACGTAACTAATTGAATGCATCTCCCTCTTTCACCTAATTTCTCGCTAGTATAAGAGTGCGTGATTAGCACCTTCTTATTGACACTCGATGAGTTAAGTTAATTAGCGAATTTGACCTAATTAGATCCTTTAGGCCGTGTGAATGTACCCTTGCGCGACAATCAATCGACATCGTTTTTAACTCGATTTCTAACTTGTTTCCTATCCCTTTTCGCAATCACTCGATCTAATCAATGAATCTAACTTAGGAACTAGGTTGGCCTTGTCTTGGCCGTGAGGGTGGCCGTTGGTTTGGGCCGTGGGTTGGCCGTTTTATTTACCTTTCTCGTTTTGTTTTTATACCGTTTGTTTCCTCGTTGTTTCATTGTTTGTAATTTATCGTTGGTTTATCGAGTTGTAATTTTCGAGTTAGTTTTCTTCTTTTGAGTCAAAACCTCTTCAAAAACCTTGGTCTTGTTTGGTTAGACGGTTGTTCCCCAATGCTTGTAGGAGCGTAGTAAACCGCATGTTGTTTAAAGCAACATGGCCCGGTTTATGCTAATGCATGCTTTGGTGCGTAGCCTTATGTCTAATTCGATGAGATTAAGCGCGAGCACGCATTACGAGGAGTGACCCAAGGACCGTGGGTCATGTGAGTCGTGGGCCACCCTCATGTGCACGGTTTTCAAGGCCCAATGGCCGTGTGTTTTGTGTCGTGTTTTGAGTTGTATGTAACAATTGTAATTAGATCGAGTTGTAATTTATTTATCGTTGTGTCGGCATGAAATGCCTGGTTTGTAATAGGTAGATCCCAACGGCTCCCCCATTCCCCCTTAAGCCTTGTTTGTTTGCTTTGAATGTGGCTAGATTAATCAACCCACATGCTAAATTACAACTTTGACAAAGTTAGTTTAGTTGCATCTAAAACGACATAGAAATTGTTGTCACATGATAGGGTTAAAACAACGTTTGCATATCATACATCGTACGTAGCTATGACCTTGTTTGAAATCCGACACTTGACTTAGTAGAGGCCGTTATCGACGGGCGGGGTTGGGTGTCCTTATGGGCTTCCCAACACGTACCCTCACCCCTTACTCAAGATCTATGGTTTGTGGATCCGTCTAAATACCATTGGATTACGAGAGTCATTCAAATCGAGTGATATAGGGTACAAGTCTTTATCTTTAATCACTCATAGTCGATTGGCTTTATACTTTTCGATGAAAGGTGTAAAGTTGACTTGAACGGTTCCAAGTTCCCAAAAAACTTGGTGGCGACTCTAATATGTCTTAATTCGATTCGAAAGAACCTCGAGTCGATTATGCCTGGTGTGGATCCCGCGGACGCAGTTCCCGAGGGCCTTGTCCACACATCTAAGGTGTTTAATTTTAAGGGTTTAGAGACTTTGTTCTTGAGATTTTGTGAAATGCACATTTTAGCCTCTAGTTGCTCCTCGATGAGTTCCTCATCTTCCTCGGAGTCGGACATTCCCCAAATAGCGCTCATGACTCTATGTTTGTAGTCCTTTTTAACTTTATCCCGTTTTTCCTTTGATTTGATTTCATTCCACTTGGGACATTCTTTAATTTGGTGAGCTTTATCGCCACACTTAAAGCATCCCACAATGGAACTAGGTCGTTTCTTAGGAAAACGTTTTTTCGAGTAATTATTATTGAACTTTCTATTTCCTTGACCATTGACCAACCCAACTAGATTTCTTGAGAACATAGCAAACTCGTCTTCCTCCTCGTCTTCTCCATCGCTTGGAGAGGACGTGAGAGCGAGACTCTTTCCTTTTGAGGACTCACTAGAATGCTTGTTGAGATTGAACTCGTGAGCCATTAGTGATCCCATTAGTTCATAAAGAGATATGGTTGACAAATCTTTGGCTTCCTCTATAGCGGTAACTTTGGGTTGCCACTTAGAGGTGAGACTACGAAGGATTTTTCGAATGATGTCCTCGGACTCGAAATTCCTTCCTAGACTTTTTAGCTCATTAATAATACAAGAAAAACGTGAAGAGAAGCTATTTATGGGCTCGTCCTTTGACATTCTATACATCTCATATTGTTGCATGAGAAGGTCAATACGGTGTTTTCTAACTTGGGAAGTCCCCTCATAAGCAAGTACAAGAGAATCCCAAATAGATTTTGCCGTAGGACATCCAGAGATTCGACTAACTTCCCCCTCACCAACACAACATTGAAGAATCGACATTGCCTTGGAGTTCTTTTCGGCAAGTTTGAAATCATTTTCATTGTAATTTATTTCCTCTTTGGTTTTGGTGAAACCGGTTAGCATGTCGGTTTCCTCAATAATAAGAGGTCCATTTTGGATGATGGTCCAACATTGATAGTCGACACTTTTAATGTAATGTTCCATTTTGAGTTTTCACCATCCAAAATTCGCACCGGTAAAGACCAGGATCTTGGAGTATTTTTCGGAATCCATTACCCAAGAATCAAACTCTAAGGGCGATTAGCCTTGATCAAGAGCTCGAGGCTCTGATACCAATTGAAGAGTTTATGGATTCAAGTACCTAAAAGGGGGAGGGGGTGAATTATGTACTGTTTAAAAGTTTTAACTAAACTTAATTGATTTAAGTTAGTCAAATGAAATGATATCTCAAGTATCTAACAAACACCCCTTTTAAATGAAAGTTAAAAGGCTTATTGTTGAACTGACTAGAGCAACAGTGAGACACACTGTTACTAGTTGGCTTTGCAAATGTTGTAAGCAATAGACCAAACCAACAGTATCGCAGACTGTTGTGCTTAAGAGCAATAAATGAGTTTAACTGAAAATTTCAACTTAATCTTTATTGTTTTAAAGTAAGTTAATTGACAATATGAATGTTAAATGGATACATCAAATAAATTGAATGATTAAGAGTGTATCACGATTGCCAAAGTAAGTTTGTTGAAATCCGGAAGCGACAGTTGTTCTGACTGTTACTTGTTTGTCTTAGCAAGTGAGGTAAAATCTACAGACCAGAAGTAACAGTATTCAGGACTGTTGCTAGCTAAAACGTGAATGAAGAACAAACAAAATAAATTGCAGCGAAATTAAAAGCGAAGAGAAAAACAACACAACGATTTTGAATTGGTTCGGCCGACACTCTAAAGGCCTACGTCCAATATTCTTTTATTGATAAGTGAAGTAATCTACTCCGACTACTTAAAACACTAACAACAAAAGGACCAACAACCTACTCCGGTTGCGACACGAGTTCTAAGACTACTCCATCTATGAACTCTACACTCTAACTAGAATGTTTACAAACCAAGTTTCCTTAGACTGATTCTTTGAAAAGAATTGAGAAGGACAACTTATTGTTACAAATTAAACGTTTCTAGATGAGAGAGTACAATACTTTGAAGTAACAGTGATTTCGACTGACACACTTGAAGACTTAGAAGATTTTTTGCAAAGAAAATTTCGAGTTCTTAAAAACTGATTTTGCAAAAACACTTTGATTTCTTTGGAAAAGTCTTACTTTCAAATTGAAGAGAAGGGTTCCTTTTATAGAGGAAACATACAAGAGGAGGCAAGCTAGGGTTTGTGAGTCAAAGCATTTGAAAAGAAACAAAGACTTTAACTTTCCCAAACTAGCACCAAAGTGGCTTGTTTCTAAAAGTCACAAATGAGAAAAAGAGTCTTGGAAGTAACCTTAGAGGGTATTTCAATTTTCAGAAACAAGGGGAAGAATCGTTTCACAACAAAACAAATCTTGAGAAGAAATGGAAAAAAGCAAAGCTTGTTTTACCAAAGCCAAAGTAAGTTTTAGCACATTTGAGGAAAACTTTTGAACTAGTGATTAGTATCCTTTTCCAAAGATCACCCTTCAAATATTTTAAACTTAAAACTCTAGTTTAAATCTGATGAATGAAAGCCCATTTTAATAAGATTGAAATATTCACGATAAAAGACTTGCTTCAAGTGTGACGGGTCAAACGTGACAGTCAAGCACACTGTTACACGTGATGAGTAACAGTATGCTTGACTGTTACCATTACATGTATTCTACCCTTTCATCTTTACATAGGTTGACAAAACGACTCTAAATCTTGGGTAGCAAATTATCAACCATTCTTGACTTTGACATTGATTAATTCTTGCTTGAGGAGGTTGTATTATTCCTGAAATGGTACACTTAGAAACATGATTAAATTGGACATGTCATTATCAATAAATATTTCCTAACAGGATCCTCTGTAGAAGGAAGTCTAGCTTCTACAGCGATGATACGGCCTTCGATAGCGTTGAGGCGGGCATAAGCTTGGTCTTGGCTTGTCTGGAGACGAAGGAGTGCAGCTAGGATTTGATCATTACCATTTATGGGTTGTTCGGGTTCACCATTAACGTTTGCTTGACTAGTTCCCACCATTTTCGACTAAGGATAAGAAATCGACGATGAATCAAAACACGATCGATCATTTTCGCACACTTACTCAAAAAGACTCGACTCGTGAAGTGGGTGTGTGCCACTGTTTCAAGTGGGATTTGAAAGTGATAAATTTTGAAATGTTTGTCCTAGACAACTGTGATGTAGTTGTAGGAGTGCTGACTCGAAGTGGGTTTTGAAATGGGTTTGAGGCCCGAAGTTTGACTCGACATTTGGACAGAATTTCGGCTTATTTTGCGTTGTTTTAAGCCATTTTTGGAAATGTTTACATTTTGAAAATGGATTTTATTTTACAAAATTTCGACATGGTTTTGTTTACAAATGGTGATCACGTATATGATACAAACATACATATGGGCATTATAAAAGCATGCTGAGTGCATTTAAAAGGTTTTGGCTTAAAAAGGTGGGTTGCCATACCAAGCAATCAAACCCTGGTCTATGGAGAGGTCCGTGCCAAACATGAATAAGGTCGGTTCCTAGTCCATTTCCTCGAGTAGTGAAAGCTCTTGATAAAAACATTAGTACGTACCACAGTATGGTTGACGTCAATCGCCATCCATCTTTAGGCCCGGATAGGAATTTGGACCGTCCGGATGGCACAATTGGTCGAATGGGTTGGGTTTAGGGCCTAGGAAGACCGAATGAAACGACCTAAGAAGGTCGATTAATGAAAAACGACAATTGTCTCGTATAAACTATTCCCTAACCTTGTTCATGTTTCACCCTGGGTAACACGTAAGTGTATCATCCTCTGTGACACCCCCATACTCCAAGTGCCTTACCAGGACCAATTAAGGTATGAGAACGTCACCATCTCAGTTACCCGAGGCAATGATAATCAAATGACAATAAAGAAACATACTTAAATAGTAATAAAGTTTAAAGTGAATATATGTCCAACTCCAAAACTCAATAAGTAAAATACAAATGTTCTCAAACCAAAAGTACTAAACAGCTAGTCCAAAAATAGCGGAAGACTCTAAGACTGCATCGTGGTGACTCATCCCAGCTAACCCAAGCGCATCGGCTCATACCTGCTCAACAACTGATCACCATCCCCGAATGGATCACCAACGTTTTTTAAAACATTTAACAGGTTCAGTACTAATTACATAAAACCATGCCACAATGAAACAAGAACACAAATAGCTCAAGTAGCTCAACAAATCCCCAGTCTCCATCTCCAATCTCCACATAACTGACTACACACTAAAGTGTGTAGGCCTGCCAGAGTACCCATCGCAATAAGTACTCCACGCAGCTAGTGGGGGACCGCAGCCGTACCCACCAAATCCCCGCTCATCTCCAGTGAGCGATAAAGCCAAGTTCATTAATGTGCGCATCCCCTCTGTAATGGGTTCCACAGAGGGCGAATCAGGGGCGTGAAGCCACTCCCGCAAGTGACTCCACTCAACCAGGGATGCGCCCTGAAGATCACAGACAGATATAAACCTATCAATAATATGAAATCAACAACCTACAAGATCAACCAACAATATAATTAACCTTTAATCACAACAACAATCACCACATATTATGTAACTAATACTGAGTAGGGAAACCCTACCTGGAAATGCAAACACCGACAAACGATCAAGCAATTAAGTCATAATCTCTCCTCAACGAATCCCCCTCCTATACATACATACATATAATCACAACCATATTCACATAAACCACCAAAACCCCCAAAACCCCCAAATCACCGAATTAGGGTTTAACCAACTTTAAAAAAACATTATAAAACTTATATGTAAAGCTTACCCTCGACACAAGGATAACAATGGTGCAAAGCACAATGAAATCCGACACTCCTAGCTTCGGGATTTGCTAATAATGCGGCGAGGATGATTCAACGAAACTTCTTAATCTTCTCTTGAAGGTTATTAGGTTGAAAAAGTGTTTTAAGAAAAGTGACGAAAGTCTTAAATATAAATCCCGCATTATTAACAAACCCGTCAAAAATCACCCGTCAAGTCACTTACTCGATCGAGTGACCCTTACCCGATCGAGTGCCAAGCTTACTCGATCGAGTACCCTACATGTAGTCTACTATTTTGCGTAAAAAGCTACTTACTCGACAGAGTAAGCCCCACTCGATAGAGTACCCTAAGATACATAAAACCATAGTATTACATCCCCAGCGGAGTCGCCAAACTGTGGACATGGGCCACCCGCGCCGCGCGCACCCGCCTGTTGGTTTCAAAGCGGCGGCACTTCTCCCACAGAACCTTGGTTTGCCAAAGCATGTCATGGCCGTTACCGATTGGTGAGGCATTGAAACCGGCGAAAGGTTGAATAAGCCTGCGTTTGTGGAGTCGCCACCAATTTATTGTGGAAAAATTGGAAACCGTTCGAATACTTCGTGTCATGTCAAGACATGAAGTAATGACATGAACACTAAGAACTCGTTACCCTTAGCATTCTATGTCTAGAATGACTCTAGAAGATGCCAATGGACATGGATGTCCAGAGATAACTGGAGTAAGGGGTGAAGGTACGTATTAGGAAGCTCTTTAATTCGAACATCTAATCTCGCCCGCCTCGATAGCGGCCTCTACTAATGATTAGGGAATTTGTTAATATTTGATATGTCATTGATGTAATGCATGCAATGAAACAAACACAGATTAATCCTAACATGTGAAATTAGACTATGTCGGTTAACACGTGTTTTAGCAAACAAATGGGTCAAAGTTGGAAGTTAGATTCAATACATGTGAATGCCATACAATTAAATCATAATAACAATAAATGAAATTACAATAACTAAAATTATAAATATTACAAGGTTTATTTGATCTACGTCAAAAGCACACTTGAAGACGGGATTTTGAAGAAGAAAATAAAAAGGAAAATGAAATTAGAAAAAATACGAAAATACGTCAGATTAGAGGTGATAATACGAATAATAGTTGACTTGAACTGTAATTAGGAGCTACGTCAAGGCGACAAAGAGTTCAGAAACAGAAACCAACCCAGAACAGGCGCAGCATCTGTTGCGTCCTCTGGAAGAGGCGCAGCACTTTCTGCGTCCGTTCTAGAGCTGGGCTATGGCTGTGAAGTCACAACCGCAACATTGTTATCGTTCGTTGGTAGATTTAGGATGAATTATTAATATTAGACTCAAATTAAAGTGGTTTAACCGATTATACGTATCTGGGCAAGTCATAAAACGAATAAAAAACGAGAAATTACAGCGGTTTACATGATTATGATTAACTTATGTCGGAAATACAAAAAAAAAAAGCAAAACTTTGAGGTTTAATTAAGACGGAATTAGACAAATAAAACTCGAAAGAAAACTTATGTATCAAAGTTAAGATTCCAGAACCCCGACATGAAGAAGTCGATACCCTGGAGAATCGATTTGAAGTAAAAGGGCGAAAACCCGCAAGTATTGAATTACTCGGGATTAAGGACGAATTACACATTGTAATAAAAAGGGATTTGTTAAAAAAACGATTTATATAATGAAACAACAAAAAGAACAAAAGAAAAAAAAAAGAAAAAGATAAATTTGCAGGATGTCGAGGAAGAAGACGAAGAGCAGAAGCAGTAATACTATGGTTTTATGTGTCTTGGGGTACTCTATCGAGTGGGCCTTACTCTGTCGAGTAAGTATGGCTTTACGCAAAATAGTAGTCTGCCTGATGGCTACTCGATAGAGTAAGCTTGGCACTCGATCGAGTAAGTGTCACTCGATCGAGTAAGTGACGTACTTGATTGAGTAAGTCGGTTAACGGGTGATATTTGACGGGTTTTGTTAATAATGCGGGAATGGTATATAAGGCCTTCATCACTTTTATTAAAAAACTTTTCAAAACCTAAAACCTTCAAGAGAAGATTAGAAGTTACATTGAATCATCCTCGCCGCATTATTAGCAAATCCCGGAGCTAGGAGAGTCGGTTTTCGTCGTTCTTTACACCTTTGTGATCCTTGCGTCATGGGTAAGCTCTACATATCGTTTTGATATCGTTTGGTTAATGTTGGTTAAACCCTAATTGGGTGATTTGGGGGTTTTAGTGGTTATGTGATTATGGTAGTAATAATATGTATGTATGTATAGGAGGAGGGTTCGTTGAGGAGAGATTCTGATTTAGCTGCTTGATCATCTGATTCCGTGTTGCTTTCCAGGTAGGGTTTCCCTACTCAGTATTAGTTACATAATGTGTGGTGGTGGTTGTTGTGATTAAAGATTGATTGTCTTGTTAAGTTGTTAGACGGTTGTTGTTTTCATACTGTTGATTGGTTTGTATCTGTCTGTGATCTTCGGGGAGCGCCCCTGGTTGAGTGGAGTCACTTGTGGGAGTGGCTTCAAGCCCTTGGTTCGCCCTCTATGGAACCCTCCACAGGAGGGGATGTGCACATCAAGGAAACTTGGGTTTATCGCTCAGTTGTGATGAGTGGGGATTTGGTGGGTACGGCTGCGGTCCCCCACTGGCGGTGTGGAGTACTTGTTGCGATGGGTACTCTGGCAGGGCTACACACTTTAGTATGTAGTCAGTTGTGTGGAGATTGGTTATGGAGACTGGGGAATTGTTGTGTTGATTGAGTTGTTTATGCACTTGTTTGTTGTGGCTTTGTTTTATGTAATTAGTACTCACCCCGTTAATTGTTTTAAAAACTGTGGTGATCCATTCGGGGATGGTGAGCAGTTATTGAGCAGGTATAATATGACGTGTATGGGATAGCTGGGATGAGTCATCACGTGGCAGTTAGAAGTCTTCCGCTGTGTTAGACGATGTTTTGTAGTTTTGATAGTTTTACCAGTAGACCGTTTTGAGTACTTTGTATACTAGTTTAACAGTTTTGGAGTTGACATGTAATCACTTTAAACCGTATTTACTTTTAAATATGTTTCGTTATTGTTTTATGATTATTATTGTCTCGGGTAACCGAGATGGTGACATTTCCATACCTTAAGTGGTCCTCATAAGGCACTTGGAGTATGGGGGTGTCACACAAGCAGCCTCTGGAAGAAGCGCAGCAAAGCTGCGATCCTTCAAAGAGGCACATCAAAGCTGCGTTTCTTCTCGACGTCTGACCTCTACTGTTTTATAAAAACGGTTTTAAAAATGGATTTTAAATTGGTTTCGAACGTGCTTTTGATATATATCTACATTAATTAATACAAAATAAAAAGTACAAATAATAAAAAATGGGATTTACACCCTCAGACTTACATGTTTGACGAAACGAGATTGAGTAAAGTTATCATTTTAATGATTGCTCGACTCGAATATGCATGGAAAGTGCCCTCGTTAGAGGATTTAGTAGATTGATTAAACATGGAGTTGGCCAAATTGGTCGGTCTATGAAACGTGACTGGGACTCAGAAAGATCTGAGCTTACATTGTTGATTGATTAAGCACGTAGGCGTCAAAAGCAATAGCGTAGTCTAAATGCAAAGAGAGAAGGGGTGGAACACTCGCGTGCCAAATATGGAGGCCGAAGGCCTCTATTTATACTAAACATATGCAAGAGTTTAGGAATGACATGGATTTGGAAACAAATCACGGAAATATTCTGGAAAACATGAAAAGAGGGCTGGAGATGAGGTGCAGCAGCTACTGTAATCCTTGGAAGAGGCGCAGCACCTGCTGCGTCATTTCCCCAGAGGTTTCCTCCTCAGCAAGAAAGATTTCCGCGTTTTATTATGGAATTTTGGTAGATTTACACTTCTTTATTCCATAAAACACAATATACAGAAGATATTTACTTAAAAAATTATATTTTAATTAGGAATAAATATCCAGAGAATTCTAAAACATTCCGGAATATTTCGACTCGGCATTTAAACGGTTTTAAAAAATGAAGCGGTTTTTTCACCCGGACTCCAAATGAACTCTAATTATTGTCAAAACGACCGTATTGGTGCATAGATGACGACCAAAGGGGTTGACTCGAGTGTTTAAGCTATCACTTGTCAATGAACTTACGAACGGTCATAAATAGTTCCGCGTATCACACATGCGGCCCAATCATCACTGGGTGGTTGGCGGGAGGTGTAGAAATGAGTTATCTACACTCTATCCTTACATTTTGCCACTCACATGCTTGTGGTGGTCATTTTGGTGTAAGAAGAACGGCGAGAAAGGTGCTAGATTGTGGGTTTTATTGGCCTTCTTTGTTTAGAGATGCTCATGGATTTTGTCAAACTTGTGACAATTGCCAAAGAATAGGCAATATTTCCCGAAAGAATGAGATGCCGCAAAGCTACATGCTTAATTGTGATATTTTCGATATCTGGGGGATCGATTTTATGGGTCCCTTCCCAAGTTCATATGGTAATCTTTACATTTTTCTTGCGGTAGATTATGTGTCTAAGTGGGTAGAGGCTATCCCCACTAAGACTGATGATTCAAAGGTAGTGGCGGATTTTATTAAGGCTAACATATTTGCTCGATTTGGAATTCCTAAGGCCTTGATAAGTGACCGTGGAACTCATTTTGTCAACAAGACAATTAGTGCTTTGCTCAAAAAGTATTGTTTTACTCATAAAGTCTCCACGGAATATATTCCGCAAATCAATGGATAAGCTGAGGTGTCCAATAGAGAAGTTAAATCTATCCTTGAGAATATGGTGAATCCCAATCGAAAGGATTGGAGCTTGAGATTAGATGATGCATTATGGGCATATCGAACGGCCTATAAAACCCCAATTGGTATGTCACCTTATCGGCTTGTGTTTGGGAAGGCGTGTCATTTACCTGTAGAATTGGAGCATAAAGCATATTGGGTGATAAAAATCTTTAATATGAGCTTGGATGATGCGGGGTTGCATCGGAAGTTGCAATTGCAAGAGTTGGAAGAGCTTCGACTTGAATCATATGAGAATGCAGCTACTTACAAAGAAAGAACGAAGGCTTGGCATGACAAGATGATCTTGAGAAGGGACTTTAAAGTTGGTCAAAAAGTCCTTTTATTCAAATCCCGCTTCCGTCTATTTCCAG
Organism: Silene latifolia; assembly: GCF_048544455.1. NCBI lineage: Eukaryota > Viridiplantae > Streptophyta > Magnoliopsida > Caryophyllales > Caryophyllaceae > Silene > Silene latifolia. Next base: position 354,249,318 of record NC_133538.1, read on the forward strand.
GTAAGTTAAAATCCAGTTGGACCGGTCCACTTATAACTACTAATGTTTATCCTCATGGTGCAGTTGAGGTACGTGATCCAACGACGGATAAAGTGTTTAAAGTAAATGGGCAGAGACTGAAGCCCTATCATGATGGTGCTGCGTTGGAGGTGGTAGAGTCACTGGATCTCTATGACCCGAATTACGAAGATTAATCTCATCACTAAGTCGAGTGAACGACTATAAACAAAAGCGCTAACGGGAGGCAACCCAGGTTTTGTATCCTCTTGCTTTGTAATTCTTTTAATTATGGTCCATAGTTAATTAATTTATTTCGTTTAAAATTTTCGTGTCTTTATATTCATTTCTCGTTTTAGTTAATTATATATAGGTCTAAGTTATGTCGTTTAGTTTTAATTGATAATAATTCGTTATATTAGTGTCTTTATATGCGTTACTCATTTTAATTAATGTTGTTTTGACGGGTTATTATATGTACTAGGAACGTTGAATAGTGTTTTAATACGGAGGAGAAGAGTTGTGAAAATGAAAGGTCAATAAGTGAGAGGGGTGTCTCTAACTACGCGCTACATATTAAGTGTATATCGCAATAATTAGTCGCGCATACAGCAATAAAAACAACGAGGCAGTCTCTATTTCGCGCTCGATATTCACCACATGTGCGTTCGACATTCACCCCATACGCGTTTGACGCGCGCTCCACACACACTCGAGACTCGCCATACATTCACCTGAATGTCGCGCATCACTCAGGTATGAATCCCTCCTTCGACTAATTCACTTTCCTCTCTTCTTTCTATTTCCTAAAAATCAATTCATTCAAACATAAATCCTCTCTTAAATCCCAAATTTCTTCTCCAAATTACTGATTTACTTTCACGAAAATCCCTCGCAATAGCAGTTAATTTAATTCGTTCATTGTTTTGTCCCAAACTCATTCACAATCACCTGAAAATTTGTTCAAAAATTTGGGGATTTTAACCCTAATTTCTGGAATTTCGACAATCAAAACAATTTCTTCAATAAATCGATTTTATTCATTGCTCTTTCATGATATCGTCCCTACATTGCTGAAATTGCGGCGAAAATCTGGGGTTTCACAAACACTAATTTATGAAATCGAAAATTGCTATTTCAATTGACGATTTTGCGGTGTTGTTATTGTTGTTGGTTCATTGTTGTGAACTATTGGTGAAAAGGGAGTAAAGGAGTGTTTTGTTTCGAGTTTGGAGTTGTTGTCGTAAGTTGTTGTTGGAGTTGCAGTGTTGTTGCTAGTTACTGCAAGTTGTCGGATGGCCCTAAAATGAAAAAACCCGCCTAGAAAGCTACAAAAACTACCTCAAAAGCTGGTACTAGTACCTCACGTGCTAGTACCGTTGTCGATTATATGGGATGTAACTTGACTGATGCCCAAAAGAAGCATTAGAGAGCCCTTATCCTTCCAAACAGAACCACTCGGGTGACCAAATTTTTTGACAGAGAGGCATTGAGTTAGTTGGGAGTCCTTCAGGCGGTGGAGGTGTTATTAGGACGAGCTGGCTTGAGTGAGTTTTTAATAAGAAGGCTAAAACGTATAAGAGATTAACGTTGGAGTTCTTATCTATCGTTGAGCATGTGCCCGAGAATGACCCTTCTAGCATTAAATTTCAGTTAATGAACCAAGAAACCGTGTTATCCTATAGTGCTTTGAGGGAGATTTTTTATATAGCCCTGAGAGCCGATACGGAGAGTTGGGCTTGTACTCCTTGGGCGGAGACAAACGAATTTTAGTATGCACTTACTCATCAGCGTAGTATTGGTCGTACTCAGAAGAGTTCAAGGATCCCTCACCCGGCATTCCGCTTTGTTCACCGTGTCTTTGTCATGACATTTTTGTGCCAAGGAGAACCTACCAATATCAACCGGAGTGAGATTGACATGTTCTGGGGGTATAGGGCCGGAAAGAGTAGGTTGGCCTGATTGGGTGAGCGAGTTTATTCAAATGTGTATTGAGATTCGGAGTGGGATGACTGGTAAGATTGCTACGGGAGGAATGGTGACTTTGATTGCTACTCATTTGGGGTATGAGTTAGACCCATGAGATCGCATCCGCGGGATCTCTTCTCTTTCCATTGAGTCCATGTGTCGCCATATGCAGATGTTGGGTCGCATCGATTGTGAGGAGTTGCCTATGCTTTGCAGTTAGGCACTGTTAAAAAGGAAGCCTACTTGAGACTACCTCGCCCGGAGGGAGTGCTGATTCCGGTGGGGCCGCGTAACAGCGATATATACATTCCTCCGGACCCTTGGGAGCTGCTTGTTCTAGTAGCCTCAAAGAAGAAGAATAATGGAGTTGAGGGTGGTGAGGGTGGTGAGGATGTAACTATGAAGGAGGCTGACGGTTCGAGCGATCCTGAGAATGATGAGGAAGAGGAGGCTGATGATGGTGAGGGTATTATTGTAGGTGCTGGAGTAGTAGGTGCTGGAGTAGTAGGTGGTGAAGCTACTTGGAGAGGCCGTGTGGAGATTGATTTGGAGGAGTTGAGGGATGAGATGGAGGATATTCATGATCAGAACAGGGAGTCTTTGGCACTTCAGCGTGCCATGAGTGACATGTTCAAGGACATGTATCCGGGGTCTTACAAACCCCCTGATGCTACCTTGTATACAGAGTTAGCTACTAGACGTCTTGACTGAGAGGCTCGTTCTATGGCCTGGGAACAGACCCCTTTCCTTTTTCTTTTGTGTTCCCGTACAACATTGGGAACAATGAACATTGGGAACAATGTTGAGTTCAAGCATAGGGAAGGGTATATGCACTATTGTACATATTCTATTTCGTCACTTGTAATTTAATTTGCTTTATTTCCGTTTAAAAAAAAAGCTAAAAAATAAAGAAAAAAAATAGAAAAAAATGAAAAAGACAAAAAAGAGAAATATCCGGCTAGGTGAAAACCCGAAAGGGCGCCAAGGCAAAAATGGGAAAAGTGGTCGAGGACAGAGTGAAAACACGAAAGGGCGCTCGGGTAAAATAAAGAATTGAGATGCGTGCCACGAGAGTAGTGTGAGAAAAATAGCTAGAGTGAAAACCCGCAAGGGCGGGCGCTATAGGCAAAATGAGAGATTTAGGAAAAGAATTCGATCTCACACTATTCTTTTGTCCTGTTTTATGGTGTGGAGTCATAAGAAGGGTGCTAAAGAAGGCTGGTCGGGTAGGATTAGTGCAAAAGTGAGAAGAATCGCGGTGCTTTGTTGCTGTTGTTGGCACCTTCTTTATGCGGTTGTTGTCTTGTGCTAGTGATTGCAGTAGAGGTGTCTAGGATTCTTCACATGGCTCGTTTATTTCTTTTGGGATCTATCATGTTGCTGGTGATACTGTTTTTTCTTGTGAGCCATGTAAAGTGTTGGTTAGGTTGGAGGGAAAAAAGGCGTTGACGTATACCTTTTCCAGTTGAGACAGTCTGATAGCATTTCCAGTTATGCTTGTTGTGATATAGATGCGTTGCTGGTACATTGACTTTGCCATTAGCTGTTGAGCAAGTTTTTGAGGGCGAGTGAGGAAAGAGAGCATTCTTGTTGTGAGTCATTTTCTGCCATGTGCTTGTTTTGAGCCTGTGTTGGTATAATTTTTCATTGTAGTCTTTGGTTTTACATCGAGGACGAGTAAAAGTTCTAGCATGGGGAATTTGAGACGACTCATTTAGTCGTAGTTATTTGAAGAGAATTAGTGTGGTTTTAACGGTTTAAAGTAGTGTTGTGGACCTTAATTGTAGGTAATTTGTTCGTGGGTTTTGATTGGATTATGGGTCGATTTTACAAGTTAAAGACGGAGTCGAAGTCCGGAAGTCCGAGGATTGGTGGCCCGAGAATTTATGAAGTCACCGTGCGCGCATATGAAAGAGGAGGAGTTTGGCAGCAGCGAAATTCACAAAATTCATGACTGACGTTCGATCGAGGCGCGACTGAAGCGCGACCTACATTTGGCTTGCTTCGTTTCCTTTAGACGGTTTGTTCCGATTATTATTATTATTGTTGTTGTTGTTGTTGTTGTTGTTGTTGTTGTTGTTGTTGTTGTTGTTGTTGTTGTTGTTGTTGTTGTTGTTGTTGTTGTTGTTGTTGTTGTTGTTGATCCTAATCTAGTTAATTTACCTTGTTACGATATAACTTATTATTAGGCCTTTAGAATATTTTTATGCAGTTTTTAAAGAAAAATCATAGTATTGTTATTTTCAGATGATGTGCAACTAATCTTACTTCTTGGATTCAAGCAATTGAAGCACTCTTAAACCGATTGTGAGTTTGAATGTTTTAGTTCCTCTTCTTGTTTATTGTGAATTGCTTTGTTATTATTTATATGAATGTTGATTGATTATTGCAAGGTGTACAACTAGTGATTGATTTCTCCATTTTATTGTTAGTATTGTTAATTGAATAGGATTTATTGATTAACTTTACGTTAGTAACAAATAGGAATTAATATTGAACGGGATACGTTGATATTAGTACTTAGAAGCGATTCACATAAATATCTAAAGTGCATTTGGATTGTCTGCATTATTTATTCTCTATCGAGTTCTCTATTTTATATTGTTGTTGTTGAATTAAATCTTGAACTGGATTGTTAAGGTTGTTTAACAGTTAGGGTTGATTAAGAACGGGATTCGTTTTAATTAACTATTCGTAAGGAGAATTGGAATTTGTCATTCACGATAGAGTAACCAAGATTAGTAATTGAAACCATCTTACAGTGATCAATTTTTATTGAGTGTGGATATATGCTTGGCTCTAAGATCTTTTTAAATCATTTGATACACCGAAAGTCATTAGCTCTATTACTTAATTTACATTAGTTATTCATTTTAGTTCGTCAGTAAATCAACTCAAATCTCCCCCCTTTTTGTTACTACGATCTTTAATTACATTAGAGGTTGACTTTTCCTACATTATTATTTACATAAATTGTTAATCTGATTCCCTTGGGTTTGACCCTTATTTCCGCTTTACTTCTATTTAGTATTTGAATTTAAGTGATATAAATTGTTTATTTGAGACATACGACTTTAGCCTGTCATGATGCGATATAAGGAAATGTAGAGAAAGAAAATGGAGAGAATCCTTTTCCATACATTTCCTACCTGATATCAAGTCTTTTTATAGTAAGGAAATTTTTGTTGATCGGAAATAGTTGTAGAAGTTTCGTCAATGCAACAAAAAATTTCATCAACGTACATGGGGTGTGAGTTTAATACTTATTATGTTCTATCATTTGTTTAGCTTTGATGAAATACTCCTCCTTAATAATTATTAAAAGGGTAAAAAATAATTGAGAGGGTAAGTAATACCGGGTAGAGTAATTGTATTGAAGTAATTTTTCATTGTAGTCTTTGGTTTTACATCGAGGACAAGTAAAAGTTCTAGCATGGGGAATTTGATACGACTCATTTAGTCGTAGTTATTTGAAGAGAATTAGTGTGGTTTTAACGGTTTAAAGTAGTGTTGTGGAGCTTAATTGTAGGCTATTTGTTCGTGGGTTATGATTGGATTATGGGTCGGTTATACAAGTTAAAGACGGAGTCCAAGTCCGGAAGTCCGAGGATTGGTGGCCCGAGAAATTATAAAGTCACCGTGCATACTATTCATGCGCGCATATGAAAGAGGAGGAGTTTGGCAGTAGCAAAATTCACGAAATTCATGACTGACGTTCGACCAAGGCGCGATCGAGGCGCGACTGAAGCGCGACCTACATTTGACTTGCTTCGTTTCTTTAGTTTAGACGGTTTGTTCCGATTATTATTATTATTATTATTATTATTATTATTATTATTATTATTATTATTATTATTATTATTATTATTATTATTATTATTATTATTATTATTATTATTATTATTATTATTTTTTTATTTTTTTATTATTGTTTTTATTGTTTTTATTGTTTTTATTATTGTTATTATTGTTATTATTATTATTGTTGTTATTGTTATGATTGTTATTATTGTTATTAATATTATTATTATTATTATTATTATTATTATTATTATTACTATTATTACTATTATTATTATTATTATTATTATTATTATTATTATTATTATTATTATTATTATTATTATTATTATTATTATTATTATTATTCACTCTATTTCCTAATCTAGTTAATCCTAATCTAGTTAATTTACCTTGTTACGATATAACTTATTATTAGGCCTTTAGAATATTTTTATGCAGTTTTTAAAGAAAAACCCTATTATTGTTATTTTCAGACGATGTGCAACTAATCTTACTTCTTGGATTCAAGCAATTAAAGCACTCTTAAACCGATTGTGAGTTTGAATGTTTTAGTTCCTCTTCTTGATTATTGTGAATTGCTTTGTTATTATTTATATGAATGTTGATTGATTATTGCAAGGTGTACAACTAGTGATTGATTTCTCCATTCTATTGTTAGTACTATTAATTGAATAGGATTTATTGCTTAACTTTACGCTAGTAACAACTAGGAATTAATATTGAACGGGATACGTTGATATTAGTACTTAGAAGCGATTCACATAAATATCTAAAGTACATTTGGATTGTCTGCATTATTTATTCTCTATCGAGTTCTCTCTTTTATATTGCTGCTGTTGAATTAAATCTTGAACTGGATTGTTAAGGTTAATTAAGAACGGGATTTGTTTTAATTAACTATTCGTAAGGAGAATTGGAATTTGTCATTCACGATAGAGTAATCAAGATTAGTAATTGAAACCATCTTATAGTGATCAATTTTTATTGAGTGTGGATATATGCTTGGCTCTAAGATCCTTTTAAATCATTTGATACACCGAAAGTCATTAGCTCTATTACTTAATTTGCATTAGTTATTCATTTTAGTTCGTGAGTAAATCAACTCAAATCGTCCCCCTTTTTGTTACTACGATCTTTAATTACATTAAAGGTCGACTTTTCCTACATTATTATTTACATAAATTGTTAATCTGATTCCCATGTGTTCGACCCTTATTTCCGCTTTACTACTATTTAGTATTTGGATTTAAGTGATATAAATTATTAATTTGAGGCATATGACATTAGCCTGTCATGATGCGATATAAGGAAATTGAGAGAAAGAAAATGGAGAGGATCCTTTTCCATACATTGCCTACCTGATATCAAGTCTTTTTATAGTAAGGAAATTTTCGTTGATCAGAAATAGTTGTAGAAGTTTCGTCAATGCTGATGCGTGTCATTTATATGATGTTTTACACCTTATTTTACACGCATTTCAGAGCTCATTTGTGTAGTTTGTTCTACTATTTGCCTCATTTCGTCTACTTTCGTATTTTCATGTAATATTGCAGATTATTGCGGAAATGAGTAGATATTGAGCTAAATCCGTCCCTAAGTACTTAGCATTGCATTTGACATGGAGTAGATGCTTGAGAATTAAACTTGGCGCGCTTTTCAAGGCCTGGAAATAGATTTATGGAGAATTTAGAGGCAGACTACCAGCTACAGTGGTCTATAGACTGATCTACGTGGTCTATAGACTGTCAGAATGCTGAACAGAAGTCTGCAGGAAAGAGGAGCAGTCGGTCGACCATTCCCCTCGGTCGGTCGACCACCTTTCAGTCTGACGGAAATTAAAAGAAGAGTTCAAGCCCATATTGTAATTAGGTTTTAGGAATAAGTCACGTTATTTTCCTTTATAACGTAACTTCATATTATCATTGAGGGCTATCTAGTATTCATTATCATTCAGTTCCATCTAGAATTTATTAGTTTACAATAATTCGGTACTTTACATTCATAGTTTTAGCATTCTTAATAAAGTTCATTGCTTCCGGATATTATTTATCTTTCCTAGTCTACGGTAATTCTTGTTCTTTAATTTACAGTTTAGCTTTATTTGCTTTATTTAGTCTAGAAATTGCTAGTTAGATCCCGAAACCTTTATTGCTTTATTGCGTTATTATTGCTTAATAATTTTAATCATGTTTTCCTTTATAGTTTTCATCACATTCGTTGTTGTTATTATCATTCACATGAGTAGCTAAGTACCCTTTGCTAAGATGTAGGGGAGCTATAGCGTAGATGGCGCAGAACAGGTGATCCCGAATTAGGGCATGGTCGATCGACTGGTTTAACTGGTCGATCGACTATGCCGTGTGGTCGGTCGACTCAGGTAGTTGGTCGATCGACCAGGCCTGTGTTTGATTAGCATCGTTTGATTCGTTAAGTGCAATATTTAACAATGAGACCGAGAGGAGACTTGTTAGATGCTTAGTTTTGACCAACCCGTAGATCGAGAGACAGGGGAGCGCATTAATTAATGAATTAAGACGACTAAATTTCTATGATCGAAAGATAAGTAATTTAGGCTTTAGGAATCACTTTTCAGGGCGAGAGCTAGTATTAGTGAGACCTAAGGACTAGTAGCATAGGCCGAAAGGAGCTACTAGTTAACTTGGACCGAGAGGACATGTTATACCCATCCTACATGACTGTATTTCGGACTTACCTAGGATTATGTGGCATCATAGCTATAGTGAATCGACCGTCTTAACGTCTTTTTATCATTTGTTTACACCTATTTTTATTACTTGCTTATTTATTTATTTTTGCATTTAGACTTAGTTATAATTCAATCAACCCCCCCCCCCCCCCCCCCCCAAATCTTAAACTAAAATTAAGACAATTAGAACTCCATGCGGATCGACCCTTACTACCGCTTGCTAGTTGTAGATTGGAAATTATAAATATTATTTTTGATACTCGCATCAACAGGTATCAAATTTTGGCGCCGTTGCCGGGGAGGCAGCGCTAATTTTGGTTGTTCTTTTTTAGTCTATTCTCTAGTTTAAGGAACTTCCGTTCCTTAAACTTTTCTCACATTCTTTTTGTAGTTTTTATCTTATGCGCAGGTCACAACTTGGTGAGCTATTTCCACTAGATCTCGAGTTGGAAAGGACCTTGCGGGTTAAGAGGACATTATTTCAAGAATTACCGACAGAGGAAGAACTGAGTACTCTGTCTAACTATTACGAGAATGAGCTGTTTGAAGACGGTCAACCATCATCTCCAGCTTCTTCAGTTGATACAGTTACATCTCCAGAAATGGCTCAAGAGGCGAGTATAGCGAGTCATTCCGAGCCAAAAGCTGAATATCTCTATAAGGGATTTACTTTACCAGCTGGTACCACTAGAGGGTTTGAAGCAAAACCGTCCTATATTAATCTGGTTGAGAGAATCCAGTTTGGAGGAGGTGCAAATGAGGATGCTGCCAAGCATATGGAGATATTTGTTGACTATGTCTGTTCCATCCCTCCACCTGAAGGCGTTACTCAGGACCAGATCAAGGAGACTATGTTCATCTATTCACTCTGAGATGCTGCAAGGGAGTGGTATAGGGATCTGGATCGTGCTGCTTTAGGAATTACATACTGGAATTCGTTGGCCTTGGCTTTTTACAAGAAATACTATTCTGCGGCTAAGACAAACGCACTTAGAGCTCAAATCACGAGTTTTAAGCAAGGACCTAATGAAGATTTTCATGAAGCTTGGGTCCGGTTCAAGAAGCTAATTCGCTCTATTCCACACCATGGGTTTGAATAATGGTTTCTCTGCAACCAGTTCTATAATGGTCTTTATGATGATCAGAGAGCTATCCTAGATGCTGCAGCTAATGGGAGATTTCAAGAAAAAAGCGGTAAGACAAAGGGGTGGAAAATCATCGATGATATGGCCACCCATAAAGCTGAGCATGGAAACTCTAGGGGAAATCAAAGGAGAGCTGCTGGATCTCCTTCCGTAGCTGCATTAGAGGCTCTTACAGCGAGATTTGACAAGTATGAGTTAGGAGGAGCTTCAAAGGGTGGTATTTATCAGGTAAATGCTGTGTCAGACGGTCCTTTTTCATGCAAGAGATGTGGAGGAGAAGGACAGGTTGCAGATTTCTGTATCAGTCCCAATGAGGTTTGTGCTGCTTTCCAGCATTATAGGCAGACCAACACTTATTTTGAGCCGAATGTTCATCCAAACTTGTGGTGGAGTACCAGAATGTCCAAAATCCGACTTCACCTCCGCAGCAGCAGAACTATGTGCCCCCTCATAAGAAGCAGCAGCCATACCAAAAGCCTCTGTATGTCCCTCAGTAGCAGCAGCAGTCCCAAGGTTCCGATTTTACTGAGTTGAAACATATGTTGCTAAAGGAGTCTCAAGCTAGAGAGGCTGGGATGAAAATGTTGGAGTCTCAGATCGCTCAACTAGCTAGCAAGAGTGCAGCTCGAGTTCCGGGGCAATTACCATCGCAGCCGGACCAAAAGAAAGAAACTTTGAATGTGATTAAGTTGAGGAGCGGGGCTACTCTTGATGGGCCCGCTGTTGCGGGAGATAAACCCGAGAAAGCTGCTGAAAGGAAGAAGAAGAAGAGCGAAAAGAAGACGAACAGGAGATGAGCTGGTCGACCGACCAGCATAGCTGTTCCAGACGACGTTTCTGACCATTCTGATCATATTAGGAACAGTGACCTCAGTCAACCGACAGAAGACAGTGGTCGGTCAACCGCTACAGCTGCTGAGGTCGAGCCATTTCATCCTCCTATGCCGGATAATTTGAGCGATTTCGTGTTCCGGGGTGAGACGACTCCACGGTTTTCAAGACAAGCATCTAATGCAGACGGGACGATTCCAGTTCCTTATCCAGAAAGACTAGTGCCAACCAAAGATGAGGTAACATTCGGTAAATTCAAAGATTTAGTGCGTAGTCTTAATGTGCAAATACCTTTCTTAGAACTAGTTAATTAAGTACCTGCATATATGAAGTTTATGAAACAGCTGCTAGCTAAGAAAAGGTCTTTGAATGCTGTCGAGTCTGTGCATTTAAATGAGGAGTCTAGTTCATATTTAACTCACACTGCTGCTCGTAAATTGCCTGACCCAGGTAGTTTCTCTGTCCCCAATAATATTGGTACCTTCTCAATTGAGAAGGCATTATGTGATTTAGGGGCTAGTGTCAGTGTTATGCCTTTGAGCCTGGCTAATAAATTGGGATTGACTAGATTTGCTATTACTGACATGACTGTGCAAATGGCTGACCGGTCTGAGATGCGGCCGATAGGTGTTTTAGAGAATGTGCCTGTGCAAATTGAGAAGTTTTTTTTCCTGTTGACTTTGTTGTTTTGGACATTCCTGAAGATGTCAACACCCCAATTATTTTGGGAAGACCATTTCTGCACACTGCTGGTGCAGTAATTGATGTGGGGGAAAGGACTTTGACCTTTAAGGTAGGAAAGTACTCTATTATGTTTGCCCAGTCCCCTAGGAAGAAAGACCCTATGTGGCCAGTTACTTGTAATGTGATTTCTGAAAAGAAATCTTATTTTGTGCTTTCTGATATGCCTACTTTAGTACCTGTGCCTATTCCTGTTGTGACACCTCCGCCCCAGATTGGGAGCAAATTGGAGGACAATTCTTCTGTTTTGGATATTGCAGAAAATGGTTTGGGGAAGGAAGAGACGTTCATTGCTCCAGCTATGAAGGAGCCAATCGTTCAAAGAGGCGGTCTAGGATGTCTTAGCTATGACACGGATGAGGAGCCAGATGAGGAGCCCAAGAAGGCGCCAGTTCGAGTTACAGTTTCAGACTTGGAGCTTGAGACTGATGAGGATGTCCAAGTGTGGGAAGATGCTTCTGATGTTGACCCGTCGAACGATGTGGTGGATTGGAGTGCTGAGAGGTTGAGCACCGTGGAGGGTACCTCGTGTAGCCAGAAGCCATGGTCGGAGATTTTCCGCATTTTTCGCGGATGAACACATTTTATTTCATAAGTTTTAGACACTTTTATGGCTGTTTTAAGACTATTTATTGCTTTGGTTTGCGCGATATTTCACTCTAGTATGGTTTGCATAATATTTTAGAAGACTATAGACTTTACATTTGGGTTTAGCACAATTTTGGGCGCTGTATTATGTGCATTTGCAGGTTGTTAGACCATATTGACTCGTGCTATTTGAGTTAATTCGAAGAAAGCACTGTCCTCGTCAGGTATATTAGTCGATCGACTGGCCTATGTGGTCGATCGACTGACCACTGCAGCTACAGGAGCTTATGTTTCAGATGCCCTGGTCGATCGACTGGCCTGTGTGGTCGATCGACCGCTTCCCGCTGCTGTACCTGTTTTCGATCATTCCCCTGCTGTGTTTGGTCGTTTTACGGAACACGAAATGGAGTTTTAGTGAGTTTTCTCCTTATTTTCTTTCCTTTTCATTCATCTATCGCTTTCTTCAGCTTAATTCTTTGCACATAATTACCGCTTCAACTTTGTTTTCTCGGATAATGCACGGTATTTTCTGTCCTTTCAGGTACTTATGGTAGCACTGCTGGCTACTGAAACCTCCTAGCTCACGCTGGTTTGGGGAGGTTTCTTATTTGCGCTTAAATCTTGTGAGTTCCCGAGTCTCATTCATCTTTATGTCTTATTTAGTTATAATAACGCAAATTTCCGTTTTCCTTTTATTTCATTACATGATTTTGCACAATGGGGACATTGTGTGATTTGGTTTGGGGAAGGGTTTTGCATTGCATTCACATGTTTTATTGCATTTCTGTTTCACGTTTATTGCATTTCAGTTTGCATTTGTTATTTCATTTCTCTTATACATACAAAATACCAAAAAAATTTCAAAAATTCAAAAAATTGCACGTTTATTTTAGCATGTAAGTCGAGTCGGAACGGTAGTATTTCAATGATGACATTGCATTTTCATCTGTTTACGCCTAAGTCGTGCTCATTAACATGTTATTAGTAGAATCATATGCATATCTACGAGTTTTTGTTAAAATATTTGCTGGACTTGAAACTTGACTTAGATTTTGGCAAACTACATTATATTCTGAGTTTTAGAGCTTTATAACTGGTACATTCATGCCCAGTTCATTTAGGATTGGAGAGTAGTTACTCCTTATATGACATGTTACATTAATTTGCATAAGCATGAACTTGGTCTACTTAATACCTATATGCATTCGGTTTGTGGTTTGTTGACACATGTGGTAGAGGTTCCCTTTATTCATTTTACCCATAAGCCCCACAAAAGCCAAATTTGCCTTTTTTGTCCCATAAGCTACATTCCATATTTAACCTATCCTTGCTGAGCTAGTATTGGTAGTCATTCGGGAATATTGTATTGCATTTTGGTTTTTATGTCTCGTGTTGAGAATATGTTGGTGAAATGTTGAAGGGAAAGAAAAAGAAAAAAAAGGAAAAAAAAAAGAAGAAAACAGGAATTCGAAAAAAAAAGGATCAGTCGATCGACTGTCCCACTTGGTCGATCGACTGCTTGCTGCAGTAGCGAAAGAAAATTCGAAAAATCACATGATTGTATTTATTATTAGATGGTGATTTTGTTCCTATGTTGCGATTAATATTATTTGGGGAATTGATATATTGCGGAATTGTGAGATTTGTGCTTCTAATTGGCACCGTTTTGTATCGATTGATCTTGAGTTTGAAGTTGGGATGCTCCCGTAATTTGGATTTGTAGTTACTAGCTTGGCTTTAACTCCTCATATACAAATTTATGTTAGCCCCTTCTTACCCATTACTTCACATATCCATATTTACCTCGGCATGTGTCATGGTCATTTGTTTGGTTGGAATGCATATGTACGGTTGTAGAGACCGTTTTTAGGTTAGACTGCAGGCATGTTTTATAGGTCGTAGTTAGGTGAGAGTCATTACATTTAATTCTTTCTATCTTTCACATATACTCACCTGTATTTATTGTGTGATTTGAGCGACCCGTGAGAGTCCGAATTGATAAGTCTTTACAGTTGACAGTTCAGCAGTTTTTAACAACTTTATAACTCGTTTGCATGATTCGCTTTACTAATTGATTGTTGATTTGTAGCATTAAATTGGTTTAGGCTTTACAGTTTGCATTTCGCTCTGAGATTGAAATCGTTCCAATTAGGTCTTAGGATCGAGTCTAGTTCTTGCTTGGGGACAAGCAAGGGTTTGGTTTGGAGAAGTTTGATGCGTGTCATTTATATGATGTTTTACACCTTATTTTACACGCATTTCAGAGCTCATTTGTGTAGTTTGTTCTACTATTTGCCCCATTTCGTCTACTTTCGTATTTTCATGTAATATTGCAGATTATTGCGGAAATGAGTAGATATTGAGCTAAATCCGTCCCTGAGTACTTAGCATTGCATTTGACATGGAGTAGATGCTTGAGAATTGAACTTGGCGCGCATTTCAAGGCCTGGAAATAGATTTATGGAGAATTTAGAGGCAGACTACCAGCTACAGTGGTCTATATACTGAACTACATGGTCTATAGACTGTCAAAATGCTAAACAGAAGTCTGCATGAAAGAGGAGCAGTCGGTCAACCATTCCCCTCGGTCGGTCGACCACCTTGCAGTCTGACGGAAATTAAAAGAAGAGTTCAAGCCCATATTGTAATTAGGTTTTAGGAATAAGTCACGTTATTTTCCTTTATAACGTAACTTCATCTTATCATTGAGGGCTATCTAGTATTCATTATCATTCAGTTCCATCTAGAATTTATTAGTTTACAATAATTCGATACTTTACATTCATAGTTTTAGCATTCTTAATAAAGTTCATTGCTTCCGGATCTTATTTATCTTTCCTAGTCTACGGTAATTCTTGTTCTTTAATTTACAGTTTACCTTTATTTGATTTATTTAGTCTAGAAATTGCTAGTTAGATCCCGAAACCTTTATTGCTTTATTGCGTTATTATTGCTTAATAATTTTAATCATGTTTTCCTTTATAGTTTTCATCAAATTCGTTGTTGTTATTATCATTCACATGAGTAGCTAAGTACCCTTTGCTAAGATGTAGGGGAGCTATAGCGTAGATGGCGCAGAACAGGTGATCCCGAATTAGGGCATGGTCGATCGACTGGCTTAACTGGTCGATCGACTATGCCGTGTGGTCGGTCGACTGAGGTAGTTGGTCGATCGACCAGACCCGTGTTTGATTAGCATCGTTTGATTCGTTAAGTGCAATATTTAACAATGAGACCGAGAGGAGACTTGTTAGATTCTTAGTTTTGACCAACCCGTAGATCGAGAGACAAGGGAGGGCATTAATTAAAGACGACTAAATTGCTAAGATCGAAAGATAAGTAATTTAGGCTTTAGGAATCACTTATCAGGGCGAGAGCTAGTATTAGTGAGACCTAGGGACTAGTAGCATAGGCCGAAAGGAGCTACTAGTTAACTTGGACCGAGAGGACATGTTATACCCATCCTACATGATTGTATTTCGGACTTACCTAGGATTATGTGCCATCATAGCTATAGTGAATCGACCGTCTTAGCTCTTTTTTATCATTTGTTTACACCTATTTTTATTACTTGCTTATTTATTTATTTTTGCATTTAGACTTAGTTATAATTCAATCAACCCCCCCCCCCCCCCCCCCCCCCCCCAAATCTTAGACTAAAATTAAGACAATTAGAACTCTCTACCTCCCTGCGGATCGACCCTTACTACCGCTTGTTAGTTGTAGTTTGGAAATTATAAATATTATTTTTGATACTCGCATCGACAGGTATAATGCAACAAAAAATTTCCTCAACGTACATGGTGTTTGAGTTTAATACTCATTATGTTCTATCATTACTTTAGCTTTGATTAAATACTCCTCCTTAATAATTATTAAAAGGATAAAACATAATTGAGAGGGTAAGTAATACCGGGTAGAGTAATTGTATTGAAATGGGTCTCTCACGTAATATTGCAAATTATGCCTTGAAGATCAACTTCATGTGTTTTATGTTTATTGAAACTTACTCTAATACAGTTGTACTAAGAAATTTAGCTTCGTGTGCAAATTCGCAACCGTTTTAAAAAAATCTTTGTTTCTTATTCATTATCTCTTATTCATTATCTATGTATTTATATTCTAGGCGATAACCAAATTTTGTATGGAAAAACAAAATTATAAATTTTGTATTAAATAATAATATGGGCGATTAGTAGAAACAAACTATTTTATGATCCATAGACTATTCATAAAAAAATGCATATGAAATTCAAAATTATTATTAATTAATGACTAAAAATGTTACCTTATATCTATTCTCTAGTTTTTGTGTTGTATTTTAATTGAATTTATATGTACATAATAAACCACGCCGACAAATTTTAAAACCCACTACTTACTTATTACTTAATCTTAATTTAAAAACTTGACTTTAGTTTTTTGAAAACATATCGACTTTTTATATATTTTTTTGGACTGGAAAATACTCCAAAATTTGTTTGTCCAACGGGTTAATAATTCCGAATTCCGAAGTTATTTTAGAATAAAATAATTTTTTTGTATCATTAGAGCTTTAGTAACTAATTTTTATAGTCTATAGACGAATTAGAAATGCTTTTAATATAAAGGAAAGTTTTTTTAACTTCTTTCTCCATTTTATATATTCAAATTTACTTATTTATTAACAAATTTTATATTTGACCAATAAAAATTTCTTGATTTGAATATTAAAAAAATTCAACATCTATGTATATTTATTTAGTTTTATTATATATCGTGATTTTTAATGGATATCTTTCAAAAGATTACTATCAAAAAAAATTAAATTCGAAATAAAAATTTTATATTATGGAACATATATACCAATATACATGGATCATACCCTTCATTCCACTCTCAATTCCTTTCTTAATAGGAGTGGGACTTCTCCTTTTTCCAACAGCAACAAAAAGTATTCAACGGATGTGGGCTTTTTCTAGTATTTCTTTGTTAACTATAGCTATGATTTTTTCGATGATGCTGGCGATTCAACAAATAAATAGTAATTCCATTTATCAATATGTATGGTCTTGGATTATTAATAATGATTTTTCTTTTGAATTTGGCTATTTACTCGATTTACTTACTTCTATTATGCTAGTCCTAATAACTAATGTTGCAGTTTTGGTTCTTATTTATAGCGATAATTATATGTGTCGTGATCAGGGGTATTTATGATTTTTTGCTTATATGAGTTTTTTCAATACTTCCATGTTAGGATTAGTTACTAGTTCAAATTTAATACAAGTTTATATTTGTTGGGAATTAGTTGGAATGTGTTCGTATCTATTAATAGGTTTTTGGTTTACACGCCCTGTTGCCGCGAATGCTTGTCAAAAAGCGTTTGTGACTAATCGTGTAGGAGATTTTGGCTTATTATTAGGAATTTTAGGTCTTTATTGGGTAACATGCAGTTTTGATTTTCGTGATTTGTTTGAAATATTTACTAACTTAATTAAAACTCATGAAGTTAATATTTTATTTTGTATTTTATGTACTTTATTCTTATTTTCTGGTGCAGTTGCAAAATCTGCCCAATTTCCTCTTTATGTATGGTTACCCGATGCTATGGAGGGGCATACTCCAATTTCAGCTCTCATACATGCTGCGACCATGGTCGCAGCTGGGATTTTTTTATTTGCTCGTCTTTTTCCTCTTTTCATAGTTATACCTTATATAATATATGTAATCGCTTTTATAGGTATAATAACTTTATTTTTAGGAGCTACCTTAGCTTTTGCTCAAAAAGATATTAAGAGAAATTTAGCTTATTCTACAATGTCTCATTTATATTAATTCGGGGAATATTAATAATATATAGAAATAGATCTACGAATAGCCAGATCCTTTTTTTTTGTTCTGATACTGAATCTGAATAACTTGTCTTATTCATGAACCCGTCTTGAATGGATGATTCATGAACTATATTATTATTGATTGCCGAATCTTTTTCCTTTTTTATTTCAATGGATTCGTCTCTCAATCCAAATACTCGAATTGGACTTAGCCTTAAATTTTTTTTTTTGAAAAAGAAAAAGTAGAAGGCTTTTAATAAAAATTTCATTTGGGACAGTTAGGAAAAATTTTAGTTTTGCTTTAAAAATATTAAAACTTGAACCCATTTCTTTGTAAAGTTTATAATTTTTTTGTCGAGTTCGGTAAAAATAGGTTGAAAAAGATGGGATCGTTTTCGGGAGGAACCGAAGGGAAGTTCAGTTTCCATTCCCCAAACTGTTAAAAAACAAAACTTATCTGTTTGATTTTGTTTTTTCATTTTATATTGATAAAAAGTCTTAGCATTGATCTATGCCAAGGTTTTAGGCAAAAAGGAAATAGTATCTTTATCTGAATATCATCTTTATATATACTTAAAAGAAGACCTTTTCGAGCGATATGATTGGTTCAAGTTTTGTGAATTACTTAGATTATTTATCAATATATACCTATATTAAAACAAGCTTTTTTCAAGCGATTATAGAGAGTCTAATTTTTTAAAATACGCTCGAGCTATATTATTCATTTAGATATAGTATATATTATATAATAATAGGGTACTAGATAAGATAAAATTTGTTTTACTTGAATAATACAATCCTATTTGCATTAAAGAAGTTAGTTGATTTGCGATAAAGATAGCCAATATCAAGCATTATAACTATACTAAAACACCACCATCACAATCCTATTGACATAGACCACTACTATTGTGTATATATACATGCTTCTATTATGAATTACGCACATAACTTCAGATTGCGCTTTTTAATTCTTTGCGTCTGTATATAGAGAGTTAGAGACTGCTATACATTACTCTTTATTATTTAGAGATTTAT
The DNA here is from genome assembly GCF_048544455.1 of Silene latifolia. Lineage (NCBI taxonomy): Eukaryota > Viridiplantae > Streptophyta > Magnoliopsida > Caryophyllales > Caryophyllaceae > Silene > Silene latifolia. Next base: position 354,267,953 of record NC_133538.1, read on the forward strand.
AAATCCTATCAATTTCATTGTCCAAATTATTTTTAGTTATGATGTGATGTTTAGTTTTCCTCTTAATTTATACTAAGTTATTATCGTTGCACAATTTTATAATTTAAATGTCTTTCTTTTTGTTTTCTTATGACATTTACGTTTATTTTTTCAGGATTATTCGAGTGACTTGAGACAGACGGTTATTGCTACAAGACTAAATACAACTTAGGCCTCGTTTGGTTGCCCACCAAATTCATGGGAATTTTAAAATCCCATGAATTGTGGTTTTTGCAGGTTGTTTGGTTACCCCATTGTTTGTAAAATGAGGGAGTTTCCAACTCCTCCATGATGGAGGAATTTAACTACCTACCCTCCTCATGGTCATTGAAAACTCTTATGAGCATAGAACTCCAACATGGCAACCAAACGGATTCTTGCTATTCATGTGAATTGTGATGTTGGAATTAAACTCCCGTGCATTGCAAATTAACACATGCATTTGATTCCCGTATGAACCAAACGAGGCCTTAGATTAAACGGTTACCATTTACAAGTAATCTATTTTTTTTGTTTCTTTTTTTTGGTTATGTTATCTTTTAGTTTATTCTTGCTTGGAGCCTTTAATTATATTTGATTACATATATTAAATACAAGTAGGGAATTCCAGTCGAATTGGTAGGTTTGTGCATGGAACTACTTACTTTTACTCTGTATGAATTTGTCGTATTCCACTAGATCAGAGACAAAGCTTTGGTAGATTATAAAGATAATACTCCTTTGTTTTAATCATTTTATTAAAGATATACTTCCTCCATCCCAATTAATTATTATCCTTTGATTTTGACAAAAACACAAAAAAAGAGAAGTAGACTAATTATTAAATGACAAGTTGGACCAAATTGTGGCTAAATGATCAAATTGCTCGGGGTCTTGAAGAAAGCACAAAGGTTGTCATCATCTTAGTAAAGATGCATATGACTCTTGAAATCAGAGGGTATAGGCCATGCAATAACTTCATTTTGTATTTTTTTTCATATTGAAAACAATCAAGCCACCAAATATCAACCCCAAAAAAATGAATTTATGTTTTGTTAACTTTTGTTTGGTTAAGTGTTTCAGTTTTCTGATCCATCCTTTTTAGCACATCTTTAATTTAGTGGCTAATAATGTTTTTATTATTTCTCTGTAGAAAGTGAGTGTATCTGCTGAAATTTTGAAGATATGAATGACTCAACGAATTTGTTTCGAGATTATAATGACTCAACAATTTTGTTTCGAGATTATACTTGAGAAGCATTTAATTTAATAATAATAATAATAATAACATGTTATACATATGTCATTTATTTAGTCTAACAATAGATGTCTTTCACATCCAACTATAACAATGAAAAATAAATTAAATTTGAAATGGCAGTTCCAAAAAAATGCACTTCTATTTCCAAAAAGTGTATTCGTAAAAAATTTTTGGAAAAAGAAGGGGTATTGGGCGACGTTAAAAGCTTTTTCGTTAGTAAAAGCAATGTCTCATTGCATAATATGGATTCCAAACATTCATGATCTGGATGTGAATGAATCGAATTACTTATCCCTCGGCCTACTAATGAACTATCTCTCCAGGGATTGGGAAAGATGGTATTAGTACTTAGAAGCGATTCACATAAATATCTAAAGTGCAACTGGATTGTCTACATTATTTATTCTCTATCTAGTTCTCTATTTTATATTGCTGCTGTTGAATTAAATCTTGAACTGGATTGTTAAGGTTGTTTAACAGTTAGGGTTGATTAAGAACGAGATTCGTTTTAATTAACTATTCGTAAGGAGAATTTGAATTTGTCATTCACGATAGAGTAATCAAGATTAGTAATTGAAACCATCTTATAGTGATCAATTTTTATTGAGTGTGGATATATGCTTGGCTCTAAGATCCTTTTAAATCATTTGATACATCGAAAGTCATTAGCTCTATTACTTGATTTGCATTAGTTATTCATTTTAGTTCGTCAGTAAATCAACTCAAATCTCTCTCTTTTTTGTTACTACGATCTTTAATTACATTAAAGGTCGACTTTTCCTACATTATTATTTACATAAATTGTTAATCTGATTCCCTTGGGTTCGACCCTTATTTCCGCTTTACTACTATTTAGTATTTGGATTTAAGTGATATAAATTGTTAATTTGAGGCTTATGACATTAGCCTGTCATGATGCGATATAAGGAAATTGAGAGAAAGGAAATGGAGAGGATCATTTTCCATACATTTCCTACCTGATATCAAGTCTTTTTATAGTAAGGAAATTTTCGTTGATCGGAAATAGTTGTAGAAGTTTCGTCAATGCAACAAAAAATTTCATCAACGTTCATGGTGTTTGAGTTTAATACTCATTATGTTCTATCATTTGTTTAGCTTTGATTAAATACTCCTCCTTAATAATTATTAAAAGGGTAAAACATAATTGAGAGGGTAAGTAATACCGAGTAGAGTAATTGTATTGAAATGGGTATGTCACGTAATAAAGCAAATTAGGCCTTGAAGATCAACTTCTCGTGTTTTATATTTATTGAAACTTACTCTAATACAGCTGTACTAAGAAATTTAGCTTCGTGTGCAAATTCACAATCGTTTTAAAAAAAATCTTTGTTTCTTATTCATTATCTCTTATTCATTATCTATGTATTTAGATTCTAGGCGATAACCAAATTTTGTATGGAAAAACAAAATTATAAATTTTGTATTAAATAATAATATGGGCGATTATTAGAAACAAACTTTTTTATGATCCATATACTATTCATAAAAAAATGCATATGAAATTCAAAATTATTATTAATTAATGACTAAAAATGTTACCTTATATCTATTCTCTAGTTTTTTTGTTGTATTTTAATTGAATTTATATGTACATAATAAATCACGCCGACAAACTTTAAAACCCACTACTTACTTATTACTTAATCTTAATTTAAAAACTTGACTTTAGTTTTTTGAAAATATATCGACTTTTTATATATTTTTTTGGACTGGAAAATAATCCAAAATTTGTTTGTCCAACGGGTTAATAATTTCGAATTCCGAACTTATTTTAGAATAAACTAATTTTTTCTATCATTAGAGCTTTAGTAACTAATTTTTATAGTGTATAGACGAATTAGAAATGCTTTGAATATAAAGGAAAGTTTTTTTTTATCTTCTTTCTCCATTTTATATATTCAAATTTACATATTTATTAACAAATCTTATATTTGACCAATAATAATTTCTTGATTTGAATATTAAAAAAATTCAACATCTATATATATTTATTTAGTTTTATTATATATCGTGATTTTTAATGGATTTCTTTCAAAAGATTACTATTAAAAAAAATTAAATTCGAAATAAAAATTTTATATTATGGAACATATATACCAATATGCATGGATCATACCCTTCATTCCACTCTCAGTTTCTTTCTTAATAGGAGTGGGACTTCTCCTTTTTCCAACAGCAACAAAAAGTATTCGACGAATGTGGGCTTTTTCTAATATTTCTTTGTTAACTATAGCTATGATTTTTTCGATGATGCTGGAGATTCAACAAATAAATAGTAATTCCATTTATCAATATGTATGGTCTTGGACTATTAATAATGATTTTTCTTTTGAATTTGGCTATTTACTCGATTTACTTACTTCTATTATGCTAGTCCTAATAACTAATGTTGCGGTTTTGGTTCTTATTTATAGCGATAATTATATGTGTCGTGATCAGGGGTATTTATGATTTTTTGCTTATATGAGTTTTTTCAATACTTCCATGTTAGGATTAGTTACTAGTTCAAATTTAATACAAGTTTATATTTGTTGGGAATTAGTTGGAATGTGTTCGTATCTATTAATAGGTTTTTGGTTTACACGCCCCGTTGCCGCGAATGCTTGTCAAAAAGCGTTTGTGACTAATCGTGTAGGAGATTTTGGCTTATTATTAGGAATGTTAGGTCTTTATTGGGTAACAGGCAGTTTTGATTTTCGTGATTTGTTTAAAATATTTACTAACTTAATTAAAACTCATGAAGTTAATATTTTATTTTGTATTTTATGTACTTTATTCTTATTTTCTGGTGCAGTTGCAAAATCTGCCCAATTTCCTCTTCATGTATGGTTACCCGATGCTATGGAGGGGCATACTCCAATTTCAGCTCATATACATGCTGCGACCATGGTCGCAGCTGGGATTTTTTTAGTTGCTCGTCTTTTTCCTCTTTTCATAGTTATACCTTATATAATGTATGTAATCACTTTTATAGGTATAATAACTTTATTTTTAGGAGCTACCTTAGCTTTTGCTCAAAAAGATATTAAGAGAAGTTTAGCTTATTCTACAATGTCTCAATTATATTAATTCGGGGAATATTAATAATATATAGAAATAGATCTATGAATAGCCAGATCCTTTTTTTTTGTTGTGATACTGAATCTGAATAACTTGTCTTATTCATGAACCCGTCTTGAATGGATAATTCATGAACTATATTATTATTGATTGCCGAATCTTTTTCTTTTTTTATTTCAATGGATTCGTCTCTCAATCTAAATACTCTAATTGGACTTACACTTAATTTTTTTTTTTGAAAAAGAAAAAGTAGAAGGCTTTTAATAAAAATTTCATTTGGTACAGTTAGGAAAAATTCTAGTTTTGCTTTGAAAAATATTAAAACTTGAACCCATTTCTTTATAAATTTTATAATTTTTTTTGTCGAGTTCGGTAAAAATAGGTTGAAAAAGATGGGATCGTTTTCGGGAGGAACCGAAGGGAAGTTCGGTTTCCATTCCCCAAACTGTTAAAAAACACAACTTATCTGTTTGATTTTGTTTTTTCATTTTATATTGATAAGAAGGTCTTAGCATTGATCTATGCCAAGGTTTTAGGCAAAAAGGAAATAGTATCTTTATCTGAATACCATCGTTTATATATACTTAAAAGAAGACCTTTTCGAGCGATATGATTGGTTCAAGTTTTGTGAATTACTTAGATTATTTATCAATATCTACCTATATTAAAACAAGTTTTTTTCAAGCGATTATAGAGAGTCTAATTTTATAAAATACGCTTGAGCTATATTATTCATTTAGATATAGTATATATTATATAATAATAGGGTACTATATAAGATAAAATTTGTTTTACTTGAATAATACAATCCTATTTGCATTAAAGAAGTTAGTTGATTTGCGATAAAGAAAGCCAATATCAAGCATTATAACTGTACTAAAACACCACCATCACAATCTGTTTCTGAAACGAATCAAACCGAGAAAGGCCTCATTTCACCCGGTTTTGGACCTCGTCACAATTTGAGGTCTAACACCAAAACCGTCTAAGAAGTCATGGCTCCAACCGTCCTAATTCTTATCTTGGGTGAGTTTGGGACGTTTTTGTGTAGGATATTTTATCTCCTAGAGCTACCATTCAGATTTTAATTGAAGAAACATTGCAAAGGTACAAGGGGACCCGATTTTAAACAATGAGCTAAATGTCGCTATCAATCTTTCTTCTTTTGTTCCAACAAAGCTCAAGGGACTTTTTGGCTGCAGTATGGGAGTCTTACACGGTTTCTAAAGCCCCAATCAGTCCATATAATCATAAATAAGAAGTTGAGCTACAAACAAGGAAAATTGGACTATTAGTTTACTTTCTTTGCTTTATGTCATTTTCATTTCAGCATTGGCATAGTCCTTGGCTGCCGTTTTTTTGGTATTTAGCTGCTCATTTTGTGGCCCTTAGATGCAACTAGTAATCAAGGGTCAAGATTATAAGCCTTTGTCTATATAAACCAAGCTAGGCACTTGAGAAACTTCAGATTTGAATAAACATTAATACAAGTGAAAACCTAGTTTTTTCTCTTATAATTCTTTGCTTAGTGCTAGAAGACCCTTCTTTGCTTAGTGCTAGGGGCTGAGTAAGTTCATTGCTTTGTGCTTGAACAAACTCTTAGTCTTAAACCTTGGCTTTGTGCTTGGTTTAAGTCATATCCCAACACTCAATCCTTAGCATTTTGCAATCGTTTTAGCACGCAATTTCTGTCCAAATTCGAGTCCTAGTAGTTTTATTCCAAATTGGTTATCAGAGCTTTGGTTAACAACACAAAAGCCTTTATTTGTGAGTTCATTATACCCTATCCACAGTAAAAACACAAAAAAAACAACCATGAGTGAGGAAAGGCTTGCTGGAATTGAAACACAAGTTACTCAACTTTCTGAAAAATGTGATTTGTTGCTAGATTCTTTCAATGTTATCATGGCTAATATTCCAACACCACCACCAAGAAGAGGACAACCACTTAGAGGCAGGGGTAGAGGCCGTGGCCTCATGGGAGGAGGACGAGCTCATGGTGGCCGTGAGGAAGAGGAGCTTTCAGATTCGGAGGGATCCATGGCCGAGGCCTTTCATGGAGAGCCCAACAAAGACTTAATTCCTGATTTTCATGGTAGTTTAAACCCCGAGGATTTGTTAGATTGGTTTAGGACAATTGAAATAGTCTTTGAGTTTAAAGGTTATTCCGATAGCAAAGCTTTTAAAGTTGCAATCTTGAAACTCAAAGGCTATGCCTCCCTTTGGTATGAGAACTTAAAAAATCAGAGAAGAAGGGATGGTAAGGAACCTATTAAGTCTTGGTTAAAACTGAAAAAGAAGCTTAATGAGAAGTTTATACCTAAAGAGTACACTCAAGACATTTTCATTAAGCTCACACAACTTAAACAAGACCAACAACCACTTGAGTCATATCTTAGAGACTTTGAACAACTTACCTTGCAATGTGAACTCAATGAAAAGCCCGAACAAAAGATTGCTAGATTTGTTGAAGGTTTAGATACTAAGATTGCTCATAGGGTTAGAATGCGACAAGTATGGTCCTTTGATGAAGCCGTTAATTTGGCTTTAAGGGTTAAGAAATTGGGTAAGGGGAAGGATACAACCACCAAACCAACCGCCAAAATAGCCACCTTTAAACCCCCAACCGGTTTCAAAATTAATGAACCACCCTCTCAAAACAAAGCCCCCATAATTGACAAAGGAAAGGCAGCCGAAACCTCACAAAAAAAGACCATGCCTATCAAAAAATGTTACCAATGCCAAGGTTATGGTCACTTTGCCAAAGAATGCCCAACCAAGAGAGCCCTTAGTAGCTTTGAAGTGGTTCATTGGGGTGATGATGAGATCCTTGTGTGTGATGAGGATGAGGGAGGGACGGATCATGAGGAGGCTGATGTGGTTATGCCGGATGCGGGTCTTAGCTTGGTTACTTGGAGAGTGATGCATACCCAACCCCAACCCTTGGAAATGGACCAAAGACAACAAATCTTTAGGTCTAGGTGCACCATTAAGGGAAGAGTTTGAAATCTTATCATTGATGGAGGGAGTTGTACCAATGTAGCCTCTAGTACTCTCATTGAAAAATTATCATTGCCTACACAAGACCATCCTAGTCCTTATAAGTTAAGGTGGCTTAACAAAGGGGCTGAAGTTAGAGTGGATAAACAATGCTTAGTATCTTTCTCCATTGGTAAGAACTATTCGGATGAGGCTCTTTGCGATGTTCTACCTATGGATGCTTGTCACCTTCTTCTTGGGAGACCTTGGGAGTTTGATAGGGATTAGGTACACCACGGGAGAGACAACACTTACACCTTCAAGTTTGGCTCAAGAAAGGTCATTCTAACACCACTTCCACCCGTCCTTAAGCATACTACACCACCATCCAAGCTTGAGCCTTCAAAAGAGGTATTGTTGATCAATGAGGCCGAGATGCTCCAAGAATTAAAGGGTGATGAAGATGTCTATGCTCTTATTGCAAAAGATGTGGTTTTTGGGCAGAATGTTTGACTTCCTAAGGAGGTCCAAGAGCTCCTCCAATCCTATGAAGATGTGTTCCCAAATGAGCTTCCAAGTGGCTTGCCTCCTCTTAGGGGCATTGAGCATCAAATTGATTTCATTCCGGGTGCTAAATTACCAAACAAGGCTGCCTATAGAAGTGATCCTAAAGCTACTCAAGAATTACAACAACAAATTGGAGAGCTTGTGAGCAAAGGCTTTGTGAGAGAGTCCCTTAGTCCGTGTGTTGTCCCGGCCCTCTTAGTACCAAAGAAAGATGGGTCTTGGAGGATGTGTACGGATAGTAGAGCTATCAACAACATTACTATCAAGTATTGGTTTCCCATACCTAGGCTTGATGACATCTTGGATGAGCTTAGTGGAGCTCAATTGTTTTCAAAGATTGATTTAAGGCAAGGCTATCACCAAGTAAGGATCAAAGAAGGAGATGAATGGAAAACGGCATTCAAAACCAAGCATGGGTTATATGAATGGCTTGTGATGCCCTTTGGTCTTTCTAATGCACCAAGTACCTTCATGAGACTCATGACCGAGGTACTTAGACCTTACTTGGGCAGATTTGTGGTTGTTTACTTTGATGATATCTTGGTCTATAGTCCTTCCAAACAAGAGCACCTCAAGCATTTGCGAGTGTTGTTTGAAACCCTTAGGGAGCATAAGTTGTATGGCAAGCTAGAGAAGTGTTCTTTTATGCAAAATGAAGTCCAATTCTTGGGCTTTATCATTTCTGACCGAGGTATATTAGTTGATCAAGAGACGGTTAAGGCAATCAAATCATGGCCTATACCTAAGAACATCACGAATGTAAGGAGTTTCCATGGGTTGGCATCATTCTATAGGAGGTTCATCAAAGATTTTAGCACACTTATGGCTCCTATAACCGAATGTATGAAGAAAGGGGAGTTCAAATGGGGAGACAAGGCTAAATCATCCTTCAATATCATCAAAGAGAAGCTTTGTGAGTCTCCTATTCTTACTTTGCCAAATTTCAATAAGTTGTTCGAAGTTGAGTGTGATGCTAGTGGCATTGGCATTGGAGCTGTCCTTGTTCAAGAGTACAAGCCAATTGCTTACTTTAGTGAGAAATTGAGTGGCGCCAAGCTCAATTACTCAACTTATGATAAGGAGTTCTATGCTATTGTTCGAGCCTTAACCCATTGGAGTCACTACTTGAAACCACGACCATTTGTCCTACATTCTGATCATGAGGCTCTCAAATACATTAATGGTCAACACAAGCTCAATCATAGGCATGCTAAATGGGTGGAGTTTTTACAATCCTTCAACTTCTCAAGCAAGTACATAGAGGGGAAAGATAATATAGTGGCTGATGCATTATCAAGGAGGTTCATTATGTTGAGTTTCATGGAGCAAAGGGTCCTTGGGTTTGAGTACATGAAGGAATTATATGTGGAAGATCCGGATTTTAAAGAAGAATGGGAGCTCCTTCAATCTGGCCAAATCAAGACCTATGACATACTCCAAGAGCAATTCTATTGGCCTAAGATGCTAGGGGATGTCCAAGATGTGATCAAGAGGTGTGCTCCTTGTCAACAATCAAAATCCTACTTCCAAACAGGCCCCTACACTCCTTTGCCGGTTCCAAATCAGCCATGGGAAGACATAAGCATGGATTTCATTGTTGCTCTACCAAGAACTCAAAGAGGGAAGGATTGAATCATGGTGGTTGTGGATAGATTTAGCAAAATGGCTCATTTCATTGCTTGCAAGAAAACCGAAGATGCAACTAGTGTGGCCGAACTCTATTTCAAGGAAGTGGTCAAGCTACATGGTATTCCTAAGTCCATTGTCTCGGATAGGGATTCCAAGTTCATGAGTCTTTTTTGGAGGACCTTATGGAAGCTACTCAAAACAAGGCTCTTGTTTAGCACCTCCCATCACCCTCAAACTGATGGGCAAACGGAAGTCACCAACAAGACCTTGGGGAGGATCCTTAGATGCACGGTTCCTAGGTCATTGAAAGATTGGGACCTCAAGTTAGCTCAAGCCGAGTTTGCCTTCAACCGAGCACCCTCTACAACCACGGGCAAGTCTCCATTTGAGGTGGTATATGGCATGAATCCTATGATGCCTACTGATTTGGCACCCATCAAGAGGAATACCATTGATTATGATGCTAAGAAAAGGGTTGAACAAATGCTCCATGTCCATGAACAAGTCAAGAAGCAAATTGAGAAGGCTAATGAGGCTCACAAGGCCAAATCCAAGGGTGTTAAGGGAACCAAAAGCTTTGAACCCGGAGATCTTGTTTGGATACACTTGAGAAAGGTAAGATTTCCAGAAAAAAGGAAGAATAAGCTCATGCCTAGAGCTGATGGTCCATTCGAAGTACTTGGGAAGTTCAGGTCCAATGCATACAAGATAAGCCTTCCCGGAGAATATGGAGTCCATGGAACTTTCAATGTTGGGGATTTAAGTCCTTATTATGAAGAGATTGAGGAGGATAAGCTCTAGGATTTGAGGGCAAATCCTTTTCAAGAAGGGGAGATTGAAACGAATCAAACCGAGAAAGGCCTCATTTCACCCGGTTTTGGACCTCGTCACAATTTGAGGTCTAACACCAAAACCGTCTAAGAAGTCATGGCTCCAACCATCCTAATTCTTATCTTGGGTGAGTTTGGGATGTTTTTGTGTAGGATCTTTTATCTCCTAGAGCTACCATTCAAATTTTAATTGAAGAAACATTGCAAAGGTACAAGGGGACCCGGTTTTGAACAATGAGCTAAATGTCGCTATCAATCTTTCTTCTTTTGTTCCAACAAAGCTCAAGGGACTTTTTGGCTGCAGCATGGGAGTCTTACACGGTTTCTAAAGCCCCCAGTTAGTCCATATAATCATAAATAAGAAGTTGAGCTACAAACAAGGAAGATTGGACTATTAGTTTACTTTCTTTGCTTTATGTCATTTTCATTTCAGCATTGTCATAGTCCTTGGCTGCCGCTTTTTTAGTCTTTAGCTGCTAATTTTGTGGCCCTTAGATGCAACTAGTAATCAAGGGTCATTGTAAGCCTTGGTCTATATAAACCAAGCTAGGCACTTGAGAAACTTCAGATTTGAATGAACATTAATACAAGTGAAAACCTAATTTTTTCTCTTATAATTCTTTGCTTAGTGCTAGAAGACCCTCCTTTACTTAGTGCTAGGGGCTGAGTAAGTTCATTGCTTTGTGCTTGAACAAACTCTTAGTCTTAAACCTTGGCTTTGTGCTTGGTTTAAGTCATATCCCAACACTCAATCCTTAGCATTTTGCAATCGTTTTGGCACGCAATTTCTGTCCAAATTCGAGTCCTAGTAGTTTTATTCCAGTTTCCTTTATGTTTTTGTTTAATTTCCGCTTTCGTTTTTGTTTCGTCTCTCTTTCTGAGGGCTCTGTCCCCTTCTATCGGTGGTGTCCTTCTCTCAGTTTGAGAGCTTTCATTTTCTGGTTCGTTTGCAGTTTTCTAATAAGTCAGCAGAAGATCAGCGTTGTTATAGATCGTTATATGGGTTTACATATTTTGTCTGATTCATGGCTACAATCAATCACGTAAGAAGAAATGGATACTCGTCAAGGAAGATTCAGAGACCCTCTTATGGATGAAAGCCTTTTGAGGCGAATCGATGATAGAGACTCTGTTGCAGTGTTTCATTCTTTGAACAAGAATTTATTTCCTATGGTTGTTATCGATTTGTATCCGATTGAGCTTGACATATTTTGTAGATGTCGTATAACTTTTTATTAATGATAATGATCTTTTCTCAAAAAAAAAACACCACCATCACAATCTTATTGACATAAGACCACTACTATTGTGTATATATACATGCTTCTATTATGAATTACGCACAGAACTTCAGATTGCGCTTTTTAATTCTTTGCGTCTGTATATAGAGAGTTAGAGACTGCTAAAAATTACTCCGTATTATTTAGAGATTTATAATCCTATCAATTTCATTGTCCAAATTATTTTTAGTTATGATGTGATGTTTAGTTTTTCTCTTAATTTATACTAAGTTATTATCGTTGCACAATTTTATAATTTAAATGTCTTTCTTTTTGATTTCTTATGACATTTACGTTTATTTTTTCAGGATTATTCGAGTGACTCGAGACAGACGGTTATTGCTACAAGACTAAATACAACTTAGATTAAACGGTTACCATTTACAAGTAATCTATTTTTTTTGTTTCTTTTTTTTGGTTATGTTATCTTTTAGTTTATTCTTCCTTGGAGACTTTAATTATATTTGATTACATATATTAAATACAAGTGGGGAATTCCAGTCGAATTGGTGGGTTTATGCATGGAACTACTTACTTTTATTCCGTATGAATTTGTCGTATTCTACTAGATTAGAGACAAAGCTTTGGTAGATTATAAAGATAATACTCCTTCGTTTTAATCATTTTATTAGAGATATACTTCCTCCATCCCAATTAATTGTTATCCTTTAGTTTTGGCACAAAAAAAAAAAAAGGAGACCAGTTATTAAATGATAAGTGGACCAAATTGTGGCTAAATGATCAAATTGCTCGGGGTCTTGAAGAAAGCACAAAGGTTGTCGTCATCTTAGTAAAGATGCATATGACTCTTGAAATCAGAGGGTATAGGCCATGCAATAACTTCATTTTGTATTTTTTTTTTCATATTGAAAACAATCAAGCCACCAAATATCAACCCCAAAAAAAATGAATTTATGTTTTGTTTAACTTTTGTTTGGTTAAGTGTTTCAGTTTTCTGATCCATCCCTTGTAGCACATCTTTAATTTAGTGGCTAATAATGTTTTTATTATTTCTCTGTAGAAAGTGAGTGTATCTGCTGAAATTTTGAAGATATGAATGACTCAACGAATTTTTTTCGAGATTATAATGACTCAACAATTTTGTTTCGAGATTATACTTGAGAAGCATTTAATTTAATAATAATAACTAGTTTTAAACCCGTGCAAAATTGCACGGGTATGTATTTGGGCTAGAATGAATGTTTTTTTATGTATATTTGGTTTTGCATTTCTATTGTACCTATCTAATTGGTCTAAATCAACGATGTACATAATTAATGTTTAAATTTGTTACAAACATGTGTTCACATGCGCTGGTTTATAAGGAAATAACGTAATCTACTCTTGTAAATAAAATATGCACACATAAAAACTTTACATTTGGATAAAAGAAATATAATCTAAAAATTGAAAAATTTCATGATACACTACATTAGTAGTCGTAGTAGAAGTACGCATATCTGAGTCACAAATTAAAATTTTCAAGCCTTCTTTTCGGGTGACCCTGAAAAGTGCGACATAAAGCTGGCCATGACTAAACACTGGTCTTGGAAGATAGATGTTGACCTGAGATAAAGACTGCCCTTGACTCTTGTTTATCGTCATTGCAAAACAAACAGCGATGGGGAATTGTCTTCTACTGAAACGTACCGGAAATCTACTGGTGTCCGATGGAATAAGTGTTAGTCGAGCAATATGCACTCTATCACCTTTATGACTACCAGTTAAGACAGTACATCTTATCACGTGTGCCCCCAGATCAGTCACAATTAATCTCGTGCCGTTACACAACCCACGTGATTGATCAATGTTTCGCAGAAACATCACCATAGCATCGACCTTCAACTTTAATTGGTGATTTGGGAGTCCGACACATTTTATACTGTTGAGGAATTCAGTAGAGTGAATGTCACCGTCACCTGTACCTCTGTCATCACTACATACCTCATCGGAGCTTAAATAAATTCTCTCATCCTTTTTAATAACCGACAAAACATATTCATTTACTGATTCAACAATCTCGTGAGTAGGGGCCAGGATTGCCCTTTGTTGGAGATATTCCGGATTCCACAATTGTGCTAGCAGATCTGGATAAGTGACATCTACTAATGTCTTAATAGGATTCGTCACATCCTGAATTAGTAAGTCTGCTGGTAATTCTAGATCAACTTCTCCATCATTTTCACCGCCCGCTATACCATCTCCAATCTCCAAGAGCCATTCGGAGAATTTTCGTAACTCCTCAACATTGTCAGTTGAACTACCAACTTGCAATCGCATATTTTTGGTCAATCTAAGTACCAATACGTGGTATACGTTTTAAATTATTTAAATACAGTACGACAAAAATAATTTAAGTAAGACTCACATAAAACGGTAGAAAGTGGAATATCTACATTAGGAATGGGTACCACCCTAGTGCTGTACTCGGACCAAATCTTGCACGGGTGGATTGTTGCCATGTCAAGTCCCACTCAGTTTGATGATACACTGAACCTTCTGATTTTGTATGTGCTGCCTTCATTAAGGTGCTCTAAGAAAAGGCGACTCAGCCTCTGGTTGATTGATGCATGAATTGTGTCTCCCTGCATTCATTCATATTAGTTAATAACTCGTCACAATAATTTGAAAATTGCCACAGGAAAAAGGAGACTTACATTTTCGTCAATTAGGATGAGTTCTACCCCTTTCACTTCCTTAGGATTTGTCTCCGACTTTTTGTACCACAATCTCATAACCCGAACAGTTAGTTGCTCCGTCCTTGGTGTTTCTTTGGTGATGCTCGAAATTGGAATACTCTGGATGTGTGCCATAATCTCAAGGTTTTGATTATCTTTGCAATATTGAGTTTTTGTGACATACTCTGAATGTTTGCAATCCTATATATAAGAAAATATAACCTCTTACTAAACCCTAAATCCCCCACTACTACCATTACCCCTCAACTCCACTTCTTTGAAACTGCTGTAACTGCTGCCATGGCATATTTAACTGCATATGCCCTTATCTCAGAATAAGCTGATTATTTGAATTTAATGTTGTTTCGGATTTCATGGTTGGACGGTCCAAGTGTATTTATCATGATGATAATAACGTTGCCTATCATTCGTACTTGTAGAAGTAGAAATTACTCGGTAGTCTATCATTGTCATCTTCCAAATTCGGAGTGCGAGGCTGATAGTTAAATTGCCAGAATTTTTGCTCCAAGTACATAAATCATCGATGATGAACGGCTTTCTATACAGATCTGAGAGGATTATTTTTTTAAAAAACAACATATTTTAAAGTGTTTCGACTTATCTTATCGTGTTTTTATTATTTAAAAAATATTTGTTATAACAATTGTGAATTATTTATTAAAAAATTTATTAAAAAAATTTTATTAAAAAATTTTTAATCACTTGTAAATTAAATGAAAATTTATTTATTTGTTTTTTTAGAGTAAAAAAAAAAAAATTAAAAATAGCTTTCAATGCTTGTAATTAAAAATTTTATTAAAAAAATTTTAATAACTTGTAAATTAAATGAAGACTATATTAACTCGGTTTCCTATCATCGTCACCTACCAATTTCGGTGTGCGCGGCTGATAGTTCAGATGCCGAGTTTTATATTCCAAGTACATATGCCTTCATTATTGATATTTTTTTTAAAAAAAATTTGTACCCTGTATTTTTATAAAATTATGTTGTGATTTTGTTACTGCATGGTAAAATTATTTATAACAAAAATACATGTTATTCATTTTGTAATTCATTCCCAATGTATGTTCGATCCGTATATAAGTGTAATTCCTTCCTGAAATTATGTAATTTTATTGTGTAATTTTGTTTTAAAAATTATGTAATTCAATTATGTTTACTCTCATTTGTAATTAATTCTGCGTAAATGTTATTCGTTTTCTTTACACGGAATGTATAAAATTTTATCATAATATTAATTCGAAGAAGTACTCCATAAGATGATTTTATATAATTTGTTGCGAGACGGATTTTAGCGCATGTTTTAAAAGACGGATTTCTGAATAATTAAATACGTTACACACACATGGGTCCCACCATAACCTGGATTTTCGAAAAGAAAAAGAAATTTCATTAATGATGTGGCGCGCTGTACAATGAGTATTGTCTTCTGAATTTATATAGATAAGATAATAATAACATGTTATACATACGTCATTTATTTAGTCTAACAATAGATGTCTTTCACATCCAACTATAACAATGAAGAATAAATTAAATTTGAAATGGCAGTTCCAAAAAAATGCACTTCTATTTCCAAAAAGCGTATTCGTAAAAATTTTTGGAAAAAGAAGGGGTATTGGGCGGCGTTAAAAGCTTTTTCATTAGCAAAAGCAATGTCTCCTTGCATAATATGGATTCCAAACATTCATGATCTGGATATGAATGAATCGAATTACTTATCCCTCGGCCTATTAGTGAACTCTCTCTCCAGGGATTGGGAAAGATGGTCCACTAGAAATATTCTTGTTATTGCTTCGACTCATATTCCTCAAAAAGTGGATCCCGCTCTAATAGCCCCGAATAAATTAAATACATGTATTAAGATACGAAGGCTAAAAAAAATAGACATGAATTTTTGGTTTGGGTTGTGTATCAATGATCAATCCAGGTTAAAAAAGAAGGTTCCGTTGGAACAATTTTTTATTTCAAGATGCCTCTTCTCTTTATTAAAAAAGAGTTAAAGTGTGTGGAGAAATGACAAGAAGATATTGGAACATCAATTTGGAAGAGATGATGGTGGGGGAGTTCATTTTGGGCGTGGTACTCGAAAATGGAATCCCCGAATGTCACCTTATATCTCTGCAAAATGTAAGGGTATTCATATTATAAATCTTACCAGAACTGCTCGTTTTTTATCTGAGGCTTGGATGCATCAAGTAGGGGAAAAAAATTTAATTGTTGAGACAAAAAATAAAGCAGCTGATTCAGTAGCATAGGCTGCAATAAGGGCTCGATGTCATTATGTTAATAAAAAGTGGCTTGGGGGTATGTTAACGAATTGGTCCACTACAGAAACAAGACTTCATAAATTCAGGGACTTACGAATGGAACAAAAGGCGGGGCGACTCGCTCGTCTTCCGAAGAGAGATGCCGCAGTGGTAAAGAGACAATTATCTCACTTGCAAACATATCTAGGCGGGATTAAATATATGACAGAATTACCTGATATTGTAATCATTGTTGATCAACAAAAGAATATACAACTCTTCGAGAATGTATTACTTTGGGAATTCCAACGATTTGTTTAATCAATACAAACTGTGACCCAGATCTCGCCGATATTTCGATTCCAGCAAACGATGATGCTATATCTTCAATCCGATTAGTTATTACCAAGTTAGTATTTGCAATTTGTGAAGGTCGTTCTAGCTATGTAAGAAATACTTGATTTTTTTATGAAATCAACACTTCAATTCCTACAATTTATAATAGAATTGGTTAATGTTCCTGAATATCAAAAACTATATAATAAATTAAAGGGAAAGGACTGGTGATATTATGTGATTTGATTAATCGGTATCCTAAATAAAAAGTCCATTCAAAAAAAGTAGACAAGTCGAGAAAGAGATGATTTAATCAAAATAATTTTTTTAAGTTATATTTATGTCAGAGGACAATATCAATATTCTATCATATTCAATAAACACACTAAAGAAGGGGTTATATGATATTTCTGGTGTGGAAGTAGGTCAACATTTTTATTAGCAAATAGGGGGTTTCCAAATCCATGATCAAGTACTTATAACTTCTTGGGTTGTAATTGCTATCTTACTAGGTTCAGCTGCTATAGCTGCTCGTAATCCACAAACCATTCCGACAGGGAGTCAGAATTTCTTGGAATATGTCCTTGAATTTATTCGAGATGTGAGTAAGACCCAAATTGGAGAACAATATCGCCCTTGGGTTCCCTTTATTGGAACTATGTTTCTATTTATTTTTGTTTCTAATTGGTCAGGGGCCCTTTTCCCGTGGAAAATCATACAGTTACCTCACGGGGAGTTAGCCGCACCCACGAATGATATAAATACTACTGTTGCTTTAGGTTTACTCACATCAGTAGCCTATTTCTATGCGGGTCTTACAAAAAAAAGGGTTAGGTTATTTTGGTAAATACATTCAACCAACCCCAATTCTTTTACCCATTAACATTTTAGAAGATTTCACAAAACCTCTATCACTTAGTTTTCGGCTTTTTGGAAATATATTAGCGGATGAATTAGTAGTTGTTGCTCTTGTTTCTTTAGTACCCTTAGTGGTTCCTATACCTGTCATGTTCCTCGGGTTATTTACAAATGGGATTCAGGCTCTTATTTTTGCAACTTTAGCCGCAGCTTATATAGGCGAATCCATGGAGGGTCATCATTGATTAGACTTAGGAAGATTTAGTTTAGATCCAATCATGTGTGGCTCAATAGACTCTATTCATTAGATTCTATCAAGATAGAATCTAATGGTAATAGAGTCTCTTGAAAAAAACTTAGTTGATTAGTAGAGAGCGGTTGCACCAGATATGTAGAATCTAATGCTTATAGGTTCATATTTTGAAGTTAAAATTTGTTTCGACTAGATGTTTCGAAGAATTATTAGAAAATATGATTGAATTTAAGAGACATATAGGCGGAAGCCATAGAGGAATAATAGAAATATAGTGATTAGTATGCTAGGATCTTCTCCTCCCTCGTCTAGGTTCTTTTTGATGACAATCAATGGGGCATGTTATTCCAATAACCTATTTATATAGGTTAGAGGTATTCTAGACAGGAACAGAGACCTAGCCATAATAAGACTGTATTTGGGCCGCCCCATCAGGCTGCCCACTATATAATAAACAGGCCCTACACTTATCAGTACCATCACACTATCTATTTAATAATACTGAATGATATAGACCTAGGCCCAATGGATCACATAACTTTAGTGAGCTTTACCGGTCTTATTCAACCCGTTTTAACAAACAATAAAACCCGAATAATGGAAGTCCAAATCCAACATTCTCCCACTTGGGCGACATTTGTTGGTTTTATTAAAAAGTTTTATTTTAAGAAAATACTTTGAAAATCTTTATTTTGTAAAATGACTCTCGGGTTGAATAACATGGCCATAACAAACATCTCAATCTACAGAACTTGGTCCAATAAGCAATTCAATGTGAATCATAGCGGAAATAGTACAGTTAAGTCATACAAGACCTTCCATGATCACAACACCAAAAGCTTACCGACATGAGTCCCAAATATGACAAAGTGTAGTGTGATTTTGGCACAATTGATCCAAACTTTAAAATGAGCGTGCTTAACCACATTCGGTCATAGTCTCGATCAATCTGAGACCCACTTCCGAAGAAGTATTCCCCATAGTTAACTTGAAAGGTACATATCACTTAAGGTACACTTATACTCATTAGAGAATTAACACCCACTTAAGGGCAAACACAACATAACAGGCAATGGTTTAACAACCAACATTATACTCATTAGAGAATTAACACCCACTTAAGGGCAAACACAACATAACAGGCAATGGTTTAACAACCAACATCCATAAAAGGACAAATCCACCCAATAAATTAAAGGGCCAAAGCTTTAATGCATAACATCTCATAAAGAGAAACCAAACCGAGCTATAGCTATAATCATAAACGCATTAAGCTTTTAATCAAAATGTATACATTTAGTGAGGATAAAAATATCAACTTTATTACTGAAAACATAAAGTACATTACATACCAAAATATCTCAAATACAACTCCCACTAAATCAATGCATCAAAAGAAATCACAATACTCATGTTTTTAACATGTTTTTCAAACTCAATAGGCCTGATTCCTTTAGTCAATGGGTCTACAATCATCTTCTCAGTAGGAAGAAACACAAACTCGATATCTCCAAGTTCTACCCACTCTCCGACTTTATGAATCTTCAAATCAAATGAGTTGGATTTGCGAGATTTCACAATCTTCTTAGTGTATAACACTACAGCCCTATTATCACAATGTATAGTGATAGGTCGTGTAATGGGAAGAATATAGCTAAAACTAGAGATGAAATTCCTTAACTCTTTAGCATTACGAGCAGTAGTATAACAAGCTGTAATTTCCGCCTCCATAGTAGAGGTATACACTGTATTCTGTTTGACACTTTTCCAAGAGATAGAACCACTGGCTAACATAAACACAAATCCTGTAGTAGATTTCATATCATCTACACAACCCCCAAGGTCTGCATCTGAATAACCAGTGATGTCTAGAGTACTAACATTTCTGTGCACAAGCATGTGATCTCTTGTTTTGCGAAGGTATCTCATAACCTTCTTAGCTGCAACCCAATGTGCATGACCGGGATTAACCATGTACCTCCCTAACACATTCACTGCATAAGTAATGTCAGGTCTAGTACACACTTCAGCATACATCAAACTACCAAAAGCACTAGCATAAGGAATGTCTTTCATAGCTTTCTCTTAAAGTGTATTTTGGGGACTATTATTCTTGCTTAACTTATCACCTTTAGATATGGGAGCTACACCAGGCTTACAATCTAAGAGGCTAAATTTTTCTAGAACTCGATCGACATATGCCCTTTGAGATAATCCCAACATTCTCTTAGACCGGTCGCGCACAATCTTAATACCAAGTACAAAGGATGCTTCCCCCAAATCTTTCATGTCAAAGACATTAGAAAGATTTGCCTTTATGTCATGTAACAAACCAAGATCATTACTAGCAAGTAAAATATCATCAATGTAAAGGACAAGAACTATGAATATCCTCCCACTGATCTTGGAATATATGCAAAGATCAATTGCATTCTCAATAAATCATATAGACAGCACAACCTCATGAAACTTTAAATACCACTGACGAGAAGCTTGTTTCAAACCATAAATAGATTTCTTTAATTTACACACCATATGTTATTTACCTTTCTCAAGAAAGCCATCCGGTTCCTGCATATAAACTTCTTCACTAAGATGACCATTCAAAAAGGCAGTCCGAACATCCATTTGGTGCAATTCTAGATCATAATGAGCAGTTAAGGCCATAAGAATTCTAACTGAATCCTTAGAAGAAACAGGTGAAAAAGTTTCATTAAAATCAACACCTTCTCTTTGAGTATAACCCTTTGCCACCAGCCTTAAACCTCTCAATAGCACCCTTAAAATCCTTCTTTATTTTAAATATCCATTTGCACCCAACCGGTTTAAAATCACTAGGAGGATCAACTAATTCCCAAACTTCAATTTGTGCCATAGATTGCATCTCATCATACATAGCCTTTTTCCATTTTTCTGCTTGCGGGGAAGAAATGGCTTGCTTATAGCTTACGGGTTCAACTATCTCACTCAAATCATAATCATCTTTCCCAGTATAGACAACATAATCATCAGGAATAGCAGAATGTCTCTCTCTATGAGAACGCCTTAAAGGTGCAACAATAGGTGACAACCTATTCGGGACTGGTGAAACAGTATTATCAGTCAACATACTTCCCCCATTTGAAGAAGAAGGAATGTTAATAGGCTCAGAAGGGCAAATGGAGTTAGTATTACAACGACAAGATTCCAAGTCATTCTCCAAAAATTTAGCTGTCAAAGACTCCACAATTCTGGTGTTATTAGATGGACAGTAGAATCTATAACTTTTAGAAGTTGCAGGATAGCTAATGAAAAAACCAGGAGTGGTTTTGGGATCATGCTTCTTTTCAGAAGGGTTATAAATTCTCACTTCAGTTGTACAAACCCATACCCTCAAATGATTCAAACTTGGTTTTCTCCTAGTCCACAATTCAAAAGGTGTTTTAGGAACTGATTTGCTAGGTACTCTATTTAAGATATATGAGGCAGTTTTAAGAGCTTCTCCCCAAAGAAAATCGGGTAATTTGGATCTCGACATCATACTCCTCACCATATCTTTCAAAGTACGGTTACGACGCTCATCCACACCATTTTGTCCAGGAAGACCCGACATAGTATATTGTCCAACAATACCACATTCTTGCAAGTATTCAGTAAAAGGTCCCATGAACTATCCTGAATCAACATGTTTACCATAATACTCACCACCTCGGTCTTACCAGATTTAACTGAGAACAAACCTTATTTATTTAATAACAAATCACTATACATTCTTGGAAAATGATATGAGTGAAATATTAACTTACATATAAAATTGGGACGACCTTACCACCGAATAGCATAAGATTCTTAGCCATGTTTCTAAAGAGAAAATTCATGGACTCGTCAAATGTAAAATCGTATTTGGACTTAATTTTAAGGAACTCTTAAAAGATATTCAGACTAACATTAGTGAACCACTACTATTTGTGGAAAGACGTTATATATTAAATTCAATATTCATTGATGGTTGTTCTAGATTTGGTTATGTTTACCTTATAAGTAGTAAGTCTAAGGCTCTTGTTGAGTTCACGGTATTTATAGTCAAAGTTTAGAGCTTGTTATGTTAAATACAATATGACTAATAAGAATGCGAGATAAAACCGAGACGGTGAGTTGTTATGACAAACGAGATTTTTTGTTGAATGCTTATTGTTAGACTATATACACTATGTCAAATCTTGTTGCACTAATTGTAGTGAGAAGGATAGGGTGAGGAGTTTGATTCAAGATACAAATTAACAGATTTTACCTAAGGTATAGCTTTTACATCTGCCTTATATATCTTGGACCCAGTACCTGACAACTTTAATTTGTTTTTTGAATTGTCTTTTGAATTATGGATGGAAAAAGTCGAGTTTGAACATTTTAGAGTGTGGGATTGTCAGTTAAGTTGAGAATTATATTTATAATCATTCTGGAAAATTTTGATCCCAAAACGACTCCTAAATTCCTTGTTACTTATAATGTAAATTTTAAAGTTTAAGATTTGTAGAGTATATAACAGTTAAATTTATGGAGAATGGCTTAGAGACCTGTTGTTGTAACAGAAGACCCATTTGTCTCATCATGAGTTTGTTAGTCTTTTATTTATGCATTAGAAAAATATTTATTCTTTTTTTTTTCTAATAGGGGAAGTATGATGAACAATAATGTTATTTCACAACCCTTATGTTGTTGCACATTTTAAAGTGTTTAAAAAAAAAAGGCATTAAGCATTTAACTATGGTGATTTTGTTGTCTACATCGGGGAAGTTGATTATGACTTGAATGAAATAGTTAAGATTATACCTATAAACAAGGTATTTATTTTGTGCAA
Organism: Silene latifolia; assembly: GCF_048544455.1. NCBI lineage: Eukaryota > Viridiplantae > Streptophyta > Magnoliopsida > Caryophyllales > Caryophyllaceae > Silene > Silene latifolia. The sequence goes on from NC_133538.1 coordinate 354,290,831, forward strand.
GCATATAAATCATAAGGAGGTTATATATGTATGATGAGATGCAATCGATAAGATACATAATAAAGTTTAGGAGTTAATTGTTACTCCAGTGATTTTTTATCCAGTCGGGTGTAAAGTGAATCTTTAAAATAAAGATGGATTATAAAGGTTATTAAGAAATCTACGGATATATTTGTGACAAAGGGTTATACTAAAAGAGAAGATGTGAACATCAATAAAATAGTTTCACCTATTATTTCAAAGGATTCTTAGGTCTTTAACTGTTCATGATTTAAAGTTATACCAAAATGGATATCCGCATTATTTTTTTTTTAATGATGGTTTTGTTGGGAAAGGTAAAGAATATATGGTATGTAAATTGAGGAAATCATCGGTTTATGAATTTAAAAAAAAACAAGTTTCTCATCAGTAGTATATGAAGTTTCATAAGTTTGTGCAGTATAATGGACTTGTTGAAAATACTAATGACATTTGTATATATTACAAGATCAGTGGGAGGATATTGAATTGATATTCCTTGTTCTTTATGTTGATGATCTTTCACTTGTTTGTAATGATCTTGGTTTGTTGCATGACACAAAAGCAAATCTTTTCATTGTCTTCGACATGAACGATTTGGGGGAAGTATGTTTTGTACTTAGTATTAAGATTGTGTGTGACATGTCTAACAGAATGTTAGGATTATCTCACGGGAGAAATGTTGAGTAAACCTAGTGTAACTCTCATATCTAAAAGTGATAATTTAAGTAAGAATGAATGTCGTTGTAACACCCCACGGTAATTGAAGAGGTCCAGTGATAGGTTTAAATGACTAGTGCTTAAAGGGATTGGAAGTACTACTCATATCAACAAAGTGCACTTTCTTTTATGGTCATCCATGCGAAAGAACTCCAAAGTTAAGTGTGCTTGACTGGGAGTAGTCTTAGGATGGGTGACCTTCTGGGAAGGTTTCCAGGATGCGCATGAATGAGGACAAAATGCGCTATAAAGGACCCGTGTTGATCTATGGGCCATGTACACAACCTGGTGAGCTATCATAAGTAACCGCTCTCGACCCGGTTTGGGCCGGGGTGTTACAGTCGTCATTAAAGTAGACTTGATGAGAACACTATGTAGAATATTTCTTATGATAGTGCTGTTGGTAATTTGATGTATGCTGAAGGTTATGTTTGATGATATAAAATCTGGTACATGATTTGTTTTTATGTTAGCTGTTGGTGCTATATCTTGAAAAAGTGTCAAACATAATGTAATGTCTAATTGTCCACCTATATTACGGAGGCAAAGATTATAGCTTGTTATATGTACAACTCCTCATTATGCTAAAGGAATGAGATATTATCAAATATGTTAAATCTAAGTTTTTTTATTTGAAAATTCATAAAGTTAAAGAATGGGTTGAACTTGGAAATATTGAGTTTGTGTCTCTTTTAAATAAGGAGATGATTGAGGATCCATTAACTAAAGTACTCATGGTTATTGAGTTTTGAAAAGCATGTTAAAGATATGAGTGTTATGATTTCTTTTGATGCATTGAATTAGTGGGAGTTGTAATTGAGATATTTTAGTACTTGAGGTACTGTATATATGTTTTTAGTTATAAGGTTTATGTTTTAATTCTCACTAAATGTATGCATATTAAATATAAGCTTAATGTATGTAAGATTATTATTATAGTTCAATTTGTGTCTCGTTAAGAGATGTAGTGCATTAAATCTTTTACTCTTTAGTGGGTGGAGTTATCTTTTAATGGATGTTGGTTGTTTAGCCATTGCCTGTTTTGGTGTATTTACCCTTTAATGGGTGGTTAATCTCTAATGAGTATAAATATACCTTAATTGGTATTTAACTTTTAAGATAATTAAGGGGAATACTTCTTCGGAAGTGGGTCTCGTTTGAGACTGTGACCGAATGTGGTTAAGCATGCTCATCTTAAAGTTTGGATCTATTATGCTAAACCACAATACACTTTGTCACACTTGGGACTCATGTCGGTAAGCTTTTGGTGTTGTGATCATGGAAGGTCTTGTATGACTTTAATTGTACTATGTCCGCTATGATTCACATTAAATTGCTTATTGGACCGAGTTCTGTTGACTGAGATGTTTATATGGCCATGTTGTTCCACCCGAGAGTCGTTTTACAAAATAAAGGTTTTCGAAATATTTTCGTAAAATAAAACTTCTTTTAATAAAACCAAAAATGTCGCCCAAGTGGGAGAATGTTGGATTTGGACTTTCATTAGTCGGTTTTATTATTTATGAAAACGGGTTGAATGTGACCGGTAAAGCCTACTACAGGTAAATGATCCATTGGGCCTAGGTCTGTCTTAGTCAGTACGGTTAAGTACATAGTATGAAGGTACAGATAAGTGTAGGGCCTCTTTATTATACAATGGGCAGCCTGATGCGGGGCCCAAATACAGTTCTATTATGGCTAGGTCTCTCTTCCTGTCTAAAATACCTCTAATCTATATAAATAGGTTAGTGGTTTGACATGCCCCATTGATTGTCATCATAAGGAAACCTAGAAGAGGGAGGAAAAGATCCTAGTATACTAATCATAATCACTATTATTATTATTGTGCACTCCAGACGATCCGACTGCTGCTTTCGCTAAGGTATGTACCCTATACAATGATCCTTAATAATTTATCTTACATGATCCCAATTTTAAGAAACCATGTAAGATAAATTAATAGGATCATTGTATAGGGTACACACCTTTAGCGGAAGCCATAGTTGGATCAACTGAAGTCATAATAATAATAGTAGTGATTATGATTAGTATAATAGGATCTTCTCCCCCCCTCTTCTAGGTTTCCTTATGATGACAGTCAATGAGGCATGTCATCCCAATAACCTATTGATATAGGTTAGAGATATTCTAGACAGAAAGAGAGACCTAGCCATAATAGAACTGTATTTGGGACCCCCCATCATGCGGCCCACTGTATAATATACAGGCCCTACACTTATCAGTACCATCACACTATGTACTTAACCGTACTGACTGAGACGGACCTAGGCCCAATGGATCATATAACTGTAGTGGGCTTTACCGGTCACATTCAACCCGTTTTCATAAATAATAAAACCGACTAATAAAAGTCCAAATCTAATATTCTCCCACTTGGGCGACATTTGTTGGTTTTATTAAAAGAAGTTTTATTTTACGGAAATATTTTGAAAACCTTTATTTTGTAAAACGACTCTCAGGTTGAAATATGATGCGTGTCCTAAATATGTTGTTTTACACCCTATTTTACACGCATTTCAGAGCTTATTTGTGTAGTTTAAGCTACTATTTTCCCTATTTCCGTCTACTTTTGTGTTTTTGTGTAATATTGCAGAAATGTGAAGAATTCAGCGGAAATCAAGCCGAATCCGCCCCCGAGTACTTAGCATTGCATTTGACATGGAGTAAAGACTCGGGAAGCAAACTTGGTGCGCGTATCGAGGCTCGAGAGACGAATTTACTAAGCTTTTGGAGCAACTACCTGATGAAGCAGTCGATAGACTGGTGTTTTCAGTCGATCGACCAGAGCACGACTTACGTAAGCTCGTTCAAGATGCAGATTCAGTCGGTCGACCGGTCCCATTGGTCGATCGACCAAACCGCTAATCTGACGGGAATTAAAAGAGGAGAAGTTAGAAGCCCATTGTAATTAGGTTATGAGGATTAGGTTACGTGATAGTTCCTATATAACATAACTCCTCCTCAGCATCTATCATCTAGTTTTTATCATTGAGTTCTTAACATACAATTCAATATTCATCAATAAAATTTACCTTTCGCATTAAGCTTTGGTTGTTTCCTCTGCAATTCTTCTTACGGTATTCTTCTGTTCTTTGTTTAGTTTATTGCTTTAAAATTCCTCCGTAGTTAGACTTGCTAGTTTAGATCTCCCAAAGCCGAATTATCGTTTCGTGTTAGTTATTTATTTAGTTAATTTAAGTATGAATTCGTTTGCTTTAGTAGTTAATTTTATTGCTGTTATTACTTTTATCATGAGTAGCTAAACCCATCGTGCTAAGATGTAGGGGAACTGTAGTGTAGGCGGCGTAAAATAGGAAGGCTGATATCGCGCCATGGTCGGTCGACTGGCCTACCTGGTTGATCGACTGGCTCCTGTGAGATTAACTTCGTTTTAATTAATTTAATTGCTATATTTGACGAATCGAGTGCACGCGCCTAGTTGAATGCTTAGGAATTGACCGACCCGATAAGATCGAAAGATAGGGGAGGGAGACAGACTACTTAATTGAGACGACTAAATTAATAAGATCGAGAGATAAGTTAATTTAGACTGTAAATAACTTTTCAGGACGAGAGTCAGCATTAGTGATATTAGGGACCCGTAGCTAGATCGAAAGATGCTACCTGTTAAGAGTGGACCGAGAGGACCTCTTATTTTCCCGTCTTACGTGATTGTTTCAGACTTACCTAGGGTACTACCGCCAAAACTATAGTGAACCGACCGTCTTAGCACCCCTTTTAATATTTGATTTCATCTACTGCTCATTTCTTTACTTTGATTTAGTTTTTTCCCTTTAGTTACAGAACAATTCAAAACAAACCCCCACACGTTTGTTACTTTAAGACTAAAATCGGACAATTATTAATTGCATCGCCTCTCTGTGGTTCGACCCTGACTGCCACTAGCTATAGTAGTAGTTTGGACTTATAAATTTATCTTTGGTACTCTACGACGGTATCAAATTTTGGCGCCGTTGCCGGAGAGGCAATTGTTTAATTTTTAGTTGTTTTTATTTTAGTCTTTTTCTTAGTTTAAGGGACATCTGTTCCTTAAACTTCTCTCATCTTCTACTTGTAGTTTCTTCTTATGCGCAGGTCACAGGGTGGTGAATTGAGACCACTAGATCCTGAGATCGAAATGACTTTGCGTGAGTTGAGACGATCATCTAGAGTATTGCCGACAGAGGAAGAGCTGAGTACTCTGTCCAGTTACTACGAGAATGAGCTATTTGAGGAGGATCCACCTTCTTCTCCTGTTTCTACTTCTTCATCAGAGACCGTCACATCTCCAGATATGGCTGAAGAAGCAAGTATAGTCAGTCACTCAGGGCCGAAAGCTGAGAATCTCTATAAGGGATTCGCATTACCAGGGACAGATAGAAAATTCAAACCGAAACCGTCTTACATCAACTTGGTTGAGAGAAACCAATTTGGGGGAGCTACAAATGAAGATGCAGCTAAACATATGAAGATATTCATTGACTACTGCTGTTCCATACCTCCACCAGCAGGTGTGACCCAGGACCAGGTAAAGGAGACGATGTTCATATTCTCACTCTGTGATGCTGCTAGGGAGTGGTACCGAGACCTGGATCGAGCTGCTAATAGGATAACTGACTGGAATTCTCTGGCCCTAGCATTTTATAAGAAGTATTTCCCTGCATCGAAGACCAATGCAATTAGAGCTCAGATCACGAGCTTTAAACAGGGCCCTGATAAGGACTTTCATGAGGCATGGGTCCGTTTCAAGAGACTGGTGCGATCTATTCCGCACCATGGGTTCGAGCAATGGAGCCTATGTAATCAATTCTACAATGGGCTTTATGATGATCAGAGGGCTATCCTGGATGCTGCAGCTAATGGCAGGTTTCAGGAGAATGTTGGAGAGACTAAGGGGTGAAAGATTATTGAAGACATGGCCACCCATAGAGCTGAGCATTGAAATTCCCGGGGTAATCAAAGGAGAGCCGCTGAATCCCCTTCTGTAGCTGCATTAGAAGCTCTCACGACCAGATTTGATAAGTACGAGTTGGGAGGAGCTTTAAAAGGAGGGATATATCAAGTGAATACCGTGTCAGACGGTTCTTTCGTCTGCAAGAGATGTGGAGGAGAAGGACATGTTGCAGATTTCTGCAGCAGTCCCTATGAGGCTTGTGCTGCTTTTCAACATTATAGGCAGACAAACACTTATTTCGAGCCGAATGTCCATCCAAACTTGAGGTGGAGTAGCCAAAATGTCCAAAATCCGACTCCACCTCCACAACAGCAGAACTATGTGCCCCCTCATAAGCAGCAGCAGCCATACCAAAAGCCATCGTATGTCCCACAGCAGCAGCAGCAGTTCCAAAACTCCGATTTTACGGAGTTGAAAATTTGTTGCTAAAGGAGTCTCAAGCTAGAGAGGCCGGGATGAAAATTTTGGAGTCTCAGATCGCTCAACTGGCTAGCAAGAGTGCAACTCGAGTTCCGGGAAAATTACCGTCGCAACCGGATCAAAAAGAGACCTTAAATGCGATCACTTTGAGGAGCGGGTCTACATTTGATGGGCCCGTTGTGGTCGAAGATGTCACTGAAAAAGATGAGGCGGAACCAAGCAAGAAAAAGGGCGGAGTGAACAGTAGCAAGAAAAAGACGATCAGCAGGTATATCAGTCGATCGACTGACATACCTGGTCGACCGACCAGTCCGCGCAACAGTACGAATTCTGGTTCTGAGGAAGTCAGTCGATCGACTGACCAACATGGTCGATCGACTGAGGATGCTGCTGATCGTGAACCTTTTCATCCTCCAATGCTAGATAACTTGAGGGACCACTTGTTTCGGTGTACGACAACTCCGAAATTATTGAGGCAAGATCCAAATGCTGATGGGTCTATTCCGGTTCCAAAGTACGACTCAATGACGATTAATGGTTCTTTCTTGAGACGGTCTAAAGAAGGTTCGAGCTACAACAAGGACAAGGTAGTGGATTTTCAGCCTAAGTCCACTGATGCCGGTATGAGAGACCTAGAGTAGAGGGCTAAGTTGCTTCTTACAGCCCCTTATCCAGAGAGATTGGTGCCGACAAAGGATCAGGTATCGTTTAACAAATTTGAAAATGTTATTCGTAGTTTAAATGTGCATGTTCCTTTCCTTGAATTAGTTAATCAAGTGCCTGCTTACACGAAATTTATGAAGAAGCTTTTGTCTAAAAAGAAGTCACTTGATACTTTGTAATCTGTCGCACTAACTGAGGAGTCATGTTCTTATTTGACTCACACTGCACCTCATAAGCTAGCAGACCCAGGTAGTTTTTCAGTCCCATGCAATATTGGCACCTTTTCTATTGAGAAGGCATTATGTGATTTAGGAGCCAGTATTAGCGTTATGCCTTTGAGTCTTGCCAAGAAATTGAAATTGACTAGGTTTGCAGTCACTAACATGACAGTACAAATGGATGATCGATCTGCGGTCCAGCCTATAGGAGTCTTAGAGGATATTCCTGTGCAAATAGGAAAGTTCTTTTTCCCAGTTGACTTTGTTGTACTAGATATACCCGAGGATGCTCACATTCCTATCATTTTGGGTAGACCATTTCTGCACACTGCTGGTGCAGTTATAGATGTTGGCTCAGGGACATTGACCTTGAAAGTAGGGAAACAGTCCATTGTTTTTGCCCAGACAGCTAAGAAGGAATATCCTATGTGGCCAGTCACTTGTAATACGATTTCTAAGAAGAAATCTTATTTTGTGCTTTCTGACATGCCTGCCCCTATGCCTACACCTGTTATAACACCTTCGCCCCTGATTGGGAGCAAATTCGAGGAAGATTCTTCTGTTTTAGATATTGCAGGAAATGGTTTGGGGAAGGAAGAGCCGTTCGTTGCTCCAACTGCGAAGGAGCCAATCGTTCAAAGAGGCGGTCTAGGATGTCTTAGCTATGGCACTGATGAGGAGCGTGATGAGGAGCCAGTTAAGGTGACGGAGTCCGATTTGGATTTTGAAGAGCCAGACGAGGTCATTGATTGGGAAGATGTTAGAGACGTTGATCCGTTGAGTTCTGCGGATATTGGAATTGATAGGCAGCTGAGGAGATGAGCACTGTAGAGGCTACTTCTTGTAGCCAGAAGCCGAGCAAGTGGGCCATTCCGTGGCCATTCTTGATCAACTATTAGTTGACTAAGACTTTTCTAAAGACGTTTCATTGCTTTTGTTGAACTTTTTTTATTGTTTTGGTTTGCGCGAGACTTCGCTTTAATAAGTTTGCTTAGGATTTTAAAGACTTTAGACTGTTACTTTGGGTTTTGCGCAATTTTGGGCACGTTATTATGTGCACTTGCAGGTTCATAGACCTTATTAGCTCGATTTATTGAGCTAAATCGAAGAAATTGGAACCTTACAGCAGATATATCAATCGATCGACTGACATACCCAGTTGATTGACTGACCGCTACAGTTACAGGAGCTTCTGTTCCTGTCACTCTGGTCGATCGACTGGGTGATATGGTCGATCGACCATCTCTCACTGTTGTACCTATTCACGACCATTCCCCTACTGTGTTTGGTCGTTATGCGGAGTTGAGGGAGTCTTTTCTCCACTTTATTCTCCGATTCATTTCTGTTTTCTTCTGTTTCCTTATTTTACACATAATTACCGCTTCAACATTGTTTTCTCGGAATTACGCGCGGTACTTTTGTCTCTTTTCAGGTATCTACGGTAGCACTGCTGGCTACTGAAACCTCCTAACTCACGCTGGTTTGGGGAGGTTTCCTTTTGCTGCGCTTAAAGTCTTCTGAGTTTCACTACTACAAAAACAGACAAAGAGGACGGTTCAAAACCGTCCTTAAATCTTAAAATAACCGTCCTTAAATCACCCGTCCTCGTTTCCTAAGAGGACGGTTAGAGTGAAGTCAAACCGTCCTCTTTAGCTTTTCAAAAGAGGACGGTTGTGGAGTTGAACCGTCTTCTTTTTATTTAAAAAGAGGACGGTTGCGCCTCTCAACCGTCTTGTTTTGGATGCATGGCAGGTAAGATTTTTTCACCAACTTTATCACGTTTTGTCATGGAACCGTCTTCTACACATTTGTTTAAAAATTAATTTTGCGCGAATTAATGAATATAGCCCGCACAATTGTGGCACACATGACACATCCATACTCTTTGACAACTAGATTTTTGAAATGGAAATTAATTTCATTCATATCCTATACGACAATAGTCGTATTGCTTAAATATTATATCCGGCTACATTTCAGTAATTCTTACATATATACTCTAAATGCAACCAAACAAAACGAAATAAGTTTGAACCTACAAAATACAAACTATTTAGGTAATATCCGAGCGTTCAGCCTAAATACTTTAGACGTTGCCATCAAATACTTGTGTCTTAAACTCCAATGCATATTTAGCCCAAATTTCCCGCACCTCATTAATTTGCTCAACCGTGTATGTCTTCGGGGCTATAATCATGAACTACATACAAAGTAGCCAAAAACCACAATTACATTTATTTACAAATCAACGCGTGTAATTTATATAAAATGAAGTAAATACTGAAACAAAAGAAACAAATGAAAGGACGTACACTTGGAATAATATTAATATATCGTCCTCTGATGATCTCCAACATATATCGGCATACATAATATATATCCACATAAGACGGTCCTAAAAGGCTGCGTAGGACACTAAAATCGAAATCATGTCAACTACAATGTATAAAAAAAATAAACCCACAACAATAAAATAAACACAGATTAGAAAGAATGGGAATCCTAGTGGATACAAGATGTGAAATTTGTTGCACTTGTCCTCGAAGATCATCAACATTTATTTTATGATTGTGATTGCGATGGAGTGTATTGGAGACTACTCCAGGATAAGCTAAATGTCGGGTTCAAGTATGGGGAGGCGTATGTTGGTACTCTAATTGCGAAGGCTCACTAGGATGCAGAGAAGATATGTTGGGGCATGTCATGTATCTTTACTATATTCTGTTTCTAGAATTCAGACAATAGTCAAGACCGCAATGTGACACTACAACAATCAATCCTAGAACTAGGACATCGCCCAAATTTTCCATCCAACCTCAGAAGGAGTGCACACCGTCTAAGCCCTGCACCGGACTCGACAAGAATCGGAATGTTGCAATATGTTGGACAGAATCCCGAAAACAATTGGAAAGAATCGAGCTGGAATTTTTAAATTCGGCTCTGGTCGAACTCAGAAGATTAGGTTTGGTTTGGACCGCCCAATTGTTTGTTCTAGACCGACCAATGAACACCCTAACCTCGGCTCCTTAATTGTGGAGCCAACTATAGTGTTAACGTATTGAAAGCATGGAGGGTAAATTTATGAATAATGACGTTCAAGATGTTTAATTGATACTACTACGAGTACTAATTCTCGCTTAAATACTGCTAAGATAAGATAACAAAGGCCAAGGTTATATCATTGTAAAACAACGGGTCATGTTTTAAGAAACTGGATCGCATAATGATGAACACAAGACTTTAGGTCACCCACTTGAGTAGTGGCTAAATTACTATTCGGTAATCAACCAATTAGCAGAACAGCAGTAGCAAGAGATGATGGGAAAAAAATTAATTGCATCACAAAAAGCAAGTTACCTGTTTTCAACATCAAAAGCGCACATAGGAAGATGAAAATTAGGCATCACAATCGCTTGAGAAACCTTATATATTCTGCAACACAAGAAATATCGATCATATGTGAGCATTTATAGAAGATCCAACACCATCCTCGGACATGGCGGTTCAATAACTGAATGTATAAAGGTAAGCTTTTTATCGATATCTCATTCGCATCCGAAAAGAAAAACGACTAAGCTAGCAACACCAACTCCCTAATTAACACAAACATGGAACTTTGGAAAAAAGTTACAGACAAGTAACGGTAGTATTTCTGATCGTACAACCAGATAACTTAAATTGAGACGCAGCACATTCTATACACCTACATCAAAATGCAAACCCAAAGACCCGGAAAATGAAAACACAACAGTAAATGTTCTTAAATAACACTGTACTTAATCTATTATTTGCTTAATGAACCATGTTTTATATGCATCAAAACATAAATCAACAAGAAATAGATATCACATTCACTAAGTTCGCTTAAGAGTGTCTTTGAAAAATGTTGTTTATTTCTTTAAAAAATGAAAGAATGTTTGTGTTATACATCTACAGTTATATAGCATGAATTTTCAGCCAATGTTGTCTCTCACGAATTTTTAAGAGACATTGCACATTGTAAAGACAAACAATAATTCCATAAACTGCAATTTCACACAATCAACAGTTAAGCAAACATTAGTTACACCATAGACAATATGTTTGATTCGGCATTTTGAAGAAGCTAAAGTACATGTAATGCAATTTCAATGAGATTGTTGATCAGAGTTTTATGTAAGACGAGTACAAAAGTTTTTATAGGACAGTGGTAGTGGAAGGTGTTCGAACAGTCCGGAGAGTTAACTGGTGATTTTATGGTCGGGAGAAGCTAGTGTGATGGGCAGAAGTGGGGTGGTTTGCGACAGTGGTGGGCGGTGGTAATAGGGGAGGAGAAAGGAGAGTAAGTTGTGGTTTATTTAATTGGGACCTATGGTTAATGAGCAAGTAAATTCGATTTAACCATATTTAGTAATTATATGACCATTATTAGGACTACTTGGTAATTCTAAGGTAAAAACTTGGAAATAGATAGAAGTGGAAGAAGAAAAACTTGTTAAAAGGAAATTAGGAAGAATATAAAAACGGAGAAACACCAAATGATGTTCTCTGGGTGTAAGAGAAAAGGAACACGGTCCATCACTTGTAGTTGAAAATTCATACCAAATAAAAGCATATTAGATTCAAGAGTTCCACTCTTCCCACTTACACTGCATCATGTATACTAATAGCCGGTCTAAAAACGGTGACAAATTTGAACTACGGAAATCTTGGATAAAACGGGTCGACATCGAGACCCGGATCATATTCATTCCTCATATAGAATTAACGGGCTGGTCTCACATATCCCTTAAACTTGATCACATATAAGGATATCTCATACAGAGTATAAATTTGTGTTCTGGATTAAGTTCAATTATCACCTTCAAGGACAGAAAGATTGGCAATAAATGCACCAAGTGCGGGTGGAGCTGCTTTCAAAATTCCATCCAATGTTGACAAGGTACTAGAGGCAACTAGAAGTCCAGGTATTGCTCCACTGGGAAGAACTCTCGACCCTGCAGTCAGTCACAACAACTTTTACATTTAAGAAACCAAATTCAATTATAAAAAACGGGTTTCTTGGGTCAAAAGTTACCATATATTTAGGGGTATTTGCAAAACAACTACCTCTGATTTATTTTTTGTTTTATGCTACCTTATGTTTCTATTTTGTTGTCGAAACTACCAAATAAGTGATTCCTGCAAAGTTTTAAAGTTCAAAAATCAAAACTCATAAACAAAGTAATGTGAGATCATAGGATCACAGATCAAGACAAGAATACAAGAACGATAAATAATAAAAGCATACGAGGTTGCGATTAGCATTTCAGTAGCTACTTACTTGGAAACGATTATAAGCTGGCAATGAGCCAAAGCAGCCCCTACTAGATCGGCCGAGAGTTCCACAGAGCCTTAATTACGACGTCGAGTTTTAACCAATCCTCAGCTACAAGGAAAGAGGCACAACAATAAGGGCCTAAACAACACCAGGAAGGGTACCTGAACCTTTTCCATTAGTTTAATACAATCGTTCATTCCATCCAAAAAAACAACACTAGGAAGGGACAAAAACTAAAAAAAATAGAGCAATGTTGCCGAGACTTACCGAAGAAAGAACCTTATCTGTAAGTTACCGATATTAACTGGTAATTAGCAAGGAGAAAGAGCATTTTATACCTTTCTGAAGAGTACAACGAGTCTGCATGAGATGTTCTACCCTACCCATATAAGCAATCATACGAATAGTCGGGTTCCCAGATCCTAGTTTAGATACGATCTTCATCAAAAATCGAGCAACCTAAGAGTAAGAGAGAAGAGAAATGCATTATGATCTAGAACTAACGTCACTTCTTCACATTCCATAATTAGCCATAAATCGATGAATTCATATTTCGATTCCTAAATGCGATTTAAGTTTGGCTTTATATTAGAAAATGGGTAACATTAACCTCAACACTAGTCCTTAAAGGTCAGGTCTCATACTATGGCCAATCAAACAAATACCACCAGGAAAATTGCCCGAGTAACTTTACCCATGCATAAAGATGTTTTTTCAGGATGACCCATGATGAAACTTGCATTGAAGAGCAATGTGAAGTGCGGGGTTTTGGAGATGGGAGGGAATGAAATAATTGAAAACATGGTAAGCAATAGGTAGTACCTGAAGTATAAAACAACATTGTCACCTTCATAGGTACAAGCAGGGACATAGACTGCAAATAACTCGGGCATATTATCGCTACTGAGAGATAGCCATGCCCACCACATAGCTTCCGACATTCCTCAATCCCATCCTGTACAAAACATAATTACATATGCCAAAGAAATGATGTTTACCATCTTACGAAACAGCGTGCAGTAAGAAAGCTTGATAAATTCAGCAAGATAAACAATTACACACATTAGCAGGAGCATATTAAGGGGATTGGGGATAGCAATTTGTACGAAAAAACGGAGCAGCAAAAATAAGTTTAATAAACGAATTATCTCTTTTGAGCGCAATTCCCAAATGAAAATTTAGGCTCACCTGCATTTGGAATTAATTGAAAACATTTGAAAATCGAAATAAGAAAAAAAAAAACACAAAACACTAGTCTTTACCTCGCCTTTTTTTTTTCTCAATCTCATCCTAGCCTTCAGGCTTCATGGCACCACCAGTTTACTGTTATGCAAAATTGATTTGATTGTTCAATTATGGTGTTTACGAACTCAATTTGTACTAAATAAACGATATGGGCCGAGTTGCATGGTGTTTACGAAATCAATTTGTATTAAATAAACAGTATTTAATCAGCAAGTATATATTACCTCGGTAAGTAGATGAAAAAAGGCGATCGATGGTGGTGCGTTAGGGCGATGATGAAGGAAATTGTGGTGGTGTTGATTTGCAAGGCGCGCTGGTGGTAGCGAGAGGCGGTGATGGTGGCAACGAGAGGCGTTGACGGTGGTTATGCTAGGGTATAATGATGATGACTGTGTGTTTGATAAGCTAGAGGGGGAGCGAGAATGAATATGGAGTTGGGAATTTTAATCATCACTATGGAAAAATAAGAAGACGGGTCTTAGTAATAGCCGTCTTGTTTATTAATAAGAGGACGGTTTTATTAACCAACCGTCTTTGTTACTTTTACAATGAGGTTGGGTGTCTCTATTAACCGTCCTATTTATGTTATCACTAATGGCGCCAAACTTATTGACTGATACAAGACGGTCCCGTCCCCAACCGTACTCTAAGAGGCGTCCTCTTAGCCAAAAATTGTAGTAGTGTTTCCGAGTTCTTTTTCATGTCTTATTTAGTTAATTTTATCGCAAATTCCCGTTTACCTTTTATTTCATTACATGATTTTGCACAATGGGGACATTGTGTGATTTGGTTTGGGGAAAGATTTTGCGTTGCATTCATATGTTTTATTGCATTTCTGTTTCACGTTTATTGCACTTCAGTTTTCATTTGTTGTTTATTTTCCTATATATATATATATACAGAAAATTCAAAAAATCAATAAAAAAATTGAAAAAATTCAAAAATTCAAAAAAATTGCACGTTTATTTTAGCATATAGGTTGAGTCGGAATGGTAGTATTTCAATGATGACATTGCATTTTCATCTGTTTATGCCTGAGCCTTGCTTAATTGACATGTTATTAGTAGAATCAATATGCATAGTCTACGGTTTTCGTTAAATTTCTTGCTGAATCTTGAGACTTGACTTGGATTTATGGCAAACTACTTATAATTCTGAGGTTTAGAGCCTATAACTGGTGTCATCCATGACCAGTTTATGTAGGAATGTGAGTATTACTCCTTATGAGACATGTTATATCAATATGCATAAATATGAACTTTATCTGCTTAATACCTGTATGCATTCGGATTCGTGGTTAGTTGACACATGTGGAAGAGGTCGCCCCTTATTAATTTTGCCCATAAGCTCCACACTGCCAAAAATAGCCTTTTTTTCCCGTTACTACATCCTACATTTAGCCTGCCCTTGTCAAGCTAGTAGTTTATGTTCTCGGGATTGTTATTTCGTTTTTGGTGGCTAATGCTCATTTTGAGATGATGTTGGGAAGATGAAATGGACAAGACAAGAAAGGAAAAAAAAAAAGAAAAACAATGATTCGAAAAATAAAGAAGACTCAGTCGGTCGACCGTCCCACTTGGTCGATCGACCGCTTGCTGCAGTAGCGAAAGAAAAGAAAATTCGAAAAAAATCAAAATTGCATAATTTAAGGTCTTGTTAAATGGCAATTTTTGCTCCCATGTTATATTTGTATTTTATGGGGAGATGATTAATTATGGAGATTGTGAGATTTGTGCTAATCATTAGCACCGTTTCGATTGATCTTGAGCAAGAAGTTGGATGTTGTTATAATTTGGTTCCCTTAGTTACTAGCTTGGCTTTTAACTCTGTTTTTATCAAAATTTATCTTAGCCCCTTCATGCCCATAGCCTTACATATCCATATATACCTCGGCATGTGTCATGGTCATTTTTTTGGTTGGAACGCATATGTACGGTTGTAGATTTTATTTTCATATTAGATTGCAAGCATGTTTTTAAAGGTCGTAGTTAGGTGAGTGTCATTACAAAATTACTTCTTTCTATCTTTTACATATATTCACCTGTGCTTATGTGTGATATGAGCGACCCGTGAGAGTCCATGATGACAAGTCTCTATAGTTGACGGTTCAGCAGTTTTTAACGACTTCATAACTCGTTTGCATGATTCATATTGCTAATTGATTGTTGATCTGTAGCATTAAACTGGTTTAGGCCTTGCAGTTTGCATTTCGCTCTGAGATTGAAATCGTTGCATTAGGGGACAAGCTAGGGTTTGGTTTGGGAAAGTTTGATGCGTATCCTAAATATGTTGTTGCTTGGGGACAAGCAAGGGTTTGGTTTGGGAAAGTTGGATGCGTATCCTAAATATGTTATTTTACACCCTATTTTACACGCATTTCAGAGCTCATTTGTGTAGTTTAAGCTACTATTTTCCCTATTTCCGTCTACTTTTGTGTTTTTGTGTAATATTGCAGAAATGTGAAGAATTCAGCGGAAATCAAGCCAAATCCGCCCCCGAGTACTTAACATTGCATTTGACTTGGAGTAAAGACTCGGGAAGCAAACTTGGTGCGCGTATCGAGGCTCGAGAGACGAATTTACAAAGCTTTTGGAGCAACTACCTGATGAAGCAGTCGATAGACTGGTGTTTTCAGTCGATCGACCAGAGCATGACTTACAGAAGCTACTGTTCAGTACAGTTCAGTCGGTCGACCGAGCCCATTGGTCGATCGACCAAACCGCTAATCTGACGGGATTTAAAAGACGAGAAGTTAGAAGCCCATTGTAATTAGGTTATGAGGATTAGGTTACGTGATAGTTTCTATATAACGTAACTCCTCCTCAGCATCTATCATCTAGTTTTTATCATTGAGTTCTTAACATACAATTCAATATTCATTAGTTTAGTTTAGTTTTCGTCAATAAAATTTACCTTTCGCATTAATCTTTGGTTCTTTCCTCTGCAATTCTTCTTACGGTATTCTTCTGTTCTTTGTTTAGTTTATTGCTTTAAAATTCCTCTGTAGTTAGACTTGCAAGTTTAGATCTCCCAAAGCCGAATTATCGTTTCGTGTTAGTTATTTATTTAGTTAATTTAAGTATGAATTCGTTTGCTTTAGTAGTTAATTTTATTGCTGTTATTACTTTCATCATGAGTAGCTAAACCCATCGTGCTAAGATGTAGGGGAACTGTAGTCTAGGCGGCGTAAAATAGGAAGGCTGAAATCGCGCCATGGTCGGTCGACTGGCCTACCTGGTCGATCGACTGGCTCCCGTGGGATTAACTTCGTTTTAATTAATTTAATTGCTATATTTGACGAATCGAGTGCACGCGCCTAGTTGAATGCTTAGGAATTGACCGACCCGATAAGATCGAAAGATAGGGGAGGGAGACAGACTACTTAATTGAGACGACTAAATTAATAAGATCGAGAGATAAGTTAATTTAGACTGTAAATCACTTTTCAGGACGAGAGTCAGCTTTAGTGATATTAGGGACCCGTAGCTATATTGAAAGATGCTACCTGTTAAGAGTGGACCGAGAGGACCTCTTATTTTTCCGTCTTACGTGATTGTTTCAGACTTACCTAGGGTACTGCCGCCGAAACTATAGTGAACCGACCGTCTTAGCACCCCTTTTAATATTTGATTTCATCTACTGCTCATTTCTTTACTTTGATTTAGTTTTTGCCCTTTAGTTACAGAACAATTCAAAACAAACCCCCATACATTTGTTACTTTAAGACTAAAATCGGACAACTATTAATTGCATTGCCTTTCTGTGGTTCAACCCTGACTACCACTAGCTATTGTAGTAGTTTGGACTTATAAATTAATCTTTGGTACTCTACGACGGTATCAAACAACATGGCCATATAAACATCTCAGTCAACAGAACTCTCCAATAAGCAACTTAATGTGAATCCTAGCGGACATAATAGAATAAAGTCATACAAGACCTTCCATGATCACAACACCAAAAGCTTACCGACATGAGTCCCAAGTGTGACAAAGTGCGATGTGATTTAGCATAATTGATCCAAACTTTAAGATGAGCATGCTTAACCACATTCGGTCACAGTCTCAAACGACACCCACTTTGGAAGAAGTATTCCCCTTAATTACCTTAAAAGGTAATATAAATGCCACTTAAGGAACAATTGTACTCATTTGAGTAAACCACCATTAAGGGCAAATGCACCAAAACAGGCAATGGCTAAACAACCAACATCCATTACATGACAACTCTACCCATTAGGGTAAAAGCTTTAATGCATAACATCTCTCAACGAGACATAAACTGAACTATTGCAATAATCATAAAATATATTAAGCTTATAATTAACATGCATACATTTAGTGAGAATCAAAACATCAACTTTATTACCGGAAACATACAGTACCTTAAGTACCAAAATATCTTAATTACAACTCCCACTAATTCAGTGCATCAAAAGAAATCACAAGATTCATATTTTCAATATGCTTTTAATAACTCAATAGACCTGAGTCCTTTAGTCAATGAGTCTGCAATCATCTCTTTGACCCAATTTCCGACTTTATGAATCTTCAGATCAAACCACTTAGATTTGCCAGAGTTTACATTCTTCATAGTGCATAAGACTAAATCTAAATTATCACAACTAATAGATGTAATATCTCAATTCCTTAACATGATGAGTGGATGTATAACAGGCTGTAATCTATACCTCCATAACAGAGGTAGACAACTAGACATATTCTTTCAAGAGATAACACCACCAGCTAACATAAAAATAAATCATATACCGGAATTCATATCATCAAACACAGCCTCCAAGGTCTAATACACACTTCAATATACATCAAATTATAAACGACACTATCATAAGGAATCTCCTACATAGTGTTCTCATCAAGTCTACTTTAAGGACGACATTCATTCTTACTTAAATTATAACTTTTAGATATGAGAGTTACACCATGTTTACTCAACATTTCTCCCGTGAGATAATCCTAATATTCTCTTAGACATATCACACACAATCTTAATACCAAGCACAAAACATACTTCCCCCAAATCGTTCATATCGAAGACAATGAAAAGATTTATTTTAGTGTCATTCAACAAACCAAGATCATTACTAGCAAGTAAAACCTCATCAACATATAAAACAAGGAATAATTTCGAATGTCCTCCCACTGATCTTGGATTATAAACAAAGATCAACAACTTTTAATATACTGCATAACCTCATGGAAATTTTAGATACACTAAAGAAAAACTAGTTTTAAACCACAAAATGATTACCATTCAATATATAGTTCGAACATCCATTAGTTATATGACTTTAAATCATGAGACGCTAAGGCCTAATAATTCATTGAATAATAGGCAAACATGGTTCATTAAAATCTATACCATTTGCTTTGAAATATAACCATTTACCACGAAGTGGCACTTACACCTCTTAATAGCATCTGTAAAATCCTTCTTTACTTTAAAGATCCACTTACACACAAGTGGCTTAAAAATCACAAGGAGCAATAACTAACTCCTAAACTTTATCATGTGTCTTATTGGTTGCATCTCATCCTACATATATAACCTCTTTTAATTTATCTCCTTGTACAAAATAAATACCTTGTTTATAGGTTATAATCTTAACTATTTCACTCAAGTCGTAATCAACTTCCCCGATATAGACAACAAAATCATCATAGTTAAATGCTTGATGCCTTTTTTAAAACACTTTAGAAATGCAACAACATGTGCGAAACTATTCAAGGATTATGAAATAGTATTATCGGTCATCATACTTCCCCATTAGAAAAAAAAAAAGAAGAAATATTTTTCTAATGCATAAATAAAAGACTAACAAACTCATGATGAGACAAACGGGCCTTCTGTTACAACAACAGGTGTCTACGCATTCTCTAGAAATTTAACTGTTGTATACTCTACAAATCTTAAACTTTAAAATTTACAGGATAAGTAACAAAGAATTTTGGTGTGGTTTGGGATTAAAATTTTCCAGAAGGATTATAAATATAAATTCTCAACTTAAGTGACAATCCCACACCCTCAACTGTTCAAACTCGACTTTTTTTTTTCATCCATAATTCAAAATACACTTAAAAAAACAACTTAAAGTTGTTAGGTACTAGGTCCAAGATATATAAGGCAGATGTAAAAGCTTTACCTTAGCTAAAATCTGTTAATTTGTATCTCGAATCAAACTCCTCACCATATCCTTCTTACTACAATTAGTTCAAGAAGATTTGACATAGTGTATAAAGTTTAACAATAAGCATTCAACAAAAAATCTCGTTTGTCATAACAACTCACCATCTCGATTTTATCTCACATTCTTATTAGTCATACTGTATTTAACAAGCTCTAAACCTTGACAATAAATACCGTGAACTCAACAAGAGCCTTAGACTTATTACTTATAAGGTAAACATAACCACATCTAGAACAACCATCAATGAATGTGATATATAACGTCTTTCCACAAATAGTTGTGGTTCACTAATGTTAGTGTGAATATCCTTTAAGAGTTTCTTAAAATTAAGTTCGGATACGATTTCACATTTGACAAGTCCATGAATTTTCTCTTTAGAAACATGGCTAAGAAGCCATAAATTAAAAGGAAATAAAAAATTCTTTGGTCAATCTTCTTTTAGTTCCAACTGTAATACTCCGTATTTATGAGTCTTTGGGTACTCTATCGAGTAGGCCTTACTCTGTCGAGTAAGGGTAAGTTGCGTTTTAGAATAGTTTCTGACCTGTTGGGTACTCGATCGAGTAGCTGGGGTACTCGATCGAGTAAGGGGGTACTCGATCGAGTACCTTGGATACTCGATCGAGTGTCCGGTTTTACGGGGAGTTTTCTCGGGTTTTGTTAATTATGCGATTAAGGTATTTAAACATATTCGTCATTGTTTTAATTCACTTTTACAAAACCTAAAACCCTGTTTAAGAGAGAAAGCAACCACTTCATCTTCCTAATCGCATTCTTAGCAATTCCCGGAGTTCAGACGGTCGGTTCTTGTCGTTTGTCGTGTCGTTGGATTCCTTGCGTCGAGGGTAAGCTTTTAATATAGTTTTTATAATGTTTTGTTAAGATTGGTTAAACCCTAATTTAGGAATTGGAGGTTTTGGTGTGTAGTTTGTGATGTGTAGTCTTTATGTGCTGTATGATAGGAGGAGAATTCGTAGAGGAGCCGTTTTGATACAGCTGTAGATACCGTCTGCGTGTTGTGCTTTCCAGGTAGGATTTCCTACTCAGTATTAGTCCCATAATGGGATATTGGTGATGTGCTGTAGTTAGTTGTTTGATATGATGATTGTGATTGTGTTTGTGATTGTGATTGTGATTGGTTTTCGTGGCTCTCGAGATGCGTTCTCTCGGAGTGGGGTCACTTGCGGGAGTGATCTCACGCCCTAGTTTCGCCCTTCGTGGAACCCGCCACGAAAGGGGATGTGCACATTAATGGGACGGGGTTATCGCTCGTACGATGAGCGGGGCTTAGGTGGGAACGGCTGCGGTCCCCCATCAGCGTGGTGGTCCGGTGGACGATCGGTATTGAGATGATGGGAGTTGGTGGTGTGTGTGTGTGTGTGTGTGACAGTTCATCTGTCTGTTTGTCTTATTATTGTTATATGTATTGAATTGTGTGATTAGTCTTGACCCGTTT
The DNA here is from genome assembly GCF_048544455.1 of Silene latifolia. Lineage (NCBI taxonomy): Eukaryota > Viridiplantae > Streptophyta > Magnoliopsida > Caryophyllales > Caryophyllaceae > Silene > Silene latifolia. Next base: position 354,312,053 of record NC_133538.1, read on the forward strand.
AAATGTTTTAAAACTGTGGTGATCCATTCGGGGATGGTGAGCAGTTATTGAGCAGTGTGATATGACGCGTATGGGATAGCTGGGATGAGTCATCACGTGGCAGTTAGAAGTCTTCCGCTGAGTCAGACGAAGTCTAGTAGCTTTGATATTTTAGCTGTAGACCGTATGAGAATCTTGTAATTCCTTTTATTAGTTTTGGTTTGAACATGTAATCACTTAATCTATAATTACTTTAAAAGTACGTTTCTTTATTGTCTTATGATATTAAGTACCTCGGGCAACCGAGATGGTAGTATCCGTATACCTGAGTGGTCCTGGTAAGGCACTTGGAGTATGGGGGTGTTACAAATGGTATCAGAGCGACGATTTTGGAACCTGTAACAAATGAACATAATGAACATAGGGAGTCTAATAAAATGAACCTGGTGTATGTGTAATGGGAGCCCCGGCTAATGCTAGGTTTTGGGTGAGTAGGCGCCCTCACTTCAAAATCTTGGCCCCATGATACTTAAGCCAGTCACATGGTATGGGAACGTGGAGTCCGTGTGTATATGTGCGACGTGTATGTTAATTGTGCTGTATATGGTTTGTTGAAAGCATGTTGCATGATAGTTGGTTGACATGTTGGTTGGAATCGTTGGGAAAGTATATGAGAATGATGAATGATATGGTAGAAAAAGAAAGTAGTTCGTATATGATGATGTGTGATGAAGTGGATTTGTAATGTTGTTGTATTAGCAACATGGAAATAGGATTTGTAGTGTATGGGTGTGGTTTGTGTTATGAAAAGTTATGAAAATTTAAAACATGCGGGTAATACATGATTGAAAGTTGAATGTTATATGAGCATGATAGATGGTAATGTTTGGCTTTTGGTGAGTAGTAACATGAAGAATAGAGGTTCAATGATATGTGTTTTGTATAACGAATTGGATGAAAAGCATGATGGTTGTTTATAACGTGGCACTTGATAACACGAAGTAGATTATTTTGTTGATTGTATGAGGAGTCGCGCAGATTTGAATGCGTAGTTGTAATCATAATGTTGAAATAATAATGAATGCATAGTACGTTAGGGTATGTGAGATAACATTCGGGTAGCATTCACGAGTCTGCATGACTCGATCGAGTGGGTTTGATTCGATCGAGTGGGTACTTGTCGTTATTTTGACCAGAATCGTGTTTTTGGGCACTCGATCGAGTACCTCGGGCACTCGATCGAGTATGGGGTCACTCGATCGAGTAGCCGGGCTACTCGGTCGAGTAAGTCGAGATCCAGAAGGTCTGTTTGGGTTCGAGTCGGGGCACTCGATCGAGCATGTTGGGCACTCGATCGAGTAGCCTCAACTCGATCGAGTAGGTTACGTACTCGATCGAGTGGGGTCTGTGCAAGTCATATGCGTATTTCGGGTCATATGTTTGTCTTTTGACATTCGTTGCATATTATGTTTAATTCAAAGGTGTTGTATTACTTCTTTATGCATTGTTTTACGTATGTGTTGGTCCTGAAGCGTAAGTTACCCAATCTTATGATGTAAAGAGTGGCACTATGATGAGTATGAGTTCGGTGGGGAGGACATGAGTTATATGTGATTATGATAGGTGGTGGAAAAAGAAAAGGAAGATTGGTATAGTTTATTGAGGCATGGCGTACGTTTTGCGGGACGGGATGAGTGATATGATTGTGTGTTGAGTAATGTAAAAATAAGTGAATATAGGCAAGGGATGAAGTGAGTATAATGAACGTGAGAATGAAAAGATTGAAAGTAAGAATGTGGATAGTGGCAGCTTGAGGTGTGTAAAGAGTTATGGAAGGAAATGGTTAGGAGTCGTGTGGGTTATGGATTTATGTAGTGAAAGTTCGTTTAAAGGGGTTGAGAAGAGTAATATATAGTGAACTTTGTGGAGACATGTCACGAGGTGTATTTGTAGACAGTGAGTGAGTTTGGGAGGTTTGGTTTATTAAAAGATGAAACTACTGTGTGAGTTCCTTGGGTAATTAACGGTATTAAATGAATTCTGATTTCTAGAGATGTAAAAAGGGAGATGCAATTGTTTGAACATTAAACGTTGGTTCTATGGATAGATTAGTGGCAAGTATGAGTGATAGCATAATAAGAGAAGATCCATGGGAAGAAAGAGTGAGATGATGTCGGTAGAAAATAATGGAACTAAGTTTTGGAGCAACGAAGGGGTGACCATATTTCTAAAGAGTTAGCTAGAAGGAATAAGGAGTTGAACTATTAATTGGTATTATTGAGTGTAAAGAGAAAAGAAGGATAAAAGTAAGCTGAGGAAAATGTTCACCGGAGCTATGTGATATAAAGATAAGAAATCATCGAAATATGTGATGGTATCACGAGGATGTTAGCTAAAGGTTATATAGGAGTTTCAGGACAACATGATTGGTAATGAGTTTCGAGGAATTAAGGGAGTAAGAAGTTGGTGGAGCATTGGCACGATACGAGATATTTGGTGGAGAGTTGGATGACAATACAAATAAGATAGCATTGGGAATAGTGTTGAGGTAATTTTGTGGATGGGTTTGATGTTCGTTATTTGCAATGTTAACCAAAAATGGTAGAAACACCATGTTATTTTGATATGAGTGTAAGAGATTTTATATACGAGCAGCGGTGGCATTGTGGTGTTATCACTAATGGTTAAGAGTGATGGAATATTAGAAAGGTAGCAATTCTAAAGAGGTTGATTTGGTAGGGACCTGATTGTTGTGTATGATTGTGAGAGGGTATAAGATGTGGTTAGGTGAGGCGGACGCTATTAGTTGAATAGTGAAGGTGTGATTATATTTGGCAGGAAGTGATGGTTGTGCGAATGGGGGAATATGTTATGAGGGGCATATGAGTTAAACTCGGGCAGCAGGTAACCTTTTTCGAGTGGTAACTTACGTGGTCAGGATTGACTAGTTGGTTGTGATTACGGGTCTATGATATGTGTAAATGTTTGTGTGAGGTTCTGACCTCACAAGAAGTGGTATGGTGTGATAATTATAAAGTTGTTTTATGAATGTTCTGTAATATGTATGTTGGGCACGGTAATTTAATTGAATGATATCCAAAAAGGTAATAACTTGATTGATTTGACATAGCTAGTTATAATTTTATGTGTATTGATAACACATGTGTATTCCGTGAAATGGCAGAGAGGATGTTCATGAGATGCTTATCTGTTTATCCATATAATATGTTGCGTGGTGATTTAATAAAGTGGATTTGAGTAAGTTTTTCTTGTCTGAGAAGTTATGCTAAGTCAGTATTTATGGGAATTGTATGCAGTTGTGATGTCTATTCTTTGTGATTGTGGTGCCTCGGGTGGTGATCCGGGCACGGTACATAGTCTTTGTGATGCGGGTATTTTCGCACTACGGTGTGGTGTTGGTGGCGGTGTTGTGATGCCGTCACCGGTTGTGGTGGAGTAGGCGGGATGATTATGATTCGGGTTTCGAAAGTACATACCGGTTATACATAGATTGTTGTTTTGTTTGATGTTGCTCTCTGCGAGTGTCGTTTGTCTTTGATAGACGGTTGTCTTGCTTATTCATGTTTTCTTTACCAGGTTAAGTTGGGAATGAGGTAGAGTATGATGTGAAATAGAGTTGTATATGTTTCGTTGTTGTCATGGGATAGTGATAATCCGTTGATGAGACACGGTTGTGAGAGGTTGTTACGGTAATTTTGATCTTGTTTTCAGATGAGACATCGGTAGACATGGTAATGGAAAATGATTCGTGGAACATGTGTTGTAATGAGCTGAAAGCGGCAGGTAGTTCATAATCTTTTGTTGAGACAGTGAATGTAGGGTGTTGGGAATTAGTGTCATGTTAAGTTGCGTATGAATTTTGCGGTAATGAAAGAAAGAACTTGAGGATCTAGTGTGCGTGTACGTAACGAGTGCGGATCGTGAGTTATGCTTCTGAGAGATAAGTGCCTTACGTAGAGAGGTATGTTGTTTGGCAGTAATAATGAAGAGTGGGTATGGTGATTTGCTACGAGTTTATGGTATAGGTTAGGTCTTGTTGCCGAATGAGTTGAGGAATGGGAAATGTTTATGTATGGGAGCCTTGGATATAAGAATGGTGAGTGTTTGGTTTATAGACTGTTATCTTTGACATGTGGTGGTACAGAGGGTAATGAGATATAGATATGGTTTGGTATTAGTGAGTTACGAGGACGTAACATTTGTCTTAAGAGGAGTAGGATGCGATAAAACAGATTTTGATGGTTGTACATATGGTAATATATTCGGAAGTTGAGTCTTGATGTAGAATAAAAGATCGATTCGTGTTGTGGGTGATTTTATTAAAGGTCATGACCGTGCTTGTAGTAGCGTGATGTTTAGGAGTGTGAGAATATTTCGATAGTATTGTGGTTGGATGATGAGGTTACGAGTGTGAGTAAACTTCGAGGACGAAGTTCCTTTTAAGGGTGGTAGAATGTAACATCCCGTTCGATGTCTATGAGTGTCTTGGTATTGGATTTGATAGTTGATGATATTATGGAGCTAGCAGCTTTAGAGGATGGTAGTTGGTTATGTATGGAGTTGGTGTCGTGAGAGATATATATGTAGTAGATACGATATAGTGAGTCATGTTGTGGAAGTAAACATAGTTGGTGGAGTGGGTGTTAAGAGTTCATGTTCTATGTTCGGTCGAGTTCTTGAGTCCTTAGCTAAGTTGTTGTGTCTTGGTCGAGTCTGTATAGTTGTTTTTATGTATGGGTTGAACTTCGGGGACGAAGTTCCTTTTAAGGAGGGAAGACTGTAATACTCCGTATTTATGAGTCTTTGGGTACTCTATCGAGTAGGCCTTACTCTGTCGAGTAAGGGTAAGTTGCGTTTTAGAATAGTTTCGACTGTTGGGTACTCGATCGAGTAGTGGGGTACTCGATCGAGTAAGGGGTACTCGATCGAGTACCTTGGGTACTCGATCGAGTGTCCGGTTTTACGGGGAGTTTTCTCGGGTTTTGTTAATTATGCGATTAAGGTATTTAAACATATTCGTCATTGTTTTAATTCACTTTTACAAAACCTAAAACCCTGTTTAAGAGAGAAAGCAACCACTTCATCTTCCTAATCGCATTCTTAGCAATTCCCGGAGTTCAGACGGTCGGTTCTTGTCGTTTGTCGTGTCGTTGGATTCCTTGCGTCGAGGGTAAGCTTTTAATATAGTTTTTATAATGTTTTGTTAAGATTGGTTAAACCCTAATTTAGGAATTGGGGGTTTTGGTGTGTAGTTTGTGATGTGTAGTCTTTATGTGCTGTATGATAGGAGGAGAATTCGTAGAGGAGCCGTTTTGATACAGCTGTAGATACCGTCTGCTTGTTGTGCTTTCCAGGTAGGATTTCCTACTCAGTATTAGTCCCATAATGGGATATTGGTGATGTACTGTAATTAGTTGTTTGATATGATGATTGTGATTGTGTTTGTGATTGTGACTGTGATTGGTTTCTGTGGCTCTCGAGATGTGTTCTCGGCTGAGTGGGGTCACTTGCGGGAGTGATCTCACGCCCTAGTTTCGCCCTTCGTGGAACCCGCCACGAAAGGGGATGTGCACATTAATGGGACAGGGTTATCGCTCGTACGATGAGCGGGGCTTAGGTGGGAACGGCTGCGGTCCCCCACTGGCAGGGCTGGTCCAGTGGACAGTCAGTATTGAGATGATGGGAGTTGGTGGTGTGTGTGTGTGTGTGTGTGACAGTTCAGCTGTCTGTTTGTCTTATTATTGTTATATGTATTGAATTGTGTGATTAGTACTGACCCCGTTTAAATGTTTTAAAAACTGTGGTGATCCATTCGGGGGTGGTGAGCAGTTATTGAGCAGGTGTGATATGACGCGTATGGGATAGCTGGGATGAGTCATCACGTGGCAGTTAGAAGTCTTCCGCTGAGTCAGACGAAGTCTAGTAGCTTTGATAGTTTAGATGTAGACCGTATGAGAATCTTGTAATTCCTTTTATTAGTTTTGGTTTGAACATGTAATCACTTAATCTATAATTACTTTAAAAGTACGTTTCTTTATTGTCTTATGATATTCAGTACCTCGGGCAACCGAGATGGTAGTATCCTTATACCTGAGTGGTCCTGGTAAGGCACTTGGAGTATGGGGGTGTTACACCAACCCTCTCAACATTCAAGAAAATATCATGGGAAATGAAATACAATTCAATTAATACAAATCATCACAAAGGAAAGCATTTTCAATCATATGAGAGTTATAAGATAATTCAATCTTTTAACTAAAAGTGATAAACGAAATCCAAACATATCAAATTGCGAAATAGAAATCAAATTTTGTCTCATATACGACACATAAAGAAAATTTTCTAGAGTCAAATAAAATCCTGAACTAAGCTTTAAGAGAACTGTTCTGATGAAATCCACATCAAGTTTTCCGCACATTGCGGACACGCTGACTATAATCTCACTTGGTGTCTATTTATTTTGGAACCCTTAAGGAGAATACAAATATAAACAAATGATCCACTATCTAACCATCAAGAATGAGGTGACATATGTACAAAACATGATTCAAAACAAATTAAGGCCAATAACTTACCTGTAGTTTTCTTTACTAACTTAACTCTATATTTTAAACAGCCAATAGTCTTATAGTTAGTCTGGTTGCAAAAACAGCAAGTACAAGAGTATAGTACTACTAGATTCAATTATTTATTACTTATAATCTCAAGACTCTTAAAAGTGTGAGATGAATTATACTTTGATAGAGACCAAGTTTATGCTAAGGGCTATATTCGTCCTTTTAGAACTTATACTCTTTAGTGTTCTTGTATAAATGTTACCTGACCTCCCCTTTGAAAATAATGGCTCAATAATGAGCAAGTTCACAACTTCTTCCCTTATTTTCTCTTAAATACTCACCCAAATAAAATAAGTCATTGACGGTCCACGTATCAGTTTGGGGTAGTAAGCTATTTTGAAGTGATTCCTTTCAGGGAAGAGAATTAAGGATTTAATATACAAGGAATGACTCAACAACAGGCACTTTTTCTTTAGTAAGACGATTTTCGATATCCTTAAGAATATGAACTTTAATACTAGTAATCCCATCATACATGATTTAAATTAATGAGACAGTCTATTAGTTCCCCAATTTTCAGACCTTTTTTTTCTCTCTTCCTTTATTTAACTTTTTTTATGTATTAATTTAAGTTGGTGTATACATTATACACCAACTTAAGTTATATAAGCGGTGTTATATATAACGTGTATGTATATATAGTTTGCGACTTTGCGGTGTTTAGGGGCTATAGGACTCAATCAAAATATGTGTATACAAGTTTAAAAAGATGGCATTATTATTACTGATTGATAAAATTTCATATTTAGGAGTAAGGAAGGTATAGAATTTATGAATTAAAATGCATTTATATCCTCGATTTCACATGAAAAAAAAAAGAGGAAAACAGGGGATCTGTTGAATTTCAAGTTTTTTGTTTTATCACTAAGATATGAAGATTTACTTTACATTTGGAATTACATAAAAAAAATTATTCATCTCAGAGAGGTCTACGAAAAATTCTAGGAAAACGGCAACGCCTACTGGTTTACTTATCAAAGAAAAATAGAGTACGTTATAAAGAATTAATCAGTGAATTGAACATTAAAGAGCTAAAAACCCGTTAATTTTAAGAGTTGTTTTGAATTATTTGATTTATTATATCTTTAATTTTGATGAACTTTTTTCAATCCATGTCAAAATGAATTCCGGAAAGAATAATTGGGACAAAAACTATGATTGTACCAACTACAAGAAAAGACCTCATGATAGTTAATATGGGCCCTCACCACCCAGCAATGCATGGCGTTCTATGACTTATTGTTACTTTAGACGGCGAAGATGTTATTGACTGTGAACCTATATTAGGTTATTTACACAGAGGGATGGAGAAAATTGCTGAAAACCGAACAATTATATAATATCTTCCTTATGTAATACGTTGGGATTATTTAGCTACTATGTTCACATAAGCAATAACGGTAAATGGACCTGAGCAATTGGGCAATATTCAAGTACCTAAAAGAGCTAGCTATATCAGAGTTATTATGTTGGAGTTAAGTTGTATAGCTTCTCATTTGTTATGGCTTGGCCCTTTTATGGCAGATATTGGGGCTCAAACCCCCTTTTTCTATATTTTCAGAGAAAGAGAATTAGTATATGATTTATTTGAAGCTGCCACCGGTATGAGAATGATGCATAATTTTTTTCGTATTGGCGGAATAGCTGCCAATCTACCTTATGGGTGGATAGATAAATGATTAGACTTTTGTGATTATTTTTTAACGGGACTTGTTGAATACCAAAGAATCGATTACGTAAATCCTATTCTTTTAGAATGAGTTGAACGAGTTGGCTTTATTTCCGAAGAAGAGGCAATAAACTGGGGCTTATCAGGACCAATGCTACGATCTTCCGGAATACAATGGGATCTTCATAAAGTTGATCATTATGAGTGTTATGATGAATTTGATTGGGACGTCCAATGGCAAAAAGAAGGGGATTCATTAGCTCGGTATTTAGTACGAATAGGTGAAATGGCAGAATCCATCAAAATTATTCAACAAGCTCTAGAAGGAATTCCGGGGGGTCTCTATGAGAATTTGGAAATTCGACGCTTTGATAGGATAAAATATCCTGAATGGAATGATTTTGACTATCGATTCATTAGTGAAAAACCGTCTCCTACTTTTGAATTGTCGAAACAAGAACTTTATGTAAGAGTCGAAGCCTCAAAGGGGGAGTTGGGGATTTTTTTGATAGGGGATCAGAGTGTTTTTCCTTGGAGATGGAAAATTCGCCCACCCGGTTTCATCAATTTGCAAATTTTTCCTCAGTTAGTTAAAAAAAATGAAATTGGATGATATTATGACAATATTAGGTAGCATAGATATCATTATGGGAGAAGTTGATCGTTGAAATGATAATTGATACAACAAAAATACAAAATATAAACTCTTTTTACAGATTGGAATCCTTAAAAGAGATTTATGGGACTATATGGATACTTTTCCCTATTTTGATTTTTGTATTGGGAATCACAATAGGCGTACTAGTAACTGTATGGTTAGAAAGAGAAATATCCGCGGGTATCCAACAACGTATTGGACCTGAATATGCGAGTCCTTTGGGAATTCTTCAAGCTTTAGCAGACGGAACAAAACTTATTTTTAAAGAAAACCTTCTTCCATCTAGAGGGGATACACGTTTATTTAGTATCGGACCCTGTATAGCCGTCATATAAATTCTACTACGTTATTCAGTAATTCCTTTTGGGAATCATCTTGTTCTAGCGGATCTCGGTATTGGTGTTTTTTTATGGATTGCTATTTCAAGTATTGCTCCGATTGGAGTTCTTATGTCAGGATATGGATCAAATAATAAATATTCCTTTTTAGGTGGTCTACGGGCTGCTGCTCAATCAATTAGTTATGAAATACCATTAACTCTATGTGTGTTATCAATATCTGAACGTGTGATTCGTTAAGACATACGTCTTTTTAGGCTTCTAAGAAAAAATGTTGAATTTCTACGCAACGTATTAAATGGATCTCCTAATTTTTTATTCACTTATTTTTTTCACTTCTAGGGGTGATAAATTAGACCAGATAGTTAGATGAGTGAAAAAAAAAATAGCTTATAAATTTGCCATAAAAAAATCTCATTTCCTATGTACTAGGGCGAAGCGAAAATAAACATAAGCAGACAAGACTGTTTATCTCCAAGATAAATTAAAAATTATAACTTGAAGCGGGTTAAAAAATTTTTTATGGAGTTTTTACTATCAATAAAAACAACCATATTATGATATAGATTGAATAAAAAGAAGTGGATGATTAAGAACACCAAAGTACACAAAGGATTCATAATAGAGATTATCTAAATTATTCTAAGTTTACGTAAACGAAATACAAATTGAGGCTTTAAATTGGTAGAAATTATCAAGCAGTACTCCCAAAAATTCCGATTCAGAGTATGCTCCTATACACCCATTAAGTAAATAACTATCAAGAACGAAGTAATCCTTTAACTTTTTTAAGCCTAAATAAAAGCAAAAAAAAGAATAATAGAAATAAAAAATAGACGAAAATTTTTTAACAAACAAACTATTTTTTTAGATATACATTCCATATTCATAGAAATGTCATTTTTATTATGGCATAAATCATGAATGAATGTTTAAATCTTTTTAAAAAATAAGGTTAATTTTTTATTTTTATTCATATTAAAAGAGTATCTTATTCAAGAATTAAGTTATTACTCAAAAAGTATTGCGTCAGTCAAAGGATGAGATCTATTCTGAAGCACTTTTCTATTATCGCAGACATAATTCCATTGGTTTAATTCCGGAGCTCGGTTTATTTTTACTTTATCTATCCTACAACGATATCCGTAAAGAATATCGAATCAATCCTTAGATTTATTTATGGCTCTCGAGGAGCCGTATGAGGTGAAAATCTCATGTACGGTTCTGTAATAGCGATGACAAGAGGGATCTTATCGTCGACTATGATTATCTAACAGTTCAAGTACAGTTGACATAGTTGAGGCGTAGTCAAAATATGGTATTTTAGGATGGAATTTCTTCTCTAGCAGAATGCGAGAGATTACCTTTTGATTTACCAGAAGCCGAAGAAGAATTAGTAGCAGGTTATCAAATCGAATATTCAGGTATTAAATTTGGTTTATTTTATGTTGCTTCCTATCTAAATCTACTAATCTCCTCATTATTTGTAACAGTTCTTTACTTGGGTGGTTGAGATTTTTCTATTCCAAATATATTCATTCCTGAGTTTTTTGAAATACATAAAACGGAAGGAGTCTTTGGAACGACAGTATTTTTATTACATTAATGAAAACGTTTTTGTTCTTGTTCATTCCTATCGCAACAAGATGGACTTTACCTAGACTGAGAATGGACCAATTATTAAATCTTGGATGGAAATTTATTTTACCTATTTCTTTGGGTAATCTATTATTAACAACTTCTTCCCAACTTCTTTCATTATAAAAAAAACGATAATATTTGATACTCACTAGAATTATTATTTGTCTAAAATAAGAGAAAGAAACAAAATCTTATTTATTTTTTATATATTTACTATATGTTCCCTATGGTAACCGGGTTCATCAATTATGGTCAACAAACAGTACGAGCGGCACACAAAGCAAATATTTTGTTGCGAATGAACAAGATATCGAGGAATTGTCTATACATAAAATCATAATTATTGATACGGGCCTTTTCCATATAAAAAGGAAATCTTTTGTTATAATAGATACAGAAGTGATGTGGATTATTCAAGAATCGAAGTCGATTTGCTTTATAAAAAGAAGATATCAATGAACTTCTATGAAATGGTTTTACGGGATTCAGCCAATTGTTTTGATCGTGGGATATCATTGAGAAATAGGAATCCATCTAACCATTCTTGTGATTATTTCTAGTATCGAATGAGTCAATCATCCACTTTGGTATCTTATTGAACAAAAATGGTGATATTGTTCTTCCATTGATCAATAATTTAGATTTTTGGAAAGTATCATGATCATTCAATAAGAAGGCTTTTAATTTTTTCAAATGAACGACTTGAAGACCTATTGATTCTAACAACGGATTGTAGAGTTGATCGTTTGGACCTTTCAATTCAGAAATCTGGATCTCGGACCTATGAATGGGGATATTCCCGAAACTCACAAAGAAAAAGGAAAGTGAGTTAGACACAAAGAGAAGCAACTTGGACAAAAAAAAGAAGTGACTTGGACAAAAAGAAACGAAGTGACTTCGACAAATCTTTTTTCTCGATAACCTCAGACCAATCTACCGAATATTTATTAATACGTAATCGACCGAACACTACTTGAAAACGGCTCCTCTGCCCAGAAACTAAATGTTTCTGATTGCTCCCATTGAACCATTTGTATCTATATGCATCAGCATCCCGATTAACGAATCTCTCGGTTCGAGAAAAAAAATAAGAGGATTGAACCTTTTCTTCTGGCTCTTTTTCAAATTCGATAAATGTTGGTTGATTGTATATTGCCTTATAATTCTATGATTCGGAGTATCGTTTCCTATTTGATCCCTTTTAATTCCATATTCGAAACTGCGATATGATCGATTCATTAAAAAGAATCGATTCAATACATTTCTTATGTACCCATAGGTGCTATATTGGATTTGAATCAGATTTCGGATCAATATATATTGATTTTTATTGACTACCTCCATTTTGTTGTTTCTACCATTATACCCACCATGATTGGACATACAATCGCTATCCATAATGGTAGGGAACACTTACCTATTTACATAACGGATCGTATGGTAGGGCGAACGACGGGAATTGAAGCCGCGTGATCCTCTGCATTGATCCACTTGGCTACATCCGCCCCCTTTTATAGTTACGTAAAAAAACTACTTCTTATCTTAATTAAAGAGCAAGAAAACACGAATTGATATAATAAGACTTTTGTAAAGTCATTTTTTTTAATGATTTATAGAAAAGAAATAAAATGGGGCGCTGAACGAAAAAACTGATTAGTCCTTCTCTTCCACTGTAGGTATCATTTTTTTGTTTACACAAAAAATTAAGAAAGACTCATGGTAACCATTCGAGCCGACGAAATTGGCAATATTATCCGTGAACGTATTGAAAAATATAATCGAGAATTAAAAGTTGTAATCATCGGTACCGTACTTTAAGTGGGTGACGGCATTGCTCGTATTCACGGTCTTGATGAAGTAATGGCAGGTGAATTAGTAGAATTTGAAGAGAAGACAATAGGTATTGCTCTGAATTTAGAATCAAATAATGTTAGTGTTGTATTAATGGGTGATGGTTTGCTGATACAAGAAGGAAGTTCTGTAAAAGCAACAGGAAGAATTGCTCAGATACCCGTGAGTGATTCTTATCTAGGTCGTGTTATAAATGCCTTAGCTAAACCTATTGATGGTAGAGGTGAAATTTCAACTTCTGAATCTCAGTTAATTGAATCTACCGCTCCCGGTATTATTTCGAGACGTTCTGTTTATAAGCCTCTTCAAACCGGGCTTATTGCAATTGATTCAATGATTCCTATAGGACGAGGTCAGCGAGAATTAATTATTGGGGATAGACAGACTGGTAAAACAGCCGTAGCTACATATACGATTCTCAATCAACATGGGCAAAATGTAATATGTGTATATGTAGCTATTGGTAAAAAAGCATCTTCTGTGGCGCAGGTAGTTAATGTGTTCCAGAAAAGGGGAGCAATGGAATACACTGTTGTGGTAGCCGAAATGGCAGATTCCCCCACTACATTACAGTACCTCGCCCCTTATACCGGAGCGGCACTGGCGGAATATTTTATGTACCGCGAGCGACACACTTTAATAATTTATGATGATCTTTCCAAACAAGCACAAGCTTATCGACAAATGTCTCTTCTATTACGAAGACCGCCGGGCCGTGAAGCGTACCTAGGAGATGTTTTTTATTTGCATTCAAGACTTTTGGAAAGAGCTGCTAAATCAAGTTCTTTTTTAGGTGAAGGAAGTATGACCGCTTTACCAATAGTCGAAACCCAATCAGGGGATGTTTCGGCCTATATTCCTACTAATTTAATTTCCATTACATATGGACAAATATTTTTATCCGCTGATCTATTCAATGCTGGAATCAAACCAGCCATTAATGTGGGTATTTCTGTTTCTAGAGTAGGGTCTGCGGCTCAAATTAAAGCCATGAAATAAGTAGCTGATAAATTAAAATTAGAACTGGCACAATTCACAGAATTAGAAGCCTTTGCACAATTTGCTTCTGATCTTGATAAAGCTACTCAGAATCAATTGTCACGAGGTCAACGATTACGTGAATTGCTCAAACAACCTCAATCTGTCCCTTTTACGGTAGAAAAACAGATAATGAGTATTTATACCAGAACGAACGGTTATCTTGATTCATTAGAAATTGGGCAGGCAAGGAAATTTATTGTTAAATTACGTATTTACTTAAAAACGAACAAATCGCAATTCCAAGAAATTATCTTTTCTACCAAAAAATTTACTGAGGAGGCAGAAGCCCTTTTAAAAGAAGCTATTCAAGAACAGATGGAATGCTTTTTGCTTCAGGAACAAGCATAATGTATTGTAAAATTTATGCATTATATTATTATATTTATATATAATAAATATGAAAAAAAAAAAACAATCTTTCTGCCTAAAAAAACATATGGAAAAAATTGCGTCCAATAGGATTTGGACCTAAACCAGAGGTTTAGAAGACCTTTGTCCTATCCATTAGACAATGGACGCTTTTCATTTCATTCCGACCATTCCTATTTTTTTTGTTTTTGACTTTGACTATTTTCTTGTTCTGAAAAAAGAATCGGATTGTATGAAAGATGATATTTAATTTTTAATTGTATATTCAACGCAATAACGACCTATTAATTATTATAGAATAGAGCGGAGCGGGTAGCGGGAATCGAACCCGCATCGTTAGGTTGGAAGGCTAGGGGTTATAGTCGACGCTGGTTTTTAATTTTGAGCGTCTCTAATTCAAAACCGAACATGAAACTTTGGTTTCATTCGGCTTCTTTATGGAAAATGGAGGAACTCCCAGATAAAAATTTTAGGCGGGAACTAAAAAAAATTCACCCATAACATCTATGTTAGCTTTTTGTATGAATGGATTCAATTCAAAACAAACTTGTTTTCTAGATGATCCTTCTAGAAGAAAAGATTCAAACAATCATTCTAGTTACTTCGTTCTCTATTTCTAGTTGAGATAATCTTAAGGAAAAGTTTTTTGTTTCCACCGAGCTACAAGAAATATTAAAGCCTCTAATAAACTAAAGTCATCATTTAATAGCCATTTTGCCTTACTTTCCTTATTAAAAAGGAGGAAGATTTAGTTACGATTAGAAACCCTTTTTATATCTTTATCCATGGATTTCTTACTTATACTCATTCAATTGGAAATAGTGGTCTAATTACTAAAAATTCATGTTTCGTAATTTCATAATCCAAAGTTTAGAGTTTTATTTTAATTGACTTTTGGATACAAATCACGAGAATTTATAATTGTCTTCAAATTTGGCATTGAAGGTAAGAGATTAATTCCTTTTTCTAAATAAAGTTTATGACCAGAATACTAATCAAACCGGGGGACTCCTTAACTACTAAAGGGTTATATAGAACGATTCACACTTTTACCACTAAACTATACCCGCTACAGTTCAATTATTGTATCGAAATATCACTTTTGTCGAACACCGAATAAAGTAAAAAAAAAAAAAAAAAGGCCTGGCGATGTACTGATTAGGCCAGGCTGCGGGAATAAAAAAATTAAAATTTTTGGGTCTTTCTTTATATATAATATAATAATAATAATTATATATTATAGTCAAATTGAATCTTTCTTTTTTGTCTTTATACAACTGATTGGAATTTTATCTAAAACTTGTACTTGCTGTTGTATGACACAATAACAACATGTATATTTTGTATACATATATTATTGTTATATATTAACATTATATAAACGTTATCGTTATGTTATATTATATAAATGTAATAATTTTTTAGTTATTTTAAATTTGATTTTATTACATTAAATATTTTTTTTCATAAAAAAATCTTCTAATTTATTTAATACTTATTTGCAAGCGGGAGAGATGGCTGAGTGGACGAAAGCGTCGGATTGCTAATCCGTTGTACGATTTATTCGTACCGAGGGTTTGAATCCCTCTCTTTTCGTGTTCCAGTTACATTTTACATTGATCATTATTATATATCATTTTTTCGTTTGAATCTTTTTTTTTTTAAGTTAAAATTTTAACCTCAAAAAAAATGGATGAAAAATCAAGCAAAAAAGCCTTTTGTTAATCTTCGCGCCCAGGATTACGCCCCGGATCATTAGATAAGAATCCGAAAATAAAGAGAGAAACAAAGAATATCACTACTGTGTAAACAAAGAGTTTGAGAGTAAGCATTAAAAATCTCCAAGAGTTTTTTTTTTTTTTTTTTTTGAAAAGATAATAAATTACCTATTTTTATACCCGCATATCCCATAATTTTTTATATTTAGTTTGACGCCAAAAGGCATTTGTTTTATATTTTGTAATATATATATATAAATAAAAAATAAAAAAGAAAGTTATTATTATCTTATCTATTATCTTCTTACTTAGCAATAATTTTTTATACCTACTTGTTGATATTGTGGAGGATCACAATAAGGTTTGTTCAGTTATAAAAAAAAAAAATAGTTAGAATGGAAAACGAGATAATGTGGATTGTGTCGATCCAAGAATTTTGCTTTAATATTTAAAATATTTGAAGGCTCATATTGTAAGACTTTTTTTTGTTAATGTTTGAGTATTAGAATATTAGAATAGAATCCTCTATTCTCGAAAAAAAGCATTCATTTTTTTAGGATAAGATGAAAGATCTTATCGAAAACTTACAGCATCTTGCCAAACGAAGGTTATGAGAAAAAAAAGTAGAGGTATGACTGGCATAAAATCGACAATAGGACTCAAAAAAGCATAGGCCTCTGGTAATTTGGCAAAGAAACAACTACACGAATAAAGAGTAGAATTAAGACCGATCAAACTAAAGATATTAAGCATAACAGATTATTTTCTAAAAAATTGTATTTTGATTGAGTTATTGATAGAAAAAAAATCTTTCGTTTTTTGAACTTACTCACTTAATAAAAAAACCTTCCATTCTCAATAGAAAATAGAAGAAATGTGGCTCAACTTAAGTTATATAAGTGGTAAACCACAAATAGGATTATACATCCAGTTGTATATAGAGCATTGTACAACCAAGGTATAAGAATCCGAGCTTATATGTATTTTTTTTGAGCTAATTCAAAGTTCATATTTTTAATGTGTAAATTGATGAGTTCAGATACTTTCCAATAAAGCTCTTATTCTTTAGCATAAAACTCGAATACTTTATTACAAAACTCGGATTCTCTACCGTACAACTGCTACAACTGGTTGTATAATCTATAAATTAGTGGTAAACACCTTAATAGGTTAATATTAATTATAGACATACACCAACGATATGTATACATTAGTATTTTAAGCATCAAACTATATTATGACCGTATCAAACTATAAAATGCCCCGTGCTATTGTCCAAGAATATTAACAAAATTTAACAATTTAGAAGGGTAATTGTTTGAGATACTGCATTCCTTAATAGATCATCTATCTATCTATATAAAATAATAAAACAACAACCATACCATATTTTTTTCCCTCCAAAACCTCACTCCACATTTAACATAGATTTTAAGATTCCTTAAAAATAGGCCCACTAACTAAATAGTCCAATATATACAATTTATTTTATGTTGTTAACATAAAATTTATACCACCATATTTTATTGTTTTTTTTACTAACTTCTCTATATTTTAAGGTCTTCATAATATCATAATTAATTCTCAAATTTTGTGGTTTTTTTAAATAATTTTCATATCATATATAGTATATACAAGTGTTTGATGGCATGAATTTAACTTTTTTAAGCATTATGTTTTTACTCGATTAGACAATATTGTTTAATCATGCAATTAATATAATTGTTAGTCTCAAAATCATTCCTTTTACGTTTTTAAACCGTTGTGAATAGCTATTTGTTAAAGTGGCCATTCATGTTGAAGTGTTCATAACTTTCAGTCTAAATATCTATACTAATTAATAAAACAATAACAATTGTCATAGTATCTTGATTAATTTTTTTACTAAGAACTTAATGTTTTGTTGCCGATTTTCGATTATCATGTTTTTATAGCATCTCCCCTTTCCTTGCACGAGTAAATTGAATAATCTAACAACTAACAAATTGAATTTGAGAAGCATTGGGTAAATGTCTTTAGAGAAGGTCTCATAATAAATTTATTATGAGCTTATTTTATAATTATAATACAAAACAGTACCACGGGCAATAAAACAGACGAAAACATCGTTAAAAAATAAAATGAGTACACTTATTATAAGAATATATACAAAGTTAAAGAGTCGTTTCAAGTCATGATTAACAATATAATTATATAATAGTTATGAAAACGATAAATGATTACAATGTTATATCAATAACTTCTTTAGAGACTATCTCCGATCTCCCTCAAATTTTTTTATTGGTTAATGCAATTTATACCAATGAAATTTAATTATGACTAGGTTGACATTGTTTAAACATTAATAAAGTATTAAAGGGTATGCATTGGAGAGTTTTGATTGGATGTATATTTAACGTTAGCGAACATGAATAAGGGGTTTACACTCTAGAGTGTCAATGACCTTATTCTCAATCACAAATTATACTATGATATGAAACCCTAATATGGTAAGACCACATAAAAATGATCATTTTATGGTAAAAATTTAGCTTTTGATATTAAAAGTTACCACTATTTTATTATTAATAGTGACTACTTAAAAAAAACAATCATTTTTACACATAATGTTCACTATTTCTTATAAATTGGTCACTTTTACCAGTCTATATTCTACTTACATTGATAAAACTGATCAATTTCTTATTCTTATAAATAATAAAATACAAACCATAAAAACATTTTTAGTTCAAGAGATAACACCACCAGCTAACATAAAAACAAATCCTATACCGGATTTCATATCATCAAACACAGCCTCCAAGGTCTAATACACACTTCAGTATACATCAAATTATAAACAACACTATCATAAGGAATCTCCTACATAGTGTTCTCATCAAGTCTACTTTAAGGACGACATTCATTCTTACATAAATTATCACTTTTAGATACGAGAGTTACACCATGTTTACACAACATTTCTCACGTGAGATAATCCTAATATTCTCTTGGACATATCACACACAATCTTAATACCAAGCACAAAACATACTTCCCCCAAATCGTTCATGTCGAAGACAATGAAAAGATTTGTTTTAGTGTCATTCAACAAACCAAGATCATTACTAGCAAGTAAAACCTCATCAACATATAAAACAAGGAATAATATGAATGTCCTCCCAATGATCTTGGATTATAAACAAAGATCAACTTTTAATATACTGCATAACCTCATGAAAACTTTAAATACCCTAAAGAAAAACTGGTTTTAAACCATAAATTGATTACCATTCAATTTATAGTTCGAACATCCATTAGTTATATGACTTTAAATCATGAGCAGTTAAAGGCCTAATAATTCTTTGAATAATAGGCAAACATGGTTCATTAAAATCTATACCTTTTCTTTGAAATATAACCATTTACCACGAAGTGGCACTTACACCTCTTAATAGCATCTGTAAAATCCTTCTTTACTTTAAAGATCCACTTACACCCAAGTGGCTTAAAAAACACAAGGAGCAATAACTAACTCCTAAACTTTATCAATTGTCTTATTGGTTGCATCTCATCCTACATATATAACCTCTTTTCATTTATCTGCTTGTACAAAATAAATACCTTGTTTATAGGTTATAATATTAACAATTTCACTCAAGTCATAATCAACTTCCCCGACATAGACAACAAAATCACCATAGTTAAATGCTTGATGCCTTTTTGAAAACACTTTAGAAATGCAACAACATGTGAGAAACTATTCAGGGATTGTGAAATAGTATTATCGGTCATCATACTCCTCCATTAGAAAAAAAGAAGAAATATTTTTCTAATGCATAAATAAAAGACTAACAAACTCATGATGAGACAAACGGGCCTTCTGTTACAACAACAGGTCTCTAAGCCATTCTCTAGAAATTTAACTGTTATATACTCTACAAATCTTAAACTTTAAAATTTACAGAATAAGTAACAAAGAATTTTGGAGTGGTTTTGGGATCAAATTTTCCAGAAGGATTATAAATATAAATTCTCAACTTAAGTGACAATCCCACACCCTCAACTGTTAAAACTCGACTTTTTTCATTCCATCCATAATTCAAAATACACTTCAAAAAACAAATTAAAGCTATCAGGTACTAAGTCAAAGATATATAAGGCAGATGTAATGTAATACTCCATATTTATGAGTCTTTGGGTACTCTATCAGGTAGGCCTTACTCTGTCGAGTAAGGGTAAGTTGCGTTTTAGAAAAGTTTCTGACCTGTTGGGTACTCGATCGAGTAACTAGGATACTCGATCGAGTAAGAAGGTACTCGATCGAGTACCTTGGGTACTCGATCGAGTAAGCCGGTTTTCTGGGGAGTTTTTCTCGGGTTTTGTTAATTATGCGATTAAGATATATAACCTTCGTCGTCATTATTCTAAACACTTTTGCAAAACCTAATTTCTGATGATAAAGAGAGAAAGCAAGTACGTTCTTAATCCTAATCGCATCGTTAGCAAATCCCGGAGTTTGGAAGGTCGGTTCTCATCGTTGGTTATACCGTTGAGATCCTTGCGTCGAGGGTATGATCTATGTACCCTTTTCGTTGTCTTTCCTTTGATTTGGTTAAACCCTAATATTGGGATTTGGGGGTTTTTGAGTAGTATGTGATTTGGTAGCATTTGTATGTTGTATGATAGGAGGAAGTTTCGTAGAGGAAGCTTTTTGATACAAAGAAGAGAGACCGTCGATAGTGTGCTTTCCGGGTAGGATTTCCTACTCAAAGTATTAGTCCCATAATGGGATGATTGTTGATGTGTTGAGATTTATTGTTTGATATAGTAATTGTATTGTGACGGTTGTGATTGTGATTGTGATTGTTGTCTATGGTTCTCGAGGCGTGTCCTCGGCTGAGTGAGGTCACTTGCGGGAGTGGCTTCACGCCCTAGTTTCACCTTCTGTGGAACCCGCCACAGAAGGGATGTGCACATTAATGGACAGGGTTATCGCTCATTATGAGGAGCGGGGATTTGGTGGGTACGGCTGCGGTCCCCCACTGGCAGGACTGGTCGAGTGGACGATTAGTGATTGAGATTATTGGAATTCTTTGTGGTTGTGTGTGTGTGAGTTAATTTGTTTGTTTATCTTATTGTTGATATATATAGAGTGTGTGATTAGTACTCGACCCGGTTGTTGTTTTGTAAACTGCGGTGATCCATTCGGGGATGGTGAGCAGATATTGAACAGGTATGAGATGAATCGTGATATTTGGGATTGCCATGATATGATGATAGAAGTCTTTATTTGTAGCTTAGTAGTTTCTTTACATTCCGATTAGACGATGAAATGATCGGTTTGAGAACATGTATTATACTTTTGGTTTTGGTTTCGAGAATTGTAACCCTTCACTAAGTATTTCTATTTAAACGTTGTTTCTTTATTGTTTGTTTGATTATCATTGCCTCGGGTAACCGAGATGGTAATATCTTCATACCTGAGTGATCCTGGTAAGGCACTTGGAGTATGGGGGTGTTACAAATGGTATCAGAGAGACGATCTTGAAACCTGTAACCAATGAACCTAATGAACATAGGGAGTCAAATAAAATGAACGTGGGGTAAAGGTTGTAGGAGCTAATGCAAAGGCTTGGGAAAAGTCCTGAAGTCGCGAACTCGCCCTACAATTTCGAACCGGTCACATGGGGGGTGTATGTCAAGGTCGTATGTGTTGTTTGGTTAACTTGGGTGTGAATGTGATGAAGTGTGTGTAACTGTTGGAGAAGTAGAAAGCTGAGAATATGAAAGAAAGGTTGATGATATATGTAGAATTAATGTTGGATTGAAAACATGTTGGGTGTTTACAATGTGGCGTTTAATAACCTGATATAATGATTTCATGAATCGTATGAAAAGATGCGTAGCATTATATGTTTAGTTATGTTATAACGTTGGTTTTATAAAGTTTTAGCATGTTAGCATATGATATAGCATGCGGGTAGCGTTTCTGAGTTAGCATGACTCGATCGAGTGGGACTGACTTGATCGGGTGGGTTTTTGACGATTTTGAGTCCAGAATCGTGTTTTTGGGCACTCGATCGAGTAGGGGGTCACTCGATCGAGTAGCCTAACTACTCAGTCGAGTATGTTAGAGATCAGAAGGTCTGTTTGAGGTCTGATGTTGGGGCACTCGATCGAGTATGTTGGGCACTCGATCGAGTAGCCTGTTACTCGATCGAGTGTGTTTGGGAACTCGATCGAGTAGGGTCTGGGCAGCTTGTTTTCGTATTTTGAGGTTTTAGCGTGTATGTTTATATCCACCCCTTTTCTCATATAGTTTCAATATGCCGCCCAAGAAGACTGCT